>NW_027141353.1:602749-1205498 GCF_036365525.1 Heterodontus francisci
ATACACGGGACATGTTACCAGTTGAACAGTATAAGTGAGGAGAGTGTGTTCCCCTGATCGTTTAATATGCACGGGACAAGTTACCAGGTGAACAGTATAAGTGAGGAGAGTGTGTTCCCCTGATGGTTTAATATACACGGGACATGTTACCAGGTAAACAGTATGAGTGAGGAGAGGGCTTTCCCCTGAAGGTTTAATATACACGGGACATGTTACCAGGTGAACAGCATAAGTGAGGAGAGTGTGTTCCCCTGATGGTATAATATACACGGGACATGTTACCAGCTGAACACTGTAAGTGAGGAGAGGGCTTTCCCCTGATGGTTTAATATACACGGGACATGTTACCAGGTGAACAGTATCAGTGAGGAGAGTGTGTTCCCCTGATGGTTTAATATACACGGGACATGTTAGCAGGTGAACAGTATCAGTGAGGAGAATGTATTCCCCTGATGGTTTAATATACACGGGACATGTTACCAGGTGAACAGTATAAGTGAGGAGAGTGTGTCCCCTGATGGTTTAATATACACGGGACATGTTACCAGGTGGACAGTATAAGTGAGGGGAATGTGTTCCCCTGATGGTTTAATATACCCGGGACATGTTACCAGGTGAACAGTATAAGTGAGGAGAGCGTGTTCCCCTGATTGTTTAATATGCACGGGACATGTTACCAGGTGAAGAGTATAAGTGAGCAGAGTGAGTTCCCCTGATGGTTTAATACACACGTGACATGTTACCAGGTGAACAGTATAAGTGAAGAGAGTGTGTTCCCCTGATGGTTTAATATCCACAGGACATGTTACCAGGTGAACAGTATAAGTGAGGAGAGTGTGTTCCCCTGATGGTTTAATATCCACAGGACATGTTACCAGGTGAACAGTATAAGTGAGGAGAGGGCTTTCCCCTGATGGTTTAATATACACGGGACATGTTACCAGGTGAACAGTATAAGTGAGGAGTGTGTGTTCCCCTGATGGGTTAATATACACGGGACATGTTACCAGGTAAACAGTATAAGTGAGGAGAGTGTGTTCCCCTGATGGTTTAATATCCACAGGACATGTTACCAGGTGAACAGTATAAGTGAGGAGAGGGCTTTCCCCTGATGGTTTAATATACACGGGACATGTTACCAGGTGAACAGTATAAGTGAGGAGAGTGTGTTCCCCTGATGGGTTAATATACACGGGACATGTTACCAGGTGAACAGTATAAGTGAGGAGAGGGCTTTCCCCTGATGGTTTAATATGCACGGGACATGTTACCAGGTGAACAGTATAAGTGAGGAGAGTGTGTTCCCCTGATGGGTTAATATCCACAGGACATGTTACCAGGTGAACAGTATAAGTGAGGAGATGGCTTTCCCCTGATGGTTTAATATGCACGGGACATGTTACCAGGTGAACAGTATAAGTGAGGAGACTTTATTCCCCTGATGGTTTAATACACCCGGGACATGTTACCAGGTGAACAGTATAAGTGAGGAGAGTAGTTCCCCTGATGGTTTAACATGCACGGGACATGTTACCAGGTCAACACTATAAGTGAGGAGAGTGTGTTCCCCTGATGGTTTAACAGGCACGGGACATGATAGCAGGTGAACAGTATCAGTGAGGAGAGTGTGTTCCCCTGATGGTTTAATATGCACGGGACATGTTACCAGGTGAACAGTATAAGTGAGGAGAGCGTGTTCCCCTGATTGTTTAATATGCACGGGACATGTTACCAGGTGAAGAGTATAAGTGAGCAGAGTGAGTTCCCCTGATGGGTTAATATACCCGGGACATGTTAGCAGGTGAACAGTATAAGTGAGGAGAGCGTGTTCCCCTGATTGTTTAATACTGACGGGACATTTCCCCAGGTGAACAGTATAAGTGAGAAGAGTGTGTTCCCCTGATTGTTTAATACACACGGGACATGTCAGCAGGTGAACAGTATAAGTGAGGAGAGGGCTTTCCCCTGATGGTTTAATACTGACGCGACATTTCCCCAGGTGAACAATATAAGTGAGGAGAGTGTGTTCCCCTGATTGTTTAATACGCACGGGACATGTTACCAGGTGAACAGTATAAGTGAGGAGAGTGTGTTCCCCTGATGGTTTAATATACACGGGACATGTTACCAGGTGAACAGTATAAGTGAGGAGACTTTATTCCCCTGATGGTTTAATATACACGGGACTTATTACCAGGTGAACAGTATAAGTGAGGAGAGGGCTTTCCCCTGATGGTTTAATATATACGGGACATGTTCCCAGGTGAACAGTATAAGTGAAGAGAGTGTGTTCCCCTGATGGTTTAATATCCACAGGACATGTTACCAGGTAAACAGTATAAGTGAGGAGAGTGTGTTCCCCTGATGGTTTAATATCCACAGGACATGTTACCAGGTCAACAGTATAAGTGAGGAGAGTGTGTTCCCCTGATGGTTTAACATGCACGGGACATGTTACCAGGTCAACAGTATAAGTGAAGAGAGTGTGTTCCCATGATGGTTTAACAGGCACGGGACATGTTACCAGGTGAACAGTATAAGTGAAGAGAGTGTGTTCCCCTGATGGTTTAATATCCACAGGACATGTTACCAGGTGAACAGTATAAGTGAGGAGAGGGCTTTCCCCTGATGGTTTAATATACACGGGACATGTAACCAGGTGAACAGTATAAGTGAGGAGAGTGTGTTCCCCTCATTGTTTAATACACACTGGACATGTCAACAGGTGAACAGTATAAGTGAAGAGAGTGTGTTCCCCTGATGGTTTAATATCCACAGGACATGTTACCAGGTGAACAGTATAAGTGAGGAGAGGGCTTTCCCCTGATGGTTTAATATACACGGGACATGTTACCAGGTGAAGAGTATAAGTGAGGAGAGTGTGTTCCCCTGATTGTTTAATACACACGGGACATGTCAGCAGGTGAACAGTATAAGTGAGGAGAGGGCTTTCCCCTGATGGTTTAATACTGACGCGACATTTCCCCAGGTGAACAGTATAAGTGAGGAGAGTGTGTTCCCCTGATTGTTTAATACGCACGGGACATGTTACCAGGTGAACAGTATAAGTGAGGAGAGTGTGTTCCCCTGATGGTTTAATATACATGGGACATGTTACCAGGTGAACAGTATAAGTGAGGAGAGTGTGTTCCCCAGATGGTTTAATATACACGGGACATGTTACCAGGTGAACAGTATAAGTGAGGAGAGTGTGTTCCCCTGATTGTTTAATACACACGGGACATGTTAGTAGGTGAACAGTATATGTGAGGAGAGTGTTTTCCCCTGATGGTTTAATATACACAGGACATGATACCAGGTGAACAGTATAAGTGAGGAGAGTGTGTTCCCCTGATTGTTTAATACGCACGGGACATGTAACCAAGTGAACAGTATATGTGAGGAGAGTGTGTTCCCCTGATTGTTTAATACACACAGGACATGTAACCAAGTGAACAGTATATGTGAGGAGAGTGTGTTCCCCTGATTGTTTAATACACACGGGACATGTTAGTAGGTGAACAGTATAAGTGAGGAGAGTGTTTTCCCCTGATGGTTTAATATACACAGGACATGATACCAGGTGAACAGTATAAGTGAGGAGAGTGTGTTCCCCTGATTGTTTAATACACACGGGACATGTTACCAGGTGAACGGTATAAGTGAGGAGAGTGCTTTCCCCTGATGGTTTAATATACAGGGGACATCTTACCTGGTGAACAGTATAAGTGAGGAGAGTGTGTTCCCCTGATGGTATAATATACCCGGGACATGTCATCAGGTGAACAGCATAAGTGAGGAGAGGGCTTTCCCCTGATGGTTTAATATACAGGGGACATGTTACCAGGTGAACAGTATAAGTGAGGAGAGTGTGTTCCCCTGATGGTATAATATACACGGGACATGTTACCAGGTGAACAGTAGAAGTGAGGAGAGTGTGTTCCACTGATGGTTTAATATACACGGGACATGTTCCCAGGTGAACAATATAAGTGAGGAGATTGTGTTCCCCTGATGGTATAATATACACGGGACATGTTACCAGGTGAACAGTAGAAGTGAGGAGAGTGTGTTCCCCTGATGGTTTAATATACACGGGACATGTTACAACGTGAACAGTATAAGTGAGGAGAGTGTGTTCCCCTGATGGTTTCACACGCACGGGACGTGTCACCAGGTGAAAAGTAGAAGTGAGGAGAGTGTGTCCCCTGATGGTTTACTATTCACAGGACATGTTACAAGGTGACGAGTATAAGTGAGGGGAATGTGTTCCCCTGATGGTTTAATATACACGGGACATGTTACAAGGTGACGAGTATAAGTGAGGAGAGTGTGTTCCCCAGATGGTTTAATATACATGGGACATGTTAGCAGGTGAACAGTATCAGTGAGGAGAATGTGTTCCCCTGATGGTTTAATATACACGGGACATGTTTCCAGTTGAACAGTATAAGTGAGGAGAGTGTGTTTCCCTGATTGTTAAATATACACGGGACATGTTACCAAGTGAACAGTATAAGTGAGGAGAGTGTTTTCCCCTGATGGTTTAATATACACGGGACATGTTACCAGGTGAACAGTATAAGTGAGGAGAGTTTGTTCCCCTGATGGTTTAATATACACGGGACCTATTACCAGGTGAACAGAATAAATGAAGAGAGGGCTTTCCCCTGATGGTTTAATATAAACGGGCCATATTACCAGGTGAACAGTATAAGTGAGGAGAGTGTGTTCCCCTGATTGTTTAATACACACGGGACATGTTAACAGTTGAACAGTATAAGTGAGGAGACTGTATTCCCCTGATGGTTCAATATACACGGGACATGTTATCAGGTGAACAGTATAAGTGAGGAGAATGTGTTCCCCTGATTGTTTAATACACACGGGACATGTTACCAGGTCAACAGGATAAGTGAGGAGAGTGTGTTCCCCTGATGGTTTAATACACCCGGGACATGTTACCAGGTGAATAGTATAAGTGAGGAGAGTGTGTTCCCCTGATGGTTTAATATACACGGGACATGTTACCAGGTGAACAGTATAAGTGAGGAGAGTGTCTTCCCCTGATAGTTTAATACACACGGGACATGTTACCAGGTGAACAGTATAAGTGAGGAGAGTGTGTTCCCCTGATGGTTTAACAGGCACGGGACATGTTCCCAGGTGAACAGTAGAAGTGAGGAGAGTGTGTTCCCCTGATGGTTTAATATACACGGGACATGTTACCAGGTGAACAGTATAAGTGAAGAGTATCTGTTCCCCTGATTGTTTAATACACACGGGACATGTTGCCAGGTGAACAGTAGAAGTGAGGAGAGTGTGTTCCCCTGATGGTTTAATATACACGGGACATGTTACCAGGTGAACAGTATAAGTGAAGAGTATCCGTTCCACTGATTGTTTAATACACACGGGACATGTTGCCAGGTGAACAGTATAAGTGAAGAGAGTGTGTTCCCCTGATGGTTTAATATACACGGGACATGTTACCAGGTGAACAGTGTAAGTGAGGAGAGTCAGTTCCCCTGATGGTTTAATGCAAACAGGACATGTCAACAGGTGAACAGTATAAGTGAGGAGAGTGTGTTCCCCTGTTTATTAAATAAGGACGGGACATGTCACCAGGTGAACAGAATAAGTGAGGAGAGAGTGTTCCCTAATTGTTTAACACACACGGGACATGTTACCAGGTGAACAGTATAAGTGAGGAGAGTGTGTTCCCCTGATGGTTTAATATACACAGGACATGATACCAGGTGAACAGTATAAGTGAGGAGAGTGAGTTCCCCTGATTGTTTAATACACACGGGACATGTAACCAAGTGAACAGTATATGTGAGGAGAGTGTGTTCCCCTGATTGTTTAATACACACGGGACATGTTAGTAGGTGAACATTATAAGTGAGGAGAGTGTGTTCCCCTGATGGTTTAATATACACAGGACATGATACCAGGTGAACAGTATTAGTGAGGAGAGTGTGTTCCCCTGATTGTTTAATACGCACGGGACATGTTACCAGGTGAACAGTATAAGTGAGGAGAGTGTGTTCCCCTGATGGTTTAATATACACAGGACATGATACCAGGTGAACAGTATAAGTGAGGAGAGTGTGTTCCCCTGATGGTATAATATACCCGGGACATGTCATCAGGTGAACAGTATAAGTGAGGAGAGGGCTTTCCCCTGATGGTTTAATATACACGGGACATGTTACCAGGTGAACAGTAGAAGTGAGGAGAGTGTGTTCCACTGATGGTTTAATATACACGGGACATGTTCCCAGGTGAACAATATAAGTGAGGAGAGTGTGTTCCCCTGATGGTATAATATACACGGGACATGTTACCAGGTGAACAGTAGAAGTGAGGAGAGTGTGTTCCCCTGATGGTTTAATATACACGGGACATGTTACAACGTGAACAGTATAAGTGAGGAGAGTGTGTTCCCCTGATTGTTTAATACTGACGGGAGATGTTACCAGGAGAGCAGTATAACTGAGGAGAGTGTGTTCCCCTGATGGTTTAACACGCACGGGACGTGTCATCAGGTGAACAGGAGAAGTGAGGAGAGTGTGTTCCCCTGATTGTTTAATACTCACGGGAGATGTTACCAGGAGAGCAGTATAACTGAGGAGAGTGTGTTCCCTTGATGGTTTAACACGCACGGGATGTGTCACCAGGTGAAGAGTAGAAGTGAGGAGAGTGTGTTCCACTGATTGTTTAATACACACGGGACATGTTACCAGGTGAACAGTATATGTGAAGAGAGTGTGTTCCCCTGATGGTTTAATATACATGGGACATGTTACCAGGTGAACAGTATAAGTGAAGAGAGCGTGTTCCCCTGATTGTTTAATATATGTGGGACATGTTACCAGGTGAACAGTATAAGTGAGGAGAGTCCTTTCCCCTGATGGTTTAATATACACGGGACATGTTGTCAGGAGAACAGTATAAGTGAGGAGAGTGTGTTCCCCTGATGGTATAATATACACGGGACATGTTACCAGGAGAACAGTATAAGTGAGGAGAGTGTGTTCCCATGATGGTTTAATATACACGGGACATGTTCCCAGGTGAACAGTGTAAGTGTGGAGACTGTATTCCCTTGATTGTTTAATATACACGGGACATGTTACCAGGTAAACAGTATAAGTGAGGAGAGGGCTTTCCCCTGAAGGTTTAATATACACGGGACATGTTACCAGGTGAACAGCATAAGTGAGAAGAGTGTGTTCCCCTGATGGTATAATATACACGGGACATGTTACCAGCTGAACAGTATAAGTGAGGAGAGGGCTTTCCCCTGATGGTTTAATATACACGGGACATGTTACCAGGTGAACAGTATCAGTGAGGAGAGTGTGTTCCCCTGATGGTTTAATATACACGGGACATGTTAGCAGGTGAACAGTATCAGTGAGGAGAATGTATTCCCCTGATGGTTTAATATACACGGGACATGTTACCAGGTGAACAGTATAAGTGAGGAGAGTGTGTCCCCTGATGGTTTAATATACACGGGACATGTTACCAGGTGGACAGTATAAGTGAGGGGAATGTGTTCCCCTGATGGTTTAATATACACGGGACATGTTACCAGGTGAAAAGTATAAGTGAGGAGAATGTGTTCCCCTGATTATTTAATACTCACGGGTCATGTTACCAGGTGAGCAATATCAGTGAGGAGAGTGTGTTCCCCTGATGGGTTAACACGCACGGGACGTGTCACCAGGTGAAAAGTAGAATTGAGGAGGAGTGTGTTCCCCTGATGGTCTAATATACACGGGACATGTTACCAGGTGAACAGTATATGTGAAGAGAGTGTGTCCCCCTGATTGCTTAATATACGTGGGACATGTTACAAGGTGACGAGTATAAGTGAGGAGAGTGTGATCCCCTCATTGTTTAATATACACGGGACATGTTTCCAGTTGAACAGTATAAGTGAGGAGAGTGTGTTTCCCTGATTGTTAAATATACACGGGACATGTTACCAGGTGAACAGTATAAGTGAGGAGAGTGTTTTCCCCTGATGGTTTAATATACACGGGACATGTTACCAGGTGAACAGTATAGGTGAGGAGAGTGTGTTCCCCTGATGGTTTAATATACACGGGACCTATGACCAGGTGAACAGAATAAGTGAAGAGAGGGCTTTCCCCTGATGGATAAATATAAAAGGGACATGTTACCAGATGAACAGTATAAGTGAGGAGACTGTATTCCCCTGATGGTTCAATATACACGGGACATGTTATCAGGTGAACAGTATAAGTGAGGAGAGTGTGTTGCCCTGATGGTTTAATATGCACGTGACACGTTACCAGGTGAACAGTATAAGTGAGGAGACTGTATTCCCCTGATGGTTCAATATACACGGGACATGTTATCAGGTGAACAGTATAAGTGAGGAGAATGTGTTCCCCTTATTGTTTAATACACACGGGACATGTTACCAGGTGAACAGTATAAGTGAGGAGAGTGTGTTGCCCTGATGGTTTAATATACAC
This sequence comes from Heterodontus francisci, assembly GCF_036365525.1. Classification (NCBI taxonomy): domain Eukaryota; kingdom Metazoa; phylum Chordata; class Chondrichthyes; order Heterodontiformes; family Heterodontidae; genus Heterodontus; species Heterodontus francisci. The sequence goes on from NW_027141353.1 coordinate 611,266, forward strand.
GTGACACGTTACCAGGTGAACAGTATAAGTGAGGAGACTGTATTCCCCTGATGGTTCAATATACACGGGACATGTTATCAGGTGAACAGTACAAGTGAGGAGAATGTGTTCCCCTGATTGTTTAATACACACGGGACATGTTACCAGGTGAACAGTATATGTGAGGAGAGTGTGTTCCCCTGATGGTTTAATATACACGTGACACGTTACCAGGTGAACAGTATAAGTGAGGAGACTGTATTCCCCTGATGGTTCAATATACACGGGACATGTGATCAGGTGAACAGTATAAGTGAGGAGAATGTGTTCCCCTCATGTTGTAATATACATGGGACATGTTACCAGGTGAACAGTATAAGTGAGGAGAGTGTGTTCCCCTGATTGTTTAATACACACGGGACATGTTACCAGGTCAACAGTATAAGTGAGGAGAGTATGTTCCCCTGATGGTTCAATACACCCGGGACATGTTACCAGTTGAACAGTATAATTGAGGAGAGGGCTTTCCCCTGATGGTTTAATATACACGGGACATGTTACCAGGTGAACAGTATAAGTGAGGAGAGTGCTTTCCCCTGATGGTTTAATATACACGGGACATGTTACCAGGTGAACAGTATAAGTGAGGAGAGTGTGTTCCCCTAATGGTATAACACACACGGAACATGTTACCAGTTGAACAGTATAAGTGAGGAGAGTGTGTTCCCTTGATGGTTTAATATACACAGGACATGTTACCAGGTGAACAGTATAAGTGAGGAGAGTGCTTTCCCCTGATGGTTTAATATACACGGGACATGTTACCAGGTGAACAGTATAAGTGAGGACAGTGTGTTCCCCTGATGGTTTAATATACACGGGACATGTTACCAGGTGAACAGTATAAGTGAGGAGAGTGCTTTCCCCTGATGGATTAATATACACGGGACATGTTACCAGGTGAACAGTATAAGTGAGGACAGTGTGTTCCCCTGATGGCATAATATACACGGGACATGTTACCAGGTGAACAGCATAAGTGAGGAGAGGGCTTTCCCCCGATGGTTTAATCTACACGGGACATGTTACCAGGTGAACAGTATAAGTGTGGAGAGTGTGTTCCCCTGATGGTTTAATATACACGGGACATGTTACCAGGTGAACAGTATAAGTGAGGACAGTGTGTTCCCCTGATGGCATAATATACACGGGACATGTTACCAGGTGAACAGCATAAGTGAGGAGAGGGCTTTCCCCCGATGGTTTAATCTACACGGGACATGTTACCAGGTGAACAGTATAAGTGTGGAGAGTGTGTTCCCCTGATGGTTTAATATACACGGGACATGTTACCAGGTGAACAGTATAAGTCAGGAGAGTGCTTTCCCCTGATGGTTTAATATACACGGGACATGTTACCAGGTGAACAGTATAAGTGAGGACAGTGTGTTCCCCTGATGGTATAATATACATGGGACATGTTACCAGCTGAACAGTATAAGTGAGGAGAGGGCTTTCCCCCGATTGTTTAATCTACACGGGACATGTTACCAGGTGAACAGTATAAGTGAGGAGAATGTGTTCCCCTGATGGTTTAATAGGCACAGGACATGTTACCAGGTGAACAGTATAAGTGAGGATACTGTACTCCCCTGATGGTTCAATATACACGGGACATGTTACCAGGTGAACAGTATAAGTGAGGAGAGTGTGTTCCCCTGATGGTTTAATACACACGGGACATGTTAGCAGGTGAACAGTATAAGTGAGGAGAATGTATTCCCCTGATGGTTTAATATACACGGGACATGTTACCAGGTGAACAGTATAAGTGAGGAGAGTGTGTTCCCCTGATGGTTTAATATACACAGGACATGTTACCAGGTGACGAGTATAAGTGAGGAGATTGTGTTCGCGTGATTGTTTAATATACACGGGACATGTTACCAGGTGAACAGTATAAGTGAGGAGAGTGTGTTCCCCTGATGGTTTAATATACACGGGACATGTTACCAGGTGAACAGTATAAGTGAGGAGAGTGTGTTCCTCTCATTGTTTAATATACACTGGACATGTTACCAGGTGAACAGTATAAGTGAGGAGAGTGTGTTCCTCTCATTGTTTAATATACACGGGACATGTTACCAGGTGAACAGTATAAGTGAGGAGAGTGTGTTCCCCTGATGGTTTAATATACACAGGTCATGATACCAGGTGAACAGTGTAAGTGAGGAGAGTGTGTTCCCCTGATGGTTTAATACACACGGGACATGTTGACAGGTGAAGAGTATAAGTGAAGAGAGTGTGTTCCCCTGATGGTTTAATATACATGGGACATGTTACCAGGTGAACAGTGTAAGTGAGGAGAGTGAGTTCCCCTGATGGTTTAATACAAACATGACATGTCAACATTTGAACAGTTAAAGTGAGGAGAGTGCGTTCACCTGATTTTTAAATACGGACGGGAAATGTCACCAGGTGAACAGTATAAGTGAGGAGAGAGTGTTCCCCTAATGGTTTAACACACACGGGACATGTTACCAGGTGAACAGTATAAGTGAGGAGAGTGTGTTCCCCTAATGGTTTAACACACACGGGACATGTTACCAGGTGAACAGTATAAGTGAGGAGAGTGTGTTCCCCTGATGGTTTAATATACACCGGACATGATACCAGGTGAACAGTATAAGTGAGGAGAGTGTGTTCCCCTGATGGTTTAATATACACAGGACATGTTACCAGGTGAACAGTATAAGTGAGGAGAGTGCTTTCCCCTGATGGTTTAATATACACGGGACATGTTACCAGGTGAACAGTATAAGTGAGGAGAGTGTGTTCCCCTGATGGTTTAATATACACGGGACATGTTACCAGGTGAACAGTATAAGTGAGGAGAGTGCTTTCCCCTGATGGTTTAATATACACGGGACATGTTACCAGCTGAACAGTATAAGTGAGGAGAGGGCTTTCCCCCGATGGTTTAATCTACACGGGACACGTTACCAGGTGAACAGTATAAGTGAGGAGAGTGCTTTCCCCTGATGGTTTAATATACACGGGACATGTTACCAGGTGAACAGTATAAGTGAGGACAGTGTGTTCCCCTGATGGTATAATATACACGGGACATGTTACCAGCTGAACAGTATAAGTGAGGAGAGTGTGTTCCCCTGATGGTTTAATCTACACGGGACATGTTACCAGGTGAACAGTATAAGTGAGGAGAGTGTGTTCCCCTGATGGTTTAATATACACGGGACATGTTACCAGGTGAACAGTATAAGTGAGGAGAGTGTGTTCCCCTGATGGTTTAATATACACGGGACATGTTACCAGGTGAACAGTATAAGTGAGGAGAGTGTGTTCCCCTGATGGTTTAATATACACGGGACATGTTACCAGGTGAAAAGTATAAGTGAGGAGAGTGTGTTCCCCTGATTGTTTAATATACACAGGACATGTTACCAGATGAACAGCATAGGTGAGGAGAGTGTGTTCCTCTCATTGGTTAATATACACTGGACATGTTAGCAGGTGAACAGTATAAGTGAGGAGAGTGTTTTCCCCTGATGGTTTAATATACACGGGACATGTTACCAGGTGAACAGTATAGGTGAGGAGAGTGTGTTCCCCTGATGGTTTAATATACACGGGACCTATGACCAGGTGAACAGAATAAGTGAAGAGAGGGCTTTCCCCTGATGGTTTAATATAAACGGGACATGTTACCAGATGAACAGTATAAGTGAGGAGACTGTATTCCCCTGATGGTTCAATATACACGGGACATGTTATCAGGTGAACAGTATAAGTGAGGAGAGTGTGTTGCCCTGATGGTTTAATATGCACGTGACACGTTACCAGGTCAACAGTATAAGTGAGGAGACTGTATTCCCCTGATGGTTCAATATACACGGGACATGTTATCAGGTGAACAGTATAAGTGAGGAGAATGTGTTCCCCTTATTGTTTAATACACACGGGACATGTTACCAGGTGAACAGTATAAGTGAGGAGAGTGTGTTGCCCTGATGGTTTAATATACACGTGACACGTTACCAGGTGAACAGTATAAGTGAGGAGACTGTATTCCCCTGATGGTTCAATATACACGGGACATGTTATCAGGTGAACAGTATAAGTGAGGAGAATGTGTTCCCCTGATTGTTTAATATACACGTGACACGTTACCAGGTGAACAGTATAAGTGAGGAGACTGTATTCCCCTGATGGTTCAATATACACGGGACATGTGATCAGGTGAACAGTATAAGTGAGGAGAATGTGTTCCCCTCATGTTGTAATATACATGGGACATGTTACCAGGTGAACAGTATAAGTGAGGAGAGTGTGTTCCCCTGATTGTTTAATACACACGGGACATGTTACCAGGTGAACAGTATAAGTGAGGAGAGTGCTTTCCCCTGATGGTTTAATATACACGGGACATGTTACCAGGTGAATAGTATAAGTGAGGAGAGTGCTTTCCCCTGATGGTTTAATATACACGGGACATGTTACCAGGTGAACAGTATAAGTGAGGAGAGTGTGTTCCCCTGATTGTTTAATACACACGGGACATGTTACCAGGTGAACAGTATAAGTGAGGAGAGTGCTTTCCCCTGATGGTTTAATATACACGGGACATGTTACCAGGTGAACAGTATAAGTGAGGAGAGTGTGTTCCCCTAATGGTATAACACACACGGAACATGTTACCAGTTGAACAGTATAAGTGAGGAGAGTGTGTTCCCTTGATGGTTTAATATACACAGGACATGTTACCAGGTGAACAGTATAAGTGAGGAGAGTGCTTTCCCCTGATGGTTTAATATACACGGGACATGTTACCAGGTGAACAGTATAAGTGAGGACAGTGTGTTCCCCTGATGGTTTAATATACACGGGACATGTTACCAGGTGAACAGTATAAGTGAGGAGAGTGCTTTCCCCTGATGGTTTAATATACACGGGACATGTTACCAGGTGAACAGTATAAGTGAGGACAGTGTGTTCCCCTGATGGCATAATATACACGGGACATGTTACCAGGTGAACAGCATAAGTGAGGAGAGGGCTTTCCCCCGATGGTTTAATCTACACGGGACATGTTACCAGGTGAACAGTATAAGTGTGGAGAGTGTGTTCCCCTGATGGTTTAATATACACGGGACATGTTACCAGGTGAACAGTTTCAGTCAGGAGAGTGCTTTCCCCTGATGGTTTAATATACACGGGACATGTTACCAGGTGAACAGTATAAGTGAGGACAGTGTGTTCCCCTGATGGTATAATATACATGGGACATGTTACCAGCTGAACAGTATAAGTGAGGAGAGGGCTTTCCCCCGATTGTTTAATCTACACGGGACATGTTACCAGGTGAACAGTATAAGTGAGGAGAATGTGTTCCCCTGATGGTTTAATAGGCACAGGACATGTTACCAGGTGAACAGTATAAGTGAGGATACTGTACTCCCCTGATGGTTCAATATACACGGGACATGTTACCAGGTGAACAGTATAAGTGAGGAGAGTGTGTTCCCCTGATGGTTTAATACACACGGGACATGTTAGCAGGTGAACAGTATAAGTGAGGAGAATGTATTCCCCTGATGGTTTAATATACACGGGACATGTTACCAGGTGAACAGTATAAGTGAGGAGAGTGTGTTCCCCTGATGGTTTAATATACACAGGACATGATACCAGGTGAACAGTGTAAGTGAGGAGAGTGTGTTCCCCTGATGGTTTAATACACACGGGACATGTTACCAGGTGAAAAGTATAAGTGAGGAGAGTGTGTTCCCCTGATTGTTTAATATACACAGGACATGTTACCAGATGAACAGTACAAGTGAGGAGAGTGTGTTCCCCTGATGGTATAATATACACGGGACATGTTACCAGCTGAACAGTATAAGTGAGGAGAGGGCTTTCCCCCGATGGTTTAATCTACACGGGACATGTTACCAGGTGAACAGTATAAGTGAGGAGAGTGCTTTCCCCTGATGGTTTAATATACACGGGACATGTTACCAGGTGAACAGTATAAGTGAGGACAGTGTGTTCCCCTGATGGTATAATATACACGGGACATGTTACCAGCTGAACAGTATAAGTGAGGAGATGGCCTTCCCCCATTGGTTTAATCTACACGGGACATGTTACCAGGTGAACAGTATAAGTGAGGAGAGTGTGTTCCCCTGATGGTTTAATATACACGGGACATGTTACCAGGTGAACAGTATAAGTGAGGAGAGTGTGTTCCCCTGATGGTTTAATATACACGGGACATGTTACCAGGTGAACAGTATAAGTGAGGAGAGTGTGTTCCCCTGATTGTTTAATATACACGGGACATGTTACCAGGTGAAAAGTATAAGTGAGGAGAGTGTGTTCCTCTCATTGTTTAATATACACTGGACATGTTAGCAGGTGAACAGTATCAGTGAGGAGAATGTGTTCCCCTGATGGTTTAATATACACGGGACATGTTACCAGGTGAACAGTATAAGTGAGGAGAGTGTGTTCCCCTGATGGTTAAATATACACGGGACATGTTACCAGGTGAACAGTATAAGTGAGGAGAGTGTGTTCCCCTGATGGTTTAATATGCACGGGACATGTTGCCAGGTGAACAGTATAAGTGAGGATAGGGCTTTCCCCTGATGGTTTAATATACACGGGACATGTCACCAGGTGAACAGTATAAGTTTGGAGAGTGTGTTCCCTGATGGTTTAAAACACACGACATGTCAACAGGTGAACAGTAGACGTGAGGAGAGAGTGTTCCCCTGATGGTTTAACACGCACAGGACATGTTACCAGGTGAACTGTATAACTGAGGAGAGTGTGTTCCCCTGATGGTTTAATATACACAGGTCATGATACCAGCTGAACAGTATAAGTGAGGAGAGTGTGTTCCCCTGATGGTATAATATACACGGGACATGTTGACAGGTGAAGAGTATAAGTGAAGAGAGTGTGTTCCCCTGATGGTTTAATATACATGGGACATGTTACCAGGTGAACAGTGTAAGTGAGGAGAGTGAGTTCCCCTGATGGTTTAATACAAACAGGACATGTCAACATTTGAACAGTATAAGTGAGGAGAGTGTGTTCCCCTGATGGTTAAATATACACGGGACATGTTACCAGGTGAACAGTATAAGTGAGGAGAGTGTGTTCCAATGATTGTTAAATATGGACGGGACATGTCACCAGGTGAACAGTATAAGTGAGGAGAGAGTGTTCCCCTAATGGTTTAACACGCACCGGACATGTTACCAGGTGAACAGTATAAGTGAGGAGAGTGTGTTCCCCTGATTGTTTAATATACACGGGACATGTTACCAGTTGAACAGTATAAGTGAGGATAGTGTGTTCCCCTGATGGTTTAATATACATGGGACATGTTACCAGGTGAACAGTATAAGTGAGGAGAGTGTGTTCCAATGATTGTTAAATATGGACGGGACATGTCACCAGGTGAACAGTATAAGTGAGGAGAGAGTGTTCCCCTAATGGTTTAACACGCACCGGACATGTTACCAGGTGAACAGTATAAGTGAGGAGAGTGTGTTCCCCTGATGGTATAACACACACGGAACATGTTACCAGTTGAACAGTATAAGTGAGGATAGTGTGTTCCCCTGATGGTTTAATATACATGGGACATGTTACCAGGTGAACAGTGTAAGTGAGGAGAGTGAGTTCCCCTGATGGTTTAATACAAACAGGACATGTCAACATTTGAACAGTATAAGTGAGGAGAGTGTGTTCCCCTGATGGTTAAATATACACGGGACATGTTACCAGGTGAACAGTATAACTGAGGAGAGAGTGTTCCCCTAATGGTTTAACACACACCGAACATGTTACCAGGTGAACAGTATAAGTGAGGAGAGTGTGTTCCCCTAATGGTATAACACACACGGAACATGTCACCAGGTGAACAGTATAAGTGAGGAGAGTGTGTTCCCCTGATGGTTTAATATACACCGGACATGATACCAGGTGAACAGTATAAGTGAGGAGAGTGTGTTCCCTTGATGGTTTAATAGACACAGGACATGTTACCAGGTGAACAGTATAAGTGAGGAGAGTGCTTTCCCCTGATGGTTTAATATACACGGGACATGTTACCAGGTGAACAGTATAAGTGAGGACAGTGTGTTCCCCTGATGGTTTAATATACACGGGACATGTTACCAGGTGAACAGTATAAGTGAGGAGAGTGCTTTCCCCTGATGGTTTAATAAACACGGGACATGTTACCAGGTGAACAGTATAAGTGAGAAGAGTGCTTTCCCCTGATGGTATAATATACACGGGACATGTTACCAGCTGAACAGTATAAGTGAGGAGAGGGCTTTCCCCCGATGGATTAATCTACACGGGACATGTTACCAGGTGAACAGTATAAGTGAGGAGAATGAGTTCCCCTGATGGTTTAATATACACGGGACATGTTACCAGCTGAACAGTATAAGTGAGGAGAATGTATTCCCCTGATGGTTTAATATACACGGGACATGTTACCAGGTGAACAGTATAAGTGAGGAGAGTGTGTTCCCCTGATGCTTTAATATACACAGGACATGTTACCAGGTGAGCAGTATAAGTGAGGAGAGTGTGTTCCCCTGATTGTTTAATATACACGGGACATGTTGCGAGATGAACAGTATAAGTGAGGAGAGTGTGTTCCTCTCATTGTTTAATATACACTGGACATGTTAGCAGGTGAACAGTATCAGTGAGGAGAATGTGTTCCCCTGATGGTTTAATATACACGGGACATGTGACCAGGTGAACAGTATAAGTGAGGAGAGTGTGTTCCCCTGATGGTTAAATATACACGGGACATGTTACCAGGTGAACAGTATAAGTGAGGGGAGTGTGTTCCCCTGATGGTTTAATATGCACGGGACATGTTACCAGGTGAACAGTATAAGTGAGGAGAGTGTGTTCCCCTGATGTTATAACTACACGGTACATGTTACCAGCTGAACAGTATAAGTGAGGAGAGGGCTTTCCCCTGAAGGTTTAATATACACGGGACATGTTACCAGGTGAACAGTATAAGTGAGGAGAGTGTGTTCCCCTGATGGTATAATATACACAGGACATGTTACCAGGTGAACAGTATAAGTGAGGTGAATGTATTCCCCTGATGGTTTAATATACACGGGACATGTTATCAGGTGAACAGTATAAGTGAGGAGAGTGTGTTCCCCTGATGGTTTAATATACACAGGACATGTTACCAGGTGAACAGTATCAGTGAGGGGAATGTGTTCCCCTGATGGTTTAATATACACGGGACATGTTACCAGGTGAGCAGTATAAGTGAGGAGAGTGTGTTCCCCTGATGGTATAACACGCACGGGACGTGTCACCAGGTGAAGAGTAGAAGTGAGGAGGAGTGTGTTCCCCTGATGGTCTAATATACACAGGACATGTTACCAGGTGAACAGTATATGTGAAGAGAGTGTGTTCCCCTGATGGTTTAATATACATGGGACATGTTACCACGTGAACAGTATATTTGAAGAGAGCCTGTTCCACTGATTGCTTAAGATACGTGGGACATGTTACAAGGTGACGAGTATAAGTGAGGAGAGTGTGTTCCCCTCATTGTTTAATATACACGGGACATGTTCGCAGGTGAACAGTATCAGTGAGGAGAATGTGTTCCCCTGATGGTTTAATATACACGGGACATGTTTCCAGTTGAACAGTATAAGTGAGGAGAGTGTGTTCCCCTGATTGTTAAATATACACGGGACATGTTACCAGGTGAACAGTGTAAGTGAGGAGAATGTGTTCCCCTGATGGTTTAATATACACGGGACTTATTACCAGGTGAACAGAATAAGTGAAGAGAGGGCTTTCCCCTGATGGTTTAATATACACGGGACATGTTATTAGGTGAACAGTCTGAGTGACGAGAATGTGTTCCCCTCATGGTGTAATATACATGGGACATGTTACCAGGTGAACAGTATAAGTGAGGAGAGTGTGTTCCCCTGATTGTTTAATACACACGGGACATGTTACCAGGTCAACAGTATAAGTGAAGAGATGTGTTCCCCTGATGGTTTAATACACCCGGGACATGTTACCAGGTGAATAGTATAAGTGAGGAGAGTGTGTTCCCATGATGGTTTAACAGGCACGGGACATGTTGCCAGGTGAACAGTGTAAGTGAGGAGAGTGAGTTCCCCTGATGGTTTAATACAAACAGGACATGTCAACAGGTGAACAGTATAAGTGAGGAGATTGTGTTCCCCTCATTGTTTAATATACACGGGACATGTTAGCAGGTGAACAGTATCAGTGAGGAGAATGTGTTCCCCTGATGGTTTAATATACACGGGACATGTTGCCAGGTGAACAGTATAAGTGAGGAGAGTGTGTTCCCCTGATGGTTTAATATACACGGGACTTATTACCAGGTGAACAGTATAAGTGAGGAGAGTGTGTTCCCCTGATGCTATAATATACACAGGACATGTTGCCTGGTGAACAGTATAAGTGAGGAGAATGTGTTCCCCTGATGGGTTAATATACACGGGACATGTTACCAAGTGAACAATATAAGTGAGGACAGTGAGTTCCCCTGATGGTTTAATACACACAGGACATGTCAACAGGTGAACAGTATATGTCAGGTGAGTGTGTTCCCCTGATGGTTTAACACGCACGGGACATGTTACCAGGTGAACAGTATAAGTGAGGAGAGTGTGTTCCCCTGATGGTTTAACACGCACGGGACATGTTACCAGGTGAACAGTATAAGTGAGGAGAGTGTGTTCCCCTGATTGTTTAATACACACGGGACATGTTACCAGGTGAACAGAAAAGGGAGGAGAGTGTCTTCCCTTGATGGTTTAATACTGACGGGACATGTCACCAGGTGAACAGTATAATTGAGGAGAGTGTGTTCCCCTGATTGTTTAATATACACGGGACATGTCACCAGGTGAGCAGTATAAGTGAGGAGATTGTGTTCCCCTGATGGTTTAATACTGACGTGACATTTCCCCAGGTGAACAGCATAAGTGAGGAGAGTGTGTTCCCCTGATGGTTTAAAACACACGACATGTCAACAGGTGAACAGTATAAGTGAGGAGAGTGAGTTCCCCTGATGGTTTAACACGCACGGGACATGTTACCAGGTGAACAGTATAAGTGAGGAGAGTGTGTTCCCCTGATGGTTTAACACGCACGGGACATTTCCCCAGGTGAACAGCATAAGTGAGGAGAGTGTGTTCCCCTGATGGTTTAAAACACACGACATGTCAACAGGTGAACAGTATAAGTGAGGAGAGTGTGTTCCCCTGATGGTTTAATGCACACAGGACATGTTACCAGGTGAACAGTATAAGTGAGGAGAGTGTGTTCCCCTGATGGTTTATTATACACAGGACATGTTACCAGGTGAACAGTATAAGTGAGGAGTGTGTGTTCCCCTGATGGTTTAGCACGCACGGGACATGTTACCAGGTGAACAGTAGAGGTGAGGAGAGTGTGTTCCCCAGATGGTTTAACAAACACGGGACATGTTACCAGGTGAACAGTATAAGTGAGGAGAGTGTGTTCCCCAGATGGTTTATTATACACAGGACATGATACCAGGTGAACAGTATAAGTGAGGAGAGTGAGTGCCCCTGATTGTTTAATATACCCGGGACATGTCATCAGGTGAACAGTATAAGTGAGGAGACTGTATTCCCCTGATGGTTCAATATACACGGGACATGTTACCAGGAGAGCAGTATAAGTGAGGAGAGTGTGTTCCCCTGATTCTATAATATACACGGGACATGTTACCAGGTGAACAGTATAAGTGAGGAGAGTGTGTTCCACTGATGTTTTAATATACACGGGACATGTTCCCAGGTGAACAGTATAAGTGAGGAGACTGTATTCCCCTGACGGTTCAATATACACGGGACATGTTAGCAGGTGAACAGTATAAGTGAGGAGAATGTGTTCCCCTGATGGTTTAATATACACGGGACATGTTACCAGGTGAACAGTATTAGTGAGGAGAGTGTGTTCCCCTCATGGTTTAATGCACACAGGGCATGTTACCAGGTGAACAGTATAAGTGAGGACAGTGAGTTCCCCTGATGGTTTAATACACACAGGACATGTCAACAGGTGAACAGTATAAGTGAGGTGACTGTGTTCCCCTGATTGTTTAATACACACGGGATATGTTACCAGGTGAACAGAAAAGGGAGGAGAGTGTGTTCCCCTGATTGTTTAATACACACGGGACATGTTACCAGGTGAACAGCATATGTGAAGAGAGTGTGTTCCCCTGATGGTTTATTATACACAGGACATGATACCAGGTGAACAGTATAAGTGAGGAGAGTGAGTGCCCCTGATTGTTTAATATACCCGGGACATGTCATCAGGTGAACAGTATAAGTGAAGAGAGCGTGTTCCCCTGATTGTTTAATACGCACGAGACATGTTACCAGGTGACGAGTATAAGTCAGGAGAGTGTGTTCCCCTGATTGTTTAGTATACACGGGACATGTTAGCAGGTGAAAAGTATCAGTGAGGAGAATGTGTTCCCCTGATGGTTTCACATACACGGGACATGTAAACAGGTGAACAGTATACTTGACGAGAGTGTGTTCCCCTGATGGTTTAATATACACGGGACATGTTGCCAGGTGAACAGTAAAAGTGAGGAGAGTGTTTTCCCCTGATGGTTTAATATACACTGGACATGTTACCAGGTGAACAGTATAAGTGAGGAGAGTGTGTTCCCCTCATGGTTTAATGCACACAGGACATGTTACCAGGTGAACAGTATAAGTGAGGACAGTGAGTTCCCCTGATGGTTTAAAACACACGACAAGTCAACAGGTGAACAGTATAAGTGAGGAGAGTGTGTTCCCCTGATTGTTTAATACGCACAGGACATGTTACCAGGTGAACAGTATAAGTGAGGAGAGTGAGTTCCCCTGATGGTTTAATATACACGGGACATGTTACCAGGTGAACAGTATAAGTGAGGACAGTGTGTTCCCCTGATGGTATAATATACACGGGACATGTAACCAGGTGAACAGTATAACTGAAGAGAGTGTGTTCCCCTGATTGTTTAATACAAACGGGACATGTTGCCAGGTGAAGAGTATAAGTGAAGAGAGTGTGTTCCCCTGATGGTTTATTATACACAGGACATGATACCAGGTGAACAGTATAAGTGAGGAGAGTGAGTTCCCCTGATTGTTTAATATACCCGGGACATGTCATCAGGTGAACAGTATAAGTGAGGAGAGTGTGTTCCCCATGATGGTTTAATATACACGGGACATGTTACCAGGTGAACAGTATAAGTGAGGAGAGTCCTTTCCCCTGATGGTTTAATATATACGGGACATGTTACCAGGGGTACAGTATAAGTGAGGAGAGTGTGTTCCCCTGATGGTTTAATATACACGGGACATGTTACCAGGTGAACAGTATAAGTGAGGAGAGGGCTTACCCATGATGGTTTAATATACACGGGACATGTTACCAGGTGAACAGTATAAGTGAGGAGTGTGTGTTCCACTGATGGTTTAATATACACGGGACATGTTCCCAGGTGAACAGTATAAGTGAGGAGACTGTATTCCCCTGATGGTTCAATATACACGAGACATGTTAGCAGGTGAACAGTATAAGTGAGGAGAATGTGTTCCCCTGATGGTTTAGTATACACGGGACATGTTACCAGGTGAATAGTGTAAGTGAGGAGAGTGTGTTCCCCTGATGGTTTAATATACACGGGACATGTTACAACGTGAACAGTATAAGTGAGGAGAGTGTGTTCCCCTGATTGTTTAATACACACGGGAGATGTTACCAGGTGAGCAGTATAAGTGAGGAGAGTGTCTTCCCCTGATGGTTTAACACGCACGGGACGTGTCACTAGGTGAAGAGTGGAAGTGAGGAGAGTGTTTTCCCTTGTTTGTTTAATACACACGGGACACGTTACCAGGTGAACAGTAGATGTGAAGATAGTGTGTTCACCTGATGATTTAATATGCATGGGACATGTTACCAGGTGAAGTGTATAAGTGAAGAGAGCGTGTTCCCCTGATTGTTTAATATACGTGGGACATGTTACCAGGTGACGAGTATAGGTGAGGAGAGTGTGTTCCCCTCATTGTTTAATGTACACGGGACATGTTAGCAGGTGAACAGTATAAGTGAGGATAGTGTGTTCCCCTGATTGTAAAATATACACGGGACATGTTACCAGGTGAACAGTATAAGTGAGGAGAGTGTTTTCCCCTGATGGTTTAATATACACGGGACTTATTACCAGGTGAACAGCATAAGTGAGGAGAGGGCTTTCCCCTGATGGTTTAATATACACGGGACATGTTCCCAGGTGAACAGTATAAGTGAGGAAAGTGAGTTCGCTTGATGGTTTAATACACACGGGACATGTCACCAGGTGAACAGTGTAAGTGAGGAGAGTGTGTTCCCCTGATGGTTTAAAACACATGACATGTCAACAGGTGAACAGTATAAGTGAGGAGAGTGTGTTCCCCTGATGGTTTAATATACACAGGACATGATACCAGGTGAACAGTATAAGTGAGGAGAGTGAGTTCCCCTGACGGTTTAATATACACGGGACATGTTAGCAGGTGAACAGTATAAGTGAGGGGAATGTGTTCCCCTGATGGTTTAATATACACGGGACCTGTTACCAGGTGAACAGTATAAGTGAGGACAGTGTGTTCCCCTGATGGTATAATATACACGGGACATGTTACCAGGTGAACAGTATAATTGAGGATAATGTGTTCCCCTGATGGTTTAATATACACGGGACATGTTAGCAGGTGAACAGAATAAGCGAGGAGAGGGCTTTCCCCTGATCGTTCAATACACACGGGACATGTTACCACGTGAACAGTATAAGTGAGGAGAATGTGTTCCCCTGATGGTTTAATATACAGGGGACATGTTACCAGGTGAACAGTATAAGTGAGGAGAGTGTGTTCCCCTTATTGTTTAATACTCACGGGACATGTTACCAGGTGAACAGTATATATGAAGAGAGTGTGTTCCCCTGATGGTTTAATATACACGGGACATTTTACCAGGTGAACAGTATAAGTGAGGAGAGTGTGTTCCCCTGATTGTTAAATATATACGGGACATGTCACCAGGTGAACAGTATAAGTGAGGAGAGCGTGTTCCCCTGATGGTTTAATATACACGGGACTTATTACCAGGTGAACACTATAAGTGAGGAGAGGGCTTTCCCCTGATGGTTTAATATACACGGGACATGTTACCAGGTGAACAGTATAAGTGAGTAGAGTGTGTTCACCTGATGGCTTAATACACCCGGGACATGTTACCAGGTGAACAGCATAAGTGAGGAGAGTGTGATCCAATGATTGTTTAATACTGACGGGACGTGTCACCAGGTGAAGAGTATAAGTGAGGAGAGTGTGTTCACCTGATGGTTTAATACACCCGGGACATGTTACCAGGTGAACAGCGTAAGTGAGGAGAGTGTGATCCAATGATTGTTTAATACTGACGGGACGTGTCACCAGGTGAAGAGTATAAGTGAGGAGAGTGAGTTCCTCTGATGGTTTAATATAAACGCGACATGTTACCAGGTGAACAGTATAAGTGAAGAGAGTGTGTTCCCCTGATGGTTTAATATACACGGGACATGTTACCAGGTGAACAGTATAAGTGAGGAGAGTGTGTTCCCCTGATGGTTTAATATACACGGGACATGTTACCAGGTGAACAGTATAAGTGAAGAGAGTGTGTTCCCCTGATGGTTTAATATACACGGGACATGTTACCAGGTGAACAGTATAAGTGAGGAGAGTGAGTTCCTCTGATGGTTTAATATAAACGCGACATGTTACCAGGTGAGCAATATAAGTGAGGAGAGTGTGTTCCCCTGATGGTTTAATATACACGGGACATGTTACAAGGTGAACAGTATAAGTGAGGAGAGTGTGTGCCCCTGATGGTTTAATATACATAGGACATGTTACCAGGTGAACAGTATAAGTGAGGAGAGTGAGTTCCCCTGATTGTTTAATATACCCGGGACATGTCATCAGGTGAACAGTCTAAATGAGGAGAGTGTGTTCCCCTGATGGTTTAATATAAACGGGACATGTTACCAGGTGAACAGTATAAGTGAGGAGAGTCCTTTCCCCTGATGGTTTAATATACACGGGACATGTTACCAGGGGAACAATATAAGTGAGGAGAGTGTGTTCCCCTGATGGTATAATAGACACGGGACATGTTACGAGGTGAACAGTATAAGTGAGGAGAGTGTGTTCCACTGATGGTTTAATATACACGGGACATGTTCCCAGGTGAACAGTATAAGTGAGGAGACTGTTTTCCCCTGATGGTTCAATATACGCGGGACATGTTAGCAGGTGAACAGTATAAGTGAGGAGAATGTGTTCCCCTGACGGTTTAGTATACACGGGACATGTTATCTGGTGAACAGTATCAGTGAGGAGAGTGTGTTCCCCTGATGGTTTAATATACACGGGACATGTTACAACGTGAACAGTATAAGTGAGGAGAGTGTGTTCCCCTGATTGTTTAATACACACGGGAGATGTTACAGGTGAGCAGTTTAAGTGAGGAGAGTGTGTTCCCCTGATGGTTTAATACACACGGGACATGTAAACAGGTGAACAGTATAAGTGAGGAGAGTGTGTTACCCTGATGGTTTAATATACACGGGACACGTTGCCAGGTGAACAGTATAAGTGAGGAGAGTGTGTTCCCCTGATGGTTTAATATAATCGGGACATGTTACCAGGTGAACAGTATAAGTGAGGAGAGTGTGTTCCCCTGATGGTTTAATATACACTGGACATGTTACCAGGTGAACAGTATAAGTGAGGAGAGTGTGTTCCCATGATGGTTTAATATACTCGGGACATGTTACCAGGTGAACAGTATAAGTGAGGAGAGTGTGTTCCCCTGATGGTTTAATATACACGGGACAAGTTACCAGGTGATCAATGTAAGTGAGGAGAGTGTGTTCCCCTGATTGTTCAATATACACGGGACATGATGCCAGGTGAACAGTATAAGTGAGGAGAGTGTGTTCCCCTGATGGTTTAATATAATCGGGACATGTTACCAGGTGAACAGTATAAGTGAGGAGAGTGTGTTCCCCTGCTGATTTAATATACACGGAACATGTTACCAGGTGAACACTATAAGTGAGGAGAGTGTGTTCCCCTGATGGTTTAATTCTGACGGGACATGTTACCAGATGAACAGTATAAGTGAGGAGCTTGAGTTCCCCTGATGGTTTAATACACACGGGACATGTCAGCAAATGAACTGTATAAGTGAGGAGAGTGTGTTCCCCTGATGGTTTAATGCACACAGGACATGTTACCAGGTGAACAGTATAAGTGAGGAGAGTGTGTTCCCCTGATGGTTTAATATACACGGGACATGTTACCAGGTGAAGATTATAAGTGAGGAGATTGTGTTCCCCTGATTGTTTAATACGCACAGGACATGTCACCAAGTGAACTGCATAAGTGAGGAGAATGTGTTCCCCTGATTGTTTAATATACACGGGACATGTTGCCAGGTGAACAGTATAAGTGAGGAGATTGTGTTCCCCTGATTGTTTGATACACACGGGACATGTCACCAAATGAACTGTATAAGTGAGGAGAGTGTGTTCCCCTGATGGTTTAATGCACACAGGACATGTTACCAGGTGAACAGTATAAGTGAGGAGAGTGTGTTCCCCTGATGGTTTTATATACACGGGACATGTTACCAGGTGAACATTATATGTGAGGAGAATGTGTTCCCCTGATTGTTTAATACGCACAGGACTTGTCACCAAGTGAACTATATAAGTGAGGAGAATTTGTTCCCCTGATTGCTTAATATACACGGGGCATGTTGCCACTTGAACAGTATAAGTGAGGAGAGTGTGTTCCCCTGATGGTTTAATACTGACGGGACATGTTACCAAGTGAACAGTATAAGTGAGGAGAGTGTGTTCCCCTGATTGTTTAATACACACGCGACATGTCACCAGGTGAACAGTATAAGTGAGGAGAGTGTGTTCCCCTGATGGTTTAATACTGACGGGACATGTTACCAGATGAACAGTATAAGTGAGGAGAGTGTGTTCCCCTGATGGTTTAATATACACGGGACATGTTGCCAGGTGAACAGTATAAGTGAGGAGATGTGTTCCCCTGATTGTTTAATACACACGGGACATTTTGCCAGGTGAACAGTATAAGTGAGGAGAGTGTGTTCCCCTGATTGTTTAATACACACGGGACATGTCAACAGGTGAAATGTTTAAGTGAGGAGAGTGTGTTCCCCTGATTGTTTAATACACACGGGACATTTTGCCAGGTGAGCAGTATTAGTGAGGAGAGCGTGTTCCCCTGATTGTTTAATGCACACGGGACATGTCACCAGGTGAACAGAAAAAGTGAGGAGAGTGTGTTCCCCTGATGGTTTAATATAGACGGGACATTTCACCAGGTGAACAGTATAAGTGAGGTGTGTGTTTTCCCCTGATGGTTTAGTATACACAGGACATGATACCAGGTGAACAGTATAAGTGAGGAGAGTGAGTTCCCCTGATTGTTTAATATACCCGGGACATGTCAACAGGTGAACAGTATAAGTGAGGAGAGTGTGTTCCCCTGATGGTTAAATACGCATGGGACATTTCACCAAGTGAACTGTATAAGAGAGGAGAGTGTGTTCCCCTGATGGTTTAATGCAAACAGGACATGTTACCAGGTGAACAGTATAATTGAAGAGAGTGTGTTCCACTGATGGTTTAATACTGAGGGGACATGTTACCAGATGAACAGTAGAAGTGAGGAGAGTGTGTTCCCCTGATGGTTTAATATACACGGGACATGTTACCAGGTGAACAGTATAAGTGAGGTGAGTGCTTTCCCCTGATGGTTTAATACACACGGGACATGTTACCAGGTGAACAGTATAAGTGAGGAGAGTGTGTTCCCCTGATGGTTTAATACTGAGGGGACATGTTACCAGGTGAACACTCTCAGTGAGGAGAGTGTGTTCCCCTGATGATTTAATATGCACAGGACATGTTACCAGGTGAACAGTATAAGTGAGGAGAGTGTGTTCCCCTTATAGTTTAATATACACAGGACATGTTACCAGGTGAACAGTATATGTGAGGGGAGTGTGTTCCCCTGATGGTTTAATATACACGGGACATGTTACCAGGTGAACATTATAAGTGAGGAGAGTGAGTTCCCCTGATTGTTTAATACACACGGGACATGTTGCCAGGTGAACAGTATAAGTGAGGAGAGTGTGTTCCCCTGATTGTTTAATACACACGGGACATGTTGCCAGGTGAACAGTATAAGTGAGGAGAGTGTGTTCCCCTGATGGTTTAATATACATGGGACATGTTACCAGGTGAGCAGTATTAGTGAGGAGAGCGTGTCCCCTGATTGTTTAATGCACACGGGACATGTCACCAGGTGAACAGAAAAAGTGAGGCGAGTGTGTTCCCCTGATGGTTTAATATACACGGGACATGTTAGCAGGAAAACAGTATAAGTGAGGAGAGTGCGTTCCCCTGATTGTTTAATACGCACGGGACATTTCACCAGGTGAACAGTATAAGTGAGGTGAGTGTGTTCCCCTGATGGTTTAATACGCATGGGACATTTCACCAAGTGAACAGTATAAGTGAGGAGAGTGTGTTCCCCTGATGGTTTAATGCAAACAGGACATGTTACCAGGTGAACAGTATAATTGAAGAAAGTGTGTTCCACTGATGGTTTAATATACATGGGACATGTTACCAGGTGAACACTATAAGTGAGGAGAGTGTGTTCCCCTGATGGTTCAATACTGACGGGACATGTTACCAGATGAACAGTATAAGTGAGGAGAGTGTGTTCCCCTGATGGTTTAATACTGACGGGACATGTTACCAGATGAACAGTATAAGTGAGGAGAGTGTGTTCCCCTGATGGTTTAATATACACGGGACATGTTGCCAGGTGAACAGTATAAGTGAGGAGATGTGTTCCCCTGATTGTTTAATACACACGGGACATTTTGCCAGGTGAACAGTATAAGTGAGGAGAGTGTGTTCCCCTGATTGTTTAATACACACGGGACATGTCAACAGGTGAAATGTTTAAGTGAGGAGAGTGTGTTCCCCTGATGGTTTAATATCCATGGGACATGTTACCAGGTGAGCAGTATTAGTGAGGAGAGCGTGTTCCCCTGATTGTTTAATGCACACGGGACATGTCACCAGGAGAACAGAAAAAGTGAGGAGAGTGTGTTCCCCTGATGGTTTAATATAGACGGGACATTTCACCAGGTGAACAGTATAAGTGAGGTGTGTGTTTTCCCCTGATGATTTAGTATACACAGGACATGATACCAGGTGAACAGTATAAGTGAGGAGAGTGAGTTCCCCTGATTGTTTAATATACCCGGGACATGTCAACAGGTGAACAGTATAAGTGAGGAGAGTGTGTTCCCCTGATGGTTAAATACGCATGGGACATTTCATCAAGTGAACTGTATAAGTGAGGAGAGTGTGTTCCCCTGATGGTTTAATGCAAACAGGACATGTTACCAGGTGAACAGTATAATTGAAGAGAGTGTGTTCCACTGATGGTTTAATACTGAGGGGACATGTTACCAGATGAACAGTAGAAGTGAGGAGAGTGTGTTCCCCTGATGGTTTAATATACACGGGACATGTTACCAGGTGAACAGTATAAGTGAGGAGAGTGCTTTCCCCTGATGGTTTAATACACACGGGACATGTTACCAGGTGAACAGTATAAGTGAGGAGAGTGTGTTCCCCTGATGGTTTAATACTGAGGGGACATGTTACCAGGTGAACACTCTCAGTGAGGAGAGTGTGTTCCCCTGATGATTTAATATGCACAGGACATGTTACCAGGTGAACAGTATAAGTGAGGAGAGTGTGTTCCCCTTATAGTTTAATATACACAGGACATGTTACCAGGTGAACAGTATATGTGAGGGGAGTGTGTTCCCCTGATGGTTTAATATACACGGGACATGTTACCAGGTGAACATTATAAGTGAGGAGAGTGAGTTCCCCTGATTGTTTAATACACACGGGACATGTTGCCAGGTGAACAGTATAAGTGAGGAGAGTGTGTTCCCCTGATTGTTTAATACACACGGGACATGTTGCCAGGTGAACAGTATAAGTGAGGAGAGTGTGTTCCCCTGATGGTTTAATATACATGGGACATGTTACCAGGTGAGCAGTATTAGTGAGGAGAGCGTGTCCCCTGATTGTTTAATGCACACGGGACATGTCACCAGGTGAACAGAAAAAGTGAGGCGAGTGTGTTCCCCTGATGGTTTAATATACACGGGACATGTTAGCAGGAAAACAGTATAAGTGAGGAGAGTGCGTTCCCCTGATTGTTTAATACGCACGGGACATTTCACCAGGTGAACAGTATAAGTGAGGTGAGTGTGTTCCCCTGATGGTTTAATACGCATGGGACATTTCACCAAGTGAACAGTATAAGTGAGGAGAGTGTGTTCCCCTGATGGTTTAATGCAAACAGGACATGTTACCAGGTGAACAGTATAATTGAAGAAAGTGTGTTCCACTGATGGTTTAATATACACGGGACATGTTACCAGGTGAACACTATAAGTGAGGAGAGTGTGTTCCCCTGATGGTTCAATACTGACGGGACATGTTACCAGATGAACAGTATAAGTGAGGAGAGTGTGTTCCCCTGATGGTTTAATGAACACAGGACATGTTACCAGGTGAACAGTATAATTGAGGAGAGTGTGTTCCACTGATGGTTTAATACTGAGGGGACATGTTACCAGGTGAACACTCTCAGTGAGGAGAGTGTGTTCCCCTGATTATTTAATATACACAGGACATGTTACCAGGTGAACAGTATAAGTGAGGAGAGTGTGTTCCCTGATGGTTTAATATACACGGTACATGTTACCAGGTGAACAGTATAAGTGAGGAGAGTGTGTTCCCCTTATGGTTTAATATACACAGGACATGTTACCAGGTGAACAGTATATGTGAGGGGAGTGTGTTCCCCTGATGGTTAAATATACACGGGACATGTTACCAGGTGAACAGTATAAGTGAGGAGAGTGTGTTCCCCTGATTGTTTAATACACATGGGACATGTTGCCAGGTGAACAGTATAAGTGAGGAGAGTGTGTTCCCTGAATGTTTAATACACACGGGGCATGTCAACAGGTGAAATGTTTAAGTGAGGAGCGTGTGTTCCCCTGATGGTTTAATATACATGGGACATGTTACCAGGTGAGCAGTATTAGTGAGGAGAGTCTGTTCCCTGATGGTTTAATATACACAGGACATGTTACCAGGTGAACAGAAAATGTGAGTCGAGTGTGTTCCCCTGATGGTTTAATATACATGGGACATGTTACCAGGAAAACAGTATAAGTGAGGAGAGTGTGTTCCCCTGATTGTTTAATACGCACGGGACATGTAACCCACTGAAAAGTATAAGTGAGGAGAGTTTGTTCCCCTGATTGTTTAATATACCCGGGACATTTCACCAGGTGAACAGTGTAAGTGAGGTGAGTGTGTTCCCCTGATGGTTTAATATACACAGGACATGATACCAGGTGAACAGTATAAGTGAGGAGAGTGAGTTCCCCTGATTGTTTAATATACCCGGGACATGTCAACAGGTGAACAGTATAAGTGAGGAGAGTGTGTTCCCCTGATGGTTTAATACGCATGGGACATTTCACCAAGTGAACTGTATAAGTGAGGAGAGTGTGTTCCCCTAATGGTTTAATGCAAACAGGACATGTTACCAGGTGAACTGTATAATTGAAGAGAGTGTGTTCCACTGATGGTTTAATACTGAGGGGACATGTTACCAGATGAACAGTATAAGTGAGGAGAGAGTGTTCCCCTGATGGTTCAATACTGACGGGACATGTTACCAGATGAACAGTATAAGTGAGGAGAGTGTGTTCCCCTGATGGTTTAATGAACACAGGACATGTTACCAGGTGAACAGTATAAGTGAGGAGAGTGTGTTCCCCTGATTGTTTAATATACCCGGGACATTTCACCAGGTGAACAGTGTAAGTGAGGTGAGTGTGTTCCCCTGATTGTTTAATACGCATGGGACATTTCACCAAGTGAACTGTATAAGTGAGGAGAGTGTGTTCCCCTGATGGTTTAATGCAAACAGGACATGTTACCAGGTGAACAGTATAATTGAAGAGAGTGTGTTCCACTGATGGTTTAATACTGAGGGGACATGTTACCAGATGAACAGTATAAGTGAGGAGAGAGTGTTCCCCTGATGGTTAAATATACACGGGACATGTTACCATGTGAACAGTATAAGTGAGGAGAATGTGTTCCCCTGATGGTTTAATATACACGGGACATGTTACCAGGTGAACAGTATAAGTGAGGAGAGTGTGTTCCCTTGCTGGTTTAATATACACGGGACATGTTACCAGGTGAACAGTGTAAGTGAGGAGAGTGTGTTCCCCTGATGGTTTAATATACACGGGACATGTCACCAGGTGAACAGTATAAGAGAGGAGATTGTGTTCCCCTGATGGTTTAATATACACGGGACATGTTACCAGGTGAACAGTATAAATGAGGAGAGAGTGTTCCCCTGATGGTTTAATACACACGGGACATGTCACCAACTGAACTGTATAAGTGAGGAGAGTGTGTTCCCCTGATGGTTTAATATACACGGGACATGTTACCAGGTGAACAGTGTAAGTGAGGAGAGTGTGTTCCCCTGATGGTTTAATATACACGGGACATGTTACCAGGTGAACAGTATAAATGAGGAGAGAGTGTTCCCCTGATTGTTTAATACACACGGGACATGTCACCAACTGAACTGTATAAGTGAGGAGAGTGTGTTCCCCTGATGGTTTAATGAACACAGGACATGTCACCAACTGAACTGTATAAGTGAGGAGAGTGTGTTCCCCTGATGATTTAATATACGCAGGACATGTTACCAGGTGAACACTATAAGTGAGGAGAGTGTGTTCCCCTGATTGTTTAATACACACGGGACATGTCACCAACTGAACTGTATAAGTGAGGAGAGTGTGTTCCCCTGATGGTTTAATATACACGGGACATGTTACCAGGTGAACAGTGTAAGTGAGGAGAGTGTGTTCCCCTGATGGTTTAATATACACGGGACATGTTACCAGGTGAACAGTATAAATGAGGAGAGAGTGTTCCCCTGATTGTTTAATACACACGGGACATGTCACCAACTGAACTGTATAAGTGAGGAGAGTGTGTTCCCCTGATGGTTTAATGAACACAGGACATGTCACCAACTGAACTGTATAAGTGAGGAGAGTGTGTTCCCCTGATGATTTAATATACGCAGGACATGTTACCAGGTGAACAGTATAAGTGAGGAGAGTGTGTTCCCTGATGGTTTAATATACACAGGACATGTTACCAGGTGAACAGTATAAGTGAGGAGAGTGTGTTCCCTTGATGGTTTAATATACACGGGACATGTTACCAGGTGATCAGTATATGTGAGGAGAGTGTGTTCCCCTGATGGTTTAATTTACACGGTCCATGTTACCAGGTGAACTGTATAAGTGAGGAGAGTGTGTTCCCCTGATGATTTAATATACACAGGACATGTTACCAGGTGAACAGTATAAGTGAGGAGAGTGTGTTACCTTGATGGTTTAATATACACGGGACATGTTACCAGGTGAACAGTATAAGTGAGGGGAGTGTGTTCCCCTGATGGTTTAATATACACGGGACATGTTACCAGATGAACAGTATAAGTGAGGAGAGCCTGTTCCCCTGCTGGTTTAATATACACGGCACATGTTCCCAGCTGAACTCTAGAAGTGAGGAGAGTGTGTTCCCCTGATGGTTTAATACTGACGGGACATGTTACCAGATGAACAGTAGAAGTGAGGAGCTTGTGTTCCCCTGATGGTTTAATACTGACGGGACATGTTACCAGATGAACAGTATAAGTGAGGGGAGTGTTTTCCCCAGATTGATTAATACACAAAGGCCATGTTACCAGGTGAACAGTATAAGTGAGGAGAGTGTGTTCCCCTGATGGTTTAATATACACGGGACATGTTACCAGGTGAACAGTATAAGTGAGGAGAGTGTGTTCCCCTGATGGTTTAATATACACGGGACATGTTACCTGGTGAACAGTGTAAGTGAAGTGAATGTGTTCCCCTGATTGTTTAATACGCACGGGACATGTCACCAAGTGAACTGTATAAGTGAGGAGAATGTGTTCCCCAGATTGTTTAATATACACGGGACATGATGCCAGGTGAACAGTATAAGTGAGGAGAGTGTGTTCACCTGATGGTTTAATATACATGGGACATGTTACCAGGTGAACAGTGTAAGTGAGGAGAGTGTGTTCCCCTGATGGTTTAATATACACGGGACATGTCACAAGGTGAAAAGTTTAAGTGAGGAGAGTCTGTTCCCCTGATTGTTTAATACACACGGGACATGTCACCAAATGAACTGTATGAGTGAGGAGACTGTGTTCCCCTGATGGTTTAATATACATGCGACATGTTACCAGGTGAACAGTATAAGTGAGGAGAGTGTGTTCCCCTGATTGTTTAATACACGCGGGACATGTTGCCAGGTGAACAGTATAAGTGAGGAGAGTGTGTTCCCCTGCTGATTTTATATACACGGGACATGTCACCAGGTGAACAGTATAAATGAGGAGAGTTTGTTCCGCTGATGGTTTAATACACACGGGACATGTTACCAGGTGAACAGTATAAGTGAGGAGAGTGTGTTCCCCTGATGGTTTAATATACACGGGAAATGTTACCAGATGAACAGTATAAGTGAGGAGAGAGTGTTCCCCTGATGGTTGAATATACACGGGACATGTTACCAGGTGAAC
Source organism: Heterodontus francisci (assembly GCF_036365525.1). Taxonomy (NCBI): domain Eukaryota; kingdom Metazoa; phylum Chordata; class Chondrichthyes; order Heterodontiformes; family Heterodontidae; genus Heterodontus; species Heterodontus francisci. The sequence continues at coordinate 637,269 of NW_027141353.1, forward strand.
AGTATAAGTGAGGAGAGTGTGTTCCCCTGATTGTTTAATATACATGGGAAATGTTACCAGATGAACAGTATAAGTGAGGAGAGTGTGTTCCCCTGATTGTTTAATACACACGTGACATGTCACCAGGTGAACAGTATAAGTGAGGAGAGTGTGTTCCCCTGATGGTTTAATACACACGGGACATGTCACCAGGTGAACAGTATAAGTGTGGAGAGTGTGTTCCCCTGATGGTTTAATCTACACGGGACATGTTACCAGGTGAAGAGTATAAGTGTGGAGAGTGTGTTCCCCTGATGGTTTAATATACATGGGAAATGTTACCAGATGAACAGTATAAGTGAGGAGAGTGTGTTCCCCTGATTGTTTAATACACACGTGACATGTCACCAGGTGAACAGTATAAGTGAGGAGAGTGTGTTCCCCTGATGGTTTAATACACGCGGGACATGTCACCAGGTGAACAGTATAAGTGAGGAGAGTGTGTTCCCCTGATGGTTTAATCTAGACGGGACATGTTACTAGGTGAACAGTATAAGTGAGGAGAGTGTGTTCCCCTGATTGTTTAATATACACGGGACATGTCACCAGGTGAACAGTATAAGTGAGGAGAGTGTGTTCCCCTGATGGTTTAATCTACACGGGACATGTTACCAGGTGAAGAGTATAAGTGTGGAGAGTGTGTTCCCCTGATGGTTTAATATACATGGGAAATGTTACCAGGTGAACTGTATAAGTGAGGAGAGTGTTTTCCCCTGATGGTTTAATACACACGGGACATGTCACCAGGTGAACAGTATAAGTGAGGAGAGTGTGTTCCCCTGATGGTTTAATCTACACGGGACATGTTACCAGGTGAAGAGTATAAGTGTGGAGAGTGTGTTCCCCTGATGGTTTAATGCGCACAGGACATGTTACCAGGTGAACAGTATAGGTGAGGAGAGTGTGTTCCCCTGATGGTTTAATATACATGGGACATGTTACCAGGTGAACAGTTTAAGAGAGCAGAGTGTGTTCCCCTGATGGTTTAATATACATGGGACATGTCAACAGGTGAACAGTATAAGTGAGGAGAGTGTGTTCACCTGATGGTTTAATATACATGGGACATGTTACCAGGTGAACAGTGTAAGTGAGGAGAGTGTGTTCCCCTGATGGTTTAATATACACGGGACATGTCACAAGGTGAAAAGTTTAAGTGAGGAGAGTGTGTTCCCCTGATTGTTTAATACACACGGGACATGTCACCAAATGAACTGTATGAGTGAGGAGACTGTGTTCCCCTGATGGTTTAATATACATGCGACATGTTACCAGGTGAACAGTGTAAGTGAGGAGAGTGTGTTCCCCTGATTGTTTAATACACGCGGGACATGTTGCCAGGTGAACAGTATAAGTGAGGAGAGTGTGTTCCCCTGCTGATTTTATATACACGGGACATGTCACCAGGTGAACAGTATAAATGAGGAGAGTTTGTTCCCCTGATGGTTTAATACACACGGGACATGTTACCAGATAAACAGTATAAGTGAGGAGAGTGTGTTCCCCTGATGGTTTAATATACACGGGAAATGTTACCAGATGAACAGTATAAGTGAGGAGAGTGTGTTCCCCTGATGGTTGAATATACACGGGACATGTTACCAGGTGAAGAGTATAAGTGTGGAGAGTGTGTTCCCCTGATGGTTTAATATACATGGGAAATGTTACCACATGAACAGTATAAGTGAGGAGAGTGTGTTCCCCTGATTGTTTAATACACACGTGACATGTCACCAGGTGAACAGTATAAGTGAGGAGAGTGTGTTCCCCTGATGGTTTAATACACGCGGGACATGTCACCAGGTGAACAGTATAAGTGAGGAGAGTGTGTTCCCCTGATGGTTTAATCTAGACGGCACATGTTACTAGGTGAACAGTATAAGTGAGGAGAGTGTGTTCCCCTGATTGTTTAAGATACATGGGAAATGTTACCAGATGAACAGTATAAGTGAGGAGAGTGTGTTCCCCTGATGGTTTAATACACGCGGGACATGTCACCAGGTGAACTGTATAAGTGAGGAGAGTGTGTTCCCCTGATGGTTTAATACACACGGGACATGTCACCAGGTGAACAGTATAAGTGAGGAGAGTGTGTTCCCCTGATGGTTTAATCTACACGGGACATGTTACCAGGTGAACAGTATAAGTGTGGAGAGTGTGTTCCCCTGATGGTTTAATGCGCAAAGGACATGTTACCAGGTGAACAGTATAAGTGAGGAGAGTGTGTTCCCCTGATGGTTTAATATACATGGGACATGTTACCAGGTGAACAGTTTAAGAGAGCAGAGTGTGTTCCCCTGATGGTTTAATATACATGGGACATGTCAACAGGTGAACAGTATAAGTGAGGAGAATGTGTTCCCCAGATGGTTTAATATGCACGGGACATGTTACCAGGTGAACAGTATAAGGGAGGAGATTGTGTTCCCCTGATGGTTTAATATACACGGGACATGTTACCAGATGAACAGTATAAGTGAGGAGAGTGTGTTCCCCTGATGGTTTAATACACACGGGACATGTTACCAGATGAACAGTTTAAGTGAGGAGATTGTGTTCCCCTGATGGTTGAATACACACGGGACATGTTACCAGATGAACCGTATAAGTGAGGAGAGTGTGATCCCCTGATGGTTTAATACACACAGGACATGTTGCCAGATGAACAGCATAAGTGAGGAGATTGTGTTCCCCTGATGGTTTAATACACACGGGACATGTTACCAGATGAACAGTATAAGTGAGGAGATTGTGTTCCCCTGATTGTTTAATATACACGGGACATGTCACCAGGTGAACAGTATAAGTGAGGAGAGTGTGTTCCCCTGCTGGTTTTATATACACGGACATGTCAACAGGTGAACAGTGTAAGTGAGGAGAGTGTGTTCCCCTGATGGTTTAATATACACGGGACATGTCACCAGGTGAACAGTATAAGTGAGGAGAATGTGTTCCCCTGATTGTTTAATACACACGGGACATGTTTCCAGATGAACAGTATAAGTGAGTAGAGTGTGTTCCTCTGATTGCATAATACACACGGGACATGTTACCAGGTGAACAGTATAAGTGAGGAGAGAGTGTTCCCCTGATTGTTTAATACACACGGGACATGTCACCAACTGAACTGTATAAGTGAGGAGAGTGTGTTCCCCTGATGGTTTAATGAACACAGGACATGTCACCAACTGAACTGTATAAGTGAGGAGAGTGTGTTCCCCTGATGATTTAATATACGCAGGACATGTTACCAGGTGAACAGTATAAGTGAGGAGAGTGTGTTCCCTGATGGTTTAATATACACAGGACATGTTACCAGGTGAACAGTATAAGTGAGGAGAGTGTGTTCCCTTGATGGTTTAATATACACGGGACATGTTACCAGGTGATCAGTATATGTGAGGAGAGTGTGTTCCCCTGATGGTTTAATTTACACGGTCCATGTTACCAGGTGAACTGTATAAGTGAGGAGAGTGTGTTCCCCTGATGATTTAATATACACAGGACATGTTACCAGGTGAACAGTATAAGTGAGGAGAGTGTGTTACCTTGATGGTTTAATATACACGGGACATGTTACCAGGTGAACAGTATAAGTGAGGGGAGTGTGTTCCCCTGATGGTTTAATATACACGGGACATGTTACCAGATGAACAGTATAAGTGAGGAGAGCCTGTTCCCCTGCTGGTTTAATATACACGGCACATGTTCCCAGCTGAACTCTAGAAGTGAGGAGAGTGTGTTCCCCTGATGGTTTAATACTGACGGGACATGTTACCAGATGAACAGTAGAAGTGAGGAGCTTGTGTTCCCCTGATGGTTTAATACTGACGGGACATGTTACCAGATGAACAGTATAAGTGAGGGGAGTGTTTTCCCCAGATTGATTAATACACAAAGGCCATGTTACCAGGTGAACAGTATAAGTGAGGAGAGTGTGTTCCCCTGATGGTTTAATATACACGGGACATGTTACCAGGTGAACAGTATAAGTGAGGAGAGTGTGTTCCCCTGATGGTTTAATATACACGGGACATGTTACCTGGTGAACAGTGTAAGTGAAGTGAATGTGTTCCCCTGATTGTTTAATACGCACGGGACATGTCACCAAGTGAACTGTATAAGTGAGGAGAATGTGTTCCCCAGATTGTTTAATATACACGGGACATGATGCCAGGTGAACAGTATAAGTGAGGAGAGTGTGTTCACCTGATGGTTTAATATACATGGGACATGTTACCAGGTGAACAGTGTAAGTGAGGAGAGTGTGTTCCCCTGATGGTTTAATATACACGGGACATGTCACAAGGTGAAAAGTTTAAGTGAGGAGAGTCTGTTCCCCTGATTGTTTAATACACACGGGACATGTCACCAAATGAACTGTATGAGTGAGGAGACTGTGTTCCCCTGATGGTTTAATATACATGCGACATGTTACCAGGTGAACAGTATAAGTGAGGAGAGTGTGTTCCCCTGATTGTTTAATACACGCGGGACATGTTGCCAGGTGAACAGTATAAGTGAGGAGAGTGTGTTCCCCTGCTGATTTTATATACACGGGACATGTCACCAGGTGAACAGTATAAATGAGGAGAGTTTGTTCCGCTGATGGTTTAATACACACGGGACATGTTACCAGGTGAACAGTATAAGTGAGGAGAGTGTGTTCCCCTGATGGTTTAATATACACGGGAAATGTTACCAGATGAACAGTATAAGTGAGGAGAGAGTGTTCCCCTGATGGTTGAATATACACGGGACATGTTACCAGGTGAACAGTATAAGTGAGGAGAGTGTGTTCCCCTGATTGTTTAATATACATGGGAAATGTTACCAGATGAACAGTATAAGTGAGGAGAGTGTGTTCCCCTGATTGTTTAATACACACGTGACATGTCACCAGGTGAACAGTATAAGTGAGGAGAGTGTGTTCCCCTGATGGTTTAATACACACGGGACATGTCACCAGGTGAACAGTATAAGTGTGGAGAGTGTGTTCCCCTGATGGTTTAATCTACACGGGACATGTTACCAGGTGAAGAGTATAAGTGTGGAGAGTGTGTTCCCCTGATGGTTTAATATACATGGGAAATGTTACCAGATGAACAGTATAAGTGAGGAGAGTGTGTTCCCCTGATTGTTTAATACACACGTGACATGTCACCAGGTGAACAGTATAAGTGAGGAGAGTGTGTTCCCCTGATGGTTTAATACACGCGGGACATGTCACCAGGTGAACAGTATAAGTGAGGAGAGTGTGTTCCCCTGATGGTTTAATCTAGACGGGACATGTTACTAGGTGAACAGTATAAGTGAGGAGAGTGTGTTCCCCTGATTGTTTAATATACACGGGACATGTCACCAGGTGAACAGTATAAGTGAGGAGAGTGTGTTCCCCTGATGGTTTAATCTACACGGGACATGTTACCAGGTGAAGAGTATAAGTGTGGAGAGTGTGTTCCCCTGATGGTTTAATATACATGGGAAATGTTACCAGGTGAACTGTATAAGTGAGGAGAGTGTTTTCCCCTGATGGTTTAATACACACGGGACATGTCACCAGGTGAACAGTATAAGTGAGGAGAGTGTGTTCCCCTGATGGTTTAATCTACACGGGACATGTTACCAGGTGAAGAGTATAAGTGTGGAGAGTGTGTTCCCCTGATGGTTTAATGCGCACAGGACATGTTACCAGGTGAACAGTATAGGTGAGGAGAGTGTGTTCCCCTGATGGTTTAATATACATGGGACATGTTACCAGGTGAACAGTTTAAGAGAGCAGAGTGTGTTCCCCTGATGGTTTAATATACATGGGACATGTCAACAGGTGAACAGTATAAGTGAGGAGAGTGTGTTCACCTGATGGTTTAATATACATGGGACATGTTACCAGGTGAACAGTGTAAGTGAGGAGAGTGTGTTCCCCTGATGGTTTAATATACACGGGACATGTCACAAGGTGAAAAGTTTAAGTGAGGAGAGTGTGTTCCCCTGATTGTTTAATACACACGGGACATGTCACCAAATGAACTGTATGAGTGAGGAGACTGTGTTCCCCTGATGGTTTAATATACATGCGACATGTTACCAGGTGAACAGTGTAAGTGAGGAGAGTGTGTTCCCCTGATTGTTTAATACACGCGGGACATGTTGCCAGGTGAACAGTATAAGTGAGGAGAGTGTGTTCCCCTGCTGATTTTATATACACGGGACATGTCACCAGGTGAACAGTATAAATGAGGAGAGTTTGTTCCCCTGATGGTTTAATAAACACGGGACATGTTACCAGATAAACAGTATAAGTGAGGAGAGTGTGTTCCCCTGATGGTTTAATATACACGGGAAATGTTACCAGATGAACAGTATAAGTGAGGAGAGTGTGTTCCCCTGATGGTTGAATATACACGGGACATGTTACCAGGTGAAGAGTATAAGTGTGGAGAGTGTGTTCCCCTGATGGTTTAATATACATGGGAAATGTTACCACATGAACAGTATAAGTGAGGAGAGTGTGTTCCCCTGATTGTTTAATACACACGTGACATGTCACCAGGTGAACAGTATAAGTGAGGAGAGTGTGTTCCCCTGATGGTTTAATACACGCGGGACATGTCACCAGGTGAACAGTATAAGTGAGGAGAGTGTGTTCCCCTGATGGTTTAATCTAGACGGCACATGTTACTAGGTGAACAGTATAAGTGAGGAGAGTGTGTTCCCCTGATTGTTTAAGATACATGGGAAATGTTACCAGATGAACAGTATAAGTGAGGAGAGTGTGTTCCCCTGATGGTTTAATACACGCGGGACATGTCACCAGGTGAACTGTATAAGTGAGGAGAGTGTGTTCCCCTGATGGTTTAATACACACGGGACATGTCACCAGGTGAACAGTATAAGTGAGGAGAGTGTGTTCCCCTGATGGTTTAATCTACACGGGACATGTTACCAGGTGAAGAGTATAAGTGTGGAGAGTGTGTTCCCCTGATGGTTTAATGCGCAAAGGACATGTTACCAGGTGAACAGTATAAGTGAGGAGAGTGTGTTCCCCTGATGGTTTAATATACATGGGACATGTTACCAGGTGAACAGTTTAAGAGAGCAGAGTGTGTTCCCCTGATGGTTTAATATACATGGGACATGTCAACAGGTGAACAGTATAAGTGAGGAGAATGTGTTCCCCAGATGGTTTAATATGCACGGGACATGTTACCAGGTGAACAGTATAAGGGAGGAGATTGTGTTCCCCTGATGGTTTAATATACACGGGACATGTTACCAGATGAACAGTATAAGTGAGGAGAGTGTGTTCCCCTGATGGTTTAATACACACGGGACATGTTACCAGATGAACAGTTTAAGTGAGGAGATTGTGTTCCCCTGATGGTTGAATACACACGGGACATGTTACCAGATGAACCGTATAAGTGAGGAGAGTGTGATCCCCTGATGGTTTAATACACACAGGACATGTTGCCAGATGAACAGCATAAGTGAGGAGATTGTGTTCCCCTGATGGTTTAATACACACGGGACATGTTACCAGATGAACAGTATAAGTGAGGAGATTGTGTTCCCCTGATTGTTTAATATACACGGGACATGTCACCAGGTGAACAGTATAAGTGAGGAGAGTGTGTTCCCCTGCTGGTTTTATATACACGGACATGTCAACAGGTGAACAGTGTAAGTGAGGAGAGTGTGTTCCCCTGATGGTTTAATATACACGGGACATGTCACCAGGTGAACAGTATAAGTGAGGAGAATGTGTTCCCCTGATTGTTTAATACACACGGGACATGTTTCCAGATGAACAGTATAAGTGAGTAGAGTGTGTTCCTCTGATTGCATAATACACACGGGACATGTTACCAGGTGAACAGTATAAGTGAGGACAGTGTGTTCCCATGATTGTTTAATACGCACGGGACTTGTTATCAGATGAACAGTATATGTGAGGAGAGTGTGTTCCTCTGATTGTTTAATACACACGGGACATGTTACCAGGTGAACAGTATAAGAGAGGAGATTGTTTTCCCCTGATTGTTTAATATAAACGGGACATGTTACCAAGTGAACAGTATAAATGAGGAGAGTGTGTTCCCCTGATTGTTTAATACACACAGGACATGTTACCAGGTGAACAGTATAAGTGAGGAGAGTGTGTTCCCCTGATTGTTTAATACACACGGGACATGTTACCAGGTGAACAGTATAAGTGAGGAGAGTGTGTTCCCTGGATGGTTTAATACTGACGGGACATGTTACCAGATGAACTGGATAAGTGAGGAGAGTTTCTTCCCCTGATGGTTTAATATACACAGGACATGTTACCAGGTGAACAGTATAAGTGAGGAGAGTGTGATCCCCTGATTGTTTAATACACACAGGACATGTTACCAGGTGAACAGTATAAGTGAGGAGAGTGTGTTCCCCTGATGGTTTAATATACACGGGACATGTTACCAGGTGAACAGTATAAGTGAGGAGATTGTGTTCCCCTGATTGTTAAATACACACAGGACATGTTACCAGGTGAACAGTATAAGTGAGGAGATTGTGTTCCCCTGATGGTTTAATATACACGGGACATGTTACCAGGTGAACAGTATAAGTGAGGAGAGTGTGTTCCCCTGATGGTTGAATACACACGGGACATGTTACCAGATGAACCGTATAAGTGAGGAGAGTGTGTTTCCCTGATGGTTTAATACACACGGGACATGTTACCAGATTAACAGCATAAGTGAGGAGATTGTGTTCCCCTGATGGTTTAATACACACGGGACATGTTACCAGATGAACAGTATAAGTGAGGAGATTGTGTTCCCCTGATTGTTTAATATACACGGGACATGTCACCAGGTGAACAGTATAAGTGAGGAGAGTGTGTTCCCCTGATGGTTTTATATACACGTACATGTCAACAGGTGAACAGTGTAAGTGAGGAGAGTGTGTTCCCCTGATGGTTTAATATACACGGGACATGTTACCAGGTGAACAGTATAAATGAGGAGACTGTGTTCCCCTGATTGTTTAATACACACGGGACATGTTTCCAGATGAACAGTATAAGTGAGGAGAGTGTGTTCCCCTGATTGTTTAATACACACGGGACATGTTGCCAGGTGAACAGTATAAGTGAGGAGAGTGTGTTCCCATGATTGTTTAATACGCACGGGACATGTTACCAGGTGAAGAGTATAAGTGAGGAGAGTGTGTTCCCCTGATGGTTTAATGCGCACAGGACATGTTACCAGGTGAACAGTATAAGTGAGGAGAGTGTGTTCCCCTGATGGCTTAATATACACGGGACATGTTACCAGGTGAACAGTATAAGTGAGGAGAGTTTGTTCCCTGGATGGTTTAATACTGACGGGACATGTTACCAGATGAACTGGATAAGTGAGGAGAGTTTCTTCCCCTGATGGTTTAATATACACGGGACATGTCACCAGGTGAACAGTATAAGTGAGGAGAGTGTGTTCCCCTGATGGTTTTATATACACGGACATGTCAACAGGTGAACAGTGTAAGTGAGGAGAGTGTGTTCCCCTGATGGTTTAATATACACGTGACATGTTACCAGGTGAACAGTATAAATGAGGAGACTGTGTTCCCCTGATTGTTTAATATACACAGGACATGTTACCAGGTGAACAGTATAAGTGAGGAGAGTGTGTTCCCCTGATGTTTTAATATACACGGGACATGTTACCAGGTGAACAGTATAAGTGAGGAGAGTGTGATCCCCTGATTGCTTAATACACGCGGGACATGTCACCAGGTGAACTGTATAAGTGAGGAGAGTGTGTTCCCCTGATGGTTTAATACACACGGGACATGTCACCAGGTGAACTGTATAAGTGAGGAGAGTGTGTTCCCCTGATGGTTTAATACACACGGGACATGTCACCAGGTGAACAGTATAAGTGAGGAGAGTGTGTTCCCCTGATTGTTTAATATACATGGGAAATGTTACCAGATGAACAGTATAAGTGAGGAGAGTGTGTTCCCCTGATGGTTTAATACACACGGGACATGTCACCAGGTGAACTGTATAAGTGAGGAGAGTGTGTTCCCCTGATGGTTTAATATACACGGGACATGTCACCAGGTGAACAGTATAAGTGAGGAGAGTGTGTTCCCCTGATGGTTTAATCTACACGGGACATGTTACCAGGTGAAGAGTATAAGTGTGGAGAGTGTGTTCCCCTGATTGTTTAATATACCCGGGACATGTTACCAGGTGAACAGTTTAAGAGAGCGGAGTGTGTTCCCCTGATGGTTTAATATACATGGGACATGTCAACAGGTGAACAGTATAAGTGAGGAGAGTGTGTTCCCCAGATGTTTTAATGCGCACAGGACATGTTACCAGGTGAACAGTATAAGTGAGGAGAGTGTGTTCCCCTGATGGTTTAATATACATAGGACATGTCAACAGGTGAACAGTATAAGTGAGGAGAGTGTGTTCCCCTGATGGTTTAATGCGCACAGGACATGTTACCAGGTGAACAGTATAAGTGAGGAGAGTGTGTTCCCCTGATGGTTTAATATACATGGGACATGTTACCAGGTGAACACTTTAAGAGAGCGGAGTGTGTTCCCCTGATGGTTTAATATACATGGGACATGTCAACAGGTGAACAGTATAAGTGAGGAGAGTGTGTTCCCCAGATGGTTTAATATGCACGGGACATGTTACCAGGTGAACAGTATAAGTGAGGAGATTGTGTTCCCCTGATGGTTTAATATACACGGGACATGTTACCAGATGAACAGTCTAAGTGAGGAGAGTGTGTTCCCCTGATGGTTTAATACACACGGGACATGTTACCAGATGAACAGTATAAGTGAGGAGATTGTGTTCCCCTGATGGTTGAATACACACGGGACATGTTACCAGATGAACCGTATAAGTGAGGAGAGTGTGTTCCCCTGATGGTTTAATACACACGGGACATGTTACCAGATGAACAGGATAAGTGAGGAGATTGTGTTCCCATGATTGTTTAATATACACGGGACATGTCACCAGGTGAACAGTATATGTGAGGAGAGTGTGTTCCCCTGATGGTTTTATATACACGGACATGTCAACAGGTGAACAGTGTAAGTGAGGAGAGTGTGTTCCCCTGATGGTTTAATATACACGGGACATGTCACCAGGTGAACAGTATAAGTGAGGAGAGTGTGTTCCCCTGATTGTTTAATACACACGGGACATGTTTCCAGATGAAAAGTATAAGTGAGGAGAGTGTGTTCCCCTGATTGTTTAATACGCACGGGACTTGTTACCAGATGAACAGTATAAGTGAGGAGAGTGTGTTCCTCTGATTGTTTAATACACACGGGACATGTCATCAGGTGAACAGTATAAGTGAGGAGAGTGTGTTCCCCTGATTGTTTAATACACACGGGACATGTTACCAGGTGAACAGTATAAGTGAGGAGAGTGTGTTCCTCTGATTGTTTAATACACACGGGACATGTTACCAGGTGAACAGTATAAGAGAGGAGATTGTGTTCCCCTGATTGTTTAATATACACGGGACATGTTACCAAGTGAACAGTATAAATGAGGAGAGTGTGTTCCCCTGATTGTTTAATACACACGGGACATGTTTCCAGATGAACAGTATAAGTGAGGAGAGTGTGTTCCCCTGATTGTTTAATACACACGGGACATGTTACCAGGTGAACACTACAAGTGAGGAGTGTGTGTTCCCCTGATGGCTTAATATACACGGGACATGTTACCAGGTGATCAGTATAAGTGAGGAGAGTGTGTTCCCTGAATGGTTTAATACTGACGGGACATGTTACCAGATGAACTGGATAAGTGAGGAGAGTGTGATCCCCTGATGTTTTAATATACACGGGACATGTTACCAGGTGAACAGTATAAGTGAGGAGAGTGTGATCCCCTGATTGTTTAATACACACAGGGCATGTTACCAGGTGAACAGTATAACTGAGGAGAGTGTTTTTCCCTGATGGTTTAATATGCACGGGACATGTTACCAGGTGAACAGTATATGTGAGGAGAGTGTGTTCCCCTGATTGTTAAATACACACAGGACATGTTACCAGGTGAACAGTATAAGTGAGGAGAGTGTGTTCCCCTGATGGTTGAATATACACGGGACATGTTACCAGGTGAACAGTATAAGTGAGGAGAGTGTGTTCCCTGATTGTTAAATATACACAGGACATGTTACCAGGTGAACAGTATAAGTGAGGAGATTGTGTTCCCCTGATGGTTTAATATACACGGGACATGTTACCAGATGAACAGTATAAGTGAGGAGATTGTGTTCCCCTGATGGTTGAATACACACGGGACATGTTACCAGATGAACCGTATAATTGAGGAGAGTGTGTTTCCCTGATGGTTTAATACACACGGGACATGTTACCAGATTAACAGCATAAGTGAGGAGATTGTGTTCCCCTGATGGTTTAATACACACGGGACATGTTACCAGATGAACAGGATAAGTGAGGAGATTGTGTTCCCCTGATTGTTTAATATACACGGGACATGTCACCAGGTGAACAGTATAAGTGAGGAGAGTGTGTTCCCCTGATGGTTTTATATACACGTACATGTCAACAGGTGAACAGTGTAAGTGAGGAGAGTGTGTTCCCCTGATGGTTTAATATACACGGGACATGTTACCAGGTGAACAGTATAAATGAGGAGACTGTGTTCCCCTGATTGTTTAATACACACGGGACATGTTTCCAGATGAACAGTATAAGTGAGGAGAGTGTGTTCCCCTGATTGTTTAATACACACGGGACATGTTGCCAGGTGAACAGTATAAGTGAGGAGAGTGTGTTCCCATGATTGTTTAATACGCACGGGACATGTTACCAGGTGAAGAGTATAAGTGAGGAGAGTGTGTTCCCCTGATGGTTTAATGCGCACAGGACATGTTACCAGGTGAACAGTATAAGTGAGGAGAGTGTGTTCCCCTGATTGTTTAATGCGCACAGGACATGTTACTAGTTGAACACTACAAGTGAGGAGAGTGTGTTCCCCTGATGGCTTAATATACACGGGACATGTTACCAGGTGAACAGTATAAGTGAGGAGAGTGTGTTCCCTGGATGGTTTAATACTGACGGGACATGTTACCAGATGAACTGGATAAGTGAGGAGAGTTTCTTCCCCTGATGGTTTAATATACACGGGACATGTCACCAGGTGAACAGTATAAGTGAGGAGAGTGTGTTCCCCTGATGGTTTTATATACACGGACATGTCAACAGGTGAACAGTGTAAGTGAGGAGAGTGTGTTCCCCTGATGGTTTAATATACACGGGACATGTTACCAGGTGAACAGTATAAATGAGGAGACTGTGTTCCCCTGATTGTTTAATATACACAGGACATGTTACCAGGTGAACAGTATAGGTGAGGAGAGTGTGTTCCCCTGATGTTTTAATATACACGGGACATGTTACCAGGTGAACAGTATAAGTGAGGAGAGTGTGATCCCCTGATTGCTTAATACACGCGGGACATGTCACCAGGTGAAATGTATAAGTGAGGAGAGTGTGTTCCCCTGATGGTTTAATACACACGGGACATGTCACCAGGTGAACAGTATAAGTGAGGAGAGTGTGTTCCCCTGATTGTTTAATATACATGGGAAATGTTACCAGATGAACAGTATAAGTGAGGAGAGTGTGTTCCCCTGATGGTTTAATACACGCGGGACATGTCACCAGGTGAACTGTATAAGTGAGGAGAGTGTGTTCCCCTGATGGTTTAATACACACGGGACATGTCACCAGGTGAACAGTATAAGTGAGGAGAGTGTGTTCCCCTGATGGTTTAATCTACACGGGACATGTTACCAGGTGAAGAGTATAAGTGTGGAGAGTGTGTTCCCCTGATGGTTTAATGCGCACAGGACATGTTACCAGGTGAACAGTATAAGTGAGGAGAGTGTGTTCCCCTGATGGTTTAATATACATGGGACATGTTACCAGGTGAACAGTTTAAGAGAGCGGAGTGTGTTCCCCTGATGGTTTAATATACATGGGACATGTCAACAGGTGAACAGTATAAGTGAGGAGAGTGTGTTCCCCAGATGGTTTAATATGCACGGGACATGTTACCAGGTGAACAGTATAAGTGAGGAGATTGTGTTCCCCTAATGGTTTAATATACACGGGACATGTTACCAGATGAACAGTCTAAGTGAGGAGAGTGTGTTCCCCTGATGGTTGAATACACACGGGACATGTTACCAGATGAACAGGATAAGTGAGGAGATTGTGTTCCCCTGATTGTTTAATATACACGGGACATGTCACCAGGTGAACAGTATATGTGAGGAGAGTGTGTTCCCCTGATGGTTTTATATACACGGACATGTCAACAGGTGAACAGTGTAAGTGAGGAGAGTGTGTTCCCCTGATGGTTTAATATACACGGAACATGTCACCAGGTGAACAGTATAAGTGAGGAGAGTGTGTTCCCCTGATTGTTTAATACACACGGGACATGTTTCCAGATGAAAAGTATAAGTGAGGAGAGTGTGTTCCCCTGATTGTTTAATACACACGGGACATGTTACCAGGTGAACAGTATAAGTGAGGAGAGTGTGTTCCCATGATTGTTTAATACGCACGGGACTTGTTACCAGATGAACAGTATAAGTGAGGAGAGTGTGTTCCTCTGATTGTTTAATACACACAGGACATGTCACCAGGTGAACAGTATAAGTGAGGAGAGTGTGTTCCCATGATTGTTTAATGCACACGGGACATGTTACCAGGTGAACAGTATAAGTGAGGAGAGTGTGTTCCTCTGATTGTTTAATACACACGGGACATGTTACCAGGTGAACAGTATAAGAGAGGAGATTGTGTTCCCCTGATTGTTTAATATACACGGGACATGTTACCAAGTGAACAGTATAAATGAGGAGAGTGTGTTCCCCTGATTGTTTAATACACACGGGACATGTTTCCAGATGAACAGTATAAGTGAGGAGAGTGTGTTCCCCTGATTGTTTAATACACACGGGACATGTTACCAGGTGAACACTACAAGTGAGGAGTGTGTGTTCCCCTGATGGCTTAATATACACGGGACATGTTACCAGGTGAACAGTATAAGTGAGGAGAGTGTGTTCCCTGGATGGTTTAATACTGACGGGACATGTCACCAGATGAACTGGATAAGTGAGGAGAGTGTGATCCCCTGATGTTTCAATATACACGGGACATGTTACCAGGTGAACAGTATAGTGAGGAGAGTGTGATCCCCTGATTGTTTAATACACACAGGGCATGTTACCAGGTGAACAGTATAACTGAGGAGAGTGTTTTCCCCTGATGGTTTAATATGCACGGGACATGTTACCAGGTGAACAGTATATGTGAGGAGAGTGTGTTCCCCTGATTGTTAAATACACACAGGACATGTTACCAGGTGAACAGTATAAGTGAGGAGAGTGTGTTCCCCTGATGGTTGAATATACACGGGACATGTTACCAGGTGAACAGTATAAGTGAGGAGAGTGTGTTCCCTGATTGTTAAATATGCACAGGACATGTTACCAGGTGAACAGTATAAGTGAGGAGATTGTGTTCCCCTGATGGTTTAATATACACGGGACATGTTACCAGATGAACAGTATAAGTGAGGAGATTGTGTTCCCCTGATGGTTGAATACACACGGGACATGTTACCAGATGAACCGTATAATTGAGGAGAGTGTGTTTCCCTGATGGTTTAATACACACGGGACATGTTACCAGATTAACAGCATGAGTGAGGAGATTGTGTTCCCCTGATGGTTTAATACACACGGGACATGTTACCAGATGAACAGTATAAGTGAGGAGATTGTGTTCCCCTGATTGTTTAATACACACGGGACATGTCACCAGGTGAACAGTATAAGTGAGGAGAGTGTGTTCCCCTGATGGTTTTATATACACGGACATGTCAACAGGTGAACAGTGTGAGTGAGGAGAGTGTGTTCCCCTGATGGTTTAATATACACAGGACATGTCACCAGGTGAACAGTGTACGTGAGGAGATTGTGTTCCCCTGATGCTTTAATATACACTGGACATGTTACCAGGCGAACAGTATAAGTGAGGATAGTGTGTTCCCCTGATTGTTTAATGCACACAGGACATGTCACCAGGCGAACAGTGTAAATGAGGAGAATGTGTTCCCCTGATGCTTTAATATACACTGGACATGTTACCAGGTGAACAGTATAAGTGAGGAGAGTGTTTTCCCCTGATTGTATAATACTGACGGGACATGTAACCAGGTGAACAGTATAAGTGAGGAGAGTGTGTTCCCATGATTGTTTAATTCTGATGGGACATGTTGCCAGGTGAACAGTATAAGTGAGGAGAGTGCGTTCCCCTGATGGTTTAATAAACACGGGACATGTTACCAGGTGAACAGTATAAGTGAGGAGGGTGTGTTCCCCTGATTGTATAATACTGACGGGACATGTAACCAGGTGAACAGTATAAGTGAGGAGAGTGTGTTCCCCTGATGGTTTAATATACACGGGACATGTTACCAGGAGAACAGTATAAGTGAGGAGAGTGCGTTCCCCTGATGGTTTAATATACACGGGACATGTCAACAGGTGAACAGTATAAGTGAGGAGAGTGTGTTCCCCTGATGGTTCAATACACACGGGACATGTTACCAGATGAACAGTATAAGTGAGGAGAGTGTGTTCCCCTGATGGTTTAATACGCAGGGGACATGTTACCAGGTGAACAGTATAAGTGAGGAGAGAGTGTTCCCCTGATGGTTTAATATACACAGGACATGTTACCAGGTGAACTGTATAAGTGAGGAGAGTATGTTCCCCTGATGGTTTAATATGCACGGGACATGTTACCAGGTGAACAGTATAAGTGAGGAGAGTGAGTTCCCCTGATGGTTAAATACACACAGGACATGTCACAAATTGAACAGTATATGTGAGGAGAGTGTGTTGCCCTGATGGTTAAATACTCACGGGACCTGTTACCAGGTGAACAGTATAAGTGAGGAGAGTGTGTTCCCCTGATTGTTTAATTCTGATGGGACATGTTGCCAGGTGAACAGTATAAGTGAGGAGAGTGCGTTCCCCTGATGGTTTAATATACACGGGACATGTTACCAGGAGAACAGTATAAGTGAGGAGAGTGTGTTCCCCTGATTGTTTAATACTGACGGGACATGTTGCCAGGTGAACAGTATAAGTGAGGAGAGTGCGTTCCCCTGATTGTTTAATACACACGGGACATGTTACCAGGTGAACAGTAGAAGTGAGGACAGTTTGTTGCCCTGATTATTTAATACTGACGGGACATGTCACCAGGTGAACAGCATAAGTGAGGAGAGTGTTTTCCCCTGATGGTTTAATACACACAGGACATGTTCCTAGGTGAACAGCATAAGTGAGGAGATTGTGTTCCCCTGATGGTTTAAAACACACGGGACATGTTACCAGATGAACAGCATAAGTGAGGAGATTGTGTTCCCCTGATTGTTTAATATACACGGGACATGTCACCAGGTGAACGGTATAAGTGAGGAGAGTGTGTTCCCCTGATGGTTTTATATACACGGACATGTCAACAGGTGAACAGTATAAGTGAGGAGAGGGTGTTCCCCTGATGGTTTAATACGCACGGGTCATGTTACCGGGTGAACAGTATAAGATAGGAGAGTGTGTTCCCCTGATTGTTTAATACACACGGGACATGTTACCAGGTGAACAGTATAAGTGAGGAGAGTGTGTTCCCCTGATGGTTTAATATACACAGGACATGTTAGCAGGTGAACTGTATAAGTGAGGAGAGTATGTTGCCCTGATTGTTTAATACGCATGGGACATGTTACCAGGTGAACAGCATAAGTGAGGAGATTGTGTTCCCCTGATGGTTTAATACGCACGGGTCATGTTACCGGGTGAACAGTATAAGAGAGGAGAGTGTGTTCCCCTGATTGTTTAATACACACGGGACATTTAACCAAGTGAACAGTATAAGTGAGGAGAGTGTGTTCCCCTGATTGTTTAATACACACGGGACATGTTACCAGGTGAACAGTATAAGTGAGGAGAGTGTGTTCCCCTGATTGTTTAACATAAACGGGACATGTTACCAGGTGAAGAGCATAAGTGAGGAGATTGTGTTCCCCTGATGGTTTAATACACACGGGACATGTTACCAGGTGAACAGTATAAGTGAGGAGAGTGTGTTCCCCTGATTGTTTAACATAAACGGGACATGTTACCAGGTGAAGAGCATAAGTGAGGAGATTGTGTTCCCCTGATGGTTAAATACACACGGGACATGACACCAGGTGAACTCTATAAGTGAGGAGAGTGTGTTCCCCTGATGGTTTAATACACACGGGACATGTTACCAGATGAACAGTATAAGTGAGGAGAGTGTGTTCCCCTGATGGTTTAATACACACGGGACATGTTACCAGATGAACAGAATAAGTGAGGAGAGTGTGTTCCCCTGATGGTTTAATACACACGGGACATGTTACCAGATGAACAGCATAAGTGAGGAGAGTGTGTTCCCCTGATGGTTTAATACACACGGGACATGTTAACAGATGAACAGTATAAGTGATGAGATATTGTTCCCCTGATGGTTTAATACACACGGGACATGTTACCAGATGAACAGTATAAGTGAGGAGAGTGTGTTCCCCTGATGGTTTAATACACACGGGACATGTTACCAGATGAACAGTATAAGTGAGGAGAGTGTGTTCCCCTGATTGTTTTATATACAAGGACATGTCAACAGTTGAACAGTCTAAGTGAGGAGAGTATGTTCCCCTGATTGTTTAATGCTCACGGGACCTGTTACCAGGTGAACAGAATAAGTGAGGAGAGTGTGTTCCCCTGATTGTTTAATGCTCACGGGACCTGTTACCAGGTGAACAGAATAAGTGAGGAGAGTGTGTTCCCCTGATGGTTTAATACACACGGGACATGTTACCAGATGAACAGAATAAGTGAGGAGAGTGTGTTCCCCTGATGGTTTAATACACACGGGACATGTTAACAGATGAACAGTATAAGTGATGAGATATTGTTCCCCTGATGGTTTAATACACACGGGACATGTTACCAGATGAACAGTATAAGTGAGGAGAGTGTGTTCCCCTGATGGTTTAATACACACGGGACATGTTACCAGATGAACAGTATAAGTGAGGAGAGTGTGTTCCCCTGATTGTTTTATATACAAGGACATGTCAACAGTTGAACAGTCTAAGTGAGGAGAGTATGTTCCCCTGATTGTTTAATACGCACGGGACATGTTACCAGGTGAACAGCATAAGTGACGAGATTGTGTTCCCCTGATGGTTTAATACACACGGGACATGTTACCAGATGAACAGTATAAGTGAGGAGAGTGTGTTCCCCTGATTGTTTTATATACACGGACATGTCAACAGTTGAACAGTCTAAGTGAGGAGAGTATGTTCCCCTGATTGTTTAATACGCACGGGACATGTTACCAGGTGAACAGCATAAGTGACGAGATTGTGTTCCCCTGATGGTTTAATACACACGGGACATGTTACCAGGTGAACAGTATAAGTGAGGAGAGAGTGTTCCCCTGATGGTTTAATATACACAGGACATGTTACCAGGTGAACTGTATAAGTGAGGAGAGTATTTTCCCCTGATTGTTTAATACGCACGGGACATGTTACCAGCTCAACAGTATAAGTGAGGAGAGTGAGTTCCCCTGATGGTTAAATACACACAGGACATGTCACAAATTGAACAGTATATGTGAGGAGAGTGTGTTGCCCTGATGGTTAAATACTCACGGGACCTGTTACCAGGTGAACAGTATAAGTGAGGAGAGTGTGTTCCCCTGATGGTTTAATATACACAGGACATGTCACCAGGTGAACAGTATAAGTGAGGAGAGTGTGTTCCCCTGATTGTTAAATCTACACAGGACATGTTACCAGGTGAACAGTATAAGTGAGGAGAGTGTGTTCCCCTGATTGTTTAATACACACGGGACATGTTACCAGGAGAACAGTATAATTGAGGAGAGTGTGTTTCCCTGATGGTTGAATATACACGGGACATGTTACCAGGTGAACAGTATATGTGAGGAGAGTGTGTTCCCCTGATTGTTAAATACACACGGGACATGTTACCAGGTGAACAGTATAAGTGAGGAGAGTGTGTTCCCCTGATGGTTGAATATACACGGGACATGTTACCAGGTGAACAGTATAAGTGAGGAGAGTGTGTTCCCCTGATGGTTGAATATACTCAGGACATGTTACCAGGTGAACAGTATAAGTGAGGAGAGTGTGTTCCCCTGATGGTTGAATATACACGGGACATGTTACCAGGTGAACAGTATAAGTGAGGAGAGTGTGTTCCCCTGATTGTTAAATATACACAGGACATGTTACCAGGTGAACAGTATAAGTGAGGAGAGTGTGTTCCCCTGATTGTTAAATATACACAGGACATGTTACCAGGTGAACAGTATAAGTGAGGAGAGTGTGTTCCCCTGATGTTTTAATATACACGGGACATGTTACCAGGTGAACAGTATAAGTGAGGAGAGTGTGTTCCCCTGATTGTTAAATATACACAGGACATGTTACCAGGCGAACAGTATAAGTGAGGAGAGTGTGTTCCCCTGATGGTTGAATATACACGGGACATGTTACCAGGTGAACAGTATAAGTGAGGAGAGTGTGTTCCCCTGATGGTTGAATATACTCAGGACATGTTACGAGGTGAACAGGATAAGTGAGGAGAGTGTGTTCCCCTGATGGTTGAATATACACGGGACATGTTACCAGGTGAACAGTATAAGTGAGGAGAGTGTCTTCCCCTGATGGTTGAATATACACAGGACATGTTACCAGGTGAAAAGTATAAGTGAGGAGAGTGTGTTCCCCTGATGGTTGAATATACACGGGACATGTTACCAGGTGAACAGGATAAGTGAGGAGAGTGTGTTCCCCTGATGGTTGAATATACACAGGACATGTTACCAGGTGAACAGTATAAGTGAGGAGAGTGTGTTCCCCTGATGGTTGAATATACACGGGACATGTTACCAGGTGAACAGTATAAGTGAGGAGAGTGTGTTCCCCTGATGGTTGAATATACACGGGACATGTTACCAGGTAAACCGTATAAGTGGGGAGAGTGTGTTCCCCTGATTGTTTAATGCACACGGGACATGTTACCAGGTGAACAGTATAAGTGAGGAGAGTGTGTTCCCCTCATTGTTTAATACTGACGGGACATGTTACCAGGTGAACAGTATAAGAGAGGAGAGTGTGTTCCCCTGATGGTTTAATATACACGGGACATGTTACCAGGTGAACATTATAAGTGAGGAGAGTGTGTTCCCCTGATTGTTAAATATACACAGGACATGTTACCAGGTGAACAGTATAAGTGAGGAGAGTGTGTTCCCCTGATTGTTGAATATACACAGGACATGTTACCAGGTGAACAGTATAAGTGAGGAGAGTGTGTTCCCCTGATTGTTTAATACACATGGGACATGTTACCAGGTGAACAGTATAAGTGAGGAGAGTGTGTTCCCCTGACGGTTGAATATACACGGGACATGTTACCAGGTGAACAGTATATGTGAGGAGAGTGTGTTCCCCTGATTGTTAAATACACACAGGACATGTTACCAGGTGAACAGTATAAGTGAGGAGAGTGTGTTCCCCTGATGGTTGAATATACACGGGACATGTTACCAGGTGAACAGTATAAGTGAGGAGAGTGTGTTCCCCTGATGGTTGAATATACTCAGGACATGTTACCAGGTGAACAGGATAAGTGAGGAGAGTGTGTTCCCCTGATGGTTGAATATACACGGGACATGTTACCAGGTGAACAGTATAAGTGAGGAGAGTGTCTTCCCCTGATGGTTGAATATACACAGGACATGTTACCAGGTGAAAAGTATAAGTGAGGAGAGTGTGTTCCCCTGATGGTTGAATATACACGGGACATGTTACCAGGTGAACAGGATAAGTGAGGAGAGTGTGTTCCCCTGATGGTTGAATATACACAGGACATGTTACCAGGTGAACAGTATAAGTGAGGAGAGTGTGTTCCCCTGATGGTTGAATATACACGGGACATGTTACCAGGTGAACAGTATAAGTGAGGAGAGTGTGTTCCCCTGATGGTTGAATATACACGGGACATGTTACCAGGTAAACCGTATAAGTGGGGAGAGTGTGTTCCCCTGATTGTTTAATACACACGGGACATGTTACCAGGTGAACAGTATAAGTGAGGAGAGTGTGTTCCCCTGATGGTTTAATATACACATGACATGTTAGCAGGTGAACTGTATAAGTGAGGAGAGAGTGTTCCCCTGATTGTTTAACATAAACGGGACATGTTAACAGGTGAACAGAATAAGTGAGGAGAGTGTGTTCCCCTGATTGTTTAATACGCATGGGACATGTTACCAGGTGAACAGCATAAGTGAGGAGATTGTGTTCCCCTGATGGTTTAATACACACGGGACATGTTACCAGGTGAACAGTATAAGTGAGGAGAGTGTGTTCCCCTGATTGTTTAACATAAACGGGACATGTTACCAGGTGAACAGCATAAGTGAGGAGATTGTGTTCCCCTGATGGTTTAATACATATGGGACATGTTACCAGGAGAACAGTATAAGTGAGGAGAGTGTGTTCCCCTGATTGTTTAATATACACGGGACATGTTACCAGATGAACAGTATAAGTGATGAGATTGTGTTCCCCTGATTGTTTAATACACACGGGACATGTTACCAGATGAACAGTATAAGTGTGGAGATTGTGTTCCCCTGATGGTTTAATACACACGGGACATGTTACCAGATGAACAGTATAAGTGAGGAGAGTGTGTTCTCCTGATGGTTTAATACACACGAGACATGTTACCAGGTGAACAGTCTAAGTGAGGAGAGTGTGTTCCCCTGATGGTTTAATACGCACGGGACATGTTACCAGGTGAACAGTATAAGTGAGGAGAGAGTGTTCCCCTGATGGTTGAATATACACGGGACATGTTACCAGGTGAACAGTATAAGTGAGGAGAGTGTCTTCCCCTGATGGTTGAATATACACAGGACATGTTACCAGGTGAAAAGTATAAGTGAGGAGAGTGTGTTCCCCTGATGGTTGAATATACACGGGACATGTTACCAGGTGAACAGGATAAGTGAGGAGAGTGTGTTCCCCTGATGGTTGAATATACACAGGACATGTTACCAGGTGAACAGTATAAGTGAGGAGAGTGTGTTCCCCTGATGGTTGAATATACACGGGACATGTTACCAGGTGAACAGTATAAGTGAGGAGAGTGTGTTCCCCTGATGGTTGAATATACACGGGACATGTTACCAGGTAAACCGTATAAGTGGGGAGAGTGTGTTCCCCTGATTGTTTAATGCACACGGGACATGTTACCAGGTGAACAGTATAAGTGAGGAGAGTGTGTTCCCCTCATTGTTTAATACTGACGGGACATGTTACCAGGTGAACAGTATAAGAGAGGAGAGTGTGTTCCCCTGATGGTTTAATATACACGGGACATGTTACCAGGTGAACATTATAAGTGAGGAGAGTGTGTTCCCCTGATTGTTAAATATACACAGGACATGTTACCAGGTGAACAGTATAAGTGAGGAGAGTGTGTTCCCCTGATTGTTGAATATACACAGGACATGTTACCAGGTGAACAGTATAAGTGAGGAGAGTGTGTTCCCCTGATTGTTTAATACACATGGGACATGTTACCAGGTGAACAGTATAAGTGAGGAGAGTGTGTTCCCCTGACGGTTGAATATACACGGGACATGTTACCAGGTGAACAGTATATGTGAGGAGAGTGTGTTCCCCTGATTGTTAAATACACACAGGACATGTTACCAGGTGAACAGTATAAGTGAGGAGAGTGTGTTCCCCTGATGGTTGAATATACACGGGACATGTTACCAGGTGAACAGTATAAGTGAGGAGAGTGTGTTCCCCTGATGGTTGAATATACTCAGGACATGTTACCAGGTGAACAGGATAAGTGAGGAGAGTGTGTTCCCCTGATGGTTGAATATACACGGGACATGTTACCAGGTGAACAGTATAAGTGAGGAGAGTGTCTTCCCCTGATGGTTGAATATACACAGGACATGTTACCAGGTGAAAAGTATAAGTGAGGAGAGTGTGTTCCCCTGATGGTTGAATATACACGGGACATGTTACCAGGTGAACAGGATAAGTGAGGAGAGTGTGTTCCCCTGATGGTTGAATATACACAGGACATGTTACCAGGTGAACAGTATAAGTGAGGAGAGTGTGTTCCCCTGATGGTTGAATATACACGGGACATGTTACCAGGTGAACAGTATAAGTGAGGAGAGTGTGTTCCCCTGATGGTTGAATATACACGGGACATGTTACCAGGTAAACCGTATAAGTGGGGAGAGTGTGTTCCCCTGATTGTTTAATACACACGGGACATGTTACCAGGTGAACAGTATAAGTGAGGAGAGTGTGTTCCCCTGATGGTTTAATATACACATGACATGTTAGCAGGTGAACTGTATAAGTGAGGAGAGAGTGTTCCCCTGATTGTTTAACATAAACGGGACATGTTAACAGGTGAACAGAATAAGTGAGGAGAGTGTGTTCCCCTGATTGTTTAATACGCATGGGACATGTTACCAGGTGAACAGCATAAGTGAGGAGATTGTGTTCCCCTGATGGTTTAATACACACGGGACATGTTACCAGGTGAACAGTATAAGTGAGGAGAGTGTGTTCCCCTGATTGTTTAACATAAACGGGACATGTTACCAGGTGAACAGCATAAGTGAGGAGATTGTGTTCCCCTGATGGTTTAATACATATGGGACATGTTACCAGGAGAACAGTATAAGTGAGGAGAGTGTGTTCCCCTGATTGTTTAATATACACGGGACATGTTACCAGATGAACAGTATAAGTGATGAGATTGTGTTCCCCTGATTGTTTAATACACACGGGACATGTTACCAGATGAACAGTATAAGTGATGAGATTGTGTTCCCCTGATGGTTTAATACACACGGGACATGTTACCAGATGAACAGTATAAGTGAGGAGAGTGTGTTCTCCTGATGGTTTAATACACACGAGACATGTTACCAGGTGAACAGTCTAAGTGAGGAGAGTGTGTTCCCCTGATGGTTTAATACGCACGGGACATGTTACCAGGTGAACAGTATAAGTGAGGAGAGAGTGTTCCCCTGATGGTTTAATATACACAGGACATGTTACCAGGTGAACAGTATAAGTGAGGAGAGTGTGTTCCCCTGATGGTTTAATATACACAGGTCATGTTACCAGGTGAACAGTATAAGTGAGGAGAGTGTGTTCCCCTGATTGTTAAATATACACAGGACATGTTACCAGGTGAACAGTATAAGTGAGGAGAGTGTGTTCCCCTGATGGTTTAATACACACGGGACATGTTACCAGGTGAACAGTATAAGTGAGGACAGTGTGTTCCCCTGATGGTTGAATGTACACGGGACATGTTACCAGGTGAACAGTATATGTGAGGAGAGTGTTTTCACCTGATTGTTAAATACACACAGGACATGTTACCAGGTGAACAGTATAGGTGAGGAGAGTGTGTTCCCCTGATGGTTGAATATACACGGGACATGTTACCAGGTGAACAGTATAAGTGAGGAGAGTGTGTTCCCCTGATTGTTAAATAAACACAGGACATGTTACCAGGTGAACAGTATAAGTGAGGAGAGTGTGTTCCCCTGATTGTTAAATACACACAGGACATGTTACCAGGTGAACAGTATAAGTGAGGAGAGTGTGTTCCCCTGATGGTTGAATATACACGGGACGTGTTACCAGGTGAACAGTATAAGTGAGGAGAGTGTGTTCCCCTGATGGTTGAATATACACAGGACATGTTACCAGGTGAACAGTATAAGTTAGGAGAGTGTGTTCCCCTGATGGTTGAATATACACAGGACATGGTACCAGGTGAACAGTATAAGTGAGGAGAGTGTGTTCCCCTGATTGTTAAATATACACAGGACATGTTACCAGGTGAACAGTATAAGTGAGGAGAGTGTGTTCCCCTGATTGTTAAATATACACGGGATATGTTACCAGGTGAACAGTATAAGTGAGGAGAGTGTGTTCCCCTGATTGTTAAATACACACAGGACATGTTACCAGGTGAATAGTATAAGTGAGGAGATTGTGTTCCCCTGATTGTTAAATATACACAGGACATGTTACCAGGTGAACAGTATAAGTGAGGAGAGTGTGTTCCCCTGATTGTTAAATACACACAGGACATGTTACCAGGTGAATAGTATAAGTGAGGAGAGTGTGTTCCCCTGATGGTTGAATATACACGGGACATGTTACCAGGTGAACAGTATAAGTGAGGAGAGTGTGTTCCCCTGATGGTTGAATATACACAGGATATGTTACCAGGTGAACAGTATAAGTGAGGAGAGTGAGTTCCCCTGATGGTTGAATATACACGGGACATGTTACCAGGTGAACAGTATAAGTGAGGAGAGTTTGTTCCCCTGATGGTTGAATATACACAGGACATGTTACCAGGTGAACAGTATAAGTGAGGAGAGTGTGTTCCCCTGATGGTTGAATATACACGGGACATGTTACCAGGTGAACAGTATAAGTGAGGAGAGTGTCTTCCCCTGATGGTTGAATATACTCAGGACATGTTACCAGGTGAACAGGATAAGTGAGGAGAGTGTGTTCCCCTGATGGTTGAATATACACGGGACATGTTACCAGGTGAACAGTATAAGTGAGGAGAGTGTCTTCCCCTGATGGTTGAAAATACACATGACATGTTACCAGGTGAAAAGTATAAGTGAGGAGTATGTGTTCCCCTGATGGTTGAATATACACGGGACATGTTACCAGGTGAACAGGATAAGTGAGGAGAGTGTGTTCCCCTGATGGTTGAATATACACAGGACATGTTACCAGGTGAACAGTATAAGTGAGGAGAGTGTGTTCCCCTGATGGTTGAATATACACGGGACATGTTACCAGGTGAACAGTATAAGTGAGGAGAGTGTGTTCCCCTGATGGTTGAATATACAAGGGACATGTTACCAGGTAAACCGTATAAGTGGGGAGAGTGTGTTCCCCTGATTGTTTAATACACACGGGACATGTTACCAGGTGAACAGTATAAGTGAGGAGAGTGTGTTCCCCTGATGGTTTAATATACACAGGACATGTTAGCAGGTGAACTGTATAAGTGAGGAGAGAGTGTTCCCCTGATTGTTTAACATAAATGGGACATGTTAGCAGGTGAACAGTATAAGTGAGGAGAGTGTGTTCCCCTGATTGTTTAATACTGACGGGACATGTTACCAGGTGAACAGTATAAGTGAGGAGAGTGTGTTCCCCTGATTGTTTAACATAAACGGGACATGTTACCAGGTGAACAGTATAAGTCAGGAGAGTGTGTTCCCCTGATTGTTTAATACACACGGGACATGTTACCAGGTGAACAGTATAAGTGAGGAGAGTGTGTTCCCCTGATTGTTTAACATAAACGGGACATGTTACCAGGTGAACAGCATAAGTGAGGAGATTGTGTTTCCCTGATGGTTTAATACACACGGGACATGTTACCAGGTGAACAGTATAAGTGAGGAGAGTGTGTTCCCCTGATTGTTTAACATAAACGGGACATGTTACCAGGTGAACAGCATAAGTGAGGAGATTGTGTTTCCCTGATGGTTTAATACACATGGGACATGTCAACAGGTGAACAGTATAAGTGAGGAGAGTGTGTTCCCCTGATTGTTTAATACACACGGGACATGTTACCAGATGAACAGTATAAGTGATGAGATTGTGTTCCCCTGATGGTTTAATACACACGGGACATGTTACCAGATGAACAGTATAAGTGAGGAGAGTGTGTTCTCCTGATGGTTTAATACACACGAGACATGTTACCAGGTGAACAGTCTAAGTGAGGAGAGTGTGTTCCCCTGATGGTTTAATACGCACGGGACATGTTACCAGGTGAACAGTATAAGTGAGGAGAGAGTGTTCCCCTGATGGTTTTATATACACAGGACATGTTACCAGGTGAACAGGTATAAGTGAGGAGAGTGTGTTCCCCTGATTGTTAAATACACACAGGACATGTTACCAGGTGAACTGTATAAGTGAGGAGAGTGTGTTCCCCTGATGGTTGAATATACACGGGACATGTTACCAGGTGAACAGTATAAGTGAGGAGAGTGTGTTCCCCTGATGGTTGAATATACACAGGACATGTTACCAGGTGAACAGTATAAGTGAGGAGAGTGTGTTCCCATGATGGTTGAATATACACAGGACATGGTACCAGGTGAACAGTATAAGTGAGGAGAGTGTGTTCCCCTGATTGTTAAATTTTACACAGGACATGTTACCAGGTGAACAGTATAAGTGAGGAGAGTGTGTTCCCCTGATTGTTAAATATACACAGGACATGTTACCAGGTGAACAGTATAAGTGAGGAGAGTGTGTTCCCCTGATTGTTAAATACACACAGGACATGTTACCAGGTGAATAGTATAAGTGAGGAGAGTGTGTTCCCCTGATGGTTGAATATACACAGGATATGTTACCAGGTGAACAGTATAAGTGAGGAGAGTGTGTTCCCCTGATGGTTGAATATACACAGGACATGTTACCAGGTGAACAGTATAAGTGAGGAGAGTGTGTTCCCCTGATGGTTGAATATACACGGGACATGTTACCAGGTGAACAGTATAAGTGAGGAGAGTGTGTTCCCCTGATGGTTGAATATACACAGGACATGTTACCAGGTGAACACTGTAAGTGAGGAGAGTGTGTTCCCCTGATGGTTGAATATACACGGGACATGTTACCAGGTGAACAGTATAAGTGAGGAGAGTGTGTTCCCCTGATTGTTAAATACACACAGGACATGTTACCAGGTGAACAGTATAAGTGAGGAGAGTGTGTTCCCCTGATGGTTGAATATACACGGGACATGTCAACAGGTAAACAGTATAAGTGAGGAGAGTGTGTTCCCCTGATGGTTTAATATACATGGGACATGTTACCAGGTAAACAGTATAAGTGAGGAGAGTGTGTTCCCCTGATTGTTTAATACACTTGGGACATGTCACCAGGTGAACAGAATAAGTGAGGAGAGTGTGTTCCCCTGATGGTTGAATATACACGGGACATGTTACCAGGTGCACAGTATAAGTGAGGAGAGTGTGTTCCCCTGATTGTTTAACGCTCACGGGACATGTTCCCAGGTGAACAGAATAAGTGAGGAGAGTGTGTTCCCCTGATGGTTGAATATACACGGGACATGTTACCAGGTGAACAGTATAAGTGAGGAGAGTGTGTTCCACTGATTGTTTAATATACACGGGACTTGTTACCAGGTGAACAGAATAAGTGAGGAGAGTGTGTTCCCCTGATGGTTGAATATACACGGGACATGTTACCAGGTGAACAGTATAAGTGAGGAGAGTGTGTTCCACTGATTGTTTAATATACACGGGACATGTCACCAGGTGAACAGTATAAGTGAGGAGAGTGTGTTCCCCTGATTGTTTAACGCTCACGGGACATGTTACCAGGTGAACAGAATAAGTGAGGAGTGTGTGTTCCCCTGTTGGTTGAATATACACGGGACATGTTACCAGCTGATCAGTATAAGTGAGGAGAGTGTGTTCCACTGATTGTTTAAATACACGGGACATGTTACCAGGTGAACACTGTAAGTGAGGAGAGTGTGTTCCCTTGATGGTTGAATATACACGGGACATGTTACCAGGTGAACAGTATAAGTGAGGAGAGTGTGTTCCCCTGATTGTTAAATACACACAGGACATGTTACCAGGTGAACAGTATAAGTGAGGAGAGTGTGTTCCCCTGATGGTTGAATATACACGGGACATGTCAACAGGTAAACAGTATAAGTGAGGAGAGTGTGTTCCCCTGATGGTTTAATATACATGGGACATGTTACCAGGTAAACAGTATAAGTGAGGAGAGTGTGTTCCCCTGATTGTTTAATACACTTGGGACATGTCACCAGGTGAACAGAATAAGTGAGGAGAGTGTGTTCCCCTGATGGTTGAATATACACGGGACATGTTACCAGGTGCACAGTATAAGTGAGGAGAGTGTGTTCCCCTGATGGTTTAATATACACGGGACATGTCAACAGGTGAACAGTATAAGTGAGGAGAGTGTGTTCCCCTGATTGTTTAATACACACGGGACATGTTACCAGATGAACAGTATAAGTGATGAGATTGTGTTCCCCTGATGGTTTAATACACACGGGACATGTTACCAGATGAACAGTATAAGTGAGGAGAGTGTGTTCTCCTGATGGTTTAATACACACGAGACATGTTACCAGGTGAACAGTCTAAGTGAGGAGAGTGTGTTCCCCTGATGGTTTAATATACACAGGACATGTTACCAGGTGAACAGTATAAGTGAGGAGAGAGTGTTCCCCTGATGGTTTAATATACACAGGACATGTTACCAGGTGAACAGTATAAGTGAGGAGAGTGTGTTCCCCTGATGGTTTAATATACACAGGACATGTTACCAGGTGAACAGGTATAAGTGAGGAGAGTGTGTTCCCCTGATTGTTAAATATACACAGGAC
Source organism: Heterodontus francisci (assembly GCF_036365525.1). Taxonomy (NCBI): domain Eukaryota; kingdom Metazoa; phylum Chordata; class Chondrichthyes; order Heterodontiformes; family Heterodontidae; genus Heterodontus; species Heterodontus francisci. The sequence continues at coordinate 668,060 of NW_027141353.1, forward strand.
ATGTTACCAGGTGAACAGTATAAGTGAGGAGAGTGTGTTCCCCTGATGGTTTAATACACACGGGACATGTTACCAGGTGAACAGTATAAGTGAGGACAGTGTGTTCCCCTGATGGTTGAATGTACACGCGACATGTTACCAGGTGAACAGTATATGTGAGGAGAGTGTTTTCCCCTGATTGTTAAATACACACAGGACATGTTACTAGGTGAACAGTATAGGTGAGGAGAGTGTGTTCCCCTTATGGTTGAATATACACGGGACATGTTACCAGGTGAACAGTATAAGTGAGGAGAGTGTGTTCCCCTGATTGTTAAATACACACAGGACATGTTACCAGGTGAACAGTATAAGTGAGGAGAGTGTTTTCCCCTGATTGTTAAATACACACAGGACATGTTACCAGGTGAACAGTATAAGTGAGGAGAGTGTGTTCCCCTGATGGTTGAATATACACGGGACATGTTACCAGGTGAACAGTATAAGTGAGGAGAGTGTGTTCCCCTGATGGTTGAATATACACAGGACATGTTACCAGGTGAACAGTATAAGTGAGGAGAGTGTGTTCCCATGATGGTTGAATATACACAGGTCATGGTACCAGGTGAACAGTATAAGTGATGAGAGTGTGTTCCCCTGATTGTTAAATATACACAGGACATGTTACCAGGTGAACAGTATAAGTGAGGAGAGTGTGTTCCCCTGATTGTTAAATATACACAGGACATGTTACCAGGTGAACAGTATAAGTGAGGAGAGTGTGTTCCCCTGATTGTTAAATACACACAGGACATGTTACCAGGTGAATAGTATAAGTGAGGAGAATGTGTTCCCCTGATTGTTAAATATACACAGGACATGTTACCAGGGGAACAGTATAAGTGAGGAGAGTGTGTTCCCCTGATTGTTAAATACACACAGGACATGTTACCAGGGGAATAGTATAAGTGAGGAGAGTGTGTTCCCCTGATGGTTGAATATACACAGGATATGTTACCAGGTGAACAGTATAAGTGAGGAGAGTGTGTTCCCCTGATGGTTGAATATACACAGGACATGTTACCAGGTGAACAGTATAAGTGAGGAGAGTGTGTTCCCCTGATGGTTGAATATACACGGGACATGTTACCAGGTGAACAGTATAAGTGAGGAGAGTGTGTTCCCCTGATGGTTGAATATACACAGGACATGTTACCAGGTGAACACTGTAAGTGAGGAGAGTGTGTTCCCCTGATGGTTGAATATACACGGGACATGTTACCAGGTGAACAGTATAAGTGAGGAGAGTGTGTTCCCCTGATTGTTAAATATACACAGGACATGTTACCAGGTGAACAGTATAAGTGAGGAGAGTGTGTTCCCCTGATGGTTGAATATACACGGGACATGTCAACAGGTAAACAGTATAAGTGAGGAGAGTGTGTTCCCCTGATGGTTTAATATACATGGGACATGTTACCAGGTAAACAGTATAAGTGAGGGGAGTGTGTTCCCCTGATTGTTTAATACACTTGGGACATGTCACCAGGTGAACAGAATAAGTGAGGAGAGTGTGTTCCCCTGATGGTTGAATATACACGGGACATGTTACCAGGTGCACAGTATAAGTGAGGAGAGTGTGTTCCCCTGATTGTTTAACGCTCACGGGACATGTTCCCAGGTGAACAGAATAAGTGAGGAGAGTGTGTTCCCCTGATGGTTGAATATACACGGGACATGTTACCAGGTGAACAGTATAAGTGAGGCGAGTGTGTTCCACTGATTGTTTAATATACACGGGACTTGTTACCAGGTGAACAGAATAAGTGAGGAGAGTGTGTTCCCCTGATGGTTGAATATACACGGGACATGTTACCAGGTGAACAGTATAAGTGAGGAGAGTGTGTTCCACTGATTGTTTAATATACACGGGACATGTCACCAGGTGAACAGTATAAGTGAGGAGAGTGTGTTCCCCTGATTGTTTAACGCTCACGGGACATGTTACCAGGTGAACAGAATAAGTGAGGAGAGTATGTTCCCCTGATGGTTGAATATACACGGGACATGTTACCAGGTGATCAGTATAAGTGAGGAGAGTGTGTTCCACTGATTGTTTAAATACACGGGACATGTTACCAGGTGAACACTGTAAGTGAGGAGAGTGTGTTCCCCTGATTGTTAAATACACACAGGACATGTTACCAGGTGAACAGTATAAGTGAGGAGAGTGTGTTCCCCTGATGGTTGAATATACACGGGACATGTCAACAGGTAAACAGTATAAGTGAGGAGAGTGTGTTCCCCTGATGGTTTAATATACATGGGACATGTTACCAGGTAAACAGTATAAGTGAGGAGAGTGTGTTCCCCTGATTGTTTAATACACTTGGGACATGTCACCAGGTGAACAGAATAAGTGAGGAGAGTGTGTTCCCCTGATGGTTGAATATACACGGGACATGTTACCAGGTGCACAGTATAAGTGAGGAGAGTGTGTTCCCCTGATTGTTTAACGCTCACGGGACATGTTACCAGGTGAACAGAATAAGTGAGGAGAGTGTGTTCCCCTGATGGTTGAATATACACGGGTCATGTTACCAGGTGATCAGTATAAGTGAGGAGAGTGTGTTCCACTGATTGTTTAAATACACGGGACATGTTACCAGGTGAACAGTATAAGTGATGAGAGTGTGTTCCCCTGATGGTTTAATACACACGGGACATGTTACCAGGTGAACAGTATAAGTGAGGAGAGTGTGTTCCCCTGATGGTTTAATACACCCGGGACATGTTACCATGTGAACAGTATAAGTGAGGAGAGTGTGTTCACCTGATTGTTTAATATACACGGGACATGTTACCAGGTGAACAGGATAAGTGAGGAGAGTGTGTTCCCCTGATGGTTTAATACACACGGGACATGTTACCAGTTGAACAGTATAAGTGAGGAGAGTGTGTTCCCCTGATGGTTTAATACACACGGGACATGTTACCATGTGAACAGTATAAATGAGGAGAGTGTGTTCACCTGATTGTTTAATATACACGGGACATGTTACCAGGTGAACAGAATAAGTGAGGAGAGTGTGTTCCCCTGATTGTTAAATATACACGGGACATGTTACCAGGTGAACAGTATAAGTGAGGAGAGTGTGTTCACCTGATTGTTTAATATACACGGGACATGTTACCAGGTGAAGAGTATAAGTGAGGAGAGTGTGTTCCCCTGATGGTTTAATACACACGGGATATGTCAACAGGTGAACAGTATAAGTGAGGAGAGTGTGTTCCACTGATGGTTTAATACAGAGGGGACATGTCACCAGGTGAACAGTATAAGTGAGGTGAGTGTGTTCCCCTGATGGTTTAATATACACGGGACATGTCACCAGGTGAACAGTATAAGTGAGGAGAGTTTGTTCCCCTGATTGTTTAATACACACGGGACATGTTCACAGGTGAACAGTATTGGTGAGGAGAGTGTGTTCCCCTGATTGTTTAATATGCACAGGACATGTCACCAGGCGAACAGTGTAAATGAGGAGAATGTGTTCCCCTGATGGTTTAATATACACAGGACATGTCACCAGGTGAACAGTATAAGTGAGGAGAGTGTGTTCCCCTGATGCTTTCATATACACGGGACATGTTACCAGGAGAACAGTTTAAGTGAGGAGAGTGTGTTCCCCTGATTGTTTAATTCTGATGGGACATGTTGCCAGGTGAACAGTATAAGTGAGGAGAGTGCGTTCCCCTGATGGTTTAATATACACGGGACATGTTACCTCGAGAACAGTATAAGTGAGGAGAGTGTGTTCCCCTGATTGTTTAATACTGACGGGACATGTTACCAGGTGAACTGTATAAGTGAGGAGAGTGTGTTCCCCTGATTGTTTAATACACACGGGACATGTTACCAGGTGAACAGTAGAAGTGAGGACAGTTTGTTGCCCTGATTGTTTAATACTGACGGGACATGTCACCAGGTGAACAGCATAAGTGAGGAGAGTGTGTTCCCCTGATGGTTTAATACACACAGGATATGTTACTAGGTGAACAGCATAAGTGAGGAGATTGTGTTCCCCTGATGGTTTAATACACACGGGACATGTTACCAGATGAACAGTATAAGTGAGGAGAGTGTGTTCCCCTGATGGTTTAAAACACACGGGACATGTTACCAGATGAACAGTATAAGTGAGGAGATTGTGTTCCCTTGATTGTTTAATATACACGGGACATGTCACCAGGTGAACAGTATAAGTGAGGAGAGTGTGTTCCCCTGATGGTTTTATATACACGGACATGTCAACAGGTGAACAGTATAAGTGAGGAGAGTCTGTTCCCCTGATGGTTTAATACGCACGGGTCATGTGACCAGGTGAACAGTATAAGATAGGAGAGTGTGTTCCCCTGATTGTTTAACATACACGGGACATGTTACCAGGTGAACAGTATAAGTGAGGAGAGTGTGTTCCCCTGATTGTTTAATGCTCACGGGACATGTTACCAGGTGAACAGAATAAGTCAGGAGAGTGTGTCCCCCTGATGGTTTAATACACAGGGGACATGTTACCAGATGAATAGTATAAGTGATGAGATTGTGTTCCCCTGATGGTTTAATACACACGGGACATGTTACCAGATGAACAGTATAAGTGAGGAGAGTGTGTTCCCCTGATGGTTTAATACACACGGGACATGTTACCAGATGAACAGTATAAGTGAGGAGATTGTGTTCCCCTGATTTTTTAATATACACGGGATATGTCAACAGGTGAACAGTATAAGTGAGGAGAGTGTGTTTCCCTGATGGTTTAATATACACGGGACATGTTACCAGGTGAACAGTATAATTGAGGAGAGTGTGTTCCCCTGATTGTTAAATACACACAGGACATGTCACAAATTGAACAGTATATGTGAGGAGAGTGTATTGCCCTGATGGTTAAATACTCACGGGACCTGTTAACAGGTGAACAGAAGAAGTGAGGAGAGTGTTTTCCCCTGATGGTTTAATATACACAGGACATGTTACCAGGTGAACAGTATAAGTGAGGAGAGTGTGCTCCCCTGATGGTTTAATATGCACAGGACATGTCAACAGGTGAACAGTATAAGTGAGGAGAGTGTGTTCCCCTGATGGTTCAATACACACGGGACATGTTACCAGATGAACAGTATACGTGAGGAGAGTGTGTTCCCCTGATTGTTAAATATACACAGGACATGTCACAAATTGAACAGTATATGTGAGGAGAGTGTGTTGCCCTGATGGTTAAATACTCACGGGACAGGTTACCAGATGAACAGTATGAGTGAGGAGATTGTGTTCCCCTGATGGTTTAATACACACGGGACATGTTACCAGATGAACAGTATAAGTGAGGAGATTGTGTTCCCCTGATGGTTAAATACACACGGGACATGTTACCAGATGAACAGTATAAGTGAGGAGAGTGTGTTCCCCTGATTGTTTTATATACACGGACATGTTACCAGGTGAACAGTATAAGTGAGGAGAGTGTGCTCCCCTGATGGTTTAATATACACAGGACATGTCAACAGGTGAACAGTATAAGTGAGGAGAGTGTGTTCCCCTGATGGTTAAATACACACGGGACATGTTACCAGATGAACAGTATAAGTGAGGAGAGTGTGTTCCCCTGATTGTTTTATATACACGGACATGTTACCAGGTGAACAGTATAAGTGAGGAGAGTGTGTTCCCCTGATGGTTTAATATACACAGGACATGTCAACAGGTGAACAGTATAAGTGAGGAGAGTGTGTTCCCCTGATTGTTTAATACACACGGGACATGTTACCAGGTGAACTGTATAAGTGAGGAGAGTATGTTCCCCTGATTGTTTAATACGCATGGGACATGTTACTAGGTGAACAGTATAAGTGAGGAGAGTGAGTTCCCCTGATGGTTAAATACACATAGGACATGTCACCATTTGAACAGTATATGTGAGGAGAGTGTGTTGCCCTGATGGTTAAATACTCACGGGACCTGTTAACAGGTGAACAGAAGAAGTGAGGAGAGTGTTTTCCCCTGATGGTTTAATATACACAGGACATGTTACCAGGTGAACAGTATAAGTGAGGAGAGTGTGTTCCCCTGATTGTTAAATATACACAGGACATGTTACCAGGTGAATAGTATAAGTGAGGAGAGTCTGTTCCCCTGATTGTTAAATACACACAGGACATGTCACAAATTGAACAGTATATGTGAGGAGAGTGTGTTGCCCTGATGGTTAAATACTCACGGGACATGTTAACAGGTGAACAGAAGAAGTGAGGAGAGTGTTTTCCCCTGATGGTTTAATATACACAGGACATGTTACCAGGTGAACAGTATAAGTGAGGAGAGTGTGTTCCCCTGATGGTTTAATATACACAGAACATGTCACCAGGTGAACAGTATAAGTGGGGAGAGTGTGTTCCCCTGATTGTTTAACATACATGGGACATGTTACCAGGTGAACAGTATAAGTGAGGAGAGTGTGTTCCCCTGATTGATTAATGCTCACGGGACATGGTACCAGGTGAACAGATTAAGTGAGGACAGTGTGTTCCCCTGATTGTTTAATACACACGGGACATGTTACCAGGTGAACAGTATAAGTGAGGAGTGTGTGTTCCCCTGATGCTTTAATACACACGGGACATGTTACCAGATGAACAGTATAAGTGATGAGAGTGTGTTCCCCTGATTGTTTAATGCTCACGGGACATGGTACCAGGTGAACAGATTAAGTGAGGACAGTGTGTTCCCCTGATTGTTTAATACACACGGGACATGTTACCAGGTGAACAGTATAAGTGAGGAGTGTGTGTTCCCCTGATGCTTTAATACACACGGGACATGTTACCAGATGAACAGTATAAGTGATGAGAGTGTGTTCCCCTGATTGTTTAATGCTCACGGGACATGGTACCAGGTGAACAGATTAAGTGAGGAGTGTGTGTTCCCCTGATGGTTTAATACACACGGGACATGTTACCAGATGAACAGTTTAAGTGAGGAGAGTGTGTTCCCCTGATTGTTTAATATACACGGGATATGTCAACCGGTGAACAGTATAAGTGAGGAGAGTGTGTTCCCCTGATGGTTAAATACTCACGGGACCTGTTAACAGGTGAACAGAAGAAGTGAGGAGAGAGTTTTCCCCTGATGGTTTAATATACACAGGACATGTTACCAGGTGAACAGTATAAGTGAGGAGAGTGTGTTCCCCTGATGGTTTAATATACACAGAACATGTCACCAGGTGAACAGTATAAGTGGGGAGAGTGTGTTCCCCTGATTGTTAAATATACACAGGACATGTTACCAGGTGAACAGTATAAGTGAGGAGAGTGTGTTCCCCTGATAGTTAAATATACACAGGACATGTTACCAGGTGAACAGTATAAGTGAGGAGAGTGTGTTCCCCTGATTGTGAAATATACATGGGACATGTTACCAGGTGAACAGTATAAATGAGGTGAGTGTGTTCCCCTGATGGTTTAATATACACGGGACATGTTACCAGGTGAACAGTATAAGTGAGGAGAGTGTGTTCCCCTGATTGTTTAATACTGATGGGACATGTTGCCAGGTGAACAGTATAAGTGAGGAGAGTATGTTCCCCTGATGGTTTAATATACACGGGACATGTAACCAGGTGAACAGTATAAGTGAGGAGAGTGTGTTCCCCTGATTGTTTAAAACGAACGGGACATGTAACAAGGTGAACAGTATAAGTGAGGAGAGTGGGTTCCCGTGATGGTTTAATACTGACGGGACATGTTACAAGGTGAACAGTATAAGTGAGGAGACTGTGTTCCCGTGATGGTTTAATACACATGGGACATGTTACCAGGAGAACAGAATAAGTGAGGAGAGTGTGTTCCCCTGATTGTTTAATACACAGGGGACATGTTACCAGGCGAACAGTATAAGTGAGGAGAGTGTGTTCCCGTGATGGTTTAATACTGACGGGACATGTTACAAGGTGAACAGTATAAGTGAGGAGACTGTGTTCCCGTGATGGTTTAATACACATGGGACATGTTACCAGGAGAACAGTATAAGTGAGGAGAGTGTGTTCCCCTGATTGTTTAATATACACGGGATATGTAACCATGTGAACAGTAGAAGTGAGGAGAGTTTGTTGCCCTGATTGTTTAATATACACAGGACATGTTACAAGGCTAACAGTATAAGTGATGAGAGTGTGTTCCCCTGATTGATTATTACACATGGGACAAGTTAACAGGCGAAGAGTATAAGTGAGGAGAGTGTGTTCACCTGATTGTTTAATACTGACGGGACATGTTAGCAGGTGAACAGCATAAGTGAGGAGAGTGTGTTCCCCTGATTGTTTAATACTGACGGGACATGTCGCCAGGTGAACAGTATAAGTGAGGAGAGTGTGCTCCCCTGATGGTTTAATATACACGGCACATGTTACCAGGTGAACAGTATAAGTGAGGAGAGTGTGTTCCCCTGATTGTTTAATACTGACGGGACATGTTACCAGCTGAACATTATAAGAGAGGAGAGTGTGTTCCCCTGATTGTTTAATACTGACGGGACATGTTACCAGCTGAACAGTATAAGTGAGGAGAGTGTGTTCCCCTGATTGTTTAATACTGACGGGACATGTTACCAGCTGAACAGTATAAGTGAGGAGAGTGTGTTCCCCTGATTGTTTAATACATAAGGGACATGTTACCAGGTGAACTGTATAATTTAGGAGAGTGTGTTCCCCTGATTGTTTAATACACACAGGACATGTCACCAGGTGAACAGTATAAGTGAGGAGAGTGTTTTCCCCTGATTGTTTAATACTGACGGGACATGTTACCAGGAAAACAGTATAAGTGAGGAGAGTGTGTTCCCCTGCTGGTTTAATATACACAGGACATGTTACCAGGAAAACAGTATAAGTGAGGAGAGTGTGTTCCCCTGATTGCTTAATGCACACAGGACATGTTACCACGGGAACAATATAAGTGAGGAGAGTGTGTTCCCCTGATTGTTTAATACTGATGGGACATGTTGCCAGGTGAACAGTATAAGTGAGGAGAGTGTGTTCCCCTGATTGTTTAATACTGACGGGACATGTCACCAGGCGAACAGTATAAGTGAGGAGAGTGTGTTTCCCTAATTGTTTAATGCACACAGGACATGTCACCAGGTGAACAGTATAAGTGAGGAGAGTGTGTTACCCTGATGCTTTAATAAACACGGGACATGTTACCATTTGAACAGTAGAAGTGAGGAGATTGTGTTCCCCTGATTGTTTAATACTGACGGGACATGTTACCAGGTGAACAGTATAAGTGAGGAGAGTGTGTTCCCCTGATGGTTTAATAAACACGGACATGTTACCATTTGAACAGTATAAGTGAGGAGAGTGTGTTCCCCTGATTGTTTAATACTGACGGGACATGGAACCAGGTGAACAGTATAAATGAGGAGAGGTTGTTCCCCTGATTGTTTAATACTGACGGGACATTTCACCAGGTGAACAGTATAAGTGAGGAGAGTGTGTTCCCCTGATGCTTTAATATACACAGGACATGTTACCAGGTGAACAGTATAAGTGAGGAGAGTGTATTCCCCTGATGGTTTAATAAACACGGACATGTTACCATTTGAACAATATAAGTGAGGAGAGTGTGTTCCCCTGATTGTTTAATACACACGGGACATGTTACCAGGCGAACAGTAAAAGTGAGGAGAGTGTGTTCCCCTGATGGTTTAATAAACACGGGACATGTTACCATTTGAACAGTATAAGTGAGGAGAGTGTGTTCCCCTGATTGTTTAATACTGACGGGACATTTCACCAGGTGAACAGTATAAGTGAGGAGAGAGTGTTCCCCTCAGGGTTTAATATACACTGGACATGTCACCAGGTGAACAGTATAAGTGAGGAGAGCGTGTTCCCCTGATTCTTTAATACATAAGGGACATGTTACCAGGTGAACTGTATAAGTGAGGAGAGTGTGTTCCCCTGATTGTTTAATACTGACGGGACATGTCACCAGGTGAACAGTATAAGTGGGGAGAGTGAGTTCCCATGATTGTTTAATATACACGGGACATGTTACCAGGTGAGCAGTATAAGTGAGGAGAGAGTGTTCCCCTGATGGTTTAAAACTGACGGGACATGTCACCAGGTGAACAGTATAAGTGCGGAGAGTATGTTCCCCTGATTGTTTAATGCACACGGGACATGTTGCCACGTGAACAGCATAAGTGAGGAGAGTGTGTTCCCCTGATGGTTTACTACACACGGGACATGTTACCAGGTGCACAGTAGAAGTGAGGCGAGTTTGTTGCCCTGATTGTTTAATACTGACGGGACATGTTACCAGGTGAACATTATAAGTGAGGAGAATGAGTTCCCCTGATTGTTGAATACATAAGGGACATGTTACCAGGCGAACAGCATAAGTGGGGAGAGTGTGTTCCCCTGATGCTTTAATATACACAGGACATGTTACGAGGCGAACAGTATAAGTGAGGAGAGTGTGTTCCCCTGATGGTTTAATATACACGGGACATGTTACCAGGTGAACAGGAAAAGTGAGGAGAGTGTGTTCCCCTGATTGTTTAATGCACAGAGGACATGTTACCAGGTGAACAGTATATGTGAGTAGAGTGTGTTCCCCTGATGGTTTAATATACACGGGACATGTTACCAGGTGAACAGTATAAGTGAGGAGAGTGTGTTCCCCTGATGGTTTAATATGCACGGGACATGTTACCAGGTGAACAGTAGAAGTGCGGAGAGTTTGTTGCCCTGATTGTTTAATACTGACGGGACATGATACCAGGTGAACAGTATAAGTGAGGAGAGTGTGCTCCCCTGATGTTCTAATATACACGGGACATGTTACCAGGTGAACAGTAGAAGTGAGGAGAGTTTGTTGCCCTGATTGTTTAATACTGACGGGACATGTTACCAGGTGAACAGTATAAGTGAGGAGAGTGTGTTCCCCTGATGGTTTAATACACACAGGACATGTTACCAGGTGAACAGTAAGTGTGAGGAGAGTGTGTTCCCCTGATGGTTTAATATACACGGGACATGTTACCAGGTGAACAGTATAAGTGAGGAGAGTGTGTTCCCCAGATTGTTTAATACTGACAGGACATTTCACCAGTTGAACAGTATAAGTGAGGAGAGTGTGTTCCCCTAATTGTTTAATGCACACAGGACATGTCACCAGGTGAACAGTATAAGTGAGGAGAGTGTGCTCCCCTCATGGTTTAATATACACAGGACATGGCATTAGGTGAACAGCATAAGTGAGGAGAGTATGTTCCCCTGATTGTTTAACACACACAGGACATGTTACCAGGTGAACAGTATGAGTGAGGAGACTTTGTTCCCATGATGGTTTAATATACACGGGACATGTTACCAGGTGAAAAGGAAGGCGAGCAGACTGTGTTCCCCTGATTGTTTAATATACACGGGACATGTTAGCAGGTGAACAGTATAAGTGAGGAGAGTGTGTTCCCCTGATTGTTCAATTTACACGGGACGTGTTACCAGGTGAACAGTATAAGTGAGGAGAGTGTGTTCCCCTGATGGTTTAATATACAAGGAACGTGTTACCAGGTGAACAGTATAAGTGTGGAGAGTGTGTTCCCCTGATTGTTCAATTTACACGGGACGTGTTACCAGGTGAACAGTATAAGTGAGGAGAGTGTGTTCCCCTGATTGTTCAATTTACACGGGACGTGTTACCAGGTGAACAGTATAAGTGGGGAGAGTGTGTTCCCCTGATGGTTTAATATACAAGGAACATGTTACCAGGTGAACAGGAAGGCGAGGAGAGTGTGTTCCCCTGATGGTTTAATATACAAGGAACGTGTTACCAGGTGAACAGTATAAGTGAGGAGATTGTGTTCCCCTGATTGTTCAATTTACACGGGACGTGTTACCAGGTGAACAGTATAAGTGGGGAGAGTGTGTTCCCCTGATGGTTTAATATACAAGGAACATGTTACCAGGTGAACAGGAAGGCGAGGAGAGTGTGTTCCCCTGATTGTTTAATATACACGGGACATGTTACCAGGTGAACAGTATAAGTGAGGAGAGTGTGTTCCCCTGATGGTTTAATATACAAGGAACATGTTACCAGGTGAACAGTATAAGTGAGGAGAGTGTGTTCCCCTGATGGTTTAATATACAAGGAACATGTTACCAGGGGAACAGTATAAGTGAGGAGAGTGTGTTCCCCTGATGGTTTAAGACACACGGGACATGTTAGCAGGCGAACAGTATAAGTGAGGAGAGTGTGTTCCCCTGATGTTTTAATACACACGGGACATGTTACCAGGTGAACAGTATACATGAGGAGAGTGTGTTCCCCTAATGTTTTAATAGACACGGGACATGTTACCAGGAGAACAGTATAAGTCAGGAGAGTGTGTTTCGCTGATGTTTTAATACACACGGTACATGTTACCAGGTGAACAGTATAAGTTAGGCGAGTGTGGTCCCCAGATTGTTTAATACATACAGGGCATGTTACCAGGTGAACAGTATAAGTGAGGAGAGTGTTTTCCCCTGATTGTTTAATACACAAGGGACATGTTACCAGGTGAACAGTATAAGTGAGGAGTGTGTGTTCCCCTGATTGTTTTTTATACACAGGACATGTTACCAGTTGAACAGTATAAGTGAGCAGAGTGTGTTCCCCTGATGGTTTAATGCACACAGGACATGTTACCAGGTCAACAGTATAAGTGAGGAGAGTGTGTTCCCCTGATTGTTTAATATACACAGGACATGTTACCATTTGAACAGTATAAGTGAGGAGAGTGTGTTCCCCTGATGGTTTAATGCACACAGGACATGTTACCAGGTGAACAGTATAAGTGAGGAGAGTGTGTTCCCCTGATTGTTTAATACACACAGGACATGTTACCATTTGAACAGTATAACTGAGGAGAGTGTGTTCCCCTGATGGTTTAATACACACAGGACATGTTACCAGGTGAACAGTACATCTGAGGAGAGTGTGTTCCCCTGATTCTTTAACACTGACGGGACATGTTACCAGGTGAACTGTATAAGTGAGGAGAGTGTGTTCCCCTGATTGTTTAATACTGACGGGACATGTCACCAGGCGAACAGTATAAGTGAGGAGAGTGTGTTCCCCTAATTGTTTAATGCACACAGGACATGTCACTAGGTGAACACTATAAGTGAGGAGACTTTGTTCCCCTGATGGTTTAATATACACGGGGCATGTTGCCAGGTGAACAGTATAAGTGAGGAGAGTGCGTTCCCCTGATTGTTTAATACTGACGGGACATGTCACCAGGCGAACAGTATAAGTGAGGAGAGTGTGTTCCCGTGATGGTTTAATATACACGGGACATGTTACCAGGTGAACAGTATAAGTGAGGAGAGTGTGTTCCCCTGATTGTTCAATTTACACGGGACGTGTTACCAGGTGAACAGTGTAAGTGAGGAGAGTGTGTTCCCCTGATGGTTTAATATACAAGGAACATGTTACCAGGTGAACAGTCTAAGTCAGGAGAGTGTGTTTCGCTGATGTTTTAATACACACGGTACATGTTACCAGGTGAACAGTATAGGTTAGGCGAGTGTGGTCCCCAGATTGTTTAATACATACAGGACATGTTAGCAGGTGAGCATTATAAGTGAGGAGAGTGTGTTCCCCTGATTGCTTAATACACACTGGACATGTTACCAGGTGAACAGTATAAGTGAGGAGAGTGTGTTCCCCTGATTGTTTTTTATACACAGGACATGTTACCAGGTGAACAGTATAAGTGAGGAGAGTGTGTTCCCCTGATTGTTTTTTATACACAGGACATGTTACCAGGTGAACAGTATAAGTGAGCAGAGTGTGTTCCCCTGATTGTTTAATACACACAGGACATGTTACCAGGTGAACAGTATATGTGAGGAGAGTGTGTTCCCCTGATTCTTTAATACTGACGGGACATGTTACCAGGTGAACTGTAGTAGTGAGGAGAGTGTGTTCCTCTGATGGTTTAATACTGACAGGACATTTCACCAGTTGAACAGTATAAGTGAGGAGAGTGCGTTCCTCTGATTGTTTAATACTGACGGGACATGTCACCAGGCGAACAGTATAACTGAGGAGATTGTGTTCCCCTGATTGTTTAATGCACACAGGACATGTTACCAGGTGAACAGTATAAGTGAGGAGAGTGTGCTCCCCTCATGGTTTAATATACACAGGACATGGCATTAGGTGAACAGCATAAGTGAGGAGAGTATGTTCCCCTGATTGTTTAACACACACAGGACATGTTACCAGGTGAACTGTATAAGTGTGGAGAGTGTGTTCACCTGATGGTTTAATATACACGGGACATGATACCAGGTGAACAGGAAGGCGAGGAGAGTGTGTTCCCCTGATTGTTTAATATACACGGGACATGTTACCAGGTGAACAGTATAAGTGTGGAGAGTGTGTTCCCCTGATTGTTCAATTTACACGGGACGTGTTACCAGGTGAACAGTATAAGTGAGGAGAATGTGTTCCCCTGATGGTTTAATATACAAGGAACATGTTACCAGGTGAACAGTATGAGTGAGGAGACTGTGTTCCCCTGATGGTTTAATATACACGGGACATGTTATCAGGTGAACAGGAAGGCGAGGAGAGTGTATTCCCCTGATTGTTTAATATACAAGGAACATGTCACCAGGCGAACAGTATAAGTGAGGAGATTGTGTTCCCCTGATGGTTTAAGACACACGGGACATGTTACCAGGTGAACAGTATAAGTGAGGAGAATGTGTTCCCCTGATGGTTTAATATACAAGGAACATGTCACCAGGCGAACAGTATAAGTGAGGAGATTGTGTTCCCTTGATGGTTTAAGACACACGGGACATGTTAGCAGGCGAAGAGTATAAGTGAGGAGAGTGTGTTCCCCTGATGTTTTAATACACACGGGACATGTTACCAGGTGAACAGTATAAGTTAGGCGAGTGTGTTTCGCTGATGTTTTAATACACACGGTACATGTTACCAGGTGAACAGTATATGTTAGGCGAGTGTGGTCCCCAGATTGATTAATACATACAGGACATGTTACCAGGTGAACAGTATAAGTGAGGAGAGTGTTTTCCCCTGATTGTTTAATACACAAGGGACATGTTACCAGGTGAACAGTATAAGTGAGGAGAGTGTGTTCCCCTGATTGTTTAATATACATGGGACATGTTACCAGATGAACAGTATAAGTGAGGAGAGTGTGTTCCCCTGATTGTTTTTTATACACAGAACATGTTACCAGTTGAACAGTATAAGTGAGCAGAGTGTGTTCCCCTGATTGTTTAATACACAAGGGACATGTCACCAGGAGAACAGTATAAGTGAGGAGAGTGTGTTCCCCTGATGGTTTAATGCACACAGGACATGTTATCAGGTGAACAGTATAAGTGAGGAGAGTGTGTTCCCCTGATTGTTTAATATACACAGGACATGTTACCATTTGAACAGTATAAGTGAGGAGAGTGTGTTCCCTTGATTGTTTAATACACACAGGACATGTTACCAGGTGAACAGTATAAGTGAGGCGAGTGTGTTCCCCTGATTGTTTAATATACACAGGACATGTTACCATTTGAACAGTATAACTGAGGAGAGTGTGTTCCCCTGATGGTTTAATACACACAGGACATGTTACCAGGTGAACAGTATATCTGAGGAGAGTGTGTTCCCCTGATTCTTTAATACTGACGGGATATGTTACCAGGTGAACTGTATAAGTGAGGAGAGTGTGTTCCCCTGATTGTTTAATACACACGGGACATGTTACCAGGTGAACTGTAGTAGTGAGGAGAGTGTGTTCCTCTGATGGTTTAATACTGACAGGACATTTCACCAGTTGAACAGTATAAGTGAGGAGAGTGCGTTCCACTGATTGTTTAATACTGACGGGACATGTCACCAGGCGAACAGTATAAGTGAGGAGAGTGCTTTCCCCTGATTGTTTAATACTGACGGGACATGTCACCAGGCGACCAGTATAAGTGAGGAGAGTGTGTTCCCCTAATTGTTTAATGCACACAGGACATGTCACTAGGTGAACACTATAAGTGAGGAGAGTGTGCTCCCCTGATGGTTTAATATACAAGGAACATGTTACCAGGTGAACTGTATGAGTGAGGAGACTGTGTTCCCCTGATGGTTTAATATACACGGGACATGTTACCAGGTGAACAGTATACGTGAGGAGAGTGTGTTCCCCTAATATTTTAATAGAGACGGGACATGTTACCAGGTGAACAGTATAAGTCAGGAGAGTGTGTTTCGCTGATGTTTTAATACACACGGTACATGTTACCAGGTGAACAGTATAAGTTAGGCGAGTGTGGTCCCCAGATTGATTAATACATACAGGACATGTTACCAGGTGAACAGTATAAGTGAGGAGAGTGTTTTCCCCTGATTGTTTAATACACAAGGGACATGTTACCAGGTGAACAGCATAAGTGAGGAGTGTGTGTTCCCCTGATTGTTTTTTATACACAGGACATGTTACCAGTTGAACAGTATAAGTGAGCAGAGTGTGTTCCCCTGATTGTTAAATACACAAGGGACATGTCACCAGGAGAACAGTATAAGTGAGGAGAGTGTGTTCCCCTGATGGTTTAATGCACACAGGACATGTTACCAGGTCAACAGTATAAGTGAGGAGAGTGTGTTCCCCTGATTTTGTAATATACACAGGACATGTTACCATTTGAACAGTATAAGTGAGGAGAGTGTGTTCCCCTGATGGTTTAATGCACACAGGACATGTTACCAGGTGAACAGTATAAGTGAGGAGAGTGTGTTCCCCTGATTGTTTAATACACACAGGACATGTTACCATTTGAACAGTATAACTGAGGAGAGTGTGTTCCCCTGATGGTTTAATACACACAGGACATGTTACCAGGTGAACAGTATATCTGAGGAGAGTGTGTTCCCCTGATTCTTTAACACTGACGGGACATGTTACCAGGTGAACTGTATATGTGAGGAGAGTGTGTTCCCCTGATTGTTTAATACTGACGGGACATGTCACCAGGCGAACAGTATAAGTGAGGAGAGTGCTTTCCCCTGATTGTTTAATACTGACGGGACATGTCACCAGGCGACCAGTATAAGTGAGGAGAGTGTGTTCCCCTAATTGTTTAATGCACACAGGACATGTCACTAGGTGAACACTATAAGTGAGGAGAGTGTGCTCCCCTCATGGTTTAATATACACAGGACATGGCATTAGGTGAACAGTATGAGTGAGGAGACTTTGTTCCCCTGATGGTTTAATATACACGGGGCATGTTGCCAGGTGAACAGTATAAGTGAGGAGAGTGCGTTCCCCTGATTGTTTAATACTGACGGGACATGTCACCAGGCGAACAGTATAAGTGAGGAGAGTGTGTTCCCGTGATGGTTTAATATACACGGGACATGTTACCAGGTGAACAGGAAGGCGAGGAGAGTGTGTTCCCCTGATTGTTTAATATACACGGGACATGTTACCAGGTGAACAGTATAAGTGAGGAGAGTGTGTTCCCCTGATTGTTCAATTTACACGGGACGTGTTACCAGGTGAACAGTGTAAGTGAGGAGAGTGTGTTCCCCTGATGGTTTAATATACAAGGAACATGTTACCAGGTGAACAGTCTAAGTCAGGAGAGTGTGTTTCGCTGATGTTTTAATACACACGGTACATGTTACCAGGTGAACAGTATAGGTTAGGCGAGTGTGGTCCCCAGATTGTTTAATACATACAGGACATGTTAGCAGGTGAGCATTATAAGTGAGGAGAGTGTGTTCCCCTGATTGCTTAATACACACTGGACATGTTACCAGGTGAACAGTATAAGTGAGGAGAGTGTGTTCCCCTGATTGTTTTTTATACACAGGACATGTTACCAGGTGAACAGTATAAGTGAGGAGAGTGTGTTCCCCTGATTGTTTTTTATAAACAGGACATGTTACCAGGTGAACAGTATAAGTGAGCAGAGTGTGTTCCCCTGATTGTTTAATACACACAGGACATGTTACCAGGTGAACAGTATATGTGAGGAGAGTGTGTTCCCCTGATTCTTTAATACTGACGGGACATGTTACCAGGTGAACTGTAGTAGTGAGGAGAGTGTGTTCCTCTGATGGTTTAATACTGACAGGACATTTCACCAGTTGAACAGTATAAGTGAGGAGAGTGCGTTCCTCTGATTGTTTAATACTGACGGGACATGTCACCAGGCGAACAGTATAACTGAGGAGATTGTGTTCCCCTGATTGTTTAATGCACACAGGACATGTTACCAGGTGAACAGTATAAGTGAGGAGAGTGTGCTCCCCTCATGGTTTAATATACACAGGACATGGCATTAGGTGAACAGCATAAGTGAGGAGAGTATGTTCCCCTGATTGTTTAACACACACAGGACATGTTACCAGGTGAACTGTATAAGTGTGGAGAGTGTGTTCCCCTGATGGTTTAATATACACGGGACATGATACCAGGTGAACAGGAAGGCGAGGAGAGTGTGTTCCCCTGATTGTTTAATATACACGGGACATGTTACCAGGTGAACAGTATAAGTGTGGAGAGTGTGTTCCCCTGATTGTTCAATTTACACGGGACGTGTTACCAGGTGAACAGTATAAGTGAGGAGAATGTGTTCCCCTGATGGTTTAATATACAAGGAACATGTTACCAGGTGAACAGTATGAGTGAGGAGACTGTGTTCCCCTGATGGTTTAATATACACGGGACATGTTATCAGGTGAACAGGAAGGCGAGGAGAGTGTGTTCCCCTGATGGTTTAATATACAAGGAACATGTCACCAGGCGAACAGTATAAGTGAGGAGATTGTGTTCCCCTGATGGTTTAAGACACACGGGACATGTTAGCAGGCGAAGAGTATAAGTGAGGAGAGTGTGTTCCCCTGATGTTTTAATACACACGGGACATGTTACCAGGTGAACAGTATAAGTTAGGCGAGTGTGTTTCGCTGATGTTTTAATACACACGGTACATGTTACCAGGTGAACAGTATAAGTTAGGCGAGTGTGGTCCCCAGATTGATTAATACATACAGGACATGTTACCAGGTGAACAGTATAAGTGAGGAGAGTGTTTTCCCCTGATTGTTTAATACACAAGGGACATGTTACCAGGTGAACAGTATAAGTGAGGAGAGTGTGTTCCCCTGATTGTTTTTTATACACAGAACATGTTACCAGTTGAACAGTATAAGTGAGCAGAGTGTGTTCCCCTGATTGTTTAATACACAAGGGACATGTCACCAGGAGAACAGTATAAGTGAGGAGAGTGTGTTCCCCTGATGGTTTAATGCACACAGGACATGTTATCAGGTGAACAGTATAAGTGAGGAGAGTGTGTTCCCCTGATTGTTTAATATACACAGGACATGTTACCATTTGAACAGTATAAGTGAGGAGAGTGTGTTCCCTTGATTGTTTAATACACACAGGACATGTTACCAGGTGAACAGTATAAGTGAGGCGAGTGTGTTCCCCTGATTGTTTAATATACACAGGACATGTTACCATTTGAACAGTATAACTGAGGAGAGTGTGTTCCCCTGATGGTTTAATACACACAGGACATGTTACCAGGTGAACAGTATATCTGAGGAGAGTGTGTTCCCCTGATTCTTTAATACTGACGGGATATGTTACCAGGTGAACTGTATAAGTGAGGAGAGTGTGTTCCCCTGATTGTTTAATACACACGGGACATGTTACCAGGTGAACTGTAGTAGTGAGGAGAGTGTGTTCCTCTGATGGTTTAATACTGACAGGACATTTCACCAGTTGAACAGTATAAGTGAGGAGAGTGCGTTCCCCTGATTGTTTAATACTGACGGGACATGTCACCAGGCGAACAGTATAAGTGAGGAGAGTGCATTCCCCTGATTGTTTAATACTGACGGGACATGTCACCAGGCGACCAGTTTAAGTGAGGAGAGTGTGTTCCCCTAATTGTTTAATGCACACAGGACATGTCACTAGGTGAACACTATAAGTGAGGAGAGTGTGCTCCCCTGATGGTTTAATATACAAGGAACATGTTACCAGGTGAACTGTATGAGTGAGGAGACTGTGTTCCCCTGATGGTTTAATATACACGGGACATGTTACCAGGTGAACAGTATACGTGAGGAGAGTGTGTTCCCCTGATTGTTTTTTATACACAGAACATGTTACCAGTTGAACAGTATAAGTGAGCAGAGTGTGTTCCCCTGATTGTTTAATACACAAGGGACATGTCACCAGGAGAACAGTATAAGTGAGGAGAGTGTGTTCCCCTGATGGTTTAATGCACACAGGACATGTTACCAGGTGAACAGTATAAGTGAGGCGAGTGTGTTCCCCTGATTGTTTAATATACACAGGACATGTTACCATTTGAACAGTATAACTGAGGAGAGTGTGTTCCCCTGATGGTTTAATACACACAGGACATGTTACCAGGTGAACAGTATATCTGAGGAGAGTGTGTTCCCCTGATTCTTTAATACTGACGGGATATGTTACCAGGTGAACTGTATAAGTGAGGAGAGTGTGTTCCCCTGATTGTTTAATACACACGGGACATGTTACCAGGTGAACTGTAGTAGTGAGGAGAGTGTGTTCCTCTGATGGTTTAATACTGACAGGACATTTCACCAGTTGAACAGTATAAGTGAGGAGAGTGCGTTCCCCTGATTGTTTAATACTGACGGGACATGTCACCAGGCGAACAGTATAAGTGAGGAGAGTGCTTTCCCCTGATTGTTTAATACTGACGGGACATGTCACCAGGCGACCAGTATAAGTGAGGAGAGTGTGTTCCCCTAATTGTTTAATGCACACAGGACATGTCACTAGGTGAACACTATAAGTGAGGAGAGTGTGCTCCCCTGATGGTTTAATATACAAGGAACATGTTACCAGGTGAACTGTATGAGTGAGGAGACTGTGTTCCCCTGATGGTTTAATATACACGGGACATGTTACCAGGTGAACAGGAAGGCGAGGAGAGTGTGTTTCCCTGATTGTTTAATATACACGGGACATGTTACCAGGTGAACAGTATAAGTGTGGAGAGTGTGTTCCCCTGATTGTTCAATTTACACGGGACGTGTTACCAGGTGAACAGTATAAGTGAGGAGAATGTGTTCCCCTGATGGTTTAATATACAAGGAACATGTTACCAGGTGAACACTATGAGTGAGGAGACTGTGTTCCCCTGATGGTTTAATATACAAGGAACATGTCACCAGGCGAACAGTATAAGTGAGGAGATTGTGTTCCCCTGATGGTTTAAGACACACGGGACATGTTAGCAGGCGAAGAGTATAAGTGAGGAGAGTGTGTTCCCCTGATGTTTTAATACACACGGGACATGTTACCAGGTGAACAGTATACGTGAGGAGAGTGTGTTCCCCTAATGTTTTAATAGAGACGGGACATGTTACCAGGTGAACAGTATAAGTCAGGAGAGTGTGTTTCGCTGATGTTTTAATACACACGGTACATGTTACCAGGTGAACAGTATAAGTTAGGCGAGTGTGGTCCCCAGATTGATTAATACATACAGGACATGTTACCAGGTGAACAGTATAAGTGAGGAGAGTGTTTTCCCCTGATTGTTTAATACACAAGGGACATGTTACCAGGTGAACAGTATAAGTGAGGAGAGTGTGTTCCCCTGATTGTTTTTTATACACAGAACATGTTACCAGTTGAACAGTATAAGTGAGCAGAGTGTGTTCCCCTGATTGTTTAATACACAAGGGACATGTCACCAGGAGAACAGTATAAGTGAGGAGAGTGTGTTCCCCTGATGGTTTAATGCACACAGGACATGTTATCAGGTGAACAGTATAAGTGAGGAGAGTGTGTTCCCCTGATTGTTTAATATACACAGGACATGTTACCATTTGAACAGTATAAGTGAGGAGAGTGTGTTCCCTTGATTGTTTAATACACACAGGACATGTTACCAGGTGAACAGTATAAGTGAGGCGAGTGTGTTCCCCTGATTGTTTAATATACACAGGACATGTTACCATTTGAACAGTATAACTGAGGAGAGTGTGTTCCCCTGATGGTTTAATACACACAGGACATGTTACCAGGTGAACAGTATATCTGAGGAGAGTGTGTTCCCCTGATTCTTTAATACTGACGGGATATGTTACCAGGTGAACTGTATAAGTGAGGAGAGTGTGTTCCCCTGATTGTTTAATACACACGGGACATGTTACCAGGTGAACTGTAGTAGTGAGGAGAGTGTGTTCCTCTGATGGTTTAATACTGACAGGACATTTCACCAGTTGAACAGTATAAGTGAGGAGAGTGCGTTCCCCTGATTGTTTAATACTGACGGGACATGTCACCAGGCGAACAGTATAAGTGAGGAGAGTGCTTTCCCCTGATTGTTTAATACTGACGGGACATGTCACCAGGCGACCAGTATAAGTGAGGAGAGTGTGTTCCCCTAATTGTTTAATGCACACAGGACATGTCACTAGGTGAACACTATAAGTGAGGAGAGTGTGCTCCCCTGATGGTTTAATATACAAGGAACATGTTACCAGGTGAACTGTATGAGTGAGGAGACTGTGTTCCCCTGATGGTTTAATATACACGGGACATGTTACCAGGTGAACAGTATACGTGAGGAGAGTGTGTTCCCCTAATATTTTAATAGAGACGGGACATGTTACCAGGTGAACAGTATAAGTGAGGAGAGTGTGTTCCCCTGATTGTTTTTTATACACAGGACATGTTACCGGGTGAAAAGTATAAGTGAGGCGAGTGTGTTTCCCTGATTGTTTAATATACACAGGACATGTTACCATTTGAACAGTATAAGTGAGGAGAGTGTGTTCCCCTGATGGTTTAATGCACACAGGACATGTTACCAGGTGAACAGTATAAGTGAGGAGAGTGTGTTCCCCTGATGGTTTCATACACACAGGATATGTTACCAGGTGAACAGTATGTGTGAGGAGAGTGTGTTCCCCTGATTGTTTAATACACACGGGACATGTTACCAGGTGAACTGTATAATTGAGGAGACTGTGTTCCTCTGATGGTTTAATACTGACAGGACATTTCACCAATTGAACAGTATAAGTGAGGAGAGTGCGTTCCCCTGATTGTTTAATACTGACGGGACAAGTCACCAGGCGAACAGGAAAGTGAGGAGAGTGTGTTCCCCTAATTGTTTAATGCACACAGGACATGTCACCAGTTGAACAGTATAAGTGAGGAGATTGCGTTCCCCTGATTGTTTAATACTGACGGGACATGTCACCAGGCGAACAGTTTAAGTGAGGAGAGTGTGCTCCCCTCATGCTTTAATATACACAGGACATGGCATTAGGTGAACAGCATAAGTGAGGAGAGTATGTTCCCCTGATTGTTTAATATACACGGGACATGTTACCAGGTGAACAGTATAAGTGAGGAGAGTGTGTTCCCCTGATTGTTCAATTTACACGGGACGTGTTACCAGGTGAACAGTATAAGTGAGGAGAGTGTGTTCCCCTGATGGTTTAATATACAAGGAACATGTTACCAGGTGAACAGTATGAGTGAGGAGACTGTGTTCCCCTGATGGTTTAATATACACGGGACATGTTACCAGGTGAACAGGAAGGCGAGGAGAGTGTGTTCCCCTGATTGTTTAATATACACGGGACATGTTACCAGGTGAACAGTATAAGTGTGGAGAGTGTGTTCCCCTGATTGTTCAATTTACACGGGACGTGTTACCAGGTGAACAGTATAAGTGAGGAGAGTGTGTTCCCCTGATGGTTTAATATACAAGGAACATGTCACCAGGCGAACAGTATAAGTGAGGAGAGCGTGTTCCCCTGATTGTTCAATTTACACGGGACGTGTTACCAGGTGAACAGTATAAGTGAGGAGAGTGTGTTCCCCTGATGGTTTAATATGCAAGGAACATGTTACCAGGTGAACAGTATGAGTGAGGAGACTGTGTTCCCCTGATGGTTTAATATACACGGGACATGTTACCAGGTGAACAGGAAGGCGAGGAGAGTGTGTTCCCCAGATTGTTCAATATACACGGGACATGTTACCAGGTGAACAGTATAAGTGAGGAGAGTGTGTTCCCCTGATTGTTTAATATACACGGGACGTGTTACCAGGTGAACAGTATAAGTGAGGAGAGTGTGTTCCCCTGATGGTTTAATATACAAGGAACATGTCACCAGGCGAACAGTATAAGTGAGGAGATTGTGTTCCCCTGATGGTTTAAGACACACGGGACATGTTAGCAGGCGAACAGTATAAGTGAGGAGAGTGTGTTCCCCTGATGTTTTAATACACACGGGACATGTTACCAGGTGAACAGTATACGTGAGGAGAGTGTGTTCCCCTAATGTTTTAATAGACACGGGACATGTTACCAGGAGAACAGTATAAGTCAGGAGAGTGTGTTTCGCTGATGTTTTAATACACACGGTACATGTTACCAGGTGAGCAGTATATGTGAGGAGAGTGTTTTCCCCTGATTGTTTGATGCACACTGGACATGTTACCAGGTGAACAGTATAAGTTAGGCGAGTGTGGTCCCCAGATTGTTTAATACATACAGGACATGTTACCAGGTGAACAGTATAAGTGAGGCGAGTGTGTTCCCCTGATTGTTTAATACACACTGGACATGTTACCAGATGAACAGTATAAGTGAGGAGAGTGTGTTCCCCTGATTGCTTAATACACACTGGACATGTTACAAGGTGAACAGTATAAGTGAGGAGAGTGTTTTCCCCTGATTGTTTGATACACAAGGGACATGTTACCAGGTGAACAGTATAAGTGAGGAGAGTGTGTTCCCCTGATTGTTTTTTATACACAGGACATGTTACCAGGTGAACAGTATAAGTGAGGAGAGTGTGTTCCCCTGATGGTTTAATGCACACAGGACATGTTACCAGGTGAACAGTAGAAGTGAGGAGAGTGTGTTCCCCTGATGGTTTAATATACACGAGACATGTCAGCAGGTGATCAGTATAAGTGAGGAGAGTGTGTTCCACTGATAGTTTAATAGACACGGGACATGTTACCAGGTGATCAGTATAAGTGAGGAGAGTGTGTTCCCCTGATGTTTTAATAGACATGGGACAAGTTACCAGGTGAACAGTATAAGTGAGGAGAGTGTGTTCCCCTGATGTTTTAATACACACGGGACAAGTTACCAGGTGAACAGTATAAGTGAGGAGAGTGTGTTCCCCTGATTGTTTAATACACACGGGACATGTTACCAGGTGAACAGTATAAGTGAGGAGAGTGTGTTCCACTGATAGTTTAATAGACACGGGACATGTTACCAGGTGAACAGTATAAGTGAGGAGAGTGTGTTCCCCTGATTGTTTAATACACACGGGACATGTTACCAGGTGAACAGTATAAGTGAGGAGAGTGTGTTCCCCTGACGGTTTAATATACACGAGACATGTTACCAGTTGAACAGTATAAGTGAGGAGAGTGTGTTCCCCTGACGGTTTAATATACACGAGACATGTTACCAAGTGAACAGTATAAGTGAGGAGAGTGTGTTCCCCTAATGTTTTAATAGACATGGGACATGTTACCAGGTGAACAGTATAAGTCAGGAGAGTGTGTTTCGCTGATGTTTTAATACACACGGTACATGTTACCAGGTGAACAGTATAAGTTAGGCGAATGTGGTCCCCAGATTGTTTAATACATACAGGACATGTTAGCAGGTGAGCAGTATAAGTGAGGAGAGTGTGTTCCCCTGATTGTTTAATACACACTGGACATGTTACCAGGTGAACAGTATAAGTGAGGAGATTGTGTTCCCCTGATTGTTTTTTATACACAGGACATGTTACCAGGTGAACAGTATAAGTGAGCAGAGTGTGTTCCCCTGATTGTTTAATACACAAGGGACATGTCACCAGGAGAACAGTATAAGTGAGGCGAGTGTGTTCCCCTGATTGTTTAATATACACAGGACATGTTACCATTTGAACAGTATAAGTGAGGAGAGTGTGTTCCCCTGATGGTTTAATGCACACAGGACATGTTACCAGGTGAACAGTATAAGTGAGGAGAGTGTGTTCCCCTGATTGTTTAATATACACAGGACATGTTACCAGGTGAACAGTATAAGTGAGGAGAGTGTGTTCCCCTGATGGTTTAATGCACACAGGACATGTTACCAGGTGAACAGTATAAGTGAGGCGAGTGTGTTCCCCTGATTGTTTAATACACACAGGACATGGCATTAGGTGAACAGCATAAGTGAGGAGAGTATGTTCCCCTGATTGTTTAACACACACAGGACATGTTACCAGGTGAACAGTATGAGTGAGGAGACTGTGTTCCCCTGATGGTTTAATATACACGGGACATGTTACCAGGTGAACAGGAAGGCGAGGAGAGTATGTTCCCCTGATTGTTTAATATGCACGGGACATGTTACCAGGTGAACAGTATAAGTGAGGAGAGTGTGTTCCCTGATGGTTTAATATACAAGAAACATGTTACCAGGTGAACAGTATAAGTGAGCAGAGTGTGTTCCCCTGATTGTTTAATACACAAGGGACATGTCACCAGGAGAACAGTGTAAGTGAGGCGAGT
Source organism: Heterodontus francisci (assembly GCF_036365525.1). Taxonomy (NCBI): domain Eukaryota; kingdom Metazoa; phylum Chordata; class Chondrichthyes; order Heterodontiformes; family Heterodontidae; genus Heterodontus; species Heterodontus francisci. The sequence goes on from NW_027141353.1 coordinate 694,737, forward strand.
GTGTTCCCCTGATTGTTTAATATACACAGGACATGTTACCATTTGAACAGTATAAGTGAGGAGAGTGTGTTCCCCTGATTCTTTAATACTGACGGGACATGTTACCAGGTGAACTGTAGTAGTGAGGAGAGTGTGTTCCTCGGATGGTTTAATGCACACAGGACATGTTACCAGGTGAACAGTATATGTGAGGAGAGTGTGTTCCCCTGATTCTTTAATACTGACGGGACATGTTACCAGGTGAACTGTAGTAGTGAGGAGAGTGTGTTCCTCGGATGGTTTAATACTGACAGGACATTTCACCAGTTGAACAGTATAAGTGAGGAGAGTGCGTTCCTCTGATTGTTTAATACTGACGGGACATGTCACCAGGCGAACAGTATAAGTGAGGAGAGTGTGTTCCCCTGATTGTTTAATGCACACAGGACATGTCACTAGGTGAACAGTATAAGTGAGGAGAGTGTGCTCCCCTCATGGTTTAATATACACAGGACATGGCATTCGGTGAACAGCATAAGTGAGGAGAGTATGTTCCCCTGATTGTTTAACACACACAGGACCTGTTACCAGGTGAACAGTATGAGTGAGGAGACTGTGTTCCCCTGATGGTTTAATATACACGGGACATGTTACCAGGTGAACAGGAAGGCGAGGAGAGTGTGTTCCCCTGATTGTTTAATATACACGGGACATGTTACCAGGTGAACAGTATAAGTGTGGAGAGTGTGTTCCCCTGATGGTTTAATATACAAGGAACATGTTACCAGGTGAACAGTATGAGTGAGGAGACTGTGTTCCCCTGATGGTTTAATATACACGGGACATGTTACCAGGTGAACAGGAAGGCGAGGAGAGTGTGTTCCCCTGATTGTTTAATATACACGGGGCATGTTACCAGGTGAACAGTATAAGTGAGGAGAGTGTGTTCCCCTGATTGTTTAACACACACAGGACCTGTTACCAGGTGAACAGTATGAGTGAGGAGACTGTGTTCCCCTGATGGTTTAATATACACGGGACATGTTACCAGTTGAACAGTATAAGTGAGGAGAGCGTGTTCCCCTGATTGTTTAATATACACAGGACATGTTACCAGGTGAACAGTATAAGTGAGGAGAGTGTGTTCCCCTGATTGTTTAATATACACAGGACATGTTACCAGGTGAACAGTATAAGTGAGGAGAGTGTGTTCCCCTGATTGTTTTTTATACACAGGACATGTTACCAGGTGAACAGTATAAGTGAGCAGAGTGTGTTCCCCTGATTGTTTAATACACAAGGGACATGGCACCAGGAGAACAGTATAAGTGAGGCGAGTGTGTTCCCCTGATTGTTTAATATACACAGGACATGTTACCATTTGAACAGTATAAGTGAGGAGAGTGTGTTCCCCTGATGGTTTAATGCACACAGGACATGTTACCAGGTGAACAGTATAAGTGAGGAGAGTGTGTTCCCCTGATTGTTTAATATACACAGGACATGTTACCAGGTGAACAGTATAAGTGAGGCGAGTGTGTTCCCCTGATTGTTTAATACACACAGGACATGGCATTAGGTGAACAGCATAAGTGAGGAGAGTATGTTCCCCTGATTGTTTAACACACACAGGACATGTTACCAGGTGAACAGTATGAGTGAGGAGACTGTGTTCCCCTGATGGTTTAATATACACGGGACATGTTACCAGGTGAACAGGAAGGCGAGGAGAGTATGTTCCCCTGATTGTTTAATATGCACGGGACATGTTACCAGGTGAACAGTATAAGTGAGGAGAGTGTGTTCCCTGATGGTTTAATATACAAGAAACATGTTACCAGGTGAACAGTATAAGTGAGCAGAGTGTGTTCCCCTGATTGTTTAATACACAAGGGACATGTCACCAGGAGAACAGTGTAAGTGAGGCGAGTGTGTTCCCCTGATTGTTTAATATACACAGGACATGTTACCATTTGAACAGTATAAGTGAGGAGAGTGTGTTCCCCTGATGGTTTAATGCACACAGGACATGTTACCAGGTGAACAGTATATGTGAGGAGAGTGTGTTCCCCTGATTCTTTAATACTGACGGGACATGTTACCAGGTGAACTGTAGTAGTGAGGAGAGTGTGTTCCTCGGATGGTTTAATACTGACAGGACATTTCACCAGTTGAACAGTATAAGTGAGGAGAGTGCGTTCCTCTGATTGTTTAATACTGACGGGACATGTCACCAGGCGAACAGTATAAGTGAGGAGAGTGTGTTCCCCTGATTGTTTAATGCACACAGGACATGTCACTAGGTGAACAGTATAAGTGAGGAGAGTGTGCTCCCCTCATGGTTTAATATACACAGGACATGGCATTCGGTGAACAGCATAAGTGAGGAGAGTATGTTCCCCTGATTGTTTAACACACACAGGACCTGTTACCAGGTGAACAGTATGAGTGAGGAGACTGTGTTCCCCTGATGGTTTAATATACACGGGACATGTTACCAGGTGAACAGGAAGGCGAGGAGAGTGTGTTCCCCTGATTGTTTAATATACACGGGACATGTTACCAGGTGAACAGTATAAGTGTGGAGAGTGTGTTCCCCTGATGGTTTAATATACAAGGAACATGTTACCAGGTGAACAGTATGAGTGAGGAGACTGTGTTCCCCTGATGGTTTAATATACACGGGACATGTTACCAGGTGAACAGGAAGGCGAGGAGAGTGTGTTCCCCTGATTGTTTAATATACACGGGGCATGTTACCAGGTGAACAGTATAAGTGAGGAGAGTGTGTTCCCCTGATTGTTTAACACACACAGGACCTGTTACCAGGTGAACAGTATGAGTGAGGAGACTGTGTTCCCCTGATGGTTTAATATACACGGGACATGTTACCAGGTGAACAGGAAGGCGAGGAGAGTGTGTTCCCCTGATTGTTTAATATACACGGGACATGTTACCAGGTGAACAGTATAAGTGTGGAGAGTGTGTTCCCCTGATGGTTTAATATACAAGGAACATGTTACCAGGTGAACAGTATGAGTGAGGAGACTGTGTTCCCCTGATGGTTTAATATACACGGGACATGTTACCAGGTGAACAGGAAGGCGAGGAGAGTGTGTTCCCCTGATTGTTTAATATACACGGGGCATGTTACCAGGTGAACAGTATAAGTGAGGAGAGTGTGTTCCCCTGATGGTTTAATATACAAGGAACATGTTACCAGGTGAACAGTATGAGTGAGGAGACTGTGTTCCCCTGATGGTTTAATATACACGGGACATGTTACCAGGTGAACAGGAAGGCTTGGAGAGTGTGTTCCCCTGATTGTTTAATATACACGGGACATGTTACCAGGTGAACAGTATAAGGGAGGAGAGTGTGTTCCCCTGATGTTTTTATACCCACGGGACATGTTACCAGGTGAACAGTATACGTGAGGAGAGTGTGTTCCCCTAATGTTTTAATAGACACGGGACATGTTACCAGGTGAACAGTATAAGTGAGGCGAGTGTGTTCCCCAGATTGCTTAATACATACAGGACATGTTACCAGGTGAGCAGTATAAGTGAGGAGAGTGTGTTCCCCAGATTGTTTAATACATACAGGACATGTTACCAGGTGGGCAGTATAAGTGAGGAGAGTGTGTTCCCCTGATTGTTAAATACACACTGGACATGTTACCAGGTGAACAGTATAAGTGAGGAGAGTGTGTTCCCCTGATTGTTTTTTATACACAGGCCATGTTACCAGGTGAACAATATAAGTGAGCAGAATGTGTTCCCCTGATTGTTTAATATACACAGGACATGTTACCATTTGAACAGTATAAGTGAGGAGAGTGTGTTCCCCTGATGGTTTAATGCACACAGGACATGTTACCAGGTGATCAGTATAAGTGAGGAGAGTGTGTTCCCCTGATGTTTTAATAGACACGGGACAAGTTACCAGGTGAACAGTATAAGTGAGGAGATTGTGTTCCCCTGATGTTTTAATACACACGGGACAAGTTACCAGGTGAACAGTATAAGTGAGGAGAGTGTGTTCCACTGATAGTTTAATATACACGGGACATGTTACCAGGTGAACAGTATAAGTGTGGAGAGTGTTTTCCCCTGATTGTTTAATATACACGGGACATGTTACCAGGTGAACAGTATAAGTGTGGAGAGTGTTTTCCCCTGATTGTTTAATACACAAGGGACATGTTACCAGGTGAACAGTATAAGTGAGGAGAGTGTGTTCCCCTGATTGTTTAATATACACGGGACATGTTACCAGGTGAACAGTATAAGTGTGGAGAGTGTTTTCCCCTGATTGTTTAATACACAAGGGACATGTTACCAGGTGAACAGTATAAGTGAGCAGAGTGTGTTCCCCTGATTGTTTAATACACAAGGGACATGTCACCAGGAGAACAGTATAAGTGAGGCGAGTGTGTTCCCCTGATTGTTTAATATACACAGGACATGTTACCATTTGAACAGTATAAGTGAGGAGAGTGTGTTCCCCTGATGGTTTAATGCACACAGGACATGTTACCATTTGAACAGTATAAGTGAGGAGAGTGAGTTCCCCTGATGGTTTAATATACATGGGACAAGTTACCAGGTGAACAGTATAAGTGAGGAGAGTGTGTTCCCCTGATGTTTTAATACACACGGGACATGTTACCAGATGAACAGTATAAGTGAGGAGAGTGTGTTCCCCTAATGTTTTAATAGACAAGGGACAAGTTACCAGGTGAACAGTATAAGTGAGGAGAGTGTGTTCCCCTGACGGTTTAATATACACGAGACATGTTACCAGGTGAACAGTATAAGTGAGGAGAGTGTGATCCCCTGATTGTTTAATACACACGGGACATGTTACCAGGTGAACAGTATAAGTGAGGAGAGTGTGTTCCCCTGATGTTTTAATACACACGGGACATGTTACCAGGTGAACAGTATACGTGAGGAGAGTGTGTTCCCCTAATGTTTTAATAGACAAAGGACATGTTACCAGGTGAACAGGATAAGTCAGGAGAGTGTTTTCCCCTGATTGTTTAATACACAAGGGACATGTTACCAGGTGAACAGTATAAGTGAGCAGAGTGTGTTCCCCTGATTGTTTAATACACAAGGGACATGTCACCAGGAGAACAGTATAAGTGAGGCGAGTGTGTTCCCCTGATTGTTTAATATACACAGGACATGTTACCATTTGAACAGTATAAGTGAGGAGAGTGTGTTCCCCTGATGGTTTAATGCACACAGGACATGTTACCAGGTGAACAGTATAAGTGAGGCGAGTGTGTTCCCCTGATTGTTTAATATACACAGGACATGTTACCATTTGAACAGTATAAGTGAGGAGAGTGTGTTCCCCTGATGGTTTAATGCACACAGGACATGTTACCAGGTGAACAGTATAAGTGAGGCGAGTGTGTTCCCCTGATTGTTTAATACACACAGGACATGTTACCAGGTGAACAGTATATGTGAGGAGAGAGTGTTCCCCTGATTCTTTAATACTGACGGGACATGTTACCAGGTGAACTGGATAAGTGAGGAGAGTGTGTTCCCCTGATTGCTTAATACACACGGGACATGTCACCAGGCGAACAGTATAAGTGAGGAGAGTGTGTTCCCCTGATTGTTTAATGCACACAGAACATGTCACTAGGTGAACAGTATAAGTGAGGAGAGTGTGCTCCCCTCATGGTTTAATATACACAGGACATGGCATTCGGTGAACAGCATAAGTGAGGAGAGTATGTTCCCCTGATTGTTTAACACACACAGGACATGTTACCAGGTGAACAGTATGAGTGAGGAGACTGTGTTCCCCTGATGGTTTAATACCCACGGGACATGTTACCAGGTGAACAGGAAGGCGAGGAGAGTGTGTTCCCCTGATTGTTTAATATACACGGGACGTGTTACCAGGTGAACAGTATAAGTGAGTAGAGTGTGTTCCCCTGATGGTTTAATATACAAGGAACATGTTACCAGGTGAACAGTATGAGTGAGGAGACTGTGTTCCCCTGATGGTTTAATATACACGGGACATGTTACCAGGTGAACAGGAAGGCGAGGAGAGTGTGTTCCCCTGATGGTTTAAGACACACGGGACATGTTAGCAGGCGAACAGTATAAGTGAGGAGAGTGTGTTCCCCTGATGTTTTAATACACACGGGACATGTTACCAGGTGAACAGTATAAGTCAGGAGAGTGTGTTTCGCTGATGTTTTAATACACACGGTACATGTTACCAGGTGAACAGTATAAGTTAGGCGAGTGTGGTCCCCAGATTGTTTAATACATACAGTACATGTTACCAGGTGAGCAGTATAAGAGAGGAGAGTGTGTTCCCCTGATTGTTTAATACACACTGGACATGTTACCAGGTGAACAGTATAAGTGAGGAGAGTGTGTTCCCCTGATTCCTTAAAACGCACTGGACATGTTACAAGGTGAACAGTATAAGTGAGGAGAGTGTGTTCCCCTGATTGGTTAATATACACAGGACATGTTACCAGGTAAACAGTATAAGTGAGGAGAGTGTGTTCCCCTGATTGCTTAATACACACTGGACATGTTACAAGGTGAACAGTATAAGTGAGGAGAGTGTGTTCCCCTGATTGTTTTTTATACACAGGACATGTTACCAGGTGAACATGATAAGTGAGCAGAGTGTGTTCCCCTGATTGTTTAATACACAAGGGACATGTCACCAGGAGAACAGTATAAGTGAGCAGAGTGTGTTCCCCTGATGGTTTAATGCACACAGGACATGTTACCAGGTGAACAGTATAAGTGAGGCGAATGTGTTCCCCTGATTATTTAATATAGACAGGACATGTTACCATTTGAACAGTATAAGTGAGCAGAGTGTGTTCCCCTGATGGTTTAATGCACACAGGACATGTTACCAGGTGAATAGTATAAGTGAGGAGAGTGTGTTCCCATGATGTTTTAATACACACGGGACATTTTGCCAGGTGAACAGTATAAGTGAGGAGAGTGTGTTCCCCTGATGTTTTAATAGACATGGGACAAGTTACCAGGTGAATAGTATAAGTGAGGAGAGTGTGTTCCCCTGATGTTTTAATACACACGGGACATGTTACCAGGTGATCAGTATAAGTGAGGAGAGTGTGTTCCCCTGATTGTTTAATACACACAGGGCATGTTACCAGGTGAATAGTATAAGTGAGGAGAGTGTGTTCCCCTGATGTTTTAATACACACGGGACAAGTTACCAGGTGAACAGTATAAGTGAGGAGAGTGTGTTCCAATGATAGTTTAATAGACACGGGACATGTTACCAGGTGATCAGTATAAGTGAGGAGAGCGTGTTCCCCTGACGTTTTAATAGACACGGGACAAGTTACCAGGTGAACAGTATAAGTGAGGAGAGTGTGTTCCCCTGATGTTTTAATAGACACGGGACAAGTTACCAGGTGAACAGGATAAGTGAGGAGAGTGTGTTCCCCTAATGTTTTAATAGACACGGGACAAGTTACCAGGTGAACAGGATAAGTGAGGAGAGTGTGTTCCCCTGACGGTTTAATATACACGAGACATGTTACCAGGTGAACAGTATAAGTGAGGAGAGAGTGATCCCCTGATTGTTTAATACACACGGGACATGTTACCAGGTGAACAGTATAATTGATGAGAGTGTGTTCCCCTGATTGTTTAATATACACGGGAAATGTTACCAGGTGAACAGTTTAAGTGAGGAGAGTGTGTTTCGCTGATTGTTTAATATACACGGGACATGTTACCAGGTGAGCTGTATAAGTGAGGAGAGTGTGTTCCCCTGATTGTTTAATATACACAGGACATGTTACCAGGTGAACAGTATAAGTGAGGAGAGTGTGTTCCCCTGATTGTTTAATACACACAGGACATGTTACCAGGTGAACAGTATAAGTGAGGAGAGTGTGTTCCCCTGATTGTTTAATACACACAGGACATGTTACCAGGTGAACAGTATAAGAGAGGTGAGTGTGTTCCCCTGATTGTTTAATATACACGGGACATGTTACCAGGTGAACAGTATAAGTGAGCAGAGTGTGTTCCCCTGATTGTTTAATACACACAGGACATGTTACCAGGTGAACATTATAAGAGAGGTGAGTGTGTTCCCCAGATTGTTTAATATACACGGGACATGTTACCAGGTGAACAGTAGAAGTGCGGAGATTGTGGTCCCCTGATTGTTTAATATACACAGGACATGTCACCAGGTGAACAGAAGAAGTGAGGAGAGTGTGTTCCCCTGATTGTTTAATACACACTGGACATGTTACCAGGTGAACAGTATAAGTGAGGAGAGTGTGTTCCCCTGATTGTTTAATATACACAGGACATGTTACCAGGTGAACAGTATAAGTGAGGAGAGTGTGTTCCCCTGATTGCTTAATACACACTGGACATGTTACAAGGAGAACAGTATAAGTGAGGAGAGTGTGTTCCCCTGATTGTTTTTTATACACAGGACATGTTACCAGGTGAACAGTATAAGTGAGGAGAGTGTGTTCCCCTGATTGTTTAATATACACGAGACATGTCAGCAGGTGAACAGTGTAGGTGAGGAGAATGTGTTCCACTGATAGTTTAATAGACACCGGACATGTTACCAGGTGATCAGTATAAGTGAGGAGAGTGTGTTCCACTGATAGTTTAATAGACACGGGACAAGTTACCAGGTGAACAGTATAAGTGAGGAGAGTGTGTTCCACTGATAGTTTAATAGACACGGGACATGTTACCAGGTGATCAGTATATGTGAGGAGAGTGTGTTCCCCTGATTGTTTAATACACACTGGACATGTTACCAGGTGAACAGTATAAGTGAGGAGAGTGTGTTCCCCTGATTCCTTAATACGCACTGGACATGTTACAAGGTGAACAGTATAAGTGAGGAGAGTGTGTTCCCCTGATTGCTTAATACACACTGGACATGTTACAAGGTGAACAGTATAAGTGAGGAGAGTGTGTTCCCCTGATTGTTTTTTATACACATGACATGTTACCAGGTGAACAGTATAAGTGAGCAGAGTGTGTTCCCCTGATTGTTTAATACACAAGGGACATGTCACCAGGAGAACAGTATAAGTGAGCAGAGTGTGTTCCCCTGATGGTTTAATGCACACAGGACATGTTACCAGGTGAACAGTATAAGTGAGGCGAATGTGTTCCCCTGATTGTTTAATATACAAAGGACATGTTACCATTTGAACAGTCTTAGTGAGCAGAGTGTGTTCCCCTGATGGTTTAATGCACACAGGACATGTTACCAGGTGAACAGTATAAGTGAGGAGAGTGTGTTCCCCTGATTGTTTAATACACACAGGACATGTTACCAGGTGAACAGTAGAAGTGAGGAGAGTGTGTTCCCCTGATGGTATAATATACACAAGACATGTCAGCAGCAGAACAGTATAGGTGAGGAGAGTGTGTTCCCCTGATGTTTTAATACACACGGGACATTTTGCCAGGTGAACAGTATAAGTGAGGAGAGTGTGTTCCCCAGATTGTTTAATACACACGGGACATGTTACCAGGTAAACAGTATAAGTGAGGAGAGTGTGTTCCCCTGATGTTTTAATAGACATGGGACAAGTTACCAGGTGAACGGTATAAGTGAGGAGACTGTGTTCCCCTGATTGTTTAATATACACGAGACATGTCAGCAGGTGAACAGTGTAGGTGAGGAGAATGTGTTCCACTGATAGTTTAATAGACACCGGACATGTTACCAGGTGATCAGTATAATTGAGGAGAGTGTGTTCCCCTGATGTTTTAATAGACACGGGACAAGTTACCAGGTGAACAGTATAAGTGAGGAGAGTGTGTTCCCCTGATGTTTTAATACACAGGGGACAAGTTACCAGGTGAACAGTATAAGTGAGGAGAGTGTGTTCCAATGATGGTTTAATAGACACGGGACATGTTACCAGGTGATCAGTATATGTGAGGAGAGTGTGTTCCCCTGATTGTTTAATACACACTGGACATGTTACCAGGTGAACAGTATAAGTGAGGAGAGTGTGTTCCCCTGATTCCTTAATACGCACTGGACATGTTACAAGGTGAACAGTATAAGTGAGGAGAGTGTGTTCCCCTGATTGCTTAATACACACTGGACATGTTACGAGGTGAACAGTATAAGTGAGGAGTGTGTGTTCCCCTGATTGTTTTTTATACACATGACATGTTACCAGGTGAACAGTATAAGTGAGCAGAGTGTGTTCCCCTGATGGTTTAATGCACACAGGACATGTTACCAGGTGAACAGTATAAGTGAGGAGAGTGTGTTCCCCTGATTGTTTAATACACACAGGACATGTTACCAGGTGAACAGTAGAAGTGAGGAGAGTGTGTTCCCCTGATGGTTTAATATACACAAGACATGTCAGCAGCAGAACAGTATAGGTGAGGAGAGTGTGTTCCCCTGATGTTTTAATACACACGGGACATTTTGCCAGGTGAACAGTATAAGTGAGGAGAGTGTGTTCCCCAGATTGTTTAATACGCACGGGACATGTTACCAGGTAAACAGTATAAGTGAGGAGAGTGTGTTCCACTGATAGTTTAATAGACACGGGACATGTTACCAGGTGATCAGTATCAGTGAGGAGAGTGTGTTCCCCTGATGTTTTAATAGACATGGGACAAGTTACAAGGTGAACGGTATAAGTGAGGAGTGTGTGTTCCCCTGATGTTTTAATACACACGGGACAAGTTACCAGGTGAACAGTATCAGTGAGGAGAGTGTGTTCCCCTGATGTTTTAATAGACATGGGACAAGTTACAAGGTGAACGGTATAAGTGAGGAGTGTGTGTTCCCCTGATGTTTTAATACACACGGGACAAGTTACCAGGTGAACAGTATAAGTGAGGAGAGCGTGTTCCCCTGACGTTTTAATAGACACGGGACAAGTTACCAGGTGAACAGTATAAGTGAGGAGAGTGTGTTCCCCTGATGTTTTAATAGACACGGGACAAGTTACCAGGTGAACAGGATAAGTGAGGAGAGTGTGTTCCCCTAATGTTTTAATAGACACGGGACAAGTTACCAGGTGAACAGGATAAGTGAGGAGAGTGTGTTCCCCTGACGGTTTAATATACACGAGACATGTTACCAGGTGAACAGTATAAGTGAGGAGAGAGTGATCCCCTGATTGTTTAATACACACGGGACATGTTACCAGGTGAACAGTATAATTGATGAGAGTGTGTTCCCCTGATTGTTTAATATACACGGGAAATGTTACCAGGTGAACAGTTTAAGTGAGGAGAGTGTGTTTCGCTGATTGTTTAATATACACGGGACATGTTACCAGGTGAGCTGTATAAGTGAGGAGAGTGTGTTCCCCTGATTGTTTAATATACACAGGACATGTTACCAGGTGAACAGTATAAGTGAGGAGAGTGTGTTCCCCTGATTGTTTAATACACACAGGACATGTTACCAGGTGAACAGTATAAGTGAGGAGAGTGTGTTCCCCTGATTGTTTAATACACACAGGACATGTTACCAGGTGAACAGTATAAGAGAGGTGAGTGTGTTCCCCTGATTGTTTAATATACACGGGACATGTTACCAGGTGAACAGTATAAGTGAGCAGAGTGTGTTCCCCTGATTGTTTAATACACACAGGACATGTTACCAGGTGAACATTATAAGAGAGGTGAGTGTGTTCCCCAGATTGTTTAATATACACGGGAGATGTTACCAGGTGAACAGTAGAAGTGCGGAGATTGTGGTCCCCTGATTGTTTAATATACACAGGACATGTCACCAGGTGAACAGAAGAAGTGAGGAGAGTGTGTTCCCCTGATTGTTTAATACACACTGGACATGTTACCAGGTGAACAGTATAAGTGAGGAGAGTGTGTTCCCCTGATTGTTTAATATACACAGGACATGTTACCAGGTGAACAGTATAAGTGAGGAGAGTGTGTTCCCCTGATTGCTTAATACACACTGGACATGTTACAAGGAGAACAGTATAAGTGAGGAGAGTGTGTTCCCCTGATTGTTTTTTATACACAGGACATGTCAGCAGGTGAACAGTGTAGGTGAGGAGAGTGTGTTCCACTGATAGTTTAATAGACACGGGACATGTTAACAGGTGATCAGTATAAGTGAGGAGAGTGTGTTCCCCTGATGTTTTAATAGACACGGGACAAGTTACCAGGTGAACAGTATAAGTGAGGAGAGTGTGTTCCACTGATAGTTTAATAGACACGGGACATGTTACCAGGTGATCAGTATATGTGAGGAGAGTGTGTTCCCCTGATTGTTTAATACACACTGGACATGTTACCAGGTGAACAGTATAAGTGAGGAGAGTGTGTTCCCCTGATGTTTTAATACACAGGGGACAAGTTACCAGGTGAACAGTATAAGTGAGGAGAGTGTGTTCCACTGATAGTTTAATAGACACGGGACATGTTACCAGGTGATCAGTATATGTGAGGAGAGTGTGTTCCCCTGATTGTTTAATACACACTGGACATGTTACCAGGTGAACAGTATAAGTGAGGAGAGTGTGTTCCCCTGATTGTTTAATACACACTGGACATGTTACCAGGTGAACAGTATAAGTGAGGAGAGTGTGTTCCCCTGATTCCTTAATACGCACTGGACATGTTACAAGGTGAACAGTATAAGTGAGGAGAGTGTGTTCCCCTGATTGCTTAATACACACTGGACATGTTACAAGGTGAACAGTATAAGTGAGGAGAGTGTGTTCCCCTGATTGTTTTTTATACACATGACATGTTACCAGGTGAACAGTATAAGTGAGCAGAGTGTGTTCCCCTGATTGTTTAATACACAAGGGACATGTCACCAGGAGAACAGTATAAGTGAGCAGAGTGTGTTCCCCTGATGGTTTAATGCACACAGGACATGTTACCAGGTGAACAGTATAAGTGAGGCGAATGTGTTCCCCTGATTGTTTAATATACAAAGGACATGTTACCATTTGAACAGTCTTAGTGAGCAGAGTGTGTTCCCCTGATGGTTTAATGCACACAGGACATGTTACCAGGTGAACAGTATAAGTGAGGAGAGTGTGTTCCCCTGATTGTTTAATACACACAGGACATGTTACCAGGTGAACAGTAGAAGTGAGGAGAGTGTGTTCCCCTGATGGTATAATATACACAAGACATGTCAGCAGCAGAACAGTATAGGTGAGGAGAGTGTGTTCCCCTGATGTTTTAATACACACGGGACATTTTGCCAGGTGAACAGTATAAGTGAGGAGAGTGTGTTCCCCAGATTGTTTAATACACACGGGACATGTTACCAGGTAAACAGTATAAGTGAGGAGAGTGTGTTCCCCTGATGTTTTAATAGACATGGGACAAGTTACCAGGTGAACGGTATAAGTGAGGAGACTGTGTTCCCCTGATTGTTTAATATACACGAGACATGTCAGCAGGTGAACAGTGTAGGTGAGGAGAATGTGTTCCACTGATAGTTTAATAGACACCGGACATGTTACCAGGTGATCAGTATAATTGAGGAGAGTGTGTTCCCCTGATGTTTTAATAGACACGGGACAAGTTACCAGGTGAACAGTATAAGTGAGGAGAGTGTGTTCCCCTGATGTTTTAATACACAGGGGACAAGTTACCAGGTGAACAGTATAAGTGAGGAGAGTGTGTTCCAATGATGGTTTAATAGACACGGGACATGTTACCAGGTGATCAGTATATGTGAGGAGAGTGTGTTCCCCTGATTGTTTAATACACACTGGACATGTTACCAGGTGAACAGTATAAGTGAGGAGAGTGTGTTCCCCTGATTCCTTAATACGCACTGGACATGTTACAAGGTGAACAGTATAAGTGAGGAGAGTGTGTTCCCCTGATTGCTTAATACACACTGGACATGTTACGAGGTGAACAGTATAAGTGAGGAGTGTGTGTTCCCCTGATTGTTTTTTATACACATGACATGTTACCAGGTGAACAGTATAAGTGAGCAGAGTGTGTTCCCCTGATGGTTTAATGCACACAGGACATGTTACCAGGTGAACAGTATAAGTGAGGAGAGTGTGTTCCCCTGATTGTTTAATACACACAGGACATGTTACCAGGTGAACAGTAGAAGTGAGGAGAGTGTGTTCCCCTGATGGTTTAATATACACAAGACATGTCAGCAGCAGAACAGTATAGGTGAGGAGAGTGTGTTCCCCTGATGTTTTAATACACACGGGACATTTTGCCAGGTGAACAGTATAAGTGAGGAGAGTGTGTTCCCCAGATTGTTTAATACACACGGGACATGTTACCAGGTAAACAGTATAAGTGAGGAGAGTGTGTTCCACTGATAGTTTAATAGACACGGGACATGTTACCAGGTGATCAGTATCAGTGAGGAGAGTGTGTTCCCCTGATGTTTTAATAGACATGGGACATGTTACCAGGTGAACAGTATAAGTGAGGAGAGTGCGTTCCCCTAATGTTTTAATAGACACGGGACAAGTTACCAGGTGAACAGGATAAGTGAGGAGAGTGTGTTCCCCTGACGGTTTAATATACACGAGACATGTTACCAGGTGAACAGTATAAGTGAGGAGAGAGTGATCCCCTGATTGTTTAATACACACGGGACATGTTACCAGGTGAGCTGTATAAGTGAGGAGAGTGTGTTCCCCTGATTGTTTAATACACACAGGACATGTTACCAGGTGAACATTATAAGAGAGGTGAGTGTGTTCCCCTGATTGTTTAATATACACAGGACATGTTACCAGGTGAACAGTATAAGTGAGGAGAGTGTGTTCCCCTGATTGTTTAATACACACAGGACATGTTACCAGGTGAACATTATAAGAGAGGTGAGTGTGTTCCCCTGATTGTTTAATATACACGGGACATGTTACCAGGTGAACAGTAGAAGTGAGCAGAGTGTGTTCCCCTGATTGTTTAATACACACAGGACATGTTACCAGGTGAACATTATAACAGTGGTGAGTGTGTTCCCCAGATTGTTTAATATACACGGGACATGTTACCAGGTGAACAGTAGAAGTGCGGAGATTGTGGTCCCCTGATTCTTTAATATACACAGGACATGTCACCAGGTGAACAGAAGAAGTGAGGAGAGTGTGTTCCCCTGATTGTTTAATACACACTGTACATGTTACCAGGTGAACAGTATAAGTGAGGAGAGTGTGTTCCCCTGATTGTTTAATATACACAGGACATGTTCCCAGGTGAACAGTATAAGTGAGGAGAGTGTGTTCCCCTGATTGTTTAATACACAAGGGACATGTCACCAGGAGAACATTATATGTGAGGCGAATGTGTTCCCCTGATGGTTTAATGCACACAGGACATGTTACCAGGTGAACAGTATAAGTGAGGAGAGTGTGTTCCCCTGATTGTTTAATATACACGAGACATGTCAGCAGGTGAACAGTGTAGGTGAGGAGAATGTGTTCCACTGATAGTTTAATAGACACGGGACATGTTACCAGGTGATCAGTATAAGTGAGGAGAGTGTGTTCCCCTGATGTTTTAATACACACGGGACAAGTTACCAGGTGAACAGTATAAGTGAGGAGAGTGTGTTCCCCTGATGTTTTAATACACAGGGGACAAGTTACCAGGTGAACAGTATAAGTGAGGAGAGTGTGTTCCACTGATAGTTTAATAGACACGGGACATGTTACCAGGTGATCATTATAAGTGAGGAGAGTGTGTTCCGCTGATGTTTTAATAGACACGGGACAAGTTACCAGATGAACAGTATAAGTGAGGAGAGTGTGTTCCCCTAATGTTTTAATAGACACGGGACAAGTTACCAGGTGAACAGTATAAGTGAGGAGAGTGTGTTCCCCTGATGTTTTAATACACACGGGACATGTTACCAGGTGAACAGTATACGTGAGGAGAGTGTGTTCCCCTAATGTTTTAATAGACAAAGGACATGTTACCAGGTGAACAGTATAAGTCAGGAGAGTGTGTTTCGCTGATGTTTTAATACACACGGTACATGTTACCAGGTGAACAGTATAAGTTAGGCGAGTGTGGTCCCCAGATTGTTTAATACATACAGGACATGTTACCAGGTGAACAGTATACGTGAGGAGAGTGTGTTCCCCTAATGTTTTAATAGACAAAGGACATGTTACCAGGTGAACAGTATAAGTGAGGAGAGTGTGTTCCCCTGATGGTTTAATACACACTGGACATGTTACCAGGTGAACAGAAGAAGTGAGGAGAGTGTTTTCCCCTGATTGTTTAATACACAAGGGACATGTTACCAGGTGAACAGTATAAGTGAGGAGACTGTGTTCCCCTGATTGTTTTTTATACACAGGACATGTTACCAGGTGAACAGTATAAGTGAGCAGAGTGTGTTCCCCTGATTGTTTAATACACAAGGGACATGTCACCAGGAGAACAGTATAAGTGAGGCGAGTGTTTTCCCCTGATTGTTTAATATACACAGGACATGTTACCAGGTGAACAGTATAAGTGAGGCGAGTGTGTTCCCCTGATTGTTTAATACACACAGGACATGTTACTAGGTGAACAGTATATGTGAGGAGAGTGTGTTCCCCTGATTCTTTAATACTGACGGGACATGTTACCAGGTGAACTGGATAGGTGAGGAGAGTGTGTTCCCCTGATTGTTTAATACACACGGGACATGTCACCAGGCGAACAGTATAAGTGAGGAGAGTGTGTTCCCCTGATTGTTTAATGCACACAGAACATGTCACTAGGTGAACAGTATAAGTGAGGAGAGTGTGCTCCCCTCATGGTTTAATATACACAGGACATGGCATTAGGTGAACAGCATAAGTGAGGAGAGTATGTTCCCCTGATTGTTTAACACACACAGGACATGTTACCAGGTGAACAGTATGAGTGAGGAGACTGTGTTCCCCTGATGGTTGAAGATACACGGGACATGTTACCAGGTGAACAGGAAGGCGAGGAGAGTGTGTTCCCCTGATTGTTTAATATACACGGGACATGTTACCAGGTGAACAGTTTAAGTGTGGAGAGTGTGTTCCCCTGATTGTTCAATTTACACGGGACGTGTTACCAGGTGAACAGTATAAGTGAGGAGAGTGTGTTCCCCTGATGGGTTAATATACAAGGAACATGTCACCAGGCGAACAGTATAAGTGAGGAGATTGTGTTCCCCTGATGGTTTAAGACACACGGGACATGTTAGCAGGCGAACAGTATAAGTGAGGAGAGTGTGTTCCCCTGATGTTTTAATACACACGGGACATGTTACCAGGTGAACAGTATACGTGAGGAGAGTGTGTTCCCCTAATGTTTTAATAGACACGGGACATGTTACCAGGTGAACAGTATAAGTCGGGACAGTGTGTTTCGCTGATGTTTTAATACACACGGTACATGTTACCAGGTGAACAGTATAAGTTAGGCGAGTGTGGTCCCCAGATTGTTTAATACATATAGGACATGTTACCAGGTGAGCAGTATAAGTGAGGAGAGTGTGTTCCCCTGATTGTTTAATACACACTGGACATGTTACCAGGTGAACAGCATAAGTGAGGAGAGTGTGTTCCCCTGATTCCTTAATACGCACTGGACATGTTACAAGGTGAACAGTATAAGTGAGGAGAGTGTGTTCCCCTGATTGTTTAATATACACAGGACATGTTACCAGGTGAACAGTATAAGTGAGGAGAGTGTGTTCCCCTGATTGCTTAATACACACTGGACATGTTACAAGGTGAACAGTATAAGTGAGGAGAGTGTGTTCCACTGATAGTTTAATAGACACGGGACATGTTACCAGGTGATCAGTATAAGTGAGGAGAGTGTGTTCCCCTGATGTTTTAATACACAGGGGACAAGTTACCAGGTGAACAGTATAAGTGAGGAGAGTGTGTTCCACTGATAGTTTAATAGACACGGGACAAGTTACCAGGTGAACAGTATAAGTGAGGAGAGTGTGTTCCCCTGATGTTTTAATACACACGGGACATGTTACCAGATGAACAGTATAAGTGAGGAGAGTGTGTTCCCCTAATGTTTTAATAGACACGGGACAAGTTACCAGGTGAACAGTATAAGTGAGGAGAGTGTGTTCCCCTGACGGTTTAATATACACGAGACATGTTACCAGGTGAACAGTAGAAGTGAGGAGAGTGTGTTCCCCTGATGTTTTAATACACACGGGACATGTTACCAGGTGAACAGTATACGTGAGGAGAGTGTGTTCCCCTAATGTTTTAATATTCAAAGGACATGTTACCAGGTGAACAGTATAAGTCAGGAGAGTGTGTTTCGCTGATGTTTTAATACACACGGTACATGTTACCAGGTGAACAGTATAAGTTAGGCGATTGTGGTCCCCAGATTGTTTAATACATACAGGACATGTTAGCAGGTGAGCAGTATATGTGAGGAGAGTGTGTTCCCCTGATTGTTTAATACACACTGGACATGTTAACAGGTGAACAGAATAAGTGAGGAGAGTGTGTTCCCCTGATTGTTTAATATACACGGGACATGTTACCAGGTGAACAGTTTAAGTGTGGAGAGTGTGTTCCCCTGATTGTTCAATTTACACGGGACGTGTTACCAGGTGAACAGTATAAGTGAGGAGAGTGTGTTCCCCTGATGGGTTAATATACAAGGAACATGTCACCAGGCGAACAGTATAAGTGAGGAGATTGTGTTCCCCTGATGATTTAAGACACACGGGACATGTTAGCAGGCGAACAGTATAAGTGAGGAGAGTGTGTTCCCCTGATGTTTTAATACACACGGGACATGTTACCAGGTGAACAGTATACGTTAGGAGAGTGTGTTCCCCTAATGTTTTAATAGACACGGGACATGTTACCAGGTGAACAGTATAAGTCGGGAGAGTGTGTTTCGCTGATGTTTTAATACACACGGTACATGTTACCAGGTGAACAGTATAAGTTAGGCGAGTGTGGTCCCCAGATTGTTTAATACATATAGGACATGTTACCAGGTGAGCAGTATAAGTGAGGAGAGTGTGTTCCCCTGATTGTTTAATACACACTGGACATGTTACCAGGTGAACAGTATAAGTGAGGAGAGTGTGTTCCCCTGATTCCTTAATACGCACTGGACATGTTACAAGGTGAACAGGATAAGTGAGGAGAGTGTGTTCCCCTGATTGTTTTTTATACACAGGACATGTTACCAGGTGAACAGTATAAGGGAGGAGAGTGTGTTCCCCTGATTGTTTAATATACACAGGACATGTTACCAGGTGAACAGTATAAGTGAGGAGAGTGTGTTCCCCTGATGGGTTAATGCACACAGGACATGTTACCAGGTGAACAGTATAAGTGAGGCGAATGTGTTCCCCTGATTGTTTAATATACACAGGACATGTTACCATTTGAACAGTATAAGTGAGCAGAGTGTGTTCCCCTGATGGTTTAATGCACACAGGACATGTTACCAGGTGAACAGTATAAGTGAGGAGAGTGTGTTCCCCTGATTGTTTAATACACACAGGACATGTTACCAGGTGAACAGTATAAGTGAGGAGAGTGTGTTCCCCTGATGGTTTAATATACACAAGACATGTCAGCAGCAGAACAGTATAGGTGAGGAGAGTGTGTTCCCCTGATGGTTTAATACACACGGGACATTTTGCCAGGTGAACAGTATAAGTGAGGAGAGTGTGTTCCCCAGATTGTTTAATACACACGGGACATGTTACCAGGTAAACAGTATAAGTGAGGAGAGTGTGTTCCACTGATAGTTTAATAGACACGGGACATGTTACCAGGTGATCAGTATAAGTGAGGAGAGTGTGTTCCCCTGACGTTTTAATAGACACGGGACAAGTTACCAGGTGAACAGTATAAGTGAGGAGAGTGTGTTCCCCTGATGTTTTAATACACACGGGACATGTTACCAGATGAACAGTATAAGTGAGGAGAGTGTGTTCCCCTGATTGTTTAATACACACGGGACATGTTACCAGGTGAACATTATAATTGATGAGAGTGTGTTCCCCTGATTGTTTAATACTGACGGGACATGTGACCAGGTGAACAGTTTAAGTGAGGAGAGTGTGTTTCGCTGATTGTTTAATATACACGGGACATGTTACCAGGTGAGCTGTATAAGTGAGGAGAGTGTGTTCCCCTGATTGTTTAATATACACAGGACATGTTACCAGGTGAACAGTATAAGTGAGGAGAGTGTGTTCCCCTGATTGTTTAATACACACAGGACATGTTACCAGGTGAACATTATAAGAAAGGTGAGTGTGTTCCCCTGATTGTTTAACATACACGGGACATGTTACCAGGTGAACAGTATAAGTGAGCAGAGTGTGTTCCCCTGATTGTTTAATACACACAGGACATGTTACCAGGTGAACATTATAAGAGAGGTGAGTGTGTTCCCCAGATTGTTTAATATACACGGGACATTTTACCAGGTGAACAGAAGAAGTGAGGAGAGTGTGTTCCCCTGATGTTTTAATACACACGGGACATGGTACCAGGTGAACAGTATAAGTGAGGAGAGTGTGTTCCCCTGATGTTTTAATACACACGGGACATGTTACCAGGTGAACAGTATAACTGAGGAGAGTTTGTTCCCCTGATTGTTTTTTATACATGGGACATTTCACCAGGTGAACAGTATAAGTGAGGAGAGTGTGTTCCCCTGATGTTTTAATGCACACGGGACATGTTACCAGGTGAACAGTATAACTGAGGAGAGTTTGTTCCCCTGATTGTTTTTTATACATGGGACATTTCACCAGGTGAACAGTATAAGTGAGGAGAGTGTGTTCCCCTGATGGTTTAATATACACGAGACATGTTACCAGTTGAACAGTGTAAGTGAGGAGAGTGTGTTCCCCTGATGGTTTAACATACACGTGACATGTTACCAGGTGAACAGGATAAGTCAGGAGAGTGTGTTTCGCTGATGTTTTAATACAGAAGGTACATGTTACCAGGTGAACAGTATAAGTTAGGCGAGTGTGGTCCCCAGATTGTTTAATACATACAGGACATGTTAGCAGGTGAGCAGTATAAGTGAGGAGAGTGTGTTCCCCTGATTCTTTAATATACACAGGACATGTTACCAGGTGAACAGAATAAGTGAGGAGAGTGTTTTCCCCTGATTGTTTAATACACAAGGGACATGTTACCAGGAGAACAGTATAAGTGAGGCGAGTGTGTTCCCCTGATTGTTTAATATACACAGGACATGTTACCATTTGAGCAGTATAAGTGAGGAGAGTGTGTTCCCCTGATGGTTTAATGCACACGAGACATGTTACCAGTTGAACAGTGTAAGTGAGGAGAGTGTGTTCCCCTGATGGTTTAACATACACGTGACATGTTACCAGGTGAACAGTATAAGTGAGGAGAGTGTGTTCCCCTGATAGTTTATTACACACGGGACATGTTACCAGGTGAACAGTTTAAGTTAGGAGAGTGTGTTTCACTGATGTTTTAATACACACGGGACATTTTACCAGGTGAACAGTATAAGTGAGGAGAGTGTGTTCCCCAGATTGTTTAATATACACAGGACATGTTCCCAGGCGAACAGTATAAGTGAGGAGAGTGTATTTCGCTGATGTTTTAATACACACGGAACATGTTGCCAGGTGAACAGTATAAGTGAGGCGAGGGTGTTCCCCAGATTGTTTTATATACACAGGACATGTTCCCAGGTGAACAGTTTAAGTGAGGAGAGTGTGTTTCGCTGATGTTTTAATACACACGGGACATGTTACCAGGTGAACAGTATAAGTGAGGAGAGTGTGTTCCCCAGATTGTTTAATACGCAAGGGACATGTTACCAGGTGAACAGTATAAGTGAGGCGAGCGTGTTCCCCAGATTGTTTAATATACACGGGACATGTTCCCAGGTGAACTGTTTCATTGAGGAGAGTGTGTTCCCCTGTTTGTTTAATACACACGGGACATGTTACCAGGTGAACAGTATAAGTGAGCAGAATGTGTTCCCCTGATGGTTTAATATACACGAGACATGTTACCAGGTGAACAGTATGAGTGAGGAGAGTGTGTTCCCCAGATTGTTTAATACACACGGGACATGTTACCAGGTGAACAGTATAAGTGAGCTGAGTGTGTTCCACTCATGTTTTAATACACACGGGACATGTTGCCAGGTGAACAGTATAAGTGAGGAGAGTGTGTTCCCCAGATTGTTTAATACACACGGGACATGTTACCAGGTGAACAGTATAAGTGAGGAGAGGGTGTTCCCCTGATGTTTTAATACACACGGGACATGTTACCAGATGAACAGTATAAGTGAGGAGAGTGTGTTCCCCTAATGTTTTAATAGACACGGGACAAGTTAACAGGTGAACAGTATAAGTGAGGAGAGTGTGTTCCCATGATGGTTTAATATATACGAGACATGTTACCAGGTGAACAAAAAAAGTGAGGAGAGTGTGTTCCCCTGATGTTTTAATACACACGGGACATGTTACCAGGTGAACAGTATAAGTGAGGAGAGTGTGTTCCCCTGATGTTTTAATACACACAGGACATGTTACCAGGTGAACAGTATAAGTGAGGAGAGTTTGTTCCCCTGATTGTTTTTTAGACATGGGACATTTCACCAGGTGAACAGTATAAGTGAGGAGAGTGTGTTTCCCTGATGTTTTAATACACACGGGACATGTTACCAGGTGAACAGTATAAGTGAGGAGAGTGTGTTCCCCTGATGTTTTAATACACACGGGACATTTTGCCAGGTGAACAGTATAAGTGAGGAGCGTGTGTTCCCCAGATTGTTTAATACACACGGGACATGTTACCAGGTAAACAGTATTAGTGAGGAGAGGGTGTTCCCCTTATGTTTTAATACACACGGGACATGTTACCAGGTGAACAGTATAAGTGAGGAGAGTGTGTTCCCCTGATGGTTTAATATACACGAGACATGTTACCAGTTGAGCAGTGTAAGTGAGGAGAGTGTGTTCCCCTGATGGTTTAATACACACGGGACATGTTACCAGGTGAACAGTGTAAGTGAGGAGACTGTGTTCCCCTGATGGTTTAATATACACGGGACATGTTACCAGGTAAACAGTATAAGTGAGGAGAGTGTGTTCCCCAGATTGTTTAATATACACAGGACATGTTCCCAGGCGAACAGTATAAGTGAGGAGAGTGTATTTCGCTGATGTTTTAATACACACGGGACATGTTGCCAGGTGAACAGTATAAGTGAGGAGAGTGTGTTCCCCAGATTGTTTAATATACACAGGACATGTTCCCAGGTGAACAGTTTAAGTGAGGAGAGTGTGTTTCGCTGATGTTTTAATACACACGGGACATGTTACCAGGTGAACAGTATAAGTGAGCTGAGTGTGTTCCCCTGATGTTTTAATACACACGGGACATGTTGCCAGGTGAACAGTATAAGTGAGGAGAATGTGTTCCCCAGATTGTTTAATACACACGGGACATGTTACCAGGTGAACAGTATAGGTGAGGAGACTGTGTTCCACTGATAGTTTAATAGACACGGGACATGTTACCAGGTGAACAGTATAAGTGAGGAGAGGGTGTTCCCCTGATGTTTTAATACACACGGGACATGTTACCAGAGGAACAGTATAAGTGAGGAGAGTGTGTTCCCCTAATGTTTTAATAGACACGGGACATGTTAACAGGTGAACAGTATAAGTGAGGAGAGTGTGTTCCCCTGATGGTTTAATATACACGAGACATGTTACCAGGTGAACAGTATAAGTGAGGAGAGTGTGTTCCCCTGATGTTTTAATACACACGGGGCATGTTACCAGGTGAACAGTATAAGTGAGGAGAGTGTGTTCCCCTGATGATTTAATATACACGGGACATGTTACCAGGTGAACAGTATAAGTGAGGAGAGTGTGTTCCCCTGATGTTTTAATACACACGGGACATGTTACCAGGTGAACAGTATAAGTGAGGAGAGTGTGTTCCCCTGATGTTTCAATACACACGGGACATTTTGCCAGGTGAACAGTATAAGTGAGGAGAGTGTGTTCCCCAGATTGTTTAATACACACGGGACATGTTACCAGGTAAACAGTATTAGTGAGGAGAGGGTGTTCCCCTTATGTTTTAATACACACGGGACATGTTACCAGGTGAACAGTATAAGTGAGGAGAGTGTGTTCCCCTGATGGTTTAATATACACGAGACATGTTACCAGTTGAACAGTGTAAGTGAGGAGAGTGTGTTCCCCTGATTGTTTAATACTCACGGGACATGTTACCAGGTGAACAGTATAAGTGAGGAGAGTGTGTTCCCCTGATGGTTTAATATACACGAGACATGTTACCAGTTGAACAGTGTAAGTGAGGAGAGTGTGTTCCCCTGATTGTTTAATACTCACGAGACATGTCACCAGGTGAACAGTATAAGTGAGGAGATTGTGTTCCCCTGATGGTTTAATACACACGGGACATGTTACCAGGTAAACAGTATTAGTGAGGAGAGGGTGTTCCCCTTATGTTTTAATACACACGGGACATGTTACCAGGTAAACAGTATTAGTGAGGAGAGGGTGTTCCCCTTATGTTTTAATACACACGGGACATGTTACCAGGTAAACAGTATTAGTGAGGAGAGGGTGTTCCCCTTATGTTTTAATACACACGGGACATGTTACCAGGTGAACAGTGTAAGTGAGGAGAGTGTGTTCCCCTGATTGTTTAATACTCACGGGACTTGTTACCAGGTGAACAGTATAAGTGAGGAGAGTGTGTTCCCCTGATGGTTTAATACACACGGGACATGTCACCAGGAGAACAGTATAAGTGAGGAGATTGTGTTCCCCTGATGGTTTAATACACACGGGACATGTTACCAGGTGAACAGTATAAGTGAGGAGAGTGTGTTCCCCTGATGATTTAATACACACGGGACATGTTACCAGGTGAACAGTATAAGTGAGGAGAGTGTGTTCCCCTGATTGTTTAATATACAAGGGACATGTTACCAGGTGAACAGTATAAGTGAGGAGAGTGTGTTCCCCTGATTGTTTATTACACACGGGACATGTTACCAGGTGAACAGTTTAAGTGAGGAGAGTGTGTTCCCCTGATTGTTTATTACACACGGGACATGTTACCAGGTGAACAGTTTAAGTGAGGAGAGTGTGTTCCCCTGATGGTTTAATATACACGGGACATGTTACCAGGTGAACAGTGTAAGTGAGGAGAGTGTGTTCCCCTGATGGTTTAATATACACGTGACATGTTACCAGGTGAACAGTGTAAGTGAGGAGAGTGTGTTCCCCTGATGGTTTAATATGCACGGGACATGTCACCAGGTGATCAGTATAAGTGAGGAGATTGTGTTCCCCTGATGGTTTAATACACACGGGACATGTTACCAGGTGAACAGTGTAAGTGAGGAGAGTGTGTTCCCCTGATGGTTTAATATACACGTGACATGTTACCAGGTGAACAGTTTAAGTTAGGAGAGTGTGTTTCGCTGATGTTTTAATACACACGGGACATGTTACCAGGTGAACAGTATAAGTGAGGAGAGTGTATTTCGCTGATGTTTTAATACACACGGGACATGTTGCCAGGTGAACAGTATAAGTGAGGAGAGTGTGTTCCCCAGATTGTTTAATATACACAGGACATGTTCCCAGGTGAACAGTTTAAGTGAGGAGAGTGTGTTTCGCTGATGTTTTAATACACACGGGACATGTTACCAGGTGAACAGTATAAGTGAGGCGAGGGTGTTCCCCAGATTGTTTAATATACACGGGACATGTTACCAGGTGAACAGTATAAGTGAGCAGAGGGTGCTCCCCTGATTGTTTAATACACACGGGACATGTTGCCAGGTTAGCAGTATAAGTGAGGAGAGTGTGTTCCCCAGATTGTTTAATACGCACGGGACATGTTACCAGGTGAACAGTATAAGTGAGGCGAGCGTGTTCCCCAGATTGTTTAATATACACAGGACATGTTCCCAGGTGAACAGTTTAAGTGAGGAGAGTGTGTTTCGCTGATGTTTTAATACACACGGGACATGTTACCAGGTGAACAGTATAAGTGAGGCGAGGGTATTCCCCAGATTGTTTAATATACAAGGGACATGTTACCAGGTGAACAGTATAAGTGAGCAGAGGGTGCTCCCCTGATGGTTTAATATACACGAGACATGTTACCAGGTGAACAGTATAAGTGAGGAGAGTGTGTTCCCCTGATGTTTTAATACACACAGGACATGTTACCAGGTGAACAGTATAAGTGAGGAGAGTTTGTTCCCCTGATTGTTTTTTATACATGGGACATTTCACCAGGTGAACAGTATAAGTGAGGAGAGTGTGTTCCCCTGATGTTTTAATACACACGGGACATGTTACCAGGTGAACAGTATAAGTGAGGAGAGTGTGTTCCCCTGATGGTTTAATATACACGGGACATGTTACCAGGTAAACAGTATAAGTGGGGAGAGTGTGTTCCCCAGATTGTTTAATATACACAGGACATGTTACCAGGTGAACAGTATAAGTGAGGAGAGTGTGTTCCCCTGATGGTTTAATATACACGAGACATGTTACCAGGTGAACAGTATAAGTGAGGAGAGTGTGTTCCCCTGATGTTTTAATACACACGGGACATGTTACCAGGTGAACAGTATAAGTGAGGAGAGTGTGTTCCCCAGATGTTTTAACACACACGGGACATGTTACCAGGTGAACAGTATAAGTGAGGAGAGTGTGTTCCCCTGATGTTTTAATACACACGGGACATTTTGCCAGGGGAACAGTATAAGTGAGGAGAGTGTGTTCCCCAGATTGTTTAATACACACGGGACAGGTTACCAGGTGAACAGTATAAGTGAGGAGAGTGTGTTCCCCTGATGGTTTAATATACACGAGACATGTTACCAGTTGAACAGTGTAAGTGAGGAGAGTGTGTTCCCCTGATGGTTTCATACACACGTGACATGTTACCAATGAACAGTGTAAGTGAGGAGAGTGTGTTCCCCTGACGATTTAATATACACGTGACATGTTACCAGGTGAAGAGTATAAGTGAGGAGAGTGTGTTCCACAGATTGTTTAATACACACGGGACATGTAACCAGGTGAAAAGTATAGGTGAGGAGACTGTGTTCCACTGATAGTTTAATAGACACGGGACATGTTACCAGGTGAACAGTATAAGTGAGGAGAGGGTGTTCCCCTGATGTTTTAATACACACGGGACATGTTACCAGATGAACAGTATAAGTGAGGAGAGTGTGTTCCCCTAATGTTTTAATAGACACGGGACATGTTAACAGGTGAACAGTATAAGTGAGGTGAGTGTGTTCCCCTGATAATTTAATATACACGAGACATGTTACCAGGTGAACAGTATAAGTGAGGAGAGTGTGTTCCCCTGACGTTTTAATACACAGGGGACATGTTACCAGGTGAACAGTATAAGTGAGGAGATTGTGTTCCCCTGATGATTTAATACACACGGGACATGTTACCAGGTGAACAGTATAAGTGAGGAGAGTGTGTTCCCCTGATGTTTTAATACACACGGGACATTTTGCCAGGTGAACAGTATAAGTGAGGAGAGTGTGTTCCCCAGATTGTTTAATACACACGGGACATGTTACCAGGTAAACAGTATTAGTGAGGAGAGGGTGTTCCCCTTATGTTTTAATACACACGGTACATGTTACCAGGTGAACAGTATAAGTGAGGAGAGTGTGTTCCCCTGATGGTTTAATACACACGGGGCATGTTACCAGGTGAACAGTGTAAGTGAGGAGAGTGTGTTCCACTGATGGTTTAATATACACGAGACATGTTACCAGGTGAACAGTATAAGTGAGGAGATTGTGTTCCCCTGATGGTTTAATACACACGGGACATGTTACCAGGTGAACAGTGTAAGTGAGGAGAGTGTGTTCCCCTGATGGTTTAATATACACGTGACATGTTACCAGGTGAACAGTATAAGTGAGGAGAGTGTGTTCCCCTGATTGTTTATTACACATGGGACATGTTACCAGGTGAACAGTTTAAGTTAGGAGAGTGTGTTTCGCTGATGTTTTAATACACACGGGACATGTTACCAGGTGAACGGTATAAGTGAGGAGAGTGTGTTCCCCAGATTGTTTAATATACACAGGACATGTTCCCAGGCGAACAGTTTAAGTGAGGAGAGTGTGTTTCGCTGATGTTTTAATACACACGGGACATGTTGCCAGGTGAACAGTATAAGTGAGGAGAGTGTGTTCCCCAGATTGTTTAATATACACAGGACATGTTCCCAGGTGAACAGTTTAAGAGAGGAGAGTGTGTTTCGCTGATGTTTTAATACACACGGGACATGTTACCAGGTGAACAGTATAAGTGAGGCGAGGGTGTTCCCCAGATTGTTTAATATACACGGGACATGTTACCAGGTGAACAGTATAAGTGAGCAGAGGGTGCTCCCCTGATTGTTTAATACACACGGGACATGTTGCCAGGTGAGCAGTATAAGTGAGGAGAGTGTGTTCCCCAGATTGTTTAATACGCACGGGACATGTTACCAGGTGAACAGTATAAGTGAGGCGAGCGTGTTCCCCAGATTGTTTAATATACACGGGACATGTTGCCAGGTGAACTGTTTCAGTGAGGAGAGTGTGTTCCCCTGTTTGTTTAATACACACGGGACATGTTACCAGGTGAACAGTATAAGTGAGCAGAGTGTGTTCCCCTGATGGTTTAATATACACGAGACATTTTACCAGGTGAACAGTATGAGTGAGGAGAGTGTGTTCCCCAGATTGTTTAATACACACGGGACATGTTACCAGGTGAACAGTATAAGTGAGCTGAGTGTGTTCCCCTGATGTTTTAATACACACGGGACATGTTGCCAGGTGAACAGTATAAGTGAGCTGAGTGTGTTCCCCTGATGTTTTAATACACACGGGACATGTTACCAGGTGAACAGTATAAGTGAGCTGAGTGTGTTCCCCTGATGTTTTAATACACACGGGACATGTTACCAGGTGAACAGTATAAGTGAGGAGAGGGTGTTCCCCTGATGTTTTAATACACACGGGACATGTTACCAATTGAACAGTATAAGTGAGGAGAGTGTGTTCCCCTAATGTTTTAATAGACACGAGTCATGTTACCAGGTGAACAGTATAATTGAGGAGAGTGTGTTCCCCTGATGTTTTAATACACACGGGACATGTTACCAGGTGAACAGTATAAGTGAGGAGAGTGTGTTCCCCTGATGTTTTAATACACACGGGACATGTTACCAGGTGAACAGTATAAGTGAGGAGAGTTTGTTCCCCTGATTGTTTTTTATACATGGGACATTTCACCAGGTGAACAGTATAAGTGAGGAGAGTGTGTTCCCCTGATGTTTTAATACACACGGGACATGTTACCAGGTGAACAGTATAAGTGAGGAGAGTGTGTTCCCCTGATGTTTTAATACACACGGGACATTTTGCCAGGTGAACAGTATAAGTGAGGAGAGTGTGTTCCCCAGATTGTTTAATACACACGGGACATGTTACCAGGTAAACAGTATTAGTGAGGAGAGGGTGTTCCCCTTATGTTTTAATACACACGGGACATGTTACCAGGTGAACAGTTTAAGTTAGGAGAGTGTGTTTCGCTGATGTTTTAATACACACGGGACATGTTACCAGGTAAACAGTATAAGTGAGGAGAGTGTGTTCCCCAGATTGTTTAATATACACAGGACATGTTCCCAGGCGAACAGTATAAGTGAGGAGAGTGTATTTCGCTGATGTTTTAATACACACGGGACATGTTGCCAGGTGAACAGTATAAGTGAGGAGAGTGTGTTCCCCAGATTGTTTAATATACACAGGACATGTTCCCAGGTGAACAGTTTAAGTGAGGAGAGTGTATTTCGCTGATGTTTTAATACACACGGGACATGTTACCAGGTGAACAGTATAAGTGAGGCGAGGGTGTTCCCCAGATTGTTTAATATACACGGGACATGTTACCAGGTGAACAGTATAAGTGAGCAGAGGGTGCTCCCCTGATTGTTTAATACACACGGGACATGTTGCCAGGTGAACAGTATAAGTGAGGCGAGCGTGTTCCCCAGATTGTTTAATATACACGGGACATGTTACCAGGTGAACTGTTTCAGTGAGGAGAGTGTGTTCCCCTGTTTGTTTAATACACACGGGACATGTTACCAGTTGAACAGTGTAAGTGAGGAGAGTGTGTTCCCCTGATGGTTTAATACACACGGGACATGTTACCAGGTGAACAGTGTAAGTGAGGAGAGTGTGTTCCCCTGATGGTTTAATATACACGTGACATGTTACCAGGTGAACAGTATAAGTGAGCTGAGTGTGTTCCCCTGATGTTTTAATACACACGGGACATGTTGCCAGGTGAACAGTATAAGTGAGGAGAGTGTGTTCCCCAGATTGTTTAATACACACGGGACATGTTACCAGGTGAACAGTATAGGTGAGGAAACTGTGTTCCACTGATAGTTTAATAGACACGGGACATGTTACCAGGTGAACAGTATAAGTGAGGAGAGGGTGTTCCCCTGATGTTTTAATACACACGGGACATGTTACCAGATGAACAGTATAAGTGAGGAGAGTGTGTTCCCCTGATGTTTTAATACACACGGGACATGTTCCCAATTGAACAGTATAAGTGAGGAGAGTGTGTTCCCCTGATGTTTTAATACACACGGGACATTTCACCAG
Organism: Heterodontus francisci; assembly: GCF_036365525.1. Classification (NCBI taxonomy): domain Eukaryota; kingdom Metazoa; phylum Chordata; class Chondrichthyes; order Heterodontiformes; family Heterodontidae; genus Heterodontus; species Heterodontus francisci. The sequence goes on from NW_027141353.1 coordinate 725,456, forward strand.
GTGAACAGTATAAGTGAGGAGAGTGTGTTCCCCTGATGTTTTAATGCACACGGGACATGTTACCAGGTAAACAGTATTAGTGAGGAGAGGGTGTTCCCCTTATGTTTTAATACACACGGGACATGTTACCAGGTGAACAGTATAAGTGAGGAGAGTGTGTTCCCCTGATGGTTTAATATACACGAGACATGTTACCAGTTGAACAGTATAAGTGAGGAGAGTGTGTTCCCCTGATGGTTTAATACACACGGGACATGTTACCAGGTGAACAGTGTAAGTGAGGAGAGTGTGTTCCCCTGATGGTTTAATATACACGTGACATGTTACCAGGTGAACAGTATAAGTGAGGAGAGCGTGTTCCCCTGATTGTTTATTACACACGGGACATGTTACCAGGTGAACAGTTTAAGTTAGGAGAGTGTGTTTCGCTGATGTTTTAATACACACGGGACATGTTTCCACGTGAACAGTATAAGTGAGGAGAGTATGTTCCCCAGATTGTTTAATATACACAGGACATGTTCCCAGGCGAACAGTATAAGTGAGGAGAGTGTATTTCGCTGATGTTTTAATACACACGGGACATGTTGCCAGGTGAACAGTATAAGTGAGGAGAGTGTGTTCCCCAGATTGTTTAATATACACAGGACATGTTCCCAGGTGAACAGTTTAAGTGAGGAGAGTGTATTTCGCTGATGTTTTAATACACACGGGACATGTTACCAGGTGAACAGTATAAGTGAGGCGAGGGTGTTCCCCAGATTGTTTAATATACACGGGACATGTTACCAGATGAACAGTATAAGTGGGCAGAGGGTGCTCCCCTGATTGTTTAATACACACGGGACATGTTGCCAGGTGAGCAGTATAAGTGAGGAGAGTGTGTTCCCCAGATTGTTTAATACGCACGGGACATGTTACCAGGTGAACAGTATAAGTGAGGCGAGCGTGTTCCCCAGATTGTTTAATATACACGGGACATGTTACCAGGTGAACTGTTTCAGTGAGGAGAGTGTGTTCCCCTGTTTGTTTAATACACACGGGACATGTTACCAGGTGAACAGTGTAAGTGAGGAGAGTGTGTTCCCCTGATGGTTTAATATACACGTGACATGTTACCAGGTGAACAGTATAAGTGAGGAGAGCGTGTTCCCCTGATTGTTTATTACACACGGGACATGTTACCAGGTGAACAGTTTAAGTTAGGAGAGTGTGTTTCGCTGATGTTTTAATACACACGGGACATGTTACCAGGTGAACAGTATAAGTGAGGAGAGTGTGTTCCCCAGATTGTTTAATATACACAGGACATGTTCCCAGGCGAACAGTATAAGTGAGGAGAGTGTATTTCGCTGATGTTTTAATACACACGGGACATGTTGCCAGGTGAACAGCATAAGTGAGGAGAGTGTGTTCCCCAGATTGTTTAATATACACAGGACATGTTCCCAGGTGAACAGTTTAAGTGAGGAGAGTGTGTTTCGCTGATGTTTTAATACACACGGGACATGTTACCAGGTGAACAGTATAAGTGAGGCGAGGGTGTTCCCCAGATTGTTTAATATACACGGGACATGTGACCAGGTGAACAGTATAAGTGAGGAGAGTGTGCTCCCCTGATTGTTTAATACACACGGGACATGTTGCCAGGTGAGCAGTATAAGTGAGGAGAGTGTGTTCCCCAGATTGTTTAATACGCACGGGACATGTTACCAGGTGAACAGTATAAGTGAGGCGAGCGTGTTCCCCAGATTGTTTAATATACACGGGACATGTTACCAGGTGAACTGTTTCAGTGAGGAGAGTGTGTTCCTCTGTTTGTTTAATACACACAGGACATGTTACCAGGTGAACAGTATAAGTGAGCAGAGTGTGTTCCCCTGATGGTTTAATATACACGAGACATGTTACCAGGTGAACAGTATGAGTGAGGAGAGTGTGTTCCCCAGATTGTTTAATACACAAGGGACATGTTACCAGGTGAACAGTATAAGTGAGCTGAGTGTGTTCATCTGATGTTTTAATACACACGGGACATGTTGCCAGGTGAACAGTATAAGTGAGGAGAGTGTGTTCCCCGGATTGTTTAATACACACGGGACATGTTACCAGGTGAACGGTATAGGTGAGGAGACTGTGTTCCACTGATAGTTTAATAGACACGGGACATGTTACCAGGTGAACAGTATAAGTGAGGAGAGGGTGTTCCCCTGATGTTTTAATACACACGGGACATGTTACCAGATGAACAGTATAAGTGAGGAGAGTGTGTTCCCCTAATGTTTTAATAGACACGGGACAAGTTAACAGGTGAACAGTATAAGTGAGGAGAGTGTGTTCCCCTGATGGTTTAATATACACGAGACATGTTACCAGGTGAACAGTATAAGTGAGGAGAGTGTGTTTCCCTGATGTTTTAATATACACAGGACATGTTACCAGGTGAACAGTATAAGTGAGGAGAGTGTGTTCCCCTGATGGTTTAATATACACGGGACATGTCACCAGGTGAACAGTATAAGGGAGGAAGTATTTTCCCCTGTTTGTTTAATATACATGGGACATGTTACAAGGCGAACAGTAAAGTGAGGAGAGTGTGTTCCCCTGATGTTTTAATACACACGGGACATGTTTCCAGACAAACAGAAGAAGTGAGGAGAGTGTGTTCCCCTGATGGTTTAATATACACAGGACATGTTACCAGGTGAACAGTAAATGTGAGGAGAGTGTGTTCCCCTGATTGTTTAACACACACAGACATGTTACCAGGTGAACAGTATAAGTGAGGAGAGTGTGTTCCCCTGATGGTTTAATACAAACCGGACATGTCACGAGGTGAACAGTATAAGCAAGGAGAGTGTGTTCCCCTGTTTGTTTAATGCACACAGAACATGTTACCAGGTGAACAGTATAAGTGAGGAGAGTGTGTTCCCCTGTTTGTTTAATATACACGGGACATGTCACCAGGTGAACAGGATAAGTGAGGAGAGTGTTTACCCCTGATGGTTTAATATAGACGGGACATGTTACCAGGTGAACAGTATAAGTGAGGAGAGTGTGTTCCCCTGATTGTTTAATACTGACGGGATGGGAGTGGTGGAGAGCAGTGGGGGAGTGGAGTGGGGGAGTGGAGTGGGAGGGGAGTGGGGGAATGGAGTGGGAAGGGAGTGGGGGAGTGCAGTGGGAGGCGGCTGGGAGGGGGAGTGGGAGGCGAGTGGGAGGGGGAGTGGGAGGGGTAGTGGGAGGCGAGTGGGAGGGGGAGTGGGAGGCGAGTGGGAGGGGGAGTGGGAGGGGTAGTGGGAGGGGAGTGGGAGGGGAGTGGGGGGGGAGTGGGAGGAGGTCGGGGAGAGGAGGAGGGGAGGGGGGAAGGGGAGGGGTGAGGGTGAGGGGGAGGGGATTGCGATGGGAGGGGGTAGGTTAGCGTTAAGGAGAGTGGGAGAGGGGAGTGAGGGAGTGGGGGAGGGGAGTGGGGGAGGGGAGTGGGGAAGGGGTGTTGGAGAGGTTGGGAAGGTTTGTGGGGGAGGGGAGTGGGGAAGGGGGTGGGGGAGGGGAGTGGGGAAGGGGTGTTGGAGAGGTTGGGAAGGTGATTGGGGGAGGGGAGTGGGGGCGGGTTGTTCGGGAGGGGAGTGGTGGAGGGGTATGCAGGAGGGGATTGGGAGAGGGGAGAGGGGGAGGGAAGTGGGGGATCGGAGTGGGAAGGGGTGGGGGAGGGGTTGGGAAGGTGATTGGGGGAGGGGTCTGGGGGAGGGGTGTGTGGGTGGGGAGGGGGGGAATTGATTGGGAAGGGGAGTGGGGGAGGGGAGAGGAGGGGAGTAGGGGCGGCAGTGGGAGAGGGGAGTGGGAAGGGGAGTGGAGTAGGGGAGAGGAGGGTAGGAGGGTAGAGTAGGGGAGGAGGGGGGAGGAGGGTAGAGGAGGGGAGTAGGGGTGGCTGTGGGAGAGGGGAGTGGGAATGGGAGTGGAGGAGGGGAGGAGGGTAGAGTAGGGGAGGAGGGGAGAGGAGGGGAGTAGGGGGGAGGGGATGGGAGAGGAGAGTGGGAAGAGGAGTGGTGGAGGGGAGAGGAGGGGAGTCGGGTAGGCTGTGGGAGATTGGAGTGGGAAGGGTAGTGGGGGAGGGAAGAGGTGGGGAGAGGAGGCTGTGAGAGAGGGGAATGGCAAGGGGAGTGTGGAGGGGAGAGGATGGGAATGGGGAGGCTGTGGGAGAGGGGCGTGGTAAGCGGAAGGTGGAGGGGAGCGGAGGGAGGAGAGGGGTAGCGAGTGGGAGTGGCGGAGAGAAGTGTGTGAAGGGAGTGTGGGAGGGTTGAAGGGGAGCGGAATGGAGGAGGGATGTGGGGGAGGTGAGTGGGTGAGGGGAGTGGGACAGGGGAGTGGAAAGGGAGTGGGATAGGGTAGTGGGGGAGGGGAGTGGGGGGGAGTGGAGTGGAAGGGGAGTGGGGGAGGTGAGTGGAAGCGGAGTGGGGAGGGGAGTGGAAGGGGAGTGGGGGAGGGGAGTGGAAGGGGGGAATGGGAGTGGAGGAGGGGAGTGGAAGGGGAGTGGGGGGGAGTGGAGTGGAAGGGGAGTGGGAGAGGTGAGTGGAAGGGGAGTGGGGGGGAGTGGAGTGGAAGGGGAGTGGGGGGGAGTGGGGGAGGGGAGTGGAAGGGGAGTGGGGGGGAGTGGAGTGGAAGGGGAGTGGGGGAGGGGAGTGGGGGAGGGGAGTGGAAGAGGAGTGGGGAGGGGAGTGGAAGTGGAGTGGGGGAGGTGAGTGGAAGTGGAGTGGGGGGGAGTGGAGTGGAAGGGGAGTGGGGGAGGGGAGTGGGGGAGGGGAGTGGAAGTGGAGTGGGGGAAGGGAGGGGAAGGTGGAGGGGAGCGGAAGGAGGAGAGGGGTAGCGAGTGGGAGTGGCGGAGGTAAGTGAGTGATGGGAGTGTGGGAGGGTTGAAGGGGAGCGGAGTGGAGGAGGGATGTGGGGGACGGTGAGTGGGTGAGGGGAGTGGGACAGGGGAGTGGAAAGGGAGTGGGAAAGGGTAGTGGGGGAGGGGAGTGGAAGCGGAGTGGGGAGGGGAGTGGAAGGGGGGAATGGGAGTGGAGGAGGGGGAGTGGGGGAGGGGGTGTGGGGGAGTGGAGTGGTGGAGGGGAGTGGGGGAGTGGGGGAGGGGACTGTGGGAGGAGTGTGGGGAGGGGAGTGTGTGAGGGGCGTGGGGAGGGGACTGGGGGAGCGAAGTGGAAAGGAGAGTGGGTGAGGGGAGTGGGACAGCAGAGTGGAAGGGGAGTGGGAAAGGGTAGTGGGGGAGGGGAGTGGAAGCGGAGTGGGGAGCGGAGTGGAAGGGGATTTGGGGAGGGGAGTGGAAGGGGATTGGGAGGGGAGGGGAGTGGAAGGGGAGTGGGGGAGGGGAGTGGAAGGGGAGTGGGCGAGCAAAGTGGGAAGGAGAGTGGGGGAGGGGAGTGGAGGTGGGATTTTGGGGACGGGAGTGGGGTTGAGGAGTGTGGGAGGGGAGTGATGTAGGGTAGTGGTGGAGGGTGGTTGGGGCAGGGGAGTTGGGGAGGGTCGTGTGTTAGGGGAATGGGGAGGGGGTTTGGGGAGCGGAATGGAGGAGCGAAGTTTGGGAGGCGAGTGGGGAGGGGAGTGGACGGGGAGTGGGTGAGCGAAGTGGGAAGGAGAGTGGGGGAGGGGTGTGGGAAGGGGAGTGGGGGAGGGGAGTTGGAAGGGGAGTGGGGGAGGGGAGTGGGGAAGTGGGGGAGCGAAGTGGGTAGGAGAGTGGGGGAGGGGAGTGCGAAGGAGAGTGGGGGAGGGGAATGTGAAGGAGAGTGGGGGAGGGGAGTGCGTAGGGGTGTGGGAAGGGGAGTGAGGGAGGGGAGTGGGAATGGGAGTGGGGGAGGGGAGTGGAAGGGCAGTGGGGGTGGGGAGTGGAGTAGTGGAGAGGAGAGGAGTGGAGAGGAGGAGAGTGGGGTCGTGGAGGGGATTGGGAAGGGGAGTGGGGAGGAGAGAGGAGGGGGAGAGGAGAGGGGTAGAGAGTGGGAGTGGTGGAGGGAAGTGGGGGAGGAGAGTGTGGGAGGAGAGAAGGGAAGGGGACTGGGGTAGGGGAGTGGGAGTGGGGTGTGGAAAAGTGGAGTGGGGGTGGGGGGTGGTGCAGGGGAGTGGGTGTGTGGGGGGAGTGGGGTAGGGGAGTTGGTGAGGGGTGTGGAGGAAGGGAGTGGGTGTGTGTAGGGGAGTGGGGTCGGGGAGTGGGTGTGGGGTGTGGAGGAGGGGAGTGGGGGAGGAGATTGGGGAGGGGAGTGGGGGAGGGGAGTGGGGGAGGAGCGTGGAGTAAGGGAGTGGTGGAGGGGAGTGGGGTAGGGGAATGGGGGAGGGGGGTTGGGGATCGGAGTGGAGTAAGGACGTTTGGGAGGGGAGTGGGGGAGGGGAGTGATATAGGGGAGTGGTGGAGGGGTGTGGGGTAGGGGAATTGGGGCGGGGAGTGGGCAAGGGGAGCTGGGGAGCGCAGTGATGTAGGGGAGTCGGGGAGTGAGTTTGGGGAGGGGAGTGGGTTAGGGATGTGGGGGTGGAGAGGGATAGGGGAGTGGGGGATGTGTGTGGGAGGGAGTTGGGCAGGGGAATGGGTGTGGGAAGTTGGGGAGGGGAGTGGGGGATGGGAGTTAGTGAGGGGAGTGGGGGAGGTGAGTGGGAGGGAGTTGGTGGGGGGAGTTGGAAGGGGAGTGGGGGAGGGGAGTGGGTGGGGTGTGGGGGAGGGGCGTAGAAGGAATGCGGGGGAGGGGAGTGGAAATGGTGTGGAGGAGGGGAGTGGGGGAGGGGATGTGGGGAGGGGAGTGGGGGAGGGGAGTGCGGGTGGGGAGTGGAAGGGGAGTGGGGGAGGGGAGTGGGAAGGAGAGTGGGGGAGGGGAGTTGGAAGGGGAGAGGGAAGGGGAGTGGAAATGGAGTGGGGTAGGGGAGTGGGGGAGGGGTGTGGGTATGGGGAGTAGGGGAGGGGAGTGGAGGAGGAGATTTGGGGATGGGAGTGGGGTTGGGGAGTGGGGGAGGGGTGTGATGTAGGGTAGTGGTGGAGGGGGGTTGGGGAGGGGAGTTGGGGAGGGGAGTGGGGTAGGGGAATGGGGAGGGGGGTTGGGGAGCGGAATGGAGGAGGGAAGTTTGGGAGGCAAGTGGGGGAGGGGAGTGGAGAGGAGTGGAGAGGAGGGGAGTGGGGGAGGGGATTGGGAAGGGGAGTGGGGAGGAGAGATGAGGGGGAGAGGAGAGGGGTAGAGAGTGGGAGTGGTGGAGGGAAGTGGGGGAGGAGATTGTAGGAGGAGAGAAGGAGAGGACTGGGGTAGGGGAGTGGGTGTGGGGAGTGGTGCAGGGGATTGGGTGTGTGGAGGGGAGTGGGGTAGGGGAGTGGGAGTGGAGTGTGGAGGAAGGGAGTGGGTGTGTGGAGGGGAGTGGGGGAGGTGAGTGCGGGAGGGGAGTGGGGGAGGGATTTGGGGGAGGGCAGATGGGGAGCGGAGTAGGGGAGGGGAGTGGGGGAGGGGAGTGGGGGAGGAGATTGGGGGAGGGGAATGGGGGAGGAGTGTGGAGTAGGGGTTTGGGGGAGGGGAGTGGGATAGGGGAAGGGGAGGGGTATTGGAGAACGGGGTGGGGGAGCGGAGTGGAGTAGGGAAGTTTGGGAGGCGAGTGGGGGAGCTGAGTGGGGGAGGGGAGTGATATAGGGGAGTGGGGGAGGGGAGTGGGGTAGGGGAGTTGGGGCGGGGAGTGGGCAAGGGGAGCTGGGGAGTGCAGTGGGGTAGAGGAGTGGGGGTGGAGAGTGGGTGTGAGCGGGGGAGGGGAGTGGGACTGGGGAGTGGGGGAGGTGAGTGGGAGGAAGTTGGTGGGGGGATTTGGGGAGATGAGTGGGGGAGGGAAGTTGGGGAAGTAAGTGGGGTTGGGGTGTGAGGGAGGGGAGTTAGGGAGGGGAGTGGGGAGTTGAGTGGGAGGGAGTTAGTGAGGGGAGTTGGGGAGGTGAGGGGGAGGGGAGTGGGGGAGGGGAGTTAGGGAGGGGAGTGGTGGAGGGGTATGCAGGAGGGGATTGGGAGAGGGGAGGGGGGAGGGAAGTGGGGGATCGGAGTGGGAAGGGGGTGGGGGAGGGGTTGGGAAGGTGATTGGGGGAGGGGTCTGGGGGAGGGGTGTGCGGGTGGGGAGGGGGGGGAATTGATTGGGAAGGGGAGTGGGGGAGGGGAGAGGAGGGGAGTAGGGGCGGCAGTGGGAGAGGGGAGTGGGAAGGGGAGTGGAGTAGGGGAGAGGAGGGTAGGAGGGTAGAGTAGGGGAGGAGGGGGGAGGAGGGTAGAGGAGGGGAGTAGGGGTGGCTGTGGGAGAGGGGAGTGGGAATGGGAGTGGAGGAGGGGAGGAGGGTAGAGTAGGGGAGGAGGGGAGAGGAGGGGAGTAGGCGGGAGGGGATGGGAGAGGAGAGTGGGAAGAGGAGTGGTGGAGGGGAGAGGAGGGGAGTAGGGGTCGCTGTGGGAGAGGGGAGTGGGAATGGGAGTGGAGGAGGGGAGGAGGGTAGAGTAGGGGAGGAGGGGAGAGGAGGGGAGTAGGCGGGAGGGGATGGGAGAGGAGAGTGGGAAGAGGAGTGGTGGAGGGGAGAGGAGGGGAGTCGGGTAGGCTGTGGGAGAGGGGAATGGGGGAGGGGAGGCTGTGGGAGATTGGAGTGGGAAGGGTAGTGGGGGAGGGAAGAGGTGGGGAGAGGAGGCTGTGAGAGAGGGGAATGGCAAGGGGAGTGTGGAGGGGAGAGGATGGGAATGGGGAGGCTGTGGGAGAGGGGCGTGGTAAGCGGAAGGTGGAGGGGAGCGGAGGGAGGAGAGGGGTAGCGAGTGGGAGTGGCAGAGGGAAGTGTGTGAAGGGAGTGTGGGAGGGTTGAAGGGGAGCGGAGTGGAGGAGGGATGTGGGGGACGGTGAGTGGGTGAGGGGAGTGGGGGAGGGGTGTGATATATGCGAGTGGGGGAGGGGAGTGGGGTAGGGGAGTTGGGGCGGGGAGTGGGCAAGGGGAGCTGGGGAGCGCAGTGGGGTGGGGAGTGGGGGTGAGTGGGGGAGGGGAGTGGGATAGGGGAGTGGGGACCGTGAGTAGGAGGGAGTTGGGCAGGGGAGTGAGTGAGGGGAGTTGGGGAGGGGTGTGAGGGAGGGGAGTTAGGGAGAGGAGTGGGGGAGGTGAGTGGGAGGGAGTTGGTGGGGAGAGTTGGGGAGATGAGTGGGGGAGGGGAATGGGGGAGGGAAGTTGGTGATCTGAGAGGGGTAGGGGTGTGAGGGAGGGGAGTTAGGGAGGGGAGTGGGGGAGGTGAGTGGGAGGGAGTTAGTGAGTGGAGTTATGGAGGTGAGTGGGAGGGAGTTGGGAAGGTGAATGGGGGAGGGGAGTTGGGGTAGGGGAGTGGGGGAGGGGAGTGGGTAAGGGGTGCTGGGGAGGGGATTTGGGTAGGGGAATGGGGGAGTGGGTTTGGGGAGCGGAGTGGAGTATTGAAGTTTGGGAGGCGAGTGGGGAATGGGAGTGGTGTAGGGGAGGGGGGAGGAGAATGACAGAGGGGAGTGGGGGAAGGGATCTGGTGAGGGGAGTGGGGTAGTGGAGTGGGGGAGGGGTGTGATATAGGGGAGTGCGGGAGGGGAGTGGGGTAGGGGAGTTATGGAGGTGAGTGGGAGGGAGTTGGGAAGGTGAATGGGGGAGGGGAGTTGGGGTAGGGGAGTGGGGGAGGGGAGTGGGTAAGGGGTGCTGGGGAGGGGATTTGGGTAGGGGAATGGGGGCGTGGGTTTGGGGAGCGGGGTGGAGTATTGAAGTTTGGGAGGCGAGTGGGGAATGGGAGTGGTGTAGGGGAGGGGGGAGGAGAATGACAGAGGGGAGTGGGGGAAGGGATCTTGGGAGGGGAGTGGGGTAGTGGAGTTGGGGAGGGGTGTGATATAGGGGAGTGCGGGAGGGGAGTGGGGTAGGGGAGTTGGGGCGGGGAGTGGGAAATGCGAGCTGGGGAGTGCAGTGGGGTAGGGGAGTGGGGGTGGAGAGTGGGGTGTGAGCGGTGGATTGGAGTGGGATAGGGGAGTGGGGGAGGTGAGTGGGAGGGAGTTGGGCAGGTGAGTGGGTAAGGGGAGTTGGGGAGGGGAGTTAGGGAGGGGAGTGGGGGAGGTGAGTAGGAGGGAGTTGTTGGGGAGAGTTGGGGAGATGAGGGGGAGGGGAGTGAGGGAGGGGAGTTAGGGAGGGGAGTGGGGGAGGTGAGTGGGAGGGAGTTAGTGAGTGGAGTTGTGGAGGTGAGGGGGTGGGGAGTGGGGGAGGGGAGTTATGCAGGTGAGTGGGAGGGAGTTGGGAAGGTGAGTTGGGGAGGGGAGTTGGCGTGCGGAGTTAGGGAGGTGAGTGACGTCGGGGAGTTGGGGAGGGGAGTTAGGGAGGGGAGTGGGGGAGGTGAGTGGGAGGGAGTTGTTGGGGGGAGTTGGGGAGATGAGTGGGGGAGGGGAGTGGGGGAGGGAAGTTGGTGACGTGAGTGGGGTAGGGGAGTGAGGGAGGGGATTTAGGGAGGGGAGTGGGGGAGGTGAGTGGGAGGACTTAGTGAGGGGAGTTGGGGAGGTGAGGGGGAGGGGAGTGGGGGAGGGGAGTTAGGGATGTGAGTGGGGCAGGGGAGTAGGGGAGGGGAGTGGGTAAGGGGAGCTGGGGAGGGGATATGGGTAGGGGAATAGGGGAGGGGGTTTGGGGAGCGGAGTGGAGTAGGGAAGTTTGGGAGGCGAGTGGGGGATGGGAGTGGTGTAGGGGAGTGGGGGAGGGGAGCTGGAGAGGGGAGTGGGGTAGGGGAGTGGGGGAGGGGATTGACATAGGGGAGTGGGGAGGGGAGCTGGTGAGGGGAGTGGGGAGGGGTGTGAGGGAGGGAGTTGGGGAGGGGTGTGGGGGAGGGCTGTGGGGTAGGGGAGTGGTGGAGGGGAATGGGGGATTGGAGTGGGGGAGGGGAGTGGGGGAGGGGAGTGATATTGTGCTGTGGGGAAGTGGAGTGGGAGGAGTGGAGTGGGGGAGGTGAGTGGGGTAGGGGTGTGGGGGAGGGGAGTGGGGGAGGGGTGTTGGGGAGGGGAGTGGCGGAGGGGAGTGGGGTAGGGGTGTTGGGGATGGGAGTGGGGGAGGGGAGTGATATTGCGCTGTGGGGAAGTGGAGTGGGAGGAGTAGAGTGGGGGAGTGGAGTGGGGGAGGGGAGTGGGGTAGGGGTGTTGGGGAGGGGAATGGGGGAGGGGAGTGGTGGAGAGGAGTGGGGGAGTGGAGTGGGGGAGGGGAGTGGGGGAGGGGAGTGGGGTAGGGGTGTTGGGGAGGGGAGTGGGGGAGGGGAGTGGGGGAGGGGAGTGGGGTAGGGGTGTTGGGGAGGGGAGTGGTGGAGAGGAGTGGGGTAGGGGAGTGGGAGGAGTGGAGTGGGGGAGTGGAGTGGGGGAGGGGAGTGGGGTAGGGGTGTTGGGGAGGGGAGTGGGGGAGGGGAGTGGGGGAGGGGAGTGGGGGAGGGAGTTTGGGGAGTGGAGTGGGGGAGGGGAGTGGGGGAGGGGAGCGGGGTCGGGGTGTTGGGGAGGGGAGTGGGCGAGGGGAGTGGTGGAGAGGCGTGGGGGAGGGGAGTGGGGGAGGGGAGTGGGGTAGGGGTGTTGGGGAGGGGAGTGGGGGAGGGGAATGGGGTAGGGGTGTTGGGGAGGGGGGTGGGGGAGGGGAGTGGTGGAGAGGAGTGGGGGAGGGGAGTTGTGTAGGGGTGTTGGGGAGGGGAGTGGGGGAGGGGAGTGAGGTAGGGGTGTTGGGGAGGGGAGTGGGTGAGGGGAGTGGGGGAGTGGAGTGGGTGAGGGGAGTGGGGGAGGGGAGTGGGGGAGGGGAGTGGGGAGGGGAGTGGGGTAGGGGTGTTGGGGAGGGGAGTGGGGGATAGAGTGGGGGAGGGGAGTGGGGTAGGGGTGTTGGGGAGGGGAGTGGGGGAGGGGAGTGGAGTGGGGGAGGGGAGTGGGGGAGGGGAGTGGGGTAGGGGTGTTGGGGAGGGGAGTGGGGGAGGGGAGTGGTGGAGAGGAGTGGGGGAGTGGAGTGGGGGAGGGGAGTGGGGGAGGGGAGTGGGGTAGGGGTGTTGGGGAGGGGAGTGGGGGAGGGGAGTGGGGGAGGGGAGTGGGGTAGGGGTGTTGGGGAGGGGAGTGGGGGAGTGGAGTGGGGGAGGGGAGTGGGGGAGGGGAGTGGGGTAGGGGTGTTGGGGAGGGGAGTGGGGGAGTGGAGTGGGGGAGTGGAGTGGGGGAGGGGTGTTGGGGAGGGGAGTGGGGGAGGGGAGTGGGGTAGGGGTGTTGGGGAGGGGAGTGGGGGAGGGGAGTGGGGGAGTGGAGTGGGGGAGTGGAGTGGGGGAGGAGAGTGGGGGAGGGGAGTGGGGTAGGGGAGTGGGGGAGGGGAGTGGGGTAGGGGTGTTGGGGAGGGGAGTGGGGGAGGGGAGTGGGGGAGGGGAGTGGGGGAGGGGAGTGGGGTAGGGGTGTTGGGGAGGGGAGTGGGGGAGGGGAGTGGTGGAGAGGAGTGGAGGAGTGGAGTGGGGGAGTGGAGTGGGGGAGTGGAGTGGGGGAGGGGAGTGGGGAGGGGAGTGGGGTAGGGGTGTTGGGGAGGGGAGTGGGGGAGGGGAGTGGGGGAGGGGAGTGGGGTAGGGGTGTTGGGGAGGGGAGTGGGGGAGGGGAGTGGGGTAGGGGTGTTGGGGAGGGGAGTGGGGGAGGGGAGTGGGCTAGGGGTGTTGGGTAGGGGTGTTGGGGAGGGGAGTGGGGGAGTGGAGTGGGGTAGGGGAGTGGGGGAGGGGAGTGGGGGAGGGAGTTTGGGGAGGGGAGTGGGGGAGGGGAGTGGGGGAGTGGAGTGGGGTAGGGGTGTTGGGGAGGGGAGTGGGGGAGGGGAGTGGTGGAGGGGAGTGCCTTGGAACATGTACTGACATTAATGGTGCTATATAAATACAAGTTGTTGTTGTGTTGGACATATAACACCTTTCCTTCATCATGACTGGGTGAAAATGCTGTAACTCCTTCTCCAACACCATTGTGAGATGACCTTCACCACACAGACTGCAGAGGTTCAAGGTAATGGACCAGCATCACCTTCTCAATGGACAACTGGGGATGGACAATATCTGCTGGTCTAGTGACAGACACATCCTAACAATGAAGACAAATATCTGTCTGTGTAAAATGGATGAAAAGTCTTTACACAAAGAGAATCATAGAGAGATACTGCACTGAAACAGACCCTTTGGCCCATCGAGTATGTGCTGACCAACAGCCACCCATTTATATATCCGACATTAATCCCATATTCCCTACCACATCCCCACCATCCTCCAACCACCTAACGAGACTAGGGACATTTACAATGGCCAATTTATCAATCAAACTGCAAGTCTTTGTCTGTGGGAGGAAACCAGAGCACCCGGCAGAAACCCACATGGTCACAGGGAAAACTTGCAAACTCCACACAGGCAGCACCCAGAACAGAACCCGAGACACTGGAGCTGTGAGGCTGTGGCAGCAAACAGAACCGAACCTAGGTCACTGGAGCTGTGAGACTGTGGCAGTAAACAGAACTGAACCCGGGACACTGGAGCTGTGAGGCTGTGGCAGTAAACAGAACCGAACCCGGGACACTGGAGCTGTGAGACTGTGGCAGTAAACAGAACCGAACCCGGGACACTGGAGCTGTGAGACTGTGGCAGTAAACAGAACCGAACCCAGGTCACTGGAGCAGTGAGACTGTGGCAGCAAACAGAACCGAACCTCGGTCACTGGAGCTGTGAGGCTGTGGCAGTAAACAGAACCGAACCCGGGACACTGGAGCTGTGAGACTGTGGCAGAAAACAGAACAGAACCCAGGTCACTGGAGCTGTGAGGCTGTGGCAGTAAACAGAACCGAACCCGGGACACTGGAGCTGTGAGGCTGTGGCAGTACGCAGAACCGAACCCAGGTCACTGGAGCAGTGAGACTGTGGCAGTAAACAGAACAGAACCCAGGTCACTGGAGCTGTGAGACTGTGGCAGTAAACAGAACTGAACCCAGGTCACTGGAGCTGTGAGACTGTGGCAGTAAACAGAACCGAACCCGGGACACTGGAGCTGTGAGACTGTGGCAGTAAACAGAACCGAACCCGGGTCACTGGAGCTGTGAGACTGTGGCAGTAAACAGAACCGAACCCGGGCCACTGGAGCTGTGAGACTGTGGCAGTAAACAGAACCGAACCCGGGTCACTGGAGCTGTGAGGCTGTGGCAGTAAACAGAACAGAACCCGGGTCACTGGAGCTGTGAGACTGTGGCAGTACGCAGAACCGAACCCAGGTCACTGGAGCAGTGAGACTGTGGCAGTAAACAGAACCGAACCCGGGTCACTGGAGCTGTGAGACTGTGGCAGTAAACAGAACCGAACCCGGGCCACTGGAGCTGTGAGGCTGTGGCAGTAAACAGAACCGAACCCAGGTCACTGGAGCTGTGAGACTGTGGCAGTAAACAGAACCGAACCCGGGTCACTGGAGCTGTGAGGCTGTGGCAGTAAACAGAACCGAACCCAGGTCACTGGAGCTGTGAGACTGTGGCAGTAAACAGAACCGAACCCGGGACAATGGAGCTGTGAGACTGTGGCAGTAAACAGAACCGAACCCAGGACACTGGAGCTGTGAGACTGTGGCAGTAAACAGAACAGAACCCGGGTCACTGGAGCTGTGAGACTGTGGCAGTACGCAGAACCGAACCCAGGTCACTGGAGCTGTGAGGTTGCGGTACTAATACCTGTTACAAAAACAATACTCTGTTACATTGAGAGGCTGATTGACAGCGTCTCCAGACAGAGTTCATAAAAACAGCGAGTGCTGGAAATACTCAGCAGGTCGGGCAACATCTGTGGAGAGAGAAACAGAGTTTTTAAAAACAGAGAGTGCTGGAAATACTCAGCAGGTCGGGCAACATCTGTGGAGAGAGAAACAGAGTTAATAAAAACAGCGAGTGCTGGAAATATTCAGCAGGTCGGGCAACATCTGTGGAGAGAGAAACAGAGTTAATAAAAACAGCGAGTGCTGGAAATATTCAGCAGGTCGGGCAACATCTGTGGAGAGAAAAACAGAGTTAATAAAAACAGAGAGTGCTGGAAATACTCAGCAGGTCGGGCAACATCTGTGCAGAGAGAAACGGAGTTAATAAAAACAGCGAGTGCTGGAAATATTCAGCAGGTCGGGCAACATCTGTGGAGAGAGAAACAGAGTTAATAAAAACAGCGAGTGCTGGAAATATTCAGCAGGTCGGGCAGCATCTGTGGAGAGAGAAACAGAGTTTTTAAAAACAGAGAGTGCTGGAAATACTCAGCAGGTCGGGCAACATCAGTGGAGAGAGAAACAGAGTTAATAAAAACAGCGAGTGCTGGAAATATTCAGCAGGTCGGGCAACATCTGTGGAGAGAGAAACAGAGTTAATAAAAACAGCGAGTGCTGGAAATATTCAGCAGGTCGGGCAACATCTGTGGAGAGAGAAACAGAGTTAATAAAAACAGCGAGTGCTGGAAATATTCAGCAGGTCGGGCAACATCTGTGGAGAGAGAAACAGAGTTAATAAAAACAGAGAGTGCTGGAAATATTCAGCAGGTCGGGCAACATCTGTGGAGAGAAAAACAGAGTTAATAAAAACAGAGAGTGCTGGAAATATTCAGCAGGTCGGGCAACATCTGTGGAGAGAGAAACAGAGTTAATAAAAACAGAGAGTGCTGGAAATACTCAGCAGGTCGGGCAACATCTGTGGAGAGAGAAACAGAGTAAATAAAAACAGCGAGTGCTGGAAATATTCAGCAGGTCGGGCAACATCTGTGGAGAGAGAAACAGAGTTAATAAAAACAGAGAGTGCTGGAAATATTCAGCAGGTCGGGCAACATCTGTGGAGAGAAAAACAGAGTTAATAAAAACAGAGAGTGCTGGAAATACTCAGCAGGTCGGGCAACATCTGTGCAGCGAGAAACGGAGTTAATAAAAACAGCGAGTGCTGGAAATATTCAGCAGGTCGGGCAACATCTGTGGAGAGAGAAACAGAGTTAATAAAAACAGCGAGTGCTGGAAATATTCAGCAGGTCGGGCAACATCTGTGGAGAGAGAAACAGAGTTAATAAAAACAGCGAGTGCTGGAAATACTCAGCAGGTCGGGCAGCATCTGTGGAGAGAGAAACAGAGTTTTTAAAAACAGAGAGTGCTGGAAATACTCAGCAGGTCGGGCAACATCAGTGGAGAGAGAAACAGAGTTAATAAAAACAGCGAGTGCTGGAAATATTCAGCAGGTCGGGCAACATCTGTGGAGAGAGAAACAGAGTTAATAAAAACAGCGAGTGCTGGAAATATTCAGCAGGTCGGGCAACATCTGTGGAGAGAGAAACAGAGTTAATAAAAACAGCGAGTGCTGGAAATACTCAGCAGGTCGGGCAGCATCTGTGGAGAGAGAAACAGAGTTAATAAAAACAGAGAGTGCTGGAAATATTCAGCAGGTCGGGCAACATCTGTGGAGAGAGAAACAGAGTTAATAAAAACAGAGAGTGCTGGAAATATTCAGCAGGTCGGGCAACATCTGTGGAGAGAGAAACAGAGTTAATAAAAACAGCGAGTGCTGGAAATATTCAGCAGGTCGGGCAGCATCTGTGGAGAGAAAAACAGAGTTAATAAAAACAGAGAGTGCTGGAAATACTCAGCAGGTCGGGTAACATCTGTGGAGAGAGAAACAGAGTTAATAAAAACAGAGAGTGCTGGAAATATTCAGCAGGTCGGGCAACATCTGTGGAGAGAGAAACAGAGTTAATAAAAACAGAGAGTGCTGGAAATATTCAGCAGGTCGGGCAACATCTGTGGAGAGAGAAACAGAGTTAATAAAAACAGAGAGTGCTGGAAATACTCAGCAGGTCGGGCAACATCTGTGGAGAGAGAAACGGAGTTAATAAAAACAGAGAGTGCTGGAAATACTCAGCAGGTCGGGCAGCATCTGTGGAGAGAGAAACAGAGTTAATAAAAACAGCGAGTGCTGGAAATACTCAGCAGGTCGGGCAACATCTGTGGAGAGAGAAACAGAGTTAATAAAAACAGAGAGTGCTGGAAATATTCAGCAGGTCGGGCAACATCTGTGGAGAGAGAAACGGAGTTAATAAAAACAGAGAGTGCTGGAAATATTCAGCAGGTCGGGCAACATCTGTGGAGAGAGAAACGGAGTTAATAAAAACAGAGAGTGCTGGAAATATTCAGCAGGTCGGGCAACATCTGTGCAGAGAGAAACGGAGTTTATAAAAACAGAGAGTGCTGGAAATACTCAGCAGGTCGGGCAACATCTGTGGAGAGAGAAACGGAGTTAACGTTTCAGGTCTGTGACCCTTCATCAGAACTAACAGATATAAGAAATGTAAAAGATTTTAAGCAAGTAAAGCGGGGGTGGGGTAAGAGATAACAAAAGAGAAGGTGTTGATAGGACAAGGTCACAGACTAACAGACCAGAAGGTCATGGAGCAAAGACAAACAATATGTTAATGTTTTGCTGAAAGACACTTTAATGTAAAGCTCTGTTATCTTGTACCTCCTGGAAGCAGACACTCTGCTCTCTGACCCATGGTGACTGCACTGTGACCCAGAATATGGTGACTTCACATCTTCTTTCTTTCAGTAGGAGATATTCAATTCAGGAATGTTTTAGCATGGTATAGGATGTGTTCATTTGACACCTGTTAGCTTTGACCATTTGTCCTTTGTCCTTGTCAGACAGTTTCAACACACAAAGACCAAGATTTGTTTTCTTTCAATGCCATTTTGGATACATTGTTCATTTTGTAAATTAAAGGCTGATTTTTTTTCCTTAAAGACAAAGATGGTTTCTGGAGCTCTTTGGAGTTATTTTCAAGATTGTTGTATTATCACAGCTGTGGTTTGTGTGACAACTCCATGTGGATGTTAAACTGCAAGGGTGATTGCACTGTCAAAGGCCTCTCCAGTCCTTAAACTGTCATTGTATCCTGCATTGCAAGGTGCTGTCACCGTGCAAGAGGTGATTGAATTACAAAGGACTATTAAACTGTCAGTGTATCCTGCATTGCAAGGTGCTGTCACCGTGCAAGAGGTGATTGAATTACAAAGGACTATTAAACTGTCAGTGTATCCTGCATTGCAAGGTGCTGTCACCGTGCAAGAGGTGATTGAATTACAAAGGACTATTAAACTGTCAGTGTATCCTGCATTGCAAGGTGCTGTCACCGTGCAAGAGGTGATTGAATTACAAAGGACTATTAAACTGTCAGTGTATCCTGCATTGCAAGGTGCTGTCACCGTGCAAGAGGTGATTGAATTACAAAGGACTATTAAACTGTCAGTGTATCCTGCATTGCAAGGTGCTGTCACCGTGCAAGAGGTGATTGAATTACAAAGGACTATTAAACTGTCAGTGTATCCTGCATTGCAAGGTGCTGTCACCGTGCAAGAGGTGATTGAATTACAAAGGACTATTAAACTGTCAGTGTATCCTGCATTGCAAGGTGCTGTCACCGTGCAAGAGGTGATTGAATTACAAAGGACTATTAAACTGTCAGTGTATCCTGCATTGCAAGGTGCTGTCACCGTGCAAGAGGTGATTGAATTACAAAGGACTATTAAACTGTCAGTGTATCCTGCATTGCAAGGTGCTGTCACCGTGCAAGAGGTGATTGAATTACAAAGGACTATTAAACTGTCAGTGTATCCTGCATTGCAAGGTGCTGTCACCGTGCAAGAGGTGATTGAATTACAAAGGACTATTAAACTGTCAGTGTATCCTGCATTGCAAGGTGCTGTCACCGTGCAAGAGGTGATTGAATTACAAAGGACTATTAAACTGTCAGTGTATCCTGCATTGCAAGGTGCTGTCACCGTGCAAGAGGTGATTGAATTACAAAGGACTATTAAACTGTCATTGTATCCTGCATTGCAAGGTGCTGTCACCGTGCAAGAGGTGATTGAATTATAAAGGACTATTAAACTGTCAGTGTATCCTGCATTGCAAGGTGCTGTCACCGTGCAAGAGGTGATTGAATTATAAAGGACTATTAAACTGTCAGTGTATCCTGCATTGCAAGGTGCTGTCACCGTGCAAGAGGTGATTGAATTATAAAGGACTATTAAACTGTCAGTGTATCCTGCATTGCAAGGTGCTGTCACCGTGGAAGAGGTGATTGAATTACAAAGGACTATTAAACTGTTCGTGTATCCTGCATTGCAAGGTGCTGTCACCGTGCAAGAGGTGATTGAATTACAAAGGACTATTAAACTGTCAGTGTATCCTGCATTGCAAGGTGCTGTCACCGTGCAAGAGGTGATTGAATTACAAAGGACTATTAAACTGTCATTGTATCCTGCATTGCAAGGTGCTGTCACCGTGCAAGAGGTGATTGAATTACAAAGAACTATTAAACTGTCATTGTATCCTGCATTGCAAGGTGCTGTCACCGTGCAAGAGGTGATTGAATTACAAAGGACTATTAAACTGTCAGTGTATCCTGCATTGCAAGGTGCTGTCACCGTGCAAGAGGTGATTGAATTACAAAGGACTATTAAACTGTCAGTGTATCCTGCATTGCAAGGTGCTGTCACTGTGCAAGAGGTGATTGAATTACAAAGGGTATTTCTTTGCAAGAGGCTTCTGCTTTCCAGCACGTAGCTATTGAACTGCAAGAGTGTTCACACTACAAGAAGATATTACAGTGTAAGAGGCCATTGTAATACAAAGTGTTATTGTATTAATTATGGATGCTGTATTGTAAGCCCCCAATGTACTGCTTCAGGTTATTGCATTGCAAAGGGCAATTGCAGTCCGATGAGCTATTGCTCTGTAAAAGTCCATTACTTTGCCAGTGTGCAATGTTATCAATGGGCGATTGCATGACTTAGCCCTATTGCATTGCAAGTAGTTGTTTCAGTGCATTGCCAAACATTCTTGGTTTTCTTGCGTTGCATGTGGATGTTGTATTGAAAGGGGCCATTGCATTGAAAGGGGCTCTGACATTGCAAGGATAATAGTCTGCAAGGGAGGGACTGTTGGACTGCAAGCACTATTGCAATGAAATGCGTGTTGCATTGCTGGAGTTTTTGCTCTGCAAATAGTTCTTGTATTGCAAGGTGCCTTTGCATTTTCATTGCAAGTGGATGTTGCACACCACGCTCCATTGCAAACTCAAAGATCTTTGCATTGGAAGGAGTTATTGCACTACCAAAGGTCCCTGCATTGCAAGCTGCTATTGCACTGCAAGAGGCTATTGCAATACAAGGATCATGCACACTAATGGTTCCATTACATTGCAACTGGATGTTACATGGCAAGTGTCTATTGCATTGAAAGTCACAATTGCAAAACAAATAGCTATTGCACTGCAGGGAAATTTTGTATTGCGAGATGGTTTCCATTGTGAGAGGATATTATATTTCAATAGGGTATCAAAAGGCAAATTTGCTCTTGGACTGCACCTGGCTTTTGTACCATAAGCATGTTATGCAAAGCCTAGAACTGTTGCACTGTAAGGGGAAAATACATTGTCAGGGTCTATTGCACACCAAAGAGCTTTTGCACTGCAAGAGGCTATTGAATTATCATGGTCTGTTGTGTTCAAAAGGCTATAGCATTTCTTCACGTTATTGCTATGTCACTCTTAGAGACTATTACATTGCATGTTGTTTTTACACTGTGAGTGGAGATTGCACTGCATGGGGCTATTGCTTTGTTAGTGGATGTTGTACTGCAAAGGCTATTGTACGACAAGTTTTTGTGTTGCATTGTAAGGGTCTAGTGCACCATAACTTCAATGGGATTTCAAATGCTTGTGGCATTGCAACATTCTATGACATCTCAAGGTGCTTTTTGCACTACAAGGGGCTGCAGCACTGCATGGGAAATTTGCATTACAATTGGATTTTACACAGCAAGTCCCATTGCATTACATGGGCAAATGCACAGGAAAGGCCTCTGCATTGCAAGATGCTATTGTGCTGCTAGAGGTTCCTGCACTGCGAGGGACAATTACCCTGTCAGAGGTTCCTGCACTGTGAGGTACAATTACACTGTCAGAGGTTCCTGCACTGCGAGGTACAATTACCCTGTCAGAGGTTCCTGTACTGCGAGGTACAATTACACTGTCAGAGGTTCCTGCACTGCGAGGTACAATTACACTGTCAGATGTTCCTGTACTGCGAGGTACAATTACCCTGTCAGAGGTTCCTGTACTGCGAGGTACAATTACCCTGTCAGAGGTTCCTGTACTGTGAGGTACAATTACCCTGTCAGAGGTTCCTGTACTGCGAGGTACAATTACCCTGTCAGAGGTTCCTGCACTGCGAGGTACAATTACCCTGTCAGAGGTTCCTGTACTGCGAGGTACAATTACACTGTCAGAGGTTCCTGCACTGCGAGGTACAATTACCCTGTCAGAGGTTCCTGTACTGCGAGGTACAATTACCCTGTCAGAGGTTCCTGTACTGCGAGGTACAATTACCCTGTCAGAGCTTCCTGTACTGCGAGGTACAATTACCCTGTCAGAGGTTCCTGCACTGCGAGGTACAATTACCCTGTCAGAGGTTCCTGTACTGCGAGGTACAATTACCCTGTCAGAGGTTCCTGTACTGCGAGGTACAATTACACTGTCAGAGGTTCCTGCACTGCGAGGTACAATTACCCTGTAAGAGGTTCCTGTACTGCGAGGTACAATTACCCTGTCAGAGGTTCCTGCACTGCGAGGTACAATTACCCTGTCAGAGGTTCCTGTACTGCGAGGTACAATTACACTGTCAGAGGTTCCTGTACTGCGAGGTACAATTACCCTGTCAGAGGTTCCTGTACTGCGAGGTACAATTACCCTGTCAGAGGTTCCTGTACTGCGAGGTACAATTACCCTGTCAGAGGTTCCTGTACTGCGAGGGACAATTACCCTGTCAGAGGTTCCTGCACTGCGAGGTACAATTACCCTGTCAGAGGTTCCTGTACTGCGAGGTACAATTACCCTGTCAGAGGTTCCTGTACTGCGAGGTACAATTACCCTGTCAGAGGTTCCTGTACTGCGAGGTACAATTACGCTGTCAGAGGTTCCTGTACTGCGAGGTACAATTACCCTGTCAGAGGTTCCTGTACTGTGAGGTACAATTACCCTGTCAGAGGTTCCTGTACTGCGAGGTACAATTACACTGTCAGAGGTTCCTGCACTGCGAGGTACAATTACACTGTCAGAGGTTCCTGTACTGTGAGGTACAATTACCCTGTCAGAGGTTCCTGTACTGCGAGGTACAATTACCCTGTCAGAGGTTCCTGTACTGCGAGGTACAATTACCCTGTCAGAGGTTCCTGTACTGCGAGGTACAATTACCCTGTCAGAGGTTCCTGTACTGCGAGGTACAATTACCCTGTCAGAGGTGCCTGCACTGCGAGGTACAATTACCCTGTCAGAGGTGCCTGCACTGCGAGGTACAATTACCCTGTCAGAGGTTCCTGTACTGCGAGGTACAATTACCCTGTCAGAGGTTCCTGTACTGCGAGGTACAATTACCCTGTCAGAGGTTCCTGTACTGCGAGGTACAATTACCCTGTCAGAGGTTCCTGTACTGCGAGGTACAATTACCCTGTCAGAGGTTCCTGCACTGCGAGGTACAATTACCCTGTCAGAGGTTCCTGTACTGCGTGGTACAATTACCCTGTCAGAGGTTCCTGCACTGCGAGGTACAATTACCCTGTCAGAGGTTCCTGCACTGCGAGGGACAATTACCCTGTCAGAGGTTCCTGTACTGCGAGGTACAATTACCCTGTCAGAGGTTCCTGTACTGTGAGGTACAATTACACTGTCAGAGGTTCCTGTACTGCGAGGTACAATTACCCTGTCAGAGGTTCCTGTACTGCGAGGTACAATTACCCTGTCAGAGGTTCCTGTACTGCGAGGTACAATTACCCTGTCAGAGGTTCCTGTACTGCGAGGTACAATTACCCTGTCAGAGGTTCCTGCACTGCGAGGTACAATTACCCTGTCAGAGGTTCCTGTACTGCGAGGTACAATTACCCTGTCAGAGGTTCCTGTATGGCGAGGTACAATTACACTGCAATAGGCCTTTGCATTCCAATAGTCAAGCATGCTAAAAAGGTCCAGGGCATTGTAAGTGAATGGTGTGTTAAACGTTTCTATTACTTTGCACTTGTAAATGTCTATGGCACTACCAGAGTGAGCGTGTTAATATTAATCTGTGTCCTCTGTCAGTGTGTTAATATCACTGAGGACAGTGGGGGTGTTTTACACTTCACAGGGTGTATCTGACTGTGGGTCATGATATACACAGTGTGTCAGTGAGTGTGTTAATATTAATCTGTGTTCTCTGTCAGTGTGTTAATATTCCTGAGGACAGTGGGGGTGTTTTACACTTCACAGGGTGTATCTGACTGTGGGTCATGATATACACAGTGTGTCAGTGAGTGTGTTAATATTAATCTGTGTTCTCTGTCAGTGTGTTAATATTCCTGAGGACAGTGGGGGTGTTTTACACTTCACAGGGTGTATCTGACTGTGGGTCATGATATACACAGTGTGTCAGTGAGTGTGTTAATATTAATCTGTGTTCTCTGTCAGTGTGTTAATATTCCTGAGGACAGTGGGGGTGTTTTACACTTCACAGGGTGTATCTGACTGTGGGTCATGATATACACAGTGTGTCAGTGAGTGTGTTAATATTAATCTGTGTTCTCTGTCAGTGTGTTAATATTGCTGAGGACAGTGGGGGTGTTTTACACTTCACAGGGTGTATCTGACTGTGGGTCATGATATACACAGTGTGTCAGTGAGTGTGTTAATATTAATCTGTGTTCTCTGTCAGTGTGTTAATATTACTGAGGACAGTGGGGGTGTTTTACACTTCACAGGGTGTATCTGACTGTGGGTCATGATATACACAGTGTGTCAGTGAGTGTGTTAATATTAATCTGTGTTCTCTGTCAGTGTGTTAATATTACTGAGGACAATGGGGGTGTTTTACACTTCACAGGGTGTATCTGACTGTGGGTCATGATGTACACAGTGTGTCAGTGAGAGTGTTAATATTAATCTGTGTTCTCTGTCAGTGTGTTAATATTACTGAGGACAGTGGGGGTGTTTTACACTTCACAGGGTGTATCTGACTGTGGGTCATGATATATACAGTGTGTCAGTGAGTGTGTTAATATTAATCTGTGTTCTCTGTCAGTGTGTTAATATTCCTGAGGACAGTGGGGGTGTTTTACACTTCACAGGGTGTATCTGACTGTGGGTCATGATGTACACAGTGTGTCAGTGAGTGTGTTAATATTAATCTGTGTTCTCTGTCAGTGTGTTAATATTACTGAGGACAGTGGGGGTGTTTTACACTTCACAGGGTGTATCTGACTGTGGGTCATGATATACACAGTGTGTCAGTGAGTGTGTTAATATTAATCTGTGTTCTCTGTCAGTGTGTTAATATACCTGAGGACAGTGGGGGTGTTTTACACTTCACAGGGTGTATCTGACTGTGGGTCATGATATACACAGTGTGTCAGTGAGTGTGTTAATATTAATCTGTGTTCTCTGTCAGTGTGTTAATATTACTGAGGACAGTGGGGGTGTTTTACACTTCACAGGGTGTATCTGACTGTGGGTCATGATATACACAGTGTGTCAGTGAGTGTGTTCATATTAATCTGTGTTCTCTGTCAGTGTGTTAATATTACTGAGGACAGTGGGGGTGTTTTACACTTCACAGGGTTTATCTGACTGTGGGTCATGATGTACACAGTGTGTCAGTGAGTGTGTTAATATTAATCTGTGTACTCTGTCAGTGTGTTAATATTGCTAAGGACAGTGGGGGTGTTTTACACTTCACAGGGTGTATCTGACTGTGGGTCATGATATACACAGTGTGTCAGTGAGTGTGTTAATATTAATCTGTGTTCTCTGTCAGTGTGTTAATATTACTGAGGACAGTGGGAATGTTTTACACTTCACCGGGTGTATCTGACTGTGGGTCATGATATACACAGTGTGTCAGTGAGTGTGTTAACATTAATCTGTGTTCTCTGTCAGTGTGTTAATATTCCTGAGGACAGTGGGGATGTTTTACACTTCACAGGGTGTATCTGACTGTGGGTCATGATGTACACAGTGTGTCAGTGAGTGTGTTAATATTAATCTGTGTTCTCTGTCAGTGTGTTAATATTCCTGAGGACAGTGGGGGTGTTTTACACTTCACAGGGTGTATCTGACTGTGGGTCATGATATACACAGTGTGTCAGTGAGTGTGTTAATATTAATCTGTGTTCTCTGTCAGTGTGTTAATATTGCTGAGGACAGTGGGGGTGTTTTACACTTCACAGGGTGTATCTGACTGTGGGTCATGATATACACAGTGTGTCAGTGAGTGTGTTAATATTAATCTGTGTTCTCTGTCAGTGTGTTAATATTCCTGAGGACAGTGGGAATGTTTTACACTTCACAGGGTGTATCTGACTGTGGGTCATGATATACACAGTGTGTCAGTGAGTGCGTTAATATTAATCTGTGTTCTCTGTCAGTGTGTTCATATTACTGAGGACAGTGGGGGTGTTTTACACTTCACAGGGTTTATCTGACTGTGGGTCATGATATACACAGTGTGTCAGTGAGTGTGTTAATATTAATCTGTGTTCTCTGTCAGTGTGTTAATATTGCTGAGGACATTGGGGGTGTTTTACACTTCACAGGGTTTATCTGACTGTGGGTCATGATATACACAGTGTGTCAGTGAGTGTGTTAATATTAATCTGTGTTCTCTGTCAGTGTGTTAATATTCCTGAGGACAGTGGGGATGTTTTACACTTCACAGGGTGTATCTGACTGTGGGTCATGATATACACAGTGTGTCAGTGAGTGTGTTTATATTGATCTGTGTTCTCTGTCAGTGTGTTAATATTACTGAGGACAGTGGGGGTGTTTTACATTTCACAGGGTGTATCTGACTGTGGGTCATGATGTACACAGTGTGTCAGTGAGTGTGTTAATATTAATCTGTGTTCTCTGTCAGTGTGTTAATATTACTGAGGACAGTGGGGGTGTTTTACACTTCACAGGGTGTATCTGACTGTGGGTCATGATGGACACAGTGTGTCAGTGAGTGTGTTAATATTAATCTGTGTTCTCTGTCAGTGTGTTAATATTCCTGAGGACAGTGGGGTGTTTTACACTTCACAGGGTGTATCTGACTGTGGGTCATGATATACACAGTGTGTCAGTGAGTGTGTTAATATTAATCTGTGTTCTCTGTCAGTGTGTTAATATTACTGAGGACAGTGGGGGTGTTTTACACCTCACATTGTGTGTCTGACTGTGGGTCATGATTTACACAGTGTGTCAGTGAGTGTGTTAATATTAATCTGTGTTCTCTGTCAGTGTGTTAATATTCCTGAGGACAGTGGGGGGTGTTTTACACTTCACAGGGTGTATCTGACTGTGGGTCATGATGTACACAGTGTGTCAGTGAGTGTGTTAATATTAATCTGTGTTCTCTGTCAGGTGTTAATATTCCTGAGGACAGTCGGGGTGTTTTACACTTCACAGGGTTTATCTGACTGTGGGTCATGATATACACAGTGTGTCAGTGAGTGTGTTAATATTAATCTGTGTTCTCTGTCAGTGTGTTAATATTCCTGAGGACAGTAGGGATGTTTTACACTTCACAGGGTGTATCTGACTGTGGGTCATGATATACACAGTGTGTCAGTGAGTGTGTTAATATTAATCTGTGTTCTCTGTCAGTGTGTTAATATTACTGAGGACAGTGGGGGTGTTTTACACTTCACAGGGTGTATCTGACTGTGGGTCATGATGTACACAGTGTGTCAGTGAGTGTGTTAATATTAATCTGTGTTCTCTGTCAGTGTGTTAATATTACTGAGGACAGTGGGGGTGTTTTACACTTCACAGGGTGTATCTGACTGTGGGTCATGATGGACACAGTGTGTCAGTGAGTGTGTTAATATTAATCTGTGTTCTCTGTCAGTGTGTTAATATTCCTGAGGACAGTGGGGTGTTTTACACTTCACAGGGTGTATCTGACTGTGGGTCATGATATACACAGTGTGTCAGTGAGTGTGTTAATATTAATCTGTGTTCTCTGTCAGTGTGTTAATATTACTGAGGACAGTGGGGGTGTTTTACACTTCACAGGGTGTATCTGACTGTGGGTCATGATGGACACAGTGTGTCAGTGAGTGTGTTAATATTAATCTGTGTTCTCTGTCAGTGTGTTAATATTCCTGAGGACAGTGGGGGTGTTTTACACTTCACAGGGTGTATCTGACTGTGGGTCATGATATACACAGTGTGTCAGTGAGTGTGTTAATATTAATCTGTGTTCTCTGTCAGTGTGTTAATATTACTGAGGACAGTGGGGATGTTTTACACTTCACAGGGTATATCTGACTGTGGGTCATGATATACACAGTGTGTCAGTGAGTGTGTTAATATTAATCTGTGTTCTCTGTCAGTGTGTTAATATTACTGAGGACAGTGGGGGTGTTTTACACTTCACAGGGTGTATCTGACTGTGGGTCATGATATACACAGTGTGTCAGTGAGTGTGTTAATATTAATCTGTGTTCTCTGTCAGTGTGTTAATATTACTGAGGACAGTGGGGGTGTTTTACACTTCACAGGGTGTATCTGACTGTGGGTCATGATGTACACAGTGTGTCAGTGAGTGTGTTAATATTAATCTGTGTTCTCTGTCAGTGTGTTAATATTACTGAGGACAGTGGGGGTGTTTTACACTACACAGGATGTATCTGACTGTGGGTCATGATGTACACAGTGTGTCAGTGAGTGTGTTAATATTAATCTGTGTTCTCTGTCAGTGTGTTAATATTACTGAGGACAGTGGAGGTGTTTTTCACTTCACAGGGTGTATCTGACTGTGAGTCATGATATACACAGTGTGTCAGTGAGTGTGTTAATATTAATCTGTGTTCTCTGTCAGTGTGTTAATATTGCTGAGGACAGTGGGGGTGTTTTACACTTCACAGGGTGTATCTGACTGTGGGTCATGATATACACAGTGTGTCAGTGAGTGTGTTAATATTAATCTGTGTTCTCTGTCAGTGTGTTAATATTCCTGAGGACAGTGGGGATGTTTTACACTTCACAGGATGTATCTGACTGTGGGTCATGATATACACAGTGTGTCAGTGAGTGTGTTAATATTAATCTGTGTTCTCTGTCAGTGTGTTAATATTCCTGAGGACAGTGCGGGTGTTTTACACTTCACAGGGTGTATCTGACTGTGGGTCATGATGTACACAGTGTGTCAGTGAGTGTGTTAATATTAATCTGTGTTCTCTGTCAGTGTGTTAATATTGCTGAGGACAGTGGGGGTGTTTTACACTTCACAGGGTGTATCTGACTGTGGGTCATGATATACACAGTGTGTCAGTGAGTGTGTTAATATTAATCTGTGTTCTCTGTCAGTGTGTTAATATTACTGAGGACAGTGGGGGTGTTTTACACTTCACAGGGTGTATCTGACTGTGGGTCATGATGTACACAGTGTGTCAGTGAGTGTGTTAATATTAATCTGTGTTCTCTGTTGGTGTGTTAATATTACTGAGGACAGTGGGGGTGTTTTACACTTCACAGGGTGTATCTGACTGTGGGTCATGATATACACAGTGTGTCAGTGAGTGTGTTAATATTAATCTGTGTTCTCTGTCAGTGTATTCATATTACTGAGGACAGTGGGGGTGTTTTACACTTCACAGGGTGTATCTGACTGTGGGTCATGATATACACATTGTGTCAGTGAGTGTGTTAATATTAATCTGTGTTCTCTGTCAGTGTGTTAATATTGCTGAGGACAGTGGGGGTGTTTTACACTTCACAGGGTGTATCTGACTGTGGGTCATGATATACACAGTGTGTCAGTGAGTGTGTTAATATTAATCTGTGTTCTCTGTCAGTGTGTTAATATTACTGAGGACAGTGGGGGTGTTTTACACTTCACAGGGTGTATCTGACTGTGGGTCATGATATAAACAGTGTGTCAGTGAGTGTGTTAATATTAATCTGTGTTCTCTGTCAGTGTGTTAATATTACTGAGGACAGTGGGGGTGTTTTACACTTCACAGGGTGTATCTGACTGTGGGTCATGATATACACAGTGTGTCAGTGAGTGTGTTAATATTAATCTGTGTTCTCTGTCAGTGTGTTAATATTACTGAGGACAGTGGGGGTGTTTTACACTTCACAGGGTCTATCTGACTGTGGGTCATGATATACACAGTGTGTCAGTGAGTGTGTTAATATTAATCTGTGTTCTCTGTCAGTGTGTTAATATTACTGAGGACAGTGGGGGTGTTTTACACTTCACAGGGTGTATCTGACTGTGGGTCATGATATACACAGTGTGTCAGTGAGTGTCTTAATATTAATCTGTGTTCTCTGTCAGTGTGTTAATATTACTGAGGACAGTGGGGGTGTTTTACACTTAACAGGGTGTATCTGGCTGTGGGTCATGATGTACACAGTGTGTCAGTGAGTGTGTTAATATTAATCTGTGTTCTCTGTCAGTGTGTTAATATTCCTGAGGACAGTGGGGGTGTTTTACACTTCACAGGGTTTATCTGACTGTGAGTCATGATATACACAGTGTGTCAGTGAGTGTGTTAATATTAATCTGTGTTCTCTGTCAGTGTGTTAATATTCCTGAGGACAGTGGGGGTGTTTTACACTTCACAGGGTGTATCTGACTGTGGGTCATGATATACACAGTGTGTCAGTGAGTGTGTTAATATTAATCTGTGTTCTCTGTCAGTGTGTTAATATTACTCAGGACAGTGGGGATGTTTTACACTTCACAGGGTGTATCTGACTGTGGGTCATGATATACACAGTGTGTCAGTGAGTGTGTTAATATTAATCTGTGTTCTCTGTCAGTGTGTTAATATTCCTGAGGACAGTGGGGGTGTTTTACACTTCACAGGGTGTATCTGACTGTGGGTCATGATGTACACAGTGTGTCAGTGAGTGTGTTAATATTAATCTGTGTTCTCTGTCAGTGTGTTAATATTACTGAGGACAGTGGGATTTTTTACACTTCACAGGGTGTATCTGACTGTGGGTCATGATATACACAGTGTGTCAGTGAGTGTGTTAATATTAATCTGTGTTCTCTGTCAGTGTGTTAATATTGCTGAGGACAGTGGGGGTGTTTTACACTTCACAGGGTTTATCTGACTGTGGGTCATGATGTACACAGTGTGTCAGTGAGTGTGTTAATATTAATCTGTGTTCTCTGTCAGTGTGTTAATATTACTGA
The DNA here is from genome assembly GCF_036365525.1 of Heterodontus francisci. Classification (NCBI taxonomy): domain Eukaryota; kingdom Metazoa; phylum Chordata; class Chondrichthyes; order Heterodontiformes; family Heterodontidae; genus Heterodontus; species Heterodontus francisci. The sequence goes on from NW_027141353.1 coordinate 755,696, forward strand.
GGACAGTGGGGGTGTTTTACACTTCACAGGGTTTATCTGACTGTGGGTCATGATATACACCGTGTGTAAGTGAGTGTGTTAATATTAATCTGTGTTCTCTGTCAGTGTGTTAATATTACTGAGGACAGTGGGGGTGTTTTACACTTCACAGGGTGTATCTGACTGTGGGTCATGATATACACAGTGTGTCAGTGAGTGTGTTAATATTAATCTGTGTTCTCTGTCAGTGTGTTAATATTACTGAGGACAGTGGGGGTGTTTTACACTTCACAGGGTGTATCTGACTGTGGGTCATGATATACACAGTGTGTCAGTGAGTGTGTTAATATTAATCTGTGTTCTCTGTCAGTGTGTTAATATTACTGAGGACAGTGGGGGTGTTTTACACTTCACAGGGTGTATCTGACTGTGGGTCATGATATACACAGTGTGTCAGTGAGTGTGTTAATATTAATCTGTGTTCTCTGTCAGTGTGTTAATATTACTGAGGACAGTGGGGGTGTTTTACACTTCACAGGGTGTATCTGACTGTGGGTCATGATATACACAGTGTGTCAGTGAGTGTGTTAATATTAATCTGTGTTCTCTGTCAGTGTGTTAATATTACTGAGGACAGTGGGGGTGTTTTACACTTCACAGGGTCTATCTGACTGTGGGTCATGATATACACAGTGTGTCAGTGAGTGTGTTAATATTAATCTGTGTTCTCTGTCAGTGTGTTAATATTACTGAGGACAGTGGGGGTGTTTTACACTTCACAGGGTGTATCTGACTGTGGGTCATGATATACACAGTGTGTCAGTGAGTGTCTTAATATTAATCTGTGTTCTCTGTCAGTGTGTTAATATTACTGAGGACAGTGGGGGTGTTTTACACTTAACAGGGTGTATCTGGCTGTGGGTCATGATGTACACAGTGTGTCAGTGAGTGTGTTAATATTAATCTGTGTTCTCTGTCAGTGTGTTAATATTCCTGAGGACAGTGGGGGTGTTTTACACTTCACAGGGTTTATCTGACTGTGAGTCATGATATACACAGTGTGTCAGTGAGTGTGTTAATATTAATCTGTGTTCTCTGTCAGTGTGTTAATATTCCTGAGGACAGTGGGGGTGTTTTACACTTCACAGGGTGTATCTGACTGTGGGTCATGATATACACAGTGTGTCAGTGAGTGTGTTAATATTAATCTGTGTTCTCTGTCAGTGTGTTAATATTACTCAGGACAGTGGGGATGTTTTACACTTCACAGGGTGTATCTGACTGTGGGTCATGATATACACAGTGTGTCAGTGAGTGTGTTAATATTAATCTGTGTTCTCTGTCAGTGTGTTAATATTCCTGAGGACAGTGGGGGTGTTTTACACTTCACAGGGTGTATCTGACTGTGGGTCATGATGTACACAGTGTGTCAGTGAGTGTGTTAATATTAATCTGTGTTCTCTGTCAGTGTGTTAATATTACTGAGGACAGTGGGGGTGTTTTACACTTCACAGGGTGTATCTGACTGTGGGTCATGATATACACAGTGTGTCAGTGAGTGTGTTAATATTAATCTGTGTTCTCTGTCAGTGTGTTAATATTGCTGAGGACAGTGGGGGTGTTTTACACTTCACAGGGTTTATCTGACTGTGGGTCATGATGTACACAGTGTGTCAGTGAGTGTGTTAATATTAATCTGTGTTCTCTGTCAGTGTGTTAATATTACTGAGGACAGTGGGGGTGTTTTACACTTCACAGGGTTTATCTGACTGTGGGTCATGATGTACACAGTGTGTAAGTGAGTGTGTTAATATTAATCTGTGTTCTCTGTCAGTGTGTTAATATTACTGAGGACAGTGGGGGTGTTTTACACTTCATAGGGTGTATCTGACTGTGGGTCATGATATACACAGTGTGTCAGTGAGTGTGTTAATATTAATCTGTGTTCTCTGTCAGTGTGTTAATATTACTGAGGACAGTGGGGGTGTTTTACACTTCACAGGGTGTATCTGACTGTGGGTCATGATATACACAGTGTGTCAGTGAGTGTGTTAATATTAATCTGTGTTCTCTGTCAGTGTGTTAATATTGCTGAGGACAGTGGGGGTGTTTTACACTTCACAGGGTGTATCTGACTGTGGGTCATGATATACACAGTGTGTCAGTGAGTGTGTTAATATTAATCTGTGTTCTCTGTCAGTGTGTTAATATTGCTGAGGACAGTGGGGGTGTTTTACACTTCACAGGGTGTATCTGACTGTGGGTCATGATGTACACAGTGTGTCAGTGAGTGTGTTAATATTAATCTGTGTTCTCTGTCAGTGTGTTAATATTCCTGAGGACAGTGGGGGTGTTTTACACTTCACAGGGTTTATCTGACTGTGGGTCATGATATACACAGTGTGTCAGTGAGTGTGTTAATATTAATCTGTGTTCTCTGTCAGTGTGTTAATATTACTGAGGACAGTGGGGGTGTTTTACACTTCACAGGGTTTATCTGACTGTGGGTCATGATATACACAGTGTGTCAGTGAGTGTGTTAATATTAATCTGTGTTCTCTGTCAGTGTGTTAATATTACTGAGGACAGTGGGGGTGTTTTACACTTCACAGGGTGTATCTGACTGTGGGTCATGATATACACAGTGTGTCAGTGAGTGTGTTAATATTAATCTGTGTTCTCTGTCAGTGTGTTAATATTACTGAGGAGAGTGGGGGTGTTTTACACTTCACCGGGTGTATCTGACTGTGGGTCATGATATACACAGTGTGTCAGTGAGTGTGTTAATATTAATCTGTGTTCTCTGTCAGTGTGTTAATATTCCTGAGGACAGTGGGGGTGTTTTACACTTCACAGGGTGTATCTGACTGTGTGTCATGATATACACAGTGTGTCAGTGAGTGTGTTAATATTAATCTGTGTTCTCTGTCAGTGTGTTAATATTACTGAGGACAGTGGGGATGTTTTACACTTCACAGGGTGTATCTGACTGTGGGTCATGATGTACACAGTGTGTCAGTGAGTGTGTTAATATTAATCTGTGTTCTCTGTCAGTGTGTTAATATTACTGAGGACAGTGGGGATGTTTTACACTTCACAGGGTGTATCTGACTGTGGGTCATGATATACACAGTGTGTCAGTGAGTGTGTTAATATTAATCTGTGTTCTCTGTCAGTGTGTTAATATTCCTGAGGACAGTGGGGGTGTTTTACACTTCACAGGGTTTATCTGACTGTGGGTCATGATATACACAGTGTGTCAGTGAGTGTGTTAATATTAATCTGTGTTCTCTGTCAGTGTGTTAATATTCCTGAGGACAGTGGGGGTGTTTTACACTTCACAGGGTGTATCTGACTGTGGGTCATGATATACACAGTGTGTCAGTGAGTGTGTTAATATTAATCTGTGTTCTCTGTCAGTGTGTTAATATTCCTGAGGACAGTGGGGGTGTTTTACACTTCACAGGGTGTATCTGACTGTGGGTCATGATATACACAGTGTGTCAGTGAGTGTGTTAATATTAATCTGTCTTCTCTGTCAGTGTGTTAATATTACTGAGGACAGTGGGGGTGTTTTACACTTCACAGGGTGTATCTGACTGTGGGTCATGATATACACAGTGTGTCAGTGAGTGTGTTAATATTAATCTGTGTTCTCTGTCAGTGTGTTAATATTACTGAGGACAGTGGGGGTGTTTTACACTTCACAGGGTGTATCTGACTGTGGGTCATGATGTACACAGTGTGTCAGTGAGTGTGTTAATATTAATCTGTGTTCTCAGTCAGTGTGTTAATATTACTGAGGACAGTGGGGGTGTTTTACACTTCACAGGGTGTATCTGACTGTGGGTCATGATATACACAGTGTGTCAGTGAGTGTGTTAATATTAATCTGTGTTCTCTGTCAGTGTGTTAATATTACTGAGGACAGTGGGGATGTTTTACACTTCACAGGGTGTATCTGACTGTGGGTCATGATGTACACAGTGTGTCAGTGAGTGTGTTAATATTAATCTGTGTTCTCTGTCAGTGTGTTAATATTCCTGAGGACAGTGGGAATGTTTTACACTTCACAGGGTGTATCTGACTGTGGGTCATGATGTACACAGTGTGTCAGTGAGTGTGTTAATATTAATCTGTGTTCTCTGTCAGTGTGTTAATATTACTGAGGACAGTGGGGGTGTTTTACACTTCACAGGGTGTATCTGACTGTGGGTCATGATATACACAGTGTGTCAGTGAGTGTGTTAATATTAATCTGTGTTCTCTGTCAGTGTGTTAATATTCCTGAGGACAGTGGGGGTGATTTACACTTCACAGGGTGTATCTGACTGTGGGTCATGATGTACACAGTGTGTCAGTGAGTGTGTTAATATTAATCTGTGTTCTCTGTCAGTGTGTTAATATTACTGAGGACAGTGGGGATGTTTTACAATTCACAGGGTGTATCTAACTGTGGGTCAAGATGTACACAGTGTGTCAGTGAGTGTGTTAATATTAATCTGTGTTCTCTGTCAGTGTGTTAATATTCCTGAGGACAGTGGGGGTGTTTTACACTTCACGGGGTGTATCTGAATGTGGGTCATGATATACACAGTGTGTCAGTGAGTGTGTTAATATTAATCTGTGTTCTCTGTCAGTGTGTTAATATTACTGAGGACAGTGGGGGTGTTTTACACTTCACAGGGTTTATCTGACTGTGGGTCATGATATACACAGAGTGTCAGTGAGTGTGTTAATATTAATCTGTGTTCTCTGTCAGTGTGTTAATATTGCTGAGGACAGTGGGAATGTTTTACACTTCACAGGGTGTATCTGACTGTGGGTCATGATATACACAGTGTGTCAGTGAGTGTGTGAATATTAATCTGTGTTCTCTGTCAGTGTGTTAATATTCCTGAGGACAGTGGGGGTGTTTTACACTTCACAGGGTGTATCTGACTGTGGGTCATGATATACACAGTGTGTCAGTGAGTGTGTTAATATTAATCTGTGTTCTCTGTCAGTGTGTTAATATTACTGAGGACAGTGGGGGTGTTTTACACTTCACAGGGTGTATCTGACTGTGGGTCATGATATACAGAGTGTGTCAGTGGGTGTGTTAATATTAATCTGTGTTCTCTGTCAGTGTGTTAATATTCCTGAGGACAGTGGGAGTGCTTTGCACTTCACAGGGTGTATCTGACTGTGGGTCATGATATACACAGTGTGTCAGTGAGTGTGTTAATATTAATCTGTGTTCTCTGTCAGTGTGTTAATATTACTGAGGACGGTGGAGGTGTTTTACACTTCACAGGGTTTATCTGACTGTGGGTCATGATGTACACAGTGTGTCAGTGAGTGTGTTAATATTAATCTGTGTTCTCTGTCAGTGTGTTAATATTCCTGAGGACAGTGGGTGTGTTTTACACTTCACCGGGTGTATCTGACTGTGGGTCATGATATACACAGTGTGTCAGTGAGTGTGTTAATATTAATCTGTGTTCTCTGTCAGTGTGTTAATATTACTGAGGACAGTGGGGGTGTTTTACACTTCACAGGGTGTATCTGACTGTGGGTCATGATATACACAGTGTGTCAGTGAGTGTGTTAATATTAATCTGTGTTCTCTGTCAGTGTGTTAATATTACTGAGGACAGTGGGGGTGTTTTACACTTCACAGGGTGTATCTGACTGTGGGTCATGATATACACAGTGTGTCAGTGAGTGTGTTAATATTAATCTGTGTTCTCTGTCAGTGTGTTAATATTACTGAGGACAGTGGGGGTGTTTTACACTTCACCGGGTGTATCTGACTGTTGGTCATGATATACACAGTGTGTCAGTGAGTGTGTTAATATTAATCTGTGTTCTCTGTCAGTGTGTTAATATTACTGAGGACAGTGGGGGTGTTTTACACTTCACAGGGTGTATCTGACTGTGGGTCATGATATACACAGTGTGTCAGTGAGTGTGTTAGTATTAATCTGTGTTCTCTGTCAGTGTGTTAATATACCTGAGGACAGTGGGGGTGTTTTACACTTCACAGGGTGTATCTGACTGTGGGTCATGATGTACACAGTGTGTCAGTGAGTGTGTTAATATTAATCTGTGTTCTCTGTCAGTGTGTTAATATTACTGAGGACAGTGGGGGTGTTTTACACTTCACCGGGTGTATCTGACTGTGGGTCATGATATACACAGTGTGTCAGTGAGTGTGTTAATATTAATCTGTGTTCTCTGTCAGTGTGTTAATATTCCTGAGGACAGTGGGGGTGTTTTACACTTCACAGGGTGTATCTGGCTGTGAGTCATGATGTACACAGTGTGTCAGTGTGTGTGTTATTATTAATCTGTGTTCTCTGTCAGTGTGTTAATATTACTGAGGACAGTGGGAATGATTTACACTTCACAGGGTGTATCTGACTGTGGGTCATGATATACACAGTGTGTCAGTGAGTGTGTTAATATTAATCTGTGTACTCTGTCAGTGTGTTAATATTACTGAGGACAGTGGGGTGTTTTACAATTCACAGGGTGTATCTAACTGTGGGTCATGATATACACAGTGTGTCAGTGAGTGTGTTAATATTAATCTGTGTTCTCTGTCAGTGTGTTAATATTACTGAGGACAGTGGGGGTGTTTTACACTTCACAGGGTGTATCTGACTGTGGGTCATGATATACACAGTGTGTCAGTGAGTGTGTTAATATTAATCTGTGTACTCTGTCAGTGTGTTAATATTACTGAGGACAGTGGGGATGTTTTACACTTCACAGGGTGTATCTGACTGTGGGTCATGATGTACACAGTGTGTCAGTGAGTGTGTTAATATTAATCTGTGTTCTCTGTCAGTGTGTTAATATTCCTGAGGACAGTGGGAATGTTTTACACTTCACAGGGTGTATCTGACTGTGGGTCATGATGTACACAGTGTGTCAGTGAGTGTGTTAATATTAATCTGTGTTCTCTGTCAGTGTGTTAATATTACTGAGGACAGTGGGGGTGTTTTACACTTCACAGGGTGTATCTGACTGTGGGTCATGATATACACAGTGTGTCAGTGAGTGTGTTAATATTAATCTGTGTTCTCTGTCAGTGTGTTAATATTCCTGAGGACAGTGGGGGTGATTTACACTTCACAGGGTGTATCTGACTGTGGGTCATGATGTACACAGTGTGTCAGTGAGTGTGTTAATATTAATCTGTGTTCTCTGTCAGTGTGTTAATATTACTGAGGACAGTGGGGATGTTTTGCACTTCACAGGGTGTATCTGAATGTGGGTCATGATATACACAGTGTGTCAGTGAGTGTGTTAATATTAATCTGTGTTCTCTGTCAGTGTGTTAATATTACTGAGGACAGTGGGGGTGTTTTGCACTTCACAGGGTTTATCTGACTGTGGGTCATGATATACACAGTGTGTCAGTGAGTGTGTTAATATTAATCTGTGTTCTCTGTCAGTGTGTTAATATTGCTGAGGACAGTGGGAATGTTTTACACTTCACAGGGTGTATCTGACTGTGGGTCATGATATACACAGTGTGTCAGTGAGTGTGTGAATATTAATCTGTGTTCTCTGTCAGTGTGTTAATATTCCTGAGGACAGTGGGGGTGTTTTACACTTCACAGGGTGTATCTGACTGTGGGTCATGATATACACAGTGTGTCAGTGAGTGTGTTAATATTAATCTGTGTTCTCTGTCAGTGTGTTAATATTACTGAGGACAGTGGGGGTGTTTTACACTTCACAGGGTGTATCTGACTGTGGGTCATGATATACAGAGTGTGTCAGTGGGTGTGTTAATATTAATCTGTGTTCTCTGTCAGTGTGTTAATATTCCTGAGGACAGTGGGAGTGTTTTGCACTTCACAGGGTGTATCTAACTGTGGGTCATGATATACACAGTGTGTCAGTGAGTGTGTTAATATTAATCTGTGTTCTCTGTCAGTGTGTTAATATTACTGAGGACAGTGGGGGTGTTTTACACTTCACAGGGTTTATCTGACTGTGGGTCATGATATACACAGTGTGTCAGTGAGTGTGTTAATATTAATCTGTGTTCTCTGTCAGTGTGTTAATATTACTGAGGACAGTGGGGGTGTTTTGCACTTCACAGGGTTTATCTGACTGTGGGTCATGATATACACAGTGTGTCAGTGAGTGTGTTAATATTAATCTGTGTTCTCTGTCAGTGTGTTAATATTACAGAGGACAGTGGGGGTGTTTTACACTTCACAGGGTGTATCTGACTGTGGGTCATGATGTACACAGTGTGTCAGTGAGTGTGTTAATATTAATCTGTGTTCTCTGTCAGTGTGTTAATATTACTGAGGACAGTGGGGGTGTTTTACACTTCACAGGGTGTATCTGACTGTGGGTCATGATATACACAGTGTGTCAGTGAGTGTGTTAATATTAATCTGTGTTCTCTGTCAGTGTGTTAATATTCCTGAGGACAGTGGGGGTGATTTACACTTCACAGGGTGTATCTGACTGTGGGTCATGATGTACACAGTGTGTCAGTGAGTGTGTTAATATTAATCTGTGTTCTCTGTCAGTGTGTTAATATTACTGAGGACAGTGGGGGTGTTTTACACTTCACAGGGTTTATCTGACTGTGGGTCATGATATACACAGTGTGTCAGTGAGTGTGTTAATATTAATCTGTGTTCTCTGTCAGTGTGTTAATATTGCTGAGGACAGTGGGAATGTTTTACACTTCACAGGGTGTATCTGACTGTGGGTCATGATATACACAGTGTGTCAGTGAGTGTGTGAATATTAATCTGTGTTCTCTGTCATTGTGTTAATATTCCTGAGGACAGTGGGGGTGTTTTACACTTCACAGGGTGTATCTGACTGTGGGTCATGATATACACAGTGTGTCAGTGAGTGTGTTAATATTAATCTGTGTTCTCTGTCAGTGTGTTAATATTACTGAGGACAGTGGGGGTGTTGTACACTTCACAGGGTGTATCTGACTGTGGGTCATGATATACAGAGTGTGTCAGTGGGTGTGTTAATATTAATCTGTGTTCTCTGTCAGTGTGTTAATATTCCTGAGGACAGTGGGAGTGTTTTGCACTTCACAGGGTGTATCTGACTGTGGGTCATGATATACACAGTGTGTCAGTGAGTGTGTTAATATTAATCTGTGTTCTCTGTCAGTGTGTTAATATTACTGAGGACGGTGGAGGTGTTTTACACTTCACAGGGTTTATCTGACTGTGGGTCATGATGTACACAGTGTGTCAGTGAGTGTGTTAATATTAATCTGTGTTCTCTGTCAGTGTGTTAATATTCCTGAGGACAGTGGGTGTGTTTTACACTTCACCGGGTGAATCTGACTGTGGGTCATGATATACACAGTGTGTCAGTGAGTGTGTTAATATTAATCTGTGTTCTCTGTCAGTGTGTTAATATTACTGAGGACAGTGGGGGTGTTTTACACTTCACAGGGTGTATCTGACTGTTGGTCATGATATACACAGTGTGTCAGTGAGTGTGTTAATATTAATCTGTGTTCTCTGTCAGTGTGTTAATATTACTGAGGACAGTGGGGGTGTTTTACACTTCACAGGGTGTATCTGACTGTGGGTCATGATATACACAGTGTGTCAGTGAGTGTGTTAATATTAATCTGTGTTCTCTGTCAGTGTGTTAATATTACTGAGGACAGTGGGGGTGTTTTACACTTCACCGGGTGTATCTGACTGTGGGTCATGATATACACAGTGTGTCAGTGAGTGTGTTAATATTAATCTGTGTTCTCTGTCAGTGTGTTAATATTACTGAGGACAGTGGGGGTGTTTTACACTTCACAGGGTGTATCTGACTGTGGGTCATGATATACACAGTGTGTCAGTGAGTGTGTTAATATTAATCTGTGTTCTCTGTCAGTGTGTTAATATACCTGAGGACAGTGGGGGTGTTTTACACTTCACAGGGTGTATCTGACTGTGGGTCATGATGTACACAGTGTGTCAGTGAGTGTGTTAATATTAATCTGTGTTCTCTGTCAGTGTGTTAATATTACTGAGGACAGTGGGGGTGTTTAACACTTCACCGGGTGTATCTGACTGTGGGTCATGATATACACAGTGTGTCAGTGAGTGTGTTAATATTAATCTGTGTTCTCTGTCAGTGTGTTAATATTCCTGAGGACAGTGGGGGTGTTTTACACTTCACAGGGTGTATCTAACTGTGGGTCATGATATACACAGTGTGTCAGTGAGTGTGTTAATATTAATCTGTGTTCTCTGTCAGTGTGTTAATATTCCTGAGGACAGTGGGGGTGTTTTACACTTCACAGGGTGTATCTAACTGTGGGTCATGATATACACAGTGTGTCAGTGAGTGTGTTAATATTAATCTGTGTTCTCTGTCAGTGTGTTAATATTACTGAGGACAGTGGGGGTGTTTTACACTTCACCGGGTGTATCTGACTGTGGGTCATGATATACACAGTGTCTCAGTGAGTGTGTTAATATTAATCTGTGTTCTCTGTCAGTGTGTTAATATTCCTGAGGACAGTGGGGTGTTTTACAATTCACAGGGTGTATCTAACTGTGGGTCATGATATACACAGTGTGTCAGTGAGTGTGTTAATATTAATCTGTGTTCTCTGTCAGTGTGTTAATATTACTGAGGACAGTGGGGGTGTTTTACACTTCACAGGGTGTATCTGACTGTGGGTCATGATGTACACAGTGTGTCAGTGGGTGTGTTAATATTAATCTGTGTTCTCTGTCAGTGTGTTAATATTCCTGAGGACAGTGGGAGTGTTTTGCACTTCACAGGGTGTATCTAACTGTGGGTCATGATATACACAGTGTGTCAGTGAGTGTGTTAATATTAATCTGTGTTCTCTGTCAGTGTGTTAATATTACTGAGGACAGTGGGGGTGTTTTACACTTCACAGGGTGTATCTGACTGTGGGTCATGATATACACAGTGTGTCAGTGAGTGTGTTAATATTAATCTGTGTTCTCTGTCAGTGTGTTAATATTACTGAGGACAGTGGGGTTGTTTTGCACTTCACAGGGTTTATCTGACTGTGGGTCATGATATACACAGTGTGTCAGTGAGTGTGTTAATATTAATCTGTGTTCTCTGTCAGTGTGTTAATATTACAGAGGACAGTGGGGGTGTTTTACACTTCACAGGGTGTATCTGACTCTGGGTGATGATATACACAGTGTGTCAGTGAGTGTGTTAATATTAATCTGTGTTCTCTGTCAGTGTGTTAATATTACTGAGGACAGTGGGGATGTTTTACCCTTCACAGGGTGTATCTGACTGTGGGTCATGATATACACAGTGTGTCAGTGAGTGTGTTAATATTAATCTGTGTTCTCTGTCAGTGTGTTAATATTACTGAGGACAGTGGGGGTGTTTTACACTTCACAGGGTGTATCTGACTGTGGGTCATGATGTACACAGTGTGTCAGTGAGTGTGTTAATATTAATCTGTGTTCTCTGTCAGTGTGTTAATATTACTGAGGACAGTGGGGGTGTTTTACACTTCACAGGGTGTAACTGACTGTGGGTCATGATATACACAGTGTGTCAGTGAGTGTGTTAATATTAATCTGTGTTCTCTGTCAGTGTGTTAATATTACTGAGGACAGTGGGGGTGTTTTACACTTCACAGGGTGTATCTGACTGTGGGTCATGATATACACAGTGTGTCAGTGAGTGTGTTAATATTAATCTGTGTTCTCTGTCAGTGTGTTAATATTACTGAGGACAGTGGGGGTGTTTTACACTTCACAGGGTGTATCTGACTGTGGGTCATGATATACACAGTGTGTCAGTGAGTGTGTTAATATTAATCTGTGTTCTCTGTCAGTGTGTTAATATTACTGAGGACAGTGGGGGTGTTTTACACTTCACCGGGTGTATCTGACTGTGTGTCATGATATACACAGTGTGTCAGTGAGTGTGTTAATATTAATCTGTGTTCTCTGTCAGTGTGTTAATATTACTGAGGACAGTGGGGGTGTTTTACACTTCACAGGGTGTATCTGACTGTGGGTCATGATATACACAGTGTGTCAGTGAGTGTGTTAATATTAATCTGTGTTCTCTGTCAGTGTGTTAATATACCTGAGGACAGTGGGGGTGTTTTACACTTCACAGGGTGTATCTGACTGTGGGTCATGATGTACACAGTGTGTCAGTGAGTGTGTTAATATTAATCTGTGTTCTCTGTCAGTGTGTTAATATTCCTGAGGACAGTGGGTGTGTTTTACACTTCACCGGGTGAATCTGACTGTGGGTCATGATATACACAGTGTGTCAGTGAGTGTGTTAATATTAATCTGTGTTCTCTGTCAGTGTGTTAATATTACTGAGGACAGTGGGGGTGTTTTACACTTCACAGGGTGTATCTGACTGTGGGTCATGATATACACAGTGTGTCAGTGAGTGTGTTAATATTAATCTGTGTTCTCTGTCAGTGTGTTAATATTACTGAGGACAGTGGGGGTGTTTTACACTTCACAGGGTGTATCTGACTGTGGGTCATGATATACACAGTGTGTCAGTGAGTGTGTTAATATTAATCTGTGTTCTCTGTCAGTGTGTTAATATTACTGAGGACAGTGGGGGTGTTTTACACTTCACCGGGTGTATCTGACTGTGGGTCATGATATACACAGTGTGTCAGTGAGTGTGTTAATATTAATCTGTGTTCTCTGTCAGTGTGTTAATATTACTGAGGACAGTGGGGGTGTTTTACACTTCACAGGGTGTATCTGACTGTGGGTCATGATATACACAGTGTGTCAGTGAGTGTGTTAATATTAATCTGTGTTCTCTGTCAGTGTGTTAATATACCTGAGGACAGTGGGGGTGTTTTACACTTCACAGGGTGTATCTGACTGTGGGTCATGATGTACACAGTGTGTCAGTGAGTGTGTTAATATTAATCTGTGTTCTCTGTCAGTGTGTTAATATTACTGAGGACAGTGGGGGTGTTTAACACTTCACCGGGTGTATCTGACTGTGGGTCATGATATACACAGTGTGTCAGTGAGTGTGTTAATATTAATCTGTGTTCTCTGTCAGTGTGTTAATATTCCTGAGGACAGTGGGGGTGTTTTACACTTCACAGGGTGTATCTAACTGTGGGTCATGATATACACAGTGTGTCAGTGAGTGTGTTAATATTAATCTGTGTTCTCTGTCAGTGTGTTAATATTCCTGAGGACAGTGGGGGTGTTTTACACTTCACAGGGTGTATCTAACTGTGGGTCATGATATACACAGTGTGTCAGTGAGTGTGTTAATATTAATCTGTGTTCTCTGTCAGTGTGTTAATATTACTGAGGACAGTGGGGGTGTTTTACACTTCACCGGGTGTATCTGACTGTGGGTCATGATATACACAGTGTCTCAGTGAGTGTGTTAATATTAATCTGTGTTCTCTGTCAGTGTGTTAATATTCCTGAGGACAGTGGGGTGTTTTACAATTCACAGGGTGTATCTAACTGTGGGTCATGATATACACAGTGTGTCAGTGAGTGTGTTAATATTAATCTGTGTTCTCTGTCAGTGTGTTAATATTACTGAGGACAGTGGGGGTGTTTTACACTTCACAGGGTGTATCTGACTGTGGGTCATGATATACAGAGTGTGTCAGTGGGTGTGTTAATATTAATCTGTGTTCTCTGTCAGTGTGTTAATATTCCTGAGGACAGTGGGAGTGTTTTGCACTTCACAGGGTGTATCTAACTGTGGGTCATGATATACACAGTGTGTCAGTGAGTGTGTTAATATTAATCTGTGTTCTCTGTCAGTGTGTTAATATTACTGAGGACAGTGGGGGTGTTTTACACTTCACAGGGTGTATCTGACTGTGGGTCATGATATACACAGTGTGTCAGTGAGTGTGTTAATATTAATCTGTGTTCTCTGTCAGTGTGTTAATATTACTGAGGACAGTGGGGTTGTTTTGCACTTCACAGGGTTTATCTGACTGTGGGTCATGATATACACAGTGTGTCAGTGAGTGTGTTAATATTAATCTGTGTTCTCTGTCAGTGTGTTAATATTACAGAGGACAGTGGGGGTGTTTTACACTTCACAGGGTGTATCTGACTCTGGGTGATGATATACACAGTGTGTCAGTGAGTGTGTTAATATTAATCTGTGTTCTCTGTCAGTGTGTTAATATTACTGAGGACAGTGGGGATGTTTTACCCTTCACAGGGTGTATCTGACTGTGGGTCATGATATACACAGTGTGTCAGTGAGTGTGTTAATATTAATCTGTGTTCTCTGTCAGTGTGTTAATATTACTGAGGACAGTGGGGGTGTTTTACACTTCACAGGGTGTATCTGACTGTGGGTCATGATGTACACAGTGTGTCAGTGAGTGTGTTAATATTAATCTGTGTTCTCTGTCAGTGTGTTAATATTACTGAGGACAGTGGGGGTGTTTTACACTTCACAGGGTGTAACTGACTGTGGGTCATGATATACACAGTGTGTCAGTGAGTGTGTTAATATTAATCTGTGTTCTCTGTCAGTGTGTTAATATTGCTGAGGACAGTGGGGGTGTTTTACACTTCACAGGGTGTATCTGACTGTGGGTCATGATGTACACAGTGTATCAGTGAGTGTGTTAATATTAATCTGTGTTCTCTGTCAGTGTGTTAATATTACTGAGGACAGTGGGGATGTTTTACACTTCACAGGGTGTAACTGACTGTGGGTCATGATATACACAGTGTGTCAGTGAGTGTGTTAATATTAATCTGTGTTCTCTGTCAGTGTGTTAATATTCCTGAGGACAGTGGGGGTGTTTTACACTTCACCGGGTGTATCTGACTCTGGGTCATGATATACACAGTGTGTCAGTGAGTGTGTTAATATTAATCTGTGTTCTCTGTCAGTGTATTAATATTACTGAGGACAGTGGGGGTGTTTTACACTTCACAGGGTGTATCTGACTGTGGATCATGATATAAACAGTGTGTCAGTGAGTGTGTTAATATTAATCTGTGTTCTCTGTCAGTGTGTTAATATTACTGAGGACAGTGGGGGTGTTTTACACTTCACAGGGTGTATCTGACTGTGGGTCATGATGTACACAGTGTGTCAGTGAGTGTGTTAATATTAATCTGTGTTCTCTGTCAGTGTGTTAATATTACTGAGGACAGTGGGGGTGTTTTACACTTCACAGGGTGTATCTGACTGTGGGTCATGATATACACAGTGTGTCAGTGAGTGTGTTAATATTAATCTGTGTTCTCTGTCAGTGTATTAATATTACCGAGGACAGTGGGGGTGTTTTACACTTCACAGGGTGTATCTGACTGTGGGTCATGATGTACACAGTGTGTCAGTGAGTGTGTTAATATTAATCTGTGTTCTCTGTCAGTGTGTTAGTATTACTGAGGACAGTGGGGGTGTTTTACACTTCACAGGGTGTATCTGACTCTGGGTCATGATATACACAGTGTGTCAGTGAGTGTGTTAATATTAATCTGTGTTCTCTGTCAGTGTGTTAATATTACTGAGGACAGTGGGGGTGTTTTACACTTCACAGGGTGTATCTGACTGTGGATCATGATATAAACAGTGTGTCAGTGAGTGTGTTAATATTAATCTGTGTTCTCTGTCAGTGTGTTAATATTACTGAGGACAGTGGGGGTGTTTTACACTTCACAGGGTGTATCTGACTGTGGGTCATGATGTACACAGTGTGTCAGTGAGTGTGTTAATATTAATCTGTGTTCTCTGTCAGTGTGTTAATATTACTGAGGACAGTGGGGGTGTTTTACACTTCACAGGGTGTATCTGACTGTGGGTCATGATATACACAGTGTGTCAGTGAGTGTGTTAATATTAATCTGTGTTCTCTGTCAGTGTATTAATATTACCGAGGACAGTGGGGGTGTTTTACACTTCACAGGGTGTATCTGACTGTGGGTCATGATGTACACAGTGTGTCAGTGAGTGTGTTAATATTAATCTGTGTTCTCTGTCAGTGTGTTAGTATTACTGAGGACAGTGGGGGTGTTTTACACTTCACAGGGTGTATCTGACTCTGGGTCATGATATACACAGTGTGTCAGTGAGTGTGTTAATATTAATCTGTGTTCTCTGTCAGTGTGTTAATATTATTGAGGACAGTGGGGGTGTTTTACACTTCACAGGGTGCATCTGACTGTGGGTCATGATATACACAGTGTGTCAGTGAGTGTGTTAAAATTAATCTGTGTTCTCTGTCAGTGTGTCAATATTCCTGAGGACAGTGGGGGTGTTTTACACTTCACAGGGTGTATCTGACTGTGGGTCATGATATACACAGTGTGTCAGTGAGTGTGTTAATATTAATCTGTGTTCTCTGTCAGTGTGTTAATATACCTGAGGACAGTGGGGGTGTTTTACACTTCACAGGGTGTATCTGACTGTGGGTCATGATATACACAGTGTGTCAGTGAGTGTGTTAATATTAATCTGTGTTCTCTGTCAGTGTGTTAATATTACTGAGGACAGTGGGGGTGTTTTACACTTCACAGGGTGTATCTGACTGTGGGTCATGATATACACAGTGTGTCAGTGAGTGTGTTAATATTAATCTGTGTTCTCTGTCAGTGTGTTAATATTCCTGAGGACAGTGGGGATGTTTTACACTTCACAGGGTGTATCTGACTGTGGGTCATGATATACACAGTGTGTCAGTGAGTGTGTTAATATTAATCTGTGTTCTCTGTCAGTGTGTTAATATTACTGAGGACAGTGGGGATGTTTTACACTTCACAGGGTGTATCTGACTATGGGTCATGATGTACAAAGTGTGTCAGTGAGTGTGTTAATATTAATCTGTGTTCTCTGTCAGTGTGTTAATATTACTGAGGACAGTGGGGGTGTTTTACACTTCACAGGGTGTATCTGACTCTGGGTCATGATATACACAGTGTGTCAGTGAGTGTGTTAATATTAATCTGTGTTCTCTGTCAGTGTGTTAATATTACTGAGGACAGTGGGGGTGTTTTACACTTCACAGGGTGTATATGACTGTGGGTCATGATATACACAGTGTGTCAGTGAGTGTGTTAATATTAATCTGTGTTCTCTGTCAGTGTGTTAATATTCCTGAGGACAGTGGGGGTGTTTTACACTTCACAGGGTGTATCTGACTCTGGGTCATGATATACACAGTGTGTCAGTGAGTGTGTTAATATTAATCTGTGTTCTCTGTCAGTGTGTTAATATTACTGAGGACAGTGGGGGTGTTTTACACTTCACAGGGTGTATCTGACTGTGGGTCATGATATACACAGTTTGTCAGTGAGTGTGTTAATATTAATCTGTGTTCTCTGTCAGTGTGTTAATATTCCTGAGGACAGTGGGGGTGTTTTACACTTCACAGGGTGTATCTGACTGTGGGTCATGATATACACAGTGTTTCAGTGAGTGTGTTAATATTAATCTGTGTTCTCTGTCAGTGTGTTAATATTACTGAGGACAGTGGGGATGTTTTACACTTCACAGGGTGTATCTGACTGTGGGTCATGATGTACACAGTGTGTCAGTGAGTGTGTTAATATTAATCTGTGTTCTCTGTCAGTGTGTTAATATTACTGAGGACAGTGGGGGTGTTTTACACTTCACAGGGTGTATCTGACTGTGGGTCATGATATACACAGTGTGTCAGTGAGTGTGTTAATATTAATCTGTGTTCTCTGTCAGTGTGTTAATATTACTGAGGACAGTGGGGGTGTTTTACACTTCACAGGGTGTATCTGACTGTGGGTCATGATATACACAGTGTGTCAGTGAGTGTGTTAATATTAATCTGTGTTCTCTGTCAGTGTGTTAATATTACTGAGGACAGTGGGGGTGTTTTACACTTCACAGGGTGTATCTGACTGTGGGTCATGATATACACAGTGTGTCAGTGAGTGTGTTAATATTAATCTGTGTTCTCTGTCAGTGTTTTGATATTCCTGAGGACAGTGGGGGTGTTTTACACTTCACAGGGTGTATCTGACTGTGGGTCATGATATACACAGTGTGTCAGTGAGTGTGTTAATATTAATCTGTGTTCTCTGTCAGTGTGTTAATATTACTGAGGACAGTGGGGATGTTTTACACTTCACAGGGTGTATCTGACTGTGGGTCATGATATACACAGTGTGTCAGTGAGTGTGTTAATATTAATCTGTGTTCTCTGTCAGTGTGTTAATATTACTGAGGACAGTGGGGATGTTTTACACTTCACAGGGTGTATCTGACTGTGGGTCATGATATACACAGTGTGTCAGTGAGTGTGTTAATATTAATCTGTGTTCTCTGTCAGTGTGTTAATATTCCTGAGGACAGTGGGGATGTTTTACACTTCACAGGGTGTATCTGACTGTGGGTCATGATATACACAGTGTGTCAGTGAGTGTGTTAATATTAATCTGTGTTCTCTGTCAGTGTGTTAACATTCCTGAGGACAGTGGGGGTGTTTTACACTTCACAGGGTGTATCTGACTGTGCGTCATGATATACACAGTGTGTCAGTGAGTGTGTTAATATTAATCTGTGTTCTCTGTCAGTGTGTTAATATTCCTGAGGACAGTGGGGGTGTTTTACACTTCACAGGATGTATCTGACTGTGGGTCATGATATACACGGTGTGTCAGTGAGTGTGTTAATATTAATGTGTGCTCTCTGTCAGTGTGTTAATATTCCTGAGGACAGTGGGGGTGTTTTACACT
Organism: Heterodontus francisci; assembly: GCF_036365525.1. NCBI lineage: Eukaryota > Metazoa > Chordata > Chondrichthyes > Heterodontiformes > Heterodontidae > Heterodontus > Heterodontus francisci. The sequence goes on from NW_027141353.1 coordinate 774,382, forward strand.
TCACAGGGTTTATCTGACTGTGAGTCATGATATACACAGTGTGTCAGTGAGTGTGTTAATATTAATCTGTGTTCTCTGTCAGTGTGTTAATATTCCTGAGGACAGAGGGGGTGTTTTACACTTCACAGGATGTATCTGACTGTGGGTCATGATATACACAGTGTGTCAGTGAGTGTGTTAATATTAATCTGTGTTCTCTGTCAGTGTGTTAATATTACTGAGGACAGTGGGGGTGTTTTACACTTCACAGGGTTTATCTGACTGTGGGTCATGATATACACAGTGTGTCAGTGAGTGTGTTAATATTAATCTGTGTTCTCTGTCAGTGTGTTAATATTACTGAGGACAGTGGGGTGTTTTACACTTCACAGGGTGTATCTGACTGTGGGTCATGATGTACACAGTGTGTCAGTGAGTGTGTTAATATTAATCTGTGTTCTCTGTCAGTGTGTTAATATTCCTGAGGACAGTGGGGGTGTTTTACACTTCACAGGGTTTATCTGACTGTGAGTCATGATATACACAGTGTGTCAGTGAGTGTGTTAATATTAATCTGTGTTCTCTGTCAGTGTGTTAATATTCCTGAGGACAGAGGGGGTGTTTTACACTTCACAGGATGTATCTGACTGTGGGTCATGATATACACAGTGTGTCAGTGAGTGTCTTAATATTAATCTGTGTTCTCTGTCAGTGTGTTAATATTACTGAGGACAGTGGGGGTGTTTTACACTTCACAGGGTTTATCTGACTGTGGGTCATGATATACACAGTGTGTCAGTGAGTGTGTTAATATTAATCTGTGTTCTCTGTCAGTGTGTTAATATTACTGAGGACAGTGGGGTGTTTTACACTTCACAGGGTGTATCTGACTGTGGGTCATGATATACACAGTGTGTCAGTGAGTGTGTTAATATTAATCTGTGTTCTCTGTCAGTGTGTTAATATTACTGAGGACAGTGGGGGTGTTTTACACTTCACAGGGTGCATCTGACTGTGGGTCATGATGTACACAGTGTGTCAGTGAGTGTGTTAATATTAATCTGTGTTCTCTGTCAGTGTGTTAATATTCCTGAGGACAGTGGGGGTGTTTTACACTTCACAGGGTTTATCTGACTGTGAGTCATGATATACACAGTGTGTCAGTGAGTGTGTTAATATTAATCTGTGTTCTCTGTCAGTGTGTTAATATTCCTGAGGACAGAGGGGGTGTTTTACACTTCACAGGATGTATGTGACTGTGGGTCATGATATACACAGTGTGTCAGTGAGTGTGTTAATATTAATCTGTGTTCTCTGTCAGTGTGTTAATATTACTGAGGACAGTGGGGGTGTTTTACACTTCACAGGGTTCATCTGACTGTGGGTCATGATATACACAGTGTGTCAGTGAGTGTGTTAATATTAATCTGTGTTCTCTGTCAGTGTATTAATATTACTGAGGACAGTGGGGTGTTTTACACTTCACAGGGTGTATCTGACTGTGGGTCATGATATACACAGTGTGTCAGTGAGTGTGTTAATATTAATCTGTGTTCTCTGTCAGTGTGTTAATATTCCTGAGGACACTGGGGGTGTTTTACACTTCACAGGGTGTATGTGACTCTGGGTCATGATATACACAGTGTGTCAGTGAGTGTGTTAATATTAATCTGTGTTCTCTGTCAGTGTGTTAATATTCCTGAGGACAGAGGGGGTGTTTTACACTTCACAGGATGTATCTGACTGTGGGTCATGATATACACAGTGTGTCAGTGAGTGTGTTAATATTAATCTGTGTTCTCTGTCAGTGTGTTAATATTACTGAGGACAGTGGGGGTGTTTTACACTTCACAGGGTGTATCTGACTGTGGGTCATGATATACACAGTGTGTCAGTGAGTGTGTTAATATTAATCTGTGTTCTCTGTCAGTGTGTTAATATTACTGAGGACAGTGGGGTGTTTTACACTTCACAGGGTGTATCTGACTGTGGGTCATGATATACACAGTGTGTCAGTGAGTGTGTTAATATTAATCTGTGTTCTCTGTCAGTGTGTTAATATTACTGAGGACAGTGGGGGTGTTTTACACTTCACAGGGTGTATCTGACTGTGGGTCATGATGTACACAGTGTGTCAGTGAGTGTGTTAATATTAATCTGTGTTCTCTGTCAGTGTGTTAATATTCCTGAGGACAGTGGGGGTGTTTTACACTTCACAGGGTTTATCTGACTGTGAGTCATGATATACACAGTGTGTCAGTGAGTGTGTTAATATTAATCTGTGTTCTCTGTCAGTGTGTTAATATTCCTGAGGACAGAGGGGGTGTTTTACACTTCACAGGATGTATCTGACTGTGGGTCATGATATACACAGTGTGTCAGTGAGTGTCTTAATATTAATCTGTGTTCTCTGTCAGTGTGTTAATATTACTGAGGACAGTGGGGGTGTTTTACACTTCACAGGGTTTATCTGACTGTGGGTCATGATATACACAGTGTGTCAGTGAGTGTGTTAATATTAATCTGTGTTCTCTGTCAGTGTGTTAATATTACTGAGGACAGTGGGGTGTTTTACACTTCACAGGGTGTATCTGTCTGTGGGTCATGATATACACAGTGTGTCAGTGAGTGTGTTAATATTAATCTGTGTTCTCTGTCAGTGTGTTAATATTACTGAGGACAGTGGGGGTGTTTTACACTTCACAGGGTGTATCTGACTGTGGGTCATGATGTACACAGTGTGTCAGTGAGTGTGTTAATATTAATCTGTGTTCTCTGTCAGTGTGTTAATATTCCTGAGGACAGTGGGGGTGTTTTACACTTCACAGGGTTTATCTGACTGTGAGTCATGATATACACAGTGTGTCAGTGAGTGTGTTAATATTAATCTGTGTTCTCTGTCAGTGTGTTAATATTCCTGAGCACTGAGGGGGTGTTTTACACTTCGCAGGATGTATGTGACTGTGGGTCATGATATACACAGTGTGTCAGTGAGTGTGTTAATATTAATCTGTGTTCTCTGTCAGTGTGTTAATATTACTGAGGACAGTGGGGGTGTTTTACACTTCACAGGGTGTATCTGACTGTGGGTCATGATGTACACAGTGTGTCAGTGAGTGTGTTAATATTAATCTGTGTTCTCTGTCAGTGTGTTAATATTCCTGAGGACAGTGGGGGTGTTTTACACTTCACAGGGTGTATGTGACTCTGGGTCATGATATACACAGTGTGTCAGTGAGTGTGTTAATATTAATCTGTGTTCTCTGTCAGTGTGTTAATATTACTGAGGACAGTGGGGGTGTTTTACACTTCACAGGGTGTATCTGACTGTGGGTCATGATATACACAGTGTGTCAGTGAGTGTGTTAATATTAATCTGTGTTCTCTGTCAGTGTGTTAATATTCCTGAGGACAGTGGGGGTGTTTTACACTTCACAGGGTGTATCTGACTGTGGGTCATGATATACACAGTGTTTCAGTGAGTGTGTTAATATTAATCTGTGTTCTCTGTCAGTGTGTTAATATTACTGAGGACAGTGGGGATGTTTTACACTTCACAGGGTGTATCTGACTGTGGGTCATGATATACACAGTGTGTCAGTGAGTGTGTTAATATTAATCTGTGTTCTCTGTCAGTGTGTTAATATTACTGAGGACAGTGGGGATGTTTTACACTTCACAGGGTGTATCTGACTGTGGGTCATGATATACACAGTGTGTCAGTGAGTGTGTTAATATTAATCTGTGTTCTCTGTCAGTGTGTTAATATTCCTGAGGACAGTGGGGATGTTTTACACTTCACAGGGTGTATCTGACTGTGGGTCATGATATACACAGTGTGTCAGTGAGTGTGTTAATATTAATCTGTGTTCTCTGTCAGTGTGTTAACATTCCTGAGGACAGTGGGGGTGTTTTACACTTCACAGGGTGTATCTGACTGTGCGTCATGATATACACAGTGTGTCAGTGAGTGTGTTAATATTAATCTGTGCTCTCTGTCAGTGTGTTCATATTGCTGAGGACAGAGGGGGTGTTTTACACTTCACAGGATGTATCTGACTGTGGGTCATGATATACACAGTGTGCCAGTGAGTGTGTTAATATTAATCTGTGTTCTCTGTCAGTGTGTTAATATTCCTGAGGACAGTGGGGGTGTTTTACACTTCACAGGGTTTATCTGACTGTGAGTCATGATATACACAGTGTGTCAGTGAGTGTGTTAATATTAATCTGTGTTCTCTGTCAGTGTGTTAATATTCCTGAGGACAGAGGGGGTGTTTTACACTTCACAGGATGTATCTGACTGTGGGTCATGATATACACAGTGTGTCAGTGAGTGTGTTAATATTAATCTGTGTTCTCTGTCAGTGTGTTAATATTACTGAGGACAGTGGGGGTGTTTTACACTTCACAGGGTTTATCTGACTGTGGGTCATGATATACACAGTGTGTCAGTGAGTGTGTTAATATTAATCTGTGTTCTCTGTCAGTGTGTTAATATTACTGAGGACAGTGGGGTGTTTTACACTTCACAGGGTGTATCTGACTGTGGGTCATGATATAGACAGTGTGTCAGTGAGTGTGTTAATATTAATCTGTGTTCTCTGTCAGTGTGTTAATATTACTGAGGACAGTGGGGGTGTTTTACACTTCACAGGGTGTATCTGACTGTGGGTCATGATGTACACAGTGTGTCAGTGAGTGTGTTAATATTAATCTGTGTTCTCTGTCAGTGTGTTAATATTACTGAGGACAGTGGGGGTGTTTTACACTTCACCGGGTGTATCTGACTGTGGGTCATGATATACACAGTGTGTCAGTGAGTGTGTTAATATTAATCTGTGTTCTCTGTCAGTGTGTTAATATTACTGAGGACAGTGGGGGTGTTTTACACTTCACAGGGTGTATCTGACTGTGGGTCATGATATACACAGTGTGTCAGTGAGTGTGTTAATATTAATCTGTGTTCTCTGTCAGTGTGTTAATATTACTGAGGACAGTGGTGGTTTTTTGCACTTCACAGGGTGTATCTGACTGTGGGTCATGATATACACAGTGTGTCAGTGAGTGTGTTAATATTAATCTGTGTTCTCTGTCAGTGTGTTAATATCACTGAGGACAGTGGGGGTGTTTTACACTTCACAGGGTGTATCTGACTGTGGGTCATGATATACACAGTGTGTCAGTGAGTGTGTTAATATTAATCTGTGTTCTCTGTCAGTGTGTTAATATTCCTGAGGACAGTGGGGGTGTTTTACACTTCACCGGGTTTATCTGACTGTGGGTCATGATGTACACAGTGTGTCAGTGAGTGTGTTAATATTAATCTGTGTTCTCTGTCAGTGTGTTAATATTCCTGAGGACAGTGGGGGTGTTTTACACTTCACCGGGTGTATCTGACTCTGGGTCATGATATACACAGTGTGTCAGTGAGTGTGTTAATATTAATCTGTGTTCTCTGTCAGTGTGTTAATATCACTGAGGACAGTGGGGGTGTTTTACACTTCACAGGGTGTATCTGACTGTGGGTCATGATATACACAGTGTGTCAGTGAGTGTGTTAATATTAATCTGTGTTCTCTGTCAGTGTGTTAATATTCCTGAGGACAGTGGGGGTGTTTTACACTTCACCGGGTTTATCTGACTGTGGGTCATGATGTACACAGTGTGTCAGTGAGTGTGTTAATATTAATCTGTGTTCTCTGTCAGTGTGTTAATATTCCTGAGGACAGTGGGGGTGTTTTACACTTCACCGGGTGTATCTGACTCTGGGTCATGATATACACAGTGTGTCAGTGAGTGTGTTAATATTAATCTGTGTTCTCTGTCAGTGTGTTAATATTCCTGAGGACAGTGGGGGTGTTTTACACTTCACAGGGTGTATCTGACTGTGGGTCATGATATACACAGTGTGTCAGTGAGTGTGTTAATATTAATCTGTGTTCTCTGTCAGTGTGTTAATATTCCTGAGGACAGTGGGGGTGTTTTACACTTCACAGGGTGTATCTGACTGTGGGTCATGATATACAGTGTGTCAGTGAGTGTGTTAATATTAATCTGTGTTCTCTGTCAGTGTGTTAATATTCCTGAGGACAGTGGGGGTGTTTTACACTTCACAGGGTGTATCTGACTGTGGGTCATGATATACACAGTGTGTCAGTGAGTGTGTTAATATTAATCTGTGTTCTCTGTCAGTGTGTTAATATTACTGAGGACAGTGGGGGTGTTTTACACTTCACAGGGTGTATCTGACTGTGGGTCATGATATACACAGTGTGTCAGTGAGTGTGTTAATATTAATCTGTGTTCTCTGTCAGTGTGTTAATATTACTGAGGACAGTGGGGGTGTTTTACACTTCACAGGGAGTATCTGACTGTGGGTCATGATATACACAGTGTGTCAGTGAGTGTGTTAATATTAATCTGTGTTCTCTGTCAGTGTGTTAATATTACTGAGGACAGTGGGGGTGTTTTACACTTCACAGGGTGTATCTGACTGTGGTTCATGATATACACAGTGTGTCAGTGAGAGTGTTAATATTAATCTGTGTTCTCTGTCAGTGTGTTAATATTACTGAGGACATTGGGGATGTTTTACACTTCACAGGGTGTATCTGACTGTGGGTCATGATATACACAGTGTGTCAGTGAGTGTGTTAATATTAATCTGTGTTCTCTGTCAGTGTGTTAATATTACTGAGGACAGTGGGGATGTTTTACACTTCACAGGGTGTATCTGACTGTGGGTCATGATATACACAGTGTGTCAGTGAGTGTGTTAATATTAATCTGTGTTCTCTGTCAGTGTGTTAATATTCCTGAGGACAGTGGGGATGTTTTACACTTCACAGGGTGTATCTGACTGTGGGTCATGATATACACAGTGTGTCAGTGAGTGTGTTAATATTAATCTGTGTTCTCTGTCAGTGTGTTAACATTCCTGAGGACAGTGGGGGTGTTTTACACTTCACAGGGTGTATCTGACTGTGCGTCATGATATACACAGTGTGTCAGTTAGTGTGTTAATATTAATCTGTGTTCTCTGTCAGTGTGTTAATATTCCTGAGGACAGATGGGGTGTTTTACACTTCACAGGATGTATCTGACTGTGGGTCATGATATACACAGTGTGTCAGTGAGTGTGTTAATATTAATCTGTGTTCTCTGTCAGTGTGTTAATATTCCTGAGGACAGTGGGGGTGTTTTACACTTCACAAGGTGTATCTGACTGTGGGTCATGATGTACACAGTGTGTCAGTGAGTGTGTTAATATTAATCTGTGTTCTCTGTCAGTGTGTTAATATTACTGAGGACAGTGGGGGTGTTTTACACTTCACAGAGTGTATCTGACTGTGGGTCATGATATACACAGTGTGTCAGTGAGTGTGTTAATATTAATCTGTGTTCTCTGTCAGTGTGTTAATATTACTGAGGACAGTGGGGGTGTTTTACACTTCACACGGTGTATCTGACTGTGGGTCATGATATACACAGTGTGTCAGTGAGTGTGTTAATATTAATCTGTGTTCTCTGTCAGTGTGTTAATATTACTGAGGACAGAGGGGGTGTTTTACACTTCACAGGGTGTATCTGACTGTGGGTCATGATATACACAGTGTGTCAGTGAGTGTGTTAATATTAATCTGTGTTCTATGTCAGTGTGTTAATATTACTGAGGACAGTGGGGGTGTTTTACACTTCACAGGGTGCATCTGACTGTGGGTCATGATATGCACAGTGTGTCAGTGAGTGTGTTAATATTAATCTGTGTTCTCTGTCAGTGTGTTAATATTACTGAGGACAGTGGGGGTGTTTTACACTTCACCGGGTGTATCTGACTGTGGGTCATGATATACACAGTGTGGTAGTGAGTGTGTTAATATTAATCTGTGTACTCTGTCAGTGTGTTAATATTACTGAGGACAGTGGGGGTGTTTTACACTTCACAGGGTGTATCTGACTGTGGGTCATGATATACACAGTGTGTCAGTGAGTGTGTTAGTATTAATCTGTGTTCTCTGTCAGTGTGTTAATATTCCTGAGGACAGTGGGGGTGTTTTACACTTCACAGGGTGTATCTGACTGTGGGTCATGATATACACAGTGTGTCAGTGAGTGTGTTAATATTAATCTGTCTTCTCTGTCAGTGTGTTAATATTCCTGAGGACAGTGGGGGTGTTTTACACTTCACTGGGTGTATCTGACTGTGGGTCATGATATACACAGTGTGTCAGTGAGTGTGTTAATATTAATCTGTGTTCTCTGTCAGTGTGTTAATATTACTGAGGACAGTGGGGGTGTTTTACACTTCACAGGGTGTATCTGACTGTGGGTCATGATATACACAGTGTGTCAGTGAGTGTGTTAATATTAATCTGTGTTCTCTGTCAGTGTGTTAATAATCCTGAGGACAGTGGGGTGTTTTACACTTCACAGGGTGTATCTGACTGTGGGTCATGATATACACAGTGTGTCAGTGAGTGTGTTAATATTAATCTGTGTTCTCTGTCAGTTTGTTAATATTACTGAGGACAGTGGGGATGTTTTACACTTCACAGGGTGTATCTGACTGTGGGTCATGATATACACAGTGTGTCAGTGAGTGTGTTAATATTAATCTGTGTTCTCTGTCAGTGTGTTAATATTACTGAGGACAGTGGGGGTGTTTTACACTTCACAGGGTGTATCTGACTGTGGGTCATGATATACACAGTGTGTCAGTGAGTGTGTTAATATTAATCTGTGTTCTCTGTCAGTGTGTTAATATTACTGAGGACAGTGGGGGTGTTTTACACTTCACAGGGTGTATCTGACTGTGGGTCATGATGTACACAGTGTGTCAGTGAGTGTGTTAATATTAATCTGTGTTCTCTGTCAGTGTGTTAATATTACTGAGGACAGTGGGGGTGTTTTACACTTCACAGGGTGTATCTGACTGTGGATCATGATATACACAGTGTGTCAGTGAGTGTGTTAATATTAATCTGTGTTCTCTGTCAGTGTGTTAATATTCCTGAGGACAGTGGGGGTGTTTTACACTTCACAGGGTGTATCTGACTGTGGGTCATGATATACACAGTGTGTCAGTGAGTGTGTTAATATTAATCTGTGTTCTCTCTCAGTGTGTTAATATTGCTGAGGATAGTGGGGGTGTTTTACACTTCACAGGGTGTATCTGACTGTGGGTCATGATGTACACAGTGTGTCAGTGAGTGTGTTAATATTAATCTGTGTTCTCTGTCAGTATGTTAATATTACTGAGGACAGTTGGGGTGTTTTACACTTCACAGGGTGTATCTGACTGTGGATCATGATATACACAGTGTGTCAGTGAGTGTGTTAATATTAATCTGTGTTCTCTGTCAGTGTGTTAATATTCCTGAGGACAGTGGGGATGTTTTACACTTCACAGGGTTTATCTGACTGTGGGTCATGATATACACAGTGTGTCAGTGAGTGTGTTAATATTAATCTGTGTTCTCTGTCAGTGTGTTAATATTACTGAGGACAGTGGGGGTGTTTTACACTTCACAGGGTGCATCTGACTGTGGGTCATGATGTACACAGTGTGTCAGTGAGTGTGTTAATATTAATCTGTGTTCTCTGTCAGTGTGTTAATATTACTGAGGACAGTGGGGGTGTTTTACACTTCACAGGGTGTATCTGACTGTGGGTCATGATGTACACAGTGTGTCAGTGAGTGTGTTAATATTAATCTGTGTTCTCTGTCAGTGTGTTAATATTCCTGAGGACAGTGGGGGTGTTTTACACTTCACAGGGTTTATCTGACTGTGGGTCATGATATACACAGTGTGTCAGTGAGAGTGTTAATATTAATCTGTGTTCTCTGTCAGTGTGTTAATATTACTGAGGACAGTGGGGGTGTTTTACACTTCACAGGGTGTATCTGACTGTGGGTCATGATATACACAGTGTGTCAGTGAGTGTGTTAATATTAATCTGTGTTCTCTGTCAGTGTGTTAATATTACTGAGGACAGTGGGGATGTTTTACACTTCACAGGGTGTATCTGACTGTGGGTCATGATATACACAGTGTGTCAGTGAGTGTGTTAATATTAATCTGTGTTCTCTGTCAGTGTGTTAATATTACTGAGGACAGTGGGGATGTTTTACACTTCACAGGGTGTATCTGACTGTGGGTCATGATGTACACAGTGTGTCAGTGAGTGTGTTAATATTAATTTGTGTTCTCTGTCAGGTGTTAATATTCCTGAGGACAGTGGGGGTGTTTTACACTTCACAGGGTGTATCTGACTGTGGGTCATGATATACACAGTGTGTCAGTGAGTGTGTTAATATTAATCTGTGTTCTCTGTCAGTGTGTTAATATTCCTGAGGACAGTGGGGGTGTTTTACACTTCACAGGGTGTATCTGACTGTGGGTCATGATATACACAGTGTGTCAGTGAGTGTGTTAATATTAATCTGTGTTCTCTGTCAGTGTGTTAATATTCCTGAGGACAGTGGGGATGTTTTACACTTCACAGGGTGTATCTGACTCTGGGTCATGATATACACAGTGTGTCAGTGAGTGTGTTAATATTAATCTGTGTTCTCTGTCAGTGTGTTAATATTACTGAGGACAGTGGGGGTGTTTTACACTTCACAGGGTGTATCTGACTGTGGGTCATGATATACACAGTGTGTCAGTGAGTGTGCTAATATTAATCTGTGTTCTCTGTCAGTGTGTTAATATTCCTGAGGACAGTGGGGATGTTTTACACTTCACAGGGTGTATCTGACTGTGGGTCATGATAGACACAGTGTGTCAGTGAGTGTGTTAATATTCATCTGTGTTCTCTGTCAGTGTGTTAATATTCCTGAGGACAGTGGGGGTGTTTTACACTTCACAGGGTTTATCTGACTGTGGGTCATGATATACACAGTGTGTCAGTGAGTGTGTTAATATTAATCTGTGTTCTCTGTCAGTGTGTTAATATTACTGAGGACAGTGCCGGTGTTTTAGACTTCACAGGGTGTATCTGACTGTTGGTCATGATATACACAGTGTGTCAGTGAGTGTGTTAATATTAATCTGTGTTCTCTGTCAGTGTGTTAATATTGCTGAGGACAGTGGGGATGTTTTACACTTCACAGGGTGTATCTGACTGTGGGTCATGATGTACACAGTGTGTCAGTGAGTGTGTTAATATTAATCTGTGTTCTCTGTCAGTGTGTTAATATTGCTGAGGACAGTGGGGGTGTTTTACACTTCACAGGGTGTATCTGACTGTGGGTCATGATATACACAGTGTCTCAGTGAGTGTGTTAATATTAATCTGTGTTCTCTGTCAGTGTGTTAATATTACTGAGGACAGTGGGGGTGTTTTACACTTCACAGGGTGTATCTGACTGTGGGTCATGATATACACAGTGTGTCAGTGAGTGTGTTAATATTAAGCTGTGTTCTCTGTCAGTGTGTTAATATTCCTGAGGACAGTGGGGGTGTTTTACACTTCACAGGGTGTATCTGACTGTGGGTCATGATATACACAGTGTGTCAGTGAGTGTGTTAATATTAATCTGTGTACTCTGTCAGTGTGTTAATATTCCTGAGGACAGTGGGGATGTTTTACACTTCACAGGGTGTATCTGACTGTGGGTCATGATATACACAGTGTGTCAGTGAGTGTGTTAATATTAATCTGTGTTCTCTGTCAGTGTGTTAATATTACTGAGGACAGTGGGGGTGTTTTACACTTCACAGGGTGTATCTGACTGTGGGTCATGATGTACACAGTGTGTCAGTGAGTGTGTTAATATTAATCTGTGTTCTCTGTCAGTGTGTTAATATTACTGAGGACAGTGGGGGTGTTTTACACTTCACAGGGTGTATCTGACTGTGGGTCATGATATACACAGTGTGTCAGTGAGTGTGTTAATATTAATCTGTGTACTCTGTCAGTGTGTTAATATTCCTGAGGACAGTGGGGATGTTTTACACTTCACAGGGTGTATCTGACTGTGGGTCATGATATACACAGTGTGTCAGTGAGTGTGTTAATATTAATCTGTGTTCTCTGTCAGTGTGTTAATATTACTGAGGACAGTGGGGGTGTTTTACACTTCACAGGGTGTATCTGACTGTGGGTCATGATGTACACAGTGTGTCAGTGAGTGTGTTAATATTAATCTGTGTTCTCTGTCAGTGTGTTAATATTACTGAGGACAGTGGGGGTGTTTTACACTTCACAGGGTGTATCTGACTGTGGGTCATGATATACACAGTGTGTCAGTGAGTGTGTTAATATTAATCTGTGTTCTCTGTCAGTGTGTTAATATTGCTGAGGACAGTGGGGGTGTTTTACACTTCACAGGGTGTATCTGACTGTGGGTCATGATATACACAGTGTGTCAGTGAGTGTGTTAATATTAATCTGTGTTCTCTGTCAGTGTGTTAATATTACTGAGGACAGTGGGGGTGTTTTACACTTCACAGGGTGTATCTGACTGTGGGTCATGATGTACACAGTGTGTCAGTGAGTGTGTTAATATTAATCTGTGTTCTCTCTCAGTGTGTTAATATTACTGAGGACAGTGGGGGTGTTTTACACTTCACAGGGTGTATCTGACTGTGGGTCATGATATACACAGTGTGTCAGTGAGTGTGTTAATATTAATCTGTGTTCTCTGTCAGTGTGTTAATATTGCTGAGGACAGTGGGGGTGTTTTACACTTCACAGGGTGTATCTGGCTGTGGGTCATGATATACACAGTGTGTCAGTGAGTGTGTTATTATTAATCTGTGTTCTCTGTCAGTGTGTTAATATTACTGAGGACAGTGGGGGTGTTTTACACTTCACAGGGTGTATCTGACTGTGGGTCATGATATACACAGTGTGTCAGTGAGTGTGTTAATATTAATCTGTGTTCTCTGTCAGTGTGTTAATATTACTGAGGACAGTGGGGGTGTTTTACACTTCACAGGGTGTATCTGACTGTGGGTCATGATATACACAGTGTGTCAGTGAGTGTGTTAATATTAATCTGTGTTCTCTGTCAGTGTTTTAATATTACTGAGGACAGTGGGGGTGTTTTACACTTCACAGGGTGTATCTGACTGTGGGTCATGATGTACACAGTGTGTCAGTGAGTGTGTTAACATTAATCTGTGTTCTCTGTCAGTGTGTTAATATTACTGAGGACAGTGGGGGTGTTTTACACTTCACAGGGTGTATCTGACTGTGGGTCATGATGTACACAGTGTGTCAGTGAGTGTGTTAATATTAATCTGTGTTCTCTGTCAGTGTTTTAATATTACTGAGGACAGTGGGGGCGTTTTACACTTCACAGGGTGTATCTGACTGTGGGTCATGATATACACAGTGTGTCAGTGAGTGTGTTAATATTAATCTGTGTTCTCTGTCAGTGTGTTAATATTCCTGAGGACAGTGGGGGTGTTTTACACTTCACAGGGTGTATCTGACTGTGGGTCATGATATACACAGTGTGTCAGTGAGTGTGTTAATATTAATCTGTGTTCTCTGTCAGTGTGTTAATATTACTGAGGACAGTGGGGGTGTTTTACACTTCACAGGGTGTATCTGACTGTGGGTCATGATATACACAGTTTGTCAGTGAGTGTGTTAATATTAATCTGTGTTCTCTGTCAGTGTGTTAATATTACTGAGGACAGTGGGGATGTTTTACACTTCACAGGGTGTATCTGACTGTGGGTCATGATAGACACAGTGTGTCAGTGAGTGTGTTAATATTCATCTGTGTTCTCTGTCAGTGTGTTAATATTCCTGAGGACAGTGGGGGTGTTTTACACTTCACAGGGTTTATCTGACTGTGGGTCATGATATACACAGTGTGTCAGTGAGTGTGTTAATATTAATCTGTGTTCTCTGTCAGTGTGTTAATATTACTGAGGACAGTGGGGTGTTTTACACTTCACAGGGTGTATCTGGCTGTGGGTCATGATATACACAGTGTGTCAGTGAGTGTGTTAATATTAATCTGTGTTCTCTGTCAGTGTGTTAATATTCCTGAGGACAGTGGGGGTGTTTTACACTTCACAGGGTTTATCTGACTGTGGGTCATGATGTACACAGTGTGTCAGTGAGTGTGTTAATATTAATCTGTGTTCTCTGTCAGTGTGTTAATATTACTGAGGACAGTGGGGGTGTTTTACACTTCACAGGGTGTATCTGACTGTGGGTCATGATATACACAGTGTGTCAGTGAGTGTGTTAATATTAATCTGTGTTCTCTGTCAGTGTGCTAATATTCCTGATGACAGTGGGGATGTTTTACACTTCACAGGGTGTATCTGACTGTGGGTCATGATGTACACAGTGTGTCAGTGAGTGTGTTATTATTAATCTGTGTTCTCTGTCAGTGTGTTAATATTACTGAGGACAGTGGGGGTGTTTTACACTTCACAGGGTGTATCTGGCTGTGGGTCATGATGAACACAGTGTGTCAGCGAGTGTGTTAATATTAATCTGTGTTCTCTGTCAGTGTGCTAATATTCCTGATGACAGTGGGGATGTTTTACACTTCACAGGGTGTATCTGACTGTGGGTCATGATATGCACAGTGTGTCAGTGAGTGTGTTAATATTAATCTGTGTTCTCTGTCAGTGTGTTAATATTCCTGAGGACAGTTGGGGTGTTTTACACTTCACAGGGTGTATCTGACTGTGGGTCATGATGTACACAGTGTGTCAGTGAGTGTGTTAATATTAATCAGTGTTCTCTGTCAGTGTGTTAATATTACTGAGGACAGTGGGGGTGTTTTACACTTCACAGGGTGTATCTGACTGTGGGTCATGATGTACACAGTGTGTCAGTGAGTGTGGTAATATTAATCTGTGTTCTCTGTCACTGTGTTAATATTACTGAGGACAGTGGGGGTGTTTTACACTTCACAGGGTGTATCTGACTGTGGGTCATGATATACACAGTGTGTCAGTGAGTGTGTTAATATTAATCTGTGTTCTCTGTCAGTGTGTTAATATTCCTGAGTACAGTGGGGGTGTTTTACACTTCACAGGGTGTATCTGACTGTGGGTCATGATATACACAGTGTGTCAGTGAGTGTGTTAATATTAATCTGTGTTCTCTGTCAGTGTGTTAATATTACTGAGGACAGTGGGGGTGTTTTACACTTCACAGGGTGTATCTGACTGTGGGTCATGATATACACAGTTTGTCAGTGAGTGTGTTAATATTAATCTGTGTTCTCTGTCAGTGTGTTAATATTACTGAGGACAGTGGGGATGTTTTACACTTCACAGGGTGTATCTGACTGTGGGTCATGATAGACACAGTGTGTCAGTGAGTGTGTTAATATTCATCTGTGTTCTCTGTCAGTGTGTTAATATTCCTGAGGACAGTGGGGGTGTTTTACACTTCACAGGGTTTATCTGACTGTGGGTCATGATATACACAGTGTGTCAGTGAGTGTGTTAATATTAATCTGTGTTCTCTGTCAGTGTGTTAATATTACTGAGGACAGTGGGGTGTTTTACACATCACAGGATGTATCTGGCTGTGGGTCATGATATACACAGTGTGGTCAGTGAGTGTGTTAATATTAATCTGTGTTCTCTGTCAGTGTGTTAATATTCCTGAGGACAGTGGGGGTGTTTTACACTTCACAGGGTTTATCTGACTGTGGGTCATGATGTACACAGTGTGTCAGTGAGTGTGTTAATATTAATCTGTGTTCTCTGTCAGTGTGTTAATATTACTGAGGACAGTGGGGGTGTTTTACACTTCACAGGGTGTATCTGACTGTGGGTCATGATATACACAGTGTGTCAGTGAGTGTGTTAATATTAATCTGTGTTCTCTGTCAGTGTGCTAATAGTCCTGATGACAGTGGGGATGTTTTACACTTCACAGGGTGTATCTGACTGTGGGTCATGATGTACACAGTGTGTCAGTGAGTGTGTTATTATTAATCTGTGTTCTCTGTCAGTGTGTTAATATTACTGAGGACAGTGGGGGTGTTTTACACTTCACAGGGTGTATCTGGCTGTGGGTCATGATAAACACAGTGTGTCAGTGAGTGTGTTAATATTAATCTGTGTTCTCTGTCAGTGTGCTAATATTCCTGATGACAGTGGGGATGTTTTACACTTCACCGGGTGTATCTGACTGTGGGTCATGATATACATAGTGTGTCAGTGAGTGTGTTAATATTAATCTGTGTTCTCTGTCAGTGTGTTAATATTCCTGAGGACAGTGGGGGTGTTTTACACTTCACAGGGTGTATCTGACTGTGGGTCATGATGTACACAGTGTGTCAGTGAGTGTGTTAATATTAATCTGTGTTCTCTGTCAGTGTGTTAATATTCCTGAGGACAGTGGGGGTGTTTTACACTTCACAGGGTGTATCTGACTGTGGGTCATGATGTATACAGTGTGTCAGTGAGTGTGTTAATATTAATCTGCGTTCTCTGTCAGTGTGTTAATATTACTGAGGACAGTGGGGGTGTTTTACACTTCACCGGGTGTATCTGACTGTGGGTCATGATGTCCACAGTGTGTCAGTGAGTGTGTTAATATTAATCTGTGTTCTCTGTCAGTGTGTTAATATTACTGAGGACAGTGGGGATGTTTTACACTTCACAGGGTGTATCTGACTGTGGGTCATGATATACACAGTGTGTCAGTGAGTGTGTTAATATTAATCTGTGTTCTCTGTCAGTGTGTTAATATTACTGAGGACAGTGGGGGTGTTTTACACTTCACAGGATGTATCTGACTGTGGGTCATGATATACACAGTGTGTCAGTGAGTGTGTTAATATTAATCTGTGTTCTCTGTCAGTGTGTTAATATTACTGAGGACAGTGGGGGTGTTTTACACTTCACAGGGTTTATCTGACTGTGAGTCATGATATACACAGTGTGTCAGTGAGTGTGTTAATATTAATCTGTGTTCTCTGTCAGTGTGTTAATATTCCTGAGGACAGTGGGGGTGTTTTACACTTCACAGGGTGTATCTGACTGTGGGTCATGATGTACACAGTGTGTCAGTGAGTGTGTTAATATTAATCTGTGTTCTCTGTCAGTGTGTTAATATTACTGAGGACAGTGGGGGTGTTTTACACTTCACAGGGTGTATCTGACTGTGGGTCATGATATACACAGTGTGTCAGTGAGTGTGTTAATATTAATCTGTGTTCTCTGTCAGTGTGTTAATATTCCTGAGGACAGTGGGGGTGTTTTACACTTCACAGGGTGTATCTGACTGTGGGTCATGATGTACACAGTGTGTCAGTGAGTGTGTTAATATTAATCTGTGTTCTCTGTCAGTGTGTTAATATTACTGAGGACAGTGGGGGTGTTTTACACTTCACAGGGTGTATCTGACTGTGGGTCATGATATACACAGTGTGTCAGTGAGTGTGTTAATATTAATCTGTGTACTCTGTCAGTGTGTTAATATTACTGAGGACAGTGGGGGTGTTTTACACTTCACAGGGTGTATCTGACTGTGGGTCATGATATACACAGTGTGTCAGTGAGTGTGTTAATATTAATCTGTGTTCTCTGTCAGTGTGTTAATATTACTGAGGACAGTGGGGGTGTTTTACACTTCACAGGGTTTATCTGACTGTGAGTCATGATATACACAGTGTGTCAGTGAGTGTGTTAATATTAATCTGTGTTCTCTGTCAGTGTGTTAATATTCCTGAGGACAGTGGGGGTGTTTTACACTTCACAGGGTGTATCTGACTGTGGGTCATGATGTACACAGTGTGTCAGTGAGTGTGTTAATATTAATCTGTGTTCTCTGTCAGTGTGTTAATATTACTGAGGACAGTGGGGGTGTTTTACACTTCACAGGGTGTATCTGACTGTGGGTCATGATATACACAGTGTGTCAGTGAGTGTGTTAATATTAATCTGTGTTCTCTGTCAGTGTGTTAATATTCCTGAGGACAGTGGGGATGTTTTACACTTCACAGGGTGTATCTGACTGTGGGTCATGATATACACAGTGTGTCAGTGGGTGTGTTAATATTAATCTGTGTTCTCTGTCAGTGTGTTAATATTGCTGAGGACAGTGGGGGTGTTTTACACTTCACAGGGTGTATCTGACTGTGGGTCATGATGTACACAGTGTGTCAGTGAGAGTGATAATATTAATCTGTGTTCTCTGTCAGTGTGTTAATATTACTGAGGACAGTGGGGGTGTTTTACACTTCACAGGGTGTATCTGACTGTGGGTCATGATATACACAGTGTGTCAGTGAGTGTGTTAATATTAATCTGTGTTCTCTGTCAGTGTGTTAATATTACTGAGGACAGTGGGGGTGTTTTACACTTCACAGGGTGTATCTGACTGTGAGTCATGATGTACACAGTGTGTCAGTGAGTGTGTTAATATTAATCTGTGTTCTCTGTCAGTGTGTTAATATTCCTGAGGACAGTGGGGGTGTTTTACACTTCACAGGGTGTATCTGACTGTGGGTCATGATATACACAGTGTGTCAGTGAGTGTGTTAATATTAATCTGTGTTCTCTGTCAGTGTGTTAATATTCCAGAGGACAGTGGGGATGTTTTACACTTCACAGGGTGTATCTGACTGTGAGTCATGATATACACAGTGTGTCAGTGAGTGTGTTAATATTAATCTGTGTTCTCTGTCAGTGTGTTAATATTCCTGAGGACAGTGGGGGTGTTTTACACTTCACAGGGTGTATCTGACTGTGGGTCATGATGTACACAGTGTGTCAGTGAGTGTGTTAATATTAATCTGTGTTCTCTGTCAGTGTGTTAATATTCCTGAGGACAGTGGGGGTGTTTTACACTTCACAGGGTGTATCTGACTGTGGGTCATGATATACACAGTGTGTCAGTGAGTGTGTTAATATTAATCTGTGTTCTCTGTCAGTGTGTTAATATTCCTGAGGACAGTGGGGGTGTTTTACACTTCACAGGGTGTATCTGACTGTGGGTCATGATATACACAGTGTGTCAGTGAGTGTGTTAATATTAATCTGTGTTCTCTGTCAGTGTGTTAATATTACTGAGGACAGTGGGGGTGTTTTACACTTCACAGGGTTTATCTGACTGTGGGTCATGACGTACACAGTGTGTCAGTGAGTGTGTTAATATTAATCTGTGTTCTCTGTCAGTGTGTTAATATTGCTGAGGACAGTGGGGGTGTTTTACACTTCACAGGGTGTATCTGACTGTGGGTCATGATATACACAGTGTGTCAGTGAGTGTGTTAATATTAATCTGTGTTCTCTGTCAGTGTGTTAATATTACTGAGGACAGTGGGGGTGTTTTACACTTCACAGGGTGTATCTGACTGTGGGTCATGATGTACACAGTGTGTCAGTGAGTGTGTTAATATTAATCTGTGTTCACTGTCAGTGTGTTAATATTACTGAGGACAGTGGGGGTGTTTTACACTTCACAGGGTTTATCTGACTGTGGGTCATGATATACACAGTGTGTCAGTGAGTGTGTTAATATTAATCTGTGTTCTCTGTCAGTGTGTTAATATTGCTGAGGACAGTGGGAATGTTTTACACTTCACAGGGTGTATCTGACTGTGGGTCATGATATACACAGTGTGTCAGTCACTGTGTTAATATTAATCTGTGTTCTCTGTCAGTGTGTTAATATTACTGAGGACAGTGGGGTGTTTTACACTTCACAGGGTGTATCTGACTGTGGGTCATGATATACACAGTGTGTCAGTGAGTGTGTTAATATTAATCTGTGTTCTCTGTCAGTGTGTTAATATTACTGAGGGCAGTGGGGTGTTTTACACTTCACAGGGTGTATCTGACTGTGGGTCATGATGTACACAGTGTGTCAGTGAGTGTGTTAATATTAATCTGTGTTCTCTGTCAGTGTGTTAATATTACTGAGGACAGTGGGGTGTTTTACACTTCACAGGGTGTATCTGACTGTGGGTCATGATGTACACAGTGTGTCAGTGAGTGTGTTAATATTAATCTGTGTTCTCTGTCAGTGTGTTAATATTACTGAGGACAGTGGGGGTGTTTTACACTTCACAGGGTGTATCTGACTGTGGGTCATGATATACACAGTGTGTCAGTGAGTGTGTTAATATTAATCTGTGTACTCTGTCAGTGTGTTAATATTACTGAGGACAGTGGGGGTGTTTTACACTTCACCGGGTGTATCTGACTGTGGGTCATGATGTACATAGTGTGTCAGTGAGTGTGTTAATATTAATCTGTGTTCTCTGTCAGTGTGTTTATATTACTGAGGACAGTGGGGGTGTTTTACACTTCACAGGGTGTATCTGACTGTGGGTCATGATATACACAGTGTGTCAGTGAGTGTGTTAATATTAATCTGTGTTCTCTGTCAGTGTGTTAATATTACTGAGGGCAGTGGGGGTGTTTTACACTTCACAGGGTGTATCTGACTGTGGGTCATGATGTACACAGTGTGTCAGTGAGTGTGTTAATATTAATCTGTGTTCTCTGTCAGTGTGTTAATATTCCTGAGGACAGTGGGGTGTTTTACACTTCACAGGGTGTATCTGACTGTGAGTCATGATATACACAGTGTGTCAGTGAGAGTGTTAATATTAATCTGTGTACTCTGTCAGTGTGTTAATATTACTGAGGACAGTGGGGGTGTTTTACACTTCACAGGGTGTATCTGACTGTGGGTCATGATGTACACAGTGTGTCAGTGAGTGTGATAATATTAATCTGTGTTCTCTGTCAGTGTGTTAATATTCCTGAGGACAGTGGGGATGTTTTACACTTCACAGGGTGTATCTGACTGTGGGTCATGATGTACACAGTGTGTCAGTGAGTGTGTTAATATTAATCTGTGTTCTCTGTCAGTGTGTTAATATTCCTGAGGACAGTGGGGGTGTTTTACACTTCACAGGCTTTATCTGACTGTGGGTCATGATGTACACAGTGTGTCAGTGAGTGTGTTAATATTAATCTGTGTTCTCTGTCAGTGTGTTAATATTACTGAGGACAGTGGGAATGTTTTACACTTCACAGGGTGTATCTGACTGTGGGTCATGATATACACAGTGTGTCAGTGAGTGTGTGAATATTAATCTGTGTTCTCTGTCAGTGTGTTAATATTACTGAGGACAGTGGGGGTGTTTGACACTTCACAGGGTGTATCTGACTGTGGGTCATGATATACACAGTGTGTCAGTGAGTGTGTTAATATTAATCTGTGTTCTCTGTCAGTGTGTTAATATTACTGAGGACAGTGGGGGTGTTTTACACTTCACAGGGTGCATCTGACTATGGGTCATGATATACACAGTGTGTCAGTGAGTGTGTTAATATTATTCTGTGTTCTCTGTAAGTGTGTTAATATTACTGAGGACAGTGGGAATGTTTTACACTTCACAGGGTGTATCTGACTGTGGGTCATGACAGACACAGTGTGTCAGTGAGTGTGTTAATATTAATCTGTGTTCTCTGTCAGTGTGTTAATATTACTGAGGACAGTGGGAATGTTTTACACTTCACAGGGTGTATCTGACTGTGGGTCATGATATACACAGTGTGTCAGTGAGTGTGTTAATATTAATCTGTGTTCTCTGTCAGTGTGTTAATATTCCTGAGGACAGAGGGGGTGTTTTACACTTCACTGGGTTTATCTGGCTGTGGGTCATGATATACACAGTGTGTCAGTGAATGTGTTAATATTAATCTGTGTACTCTGTCAGTGTGTTAATATTCCTGAGGACAGTGGGGGTGTTTTACACTTCACAGGGTGTATCTGACTGTGGGTCATGATATACACAGTGTGTCAGTGAGTGTGTTAATATTAATCTGTGTTCTCTGTCAGTGTGTTAATATACCTGAGGGCAGTGGGGGTGTTTTACACTTCACAGGGTGCATCTGACTGTGGGTCATGATATACACAGTGTGTCAGTGAGTGTGTTAATATTAATCTGTGTTCTCTGTCAGTGTGTTAATATTCCTGAGGACAGTGGGGGTGTTTTACACTTCACAGGGTTTATCTGACTGTGGGTCATGATATACACAGTGTGTCAGTGAGTGTGTTAATATTAATCTGTGTTCTCTGTCAGTGTGTTAATATTACTGAGGACAGTGGGGTGTTTTACACTTCACAGGGTGTATCTGGCTGTGGGTCATGATATACACAGTGTGTCAGTGAGTGTGTTAATATTAATCTGTGTTCTCTGTCAGTGTGTTAATATTCCTGAGGACAGTGGGGGTGTTTTACACTTCACAGGGTTTATCTGACTGTGGGTCATGATGTACACAGTGTGTCAGTGAGTGTGTTAATATTAATCTGTGTTCTCTGTCAGTGTGTTAATATTACTGAGGACAGTGGGGGTGTTTTACACTTCACAGGGTTTATCTGACTGTGGGTCATGATGTACACAGTGTGTCAGTGAGTGTGTTAATATTAATCTGTGTTCTCTGTCAGTGTGTTAATATTACTGAGGACAGTGGGGGTGTTTTACACTTCACAGGGTGTATCTGACTGTGGGTCATGATATACACAGTGTGTCAGTGAGTGTGTTAATATTAATCTGTGTTCTGTCAGTGTGCTAATATTCCTGATGACAGTGGGGATGTTTTACACTTCACAGGGTGTATCTGACTGTGGGTCATGATGTACACAGTGTGTCAGTGAGTGTGTTATTATTAATCTGTGTTCTCTGTCAGTGTGTTAATATTACTGAGGACAGTGGGGGTGTTTTACACTTCACAGGGTGTATCTGGCTGTGGGTCATGATATACACAGTGTGTCAGTGAGTGTGTTAATATTAATCTGTGTTCTCTGTCAGTGTGCTAATATTCCTGATGACAGTGGGGATGTTTTACACTTCACAGGGTGTATCTGACTGTGGGTCATGATATACACAGTGTGTCAGTGAGTGTGTTAATATTAATCTGTGTTCTCTGTCAGTGTGTTAATATTACTGAGGACAGTGGGGATGTTTTACACTTCACCGGGTGTATCTGACTGTGGGTCATGATATACACAGTGTGTCAGTGAGTGTGTTATTATTAATCTGTGTTCTCTGCCAGTGTGTTAATATTACTGAGGACAGTGGGGGTGTTTTACACTTCACAGGGTGTATCTGGCTGTGGGTCATGATATACACAGTGTGTCAGTGAGTGTGTTAATATTAATCTGTGTTCTCTGTCAGTGTGTTAATATTACTGAGGACAGTGGGGGTGTTTTACACTTCACAGGGTGTATCTGACTGTGGGTCATGATATACACACTGTGTCAGTGAGTGTGTTAATATTAATCTGTGTTCTCTGTCAGTGTGTTAATATTACTGAGGACAGTGGGGTGTTTTACACTTCACAGGGTGTATCTGACTGTGGGTCATGATATACACAGTGTGTCAGTGAGTGTGTTAATATTAATCTGTGTTCTCTGTCAGTGTGTTAATATTACTGAGGACAGTGGGGGTGTTTTACACTTCACAGGGTGTATCTGACTGTGGGTCATGATATACACAGTGTGTCAGTGAGTGTGTTAATATTAATCTGTGTTCTGTGTCAGTGTGTTCATATTACTGAGGACAGTGGGGGTGTTTTACACTTCACAGGGTTTATCTGACTGTGAGTCATGATATACACAGTGTGTCAGTGAGTGTGTTAATATTAATCTGTGTTCTCTGTCAGTGTGATAATATTCCTGAGGACAGTGGGGATGTTTTACACTTCACAGGGTGTATCTGACAGTGGGTCATGATATACACAGTGTGTCAGTGAGTGTGTTAATATTAATCTGTGTTCTCTGTCAGTGTGTTAATATTCCTGAGGACAGTGGGGATGTTTTACACTTCACAGGGTGTATCTGACTGTGGGTCATGATATACACAGTGTGTCAGTGGGTGTGTTAATATTAATCTGTGTTCTCTGTCAGTGTGTTAATATTACTGAGGACAGTGGGGGTGTTTTACACTTCACAGGGTGTATCTGACTGTGAGTCATGATGTACACAGTGTGTCAGTGAGTGTGTTAATATTAATCTGTGTTCTCTGTCAGTGTGTTAATATTCCTGAGGACAGTGGGGGTGTTTTACACTTCACAGGGTGTATCTGACTGTGGGTCATGATGTACACAGTGTGTCAGTGAGTGTGTTAATATTAATCTGTGTTCTCTGTCAGTGTGTTAATATTCCTGAGGACAGTGGGGGTGTTTTACACTTCACAGGGTGTATCTGACTGTGGGTCATGATATACACAGTGTGTCAGTGAGTGTGTTAATATTAATCTGTGTTCTCTGTCAGTGTGTTAATATTACTGAGGACAGTGGGGGTGTTTTACACTTCACAGGGTGTATCTGACTGTGGGTCATGATGTACACAGTGTGTCAGTGAGTGTGTTAATATTAATCTGTGTTCTCTGTCAGTGTGTTAATATTACTGAGGACAGTGGGGGTGTTTTACACTTCACAGGGTTTATCTGACTGTGGGTCATGATATACACAGTGTGTCAGTGAGTGTGTTAATATTAATCTGTGTTCTCTGTCAGTGTGTTAATATTGCTGAGGACAGTGGGAATGTTTTACACTTCACAGGGTGTATCTGACTGTGGGTCATGATATACACAGTGTGTCAGTGAGTGTGTTAATATTAATCTGTGTTCTCTGTCAGTGTGTTAATATTCCTGAGGACAGTGGGGATGTTTTACACTTCACAGGGTGTATCTGACTGTGGGTCATGATATACACAGTGTGTCAGTGGGTGTGTTAATATTAATCTGTGTTCTCTGTCAGTGTGTTAATATTACTGAGGACAGTGGGGGTGTTTTACACTTCACAGGGTGTATCTGACTGTGAGTCATGATGTACACAGTGTGTCAGTGAGTGTGTTAATATTAATCTGTGTTCTCTGTCAGTGTGTTAATATTCCTGAGGACAGTGGGGGTGTTTTACACTTCACAGGGTGTATCTGACTGTGGGTCATGATGTACACAGTGTGTCAGTGAGTGTGTTAATATTAATCTGTGTTCTCTGTCAGTGTGTTAATATTCCTGAGGACAGTGGGGGTGTTTTACACTTCACAGGGTGTATCTGACTGTGGGTCATGATATACACAGTGTGTCAGTGAGTGTGTTAATATTAATCTGTGTTCTCTGTCAGTGTGTTAATATTACTGAGGACAGTGGGTGTGTTTTACACTTCACAGGGTGTATCTGACTGTGGGTCATGACGTACACAGTGTGTCAGTGAGTGTGTTAATATTAATCTGTGTTCTCTGTCAGTGTGTTAACATTCCTGAGGACAGTGGGGGTGTTTTACACTTCACAGGGTGTATCTGACTGTGGGTCATGATATACACAGTGTGTCAGTGAGTGTGTTAATATTAATCTGTGTTCTCTGTCAGTGTGTTAATATTCCTGAGGACAGTGGGGGTGTTTTATACTTCACGGGGTGTATCTGACTGTGGGTCATGATGTACACAGTGTGTCAGTGAGTGTGTTAATATTAATCTGTGTTCTCTGTCAGTGTGTTAATATTCCTGAGGACAGTGGGGGTGTTTTACACTTCACGGGGTGTATCTGACTGTGGGTCATGATGTACACAGTGTGTCAGTGAGTGTGTTAATATTAATCTGTGTTCTCTGTCAGTGTGTTAATATTACTGAGGACAGTGGGGGTGTTTTACACTTCACAGGGTTTATCTGACTGTGGGTCATGATGTACACAGTGTGTCAGTGAGTGTGTTAATATTAATCTGTGTTCTCTGTCAGTGTGTTAATATTACTGAGGACAGTGGGGGTGTTTTACACTTCACAGGGTGTATCTGACTGTGGGTCATGATATACACAGTGTGTCAGTGAGTGTGTTAATATTAATCTGTGTTCTCTGTCAGTGTGCTAATATTCCTGATGACAGTGGGGATGTTTTACACTTCACAGGGTGTATCTGACTGTGGGTCATGATGTACAGTGTGTCAGTGAGTGTGTTATTATTAATCTGTGTTCTCTGTCAGTGTGTTAATATTACTGAGGACAGTGGGGGTGTTTTACACTTCACAGGGTGTATCTGGCTGTGGGTCATGATATACACAGTGTGTCAGTGAGTGTGTTAATATTAATCTGTGTTCTCTGTCAGTGTGCTAATATTCCTGATGACAGTGGGGATGTTTTACACTTCACAGGGTGTATCTGACTGTGGGTCATGATATACACAGTGTGTCAGTGAGTGTGTTAATATTAATCTGTGTTCTCTGTCAGTGTGTTAATATTCCTGAGGACAGTGGGGGTGTTTTACACTTCACAGGGTGTATCTGACTGTGGGTCATGATGTACACAGTGTGTCAGTGAGTGTGTTAATATTAATCTGTGTTCTCTGTCAGTGTGTTAATATTCCTGAGGACAGTGGGGGTGTTTTACACTTCACAGGGTGTATCTGACTGTGGGTCATGATGTACACAGTGTGTCAGTGAGTGTGTTAATATTAATCTGTGTTCTCTGTCAGTGTGTTAATATTACTGAGGACAGTGGGGGTGTTTTACACTTCACCGGGTGTATCTGACTGTGGGTCATGATATACACAGTGTGTCAGTGAGTGTGTTAATATTAATCTGTGTTCTCTGTCAGTGTGTTAATATTACTGAGGACAGTGGGGATGTTTAACACTTCACAGGGTGTATCTGACTGTGGGTCATGATGTACACAGTGTGTCAGTGAGTGTGTTAATATTAATCTGTGTTCTCTGTCAGTGTGTTAATATTCCTGAGGACAGTGGGGGTCTTTTACACTTCACAGGGTTTATCTGACTGCGGGTCATGATGTACACAGTGTGTCAGTGAGTGTGTTAATATTAATCTGTGTTCTCTGTCAGTGTGTTAATATTACTGAGGACAGTGGGGGTGTTTTACACTTCACAGGGTGTATCTGACTGTGGGTCATGATATACACAGTGTGTCAGTGAGTGTGTTAATATTAATCTGTGTTCTCTGTCAGTGTGTTAATATTACTGAGGACAGTGGGGGTGTTTTACACTTCACAGGGTTTATCTGACTGTGAGTCATGATATACACAGTGTGTCAGTGAGTGTGTTAATATTAATCTGTGTTCTCTGTCAGTGTGTTAATATTACTGAGGACAGTGGGGGTGTTTTACACTTCACAGGGTTTATCTGACTGTGAGTCATGATATACACAGTGTGTCAGTGAGTGTGTTAATATTAATCTGTGTTCTCTGTCAGTGTGTTAATATTCCTGAGGACAGTGGGGATGTTTTACACTTCACAGGGTGTATCTGACTGTGGGTCATGATATACACAGTGTGTCAGTGAGTGTGTTAATATTAATCTGTGTTCTCTGTCAGTGTGTTAATATTACTGAGGACAGTGGGGGTGTTTTACACTTCACAGGGTGTATCTGACTGTGGGTCATGATATACACAGTGTGTCAGTGAGTGTGTTAATATTAATCTGTGTACTCTGTCAGTATGTTAATATTACTGAGGACAGCGGGGGTGTTTTACACTTCACAGGGTGTATCTGACTGTGGGTCATGATATACACAGTGTGTCAGTGAGTGTGTTAATATTAATCTGTGTTCTCTGTCAGTGTGTTAATATTACTGAGGACAGTGGGGATGTTTTACACTTCACAGGGTTTATCTGACTGTGGGTCATGATATACACAGTGTGCCAGTGAGTGTGTTAATATTAATCTGTGTTCTCTGTCAGTGTGTTAATATTACTGAGGACAGTGGGGGTGTTTTACACTTCACAGGGTTTATCTGACAGTGAGTCATGATATACACAGTGTGTCAGTGAGTGTGTTAATATTAATCTGTGTTCTCTGTCAGTGTGTTAATATTACTGAGGACAGTGGGGTGTTTTACACTTCACAGGGTGTATCTGACAGTGGGGCATGATATACACAGTGTGTCAGTGAGTGTGTTAATATTAATCTGTGTTCTCTGTCAGTGTGTTAATATTCCTGAGGACAGTGGGGATGTTTTACAATTCACAGGGTGTATCTGACTGTGGGTCATGATGTACACAGTGTGTCAGTGAGTGTGTTAATATTAATCTGTGTTCTCTGTCAGTGTGTGAATATTCCTGAGGACAGTGGGGGTGTTTTACACTTCACAGGCTTTATCTGACTGTGGGTCATGATGTACACAGTGTGTCAGTGAGTGTGTTAATATTAATCTGTGTTCTCTGTCAGTGTGTTAATATTACTGAGGACAGTGGGAATGTTTTACACTTCACAGGGTGTATCTGACTGTGGGTCATGATATACACAGTGTGTCAGTGAGTGTGTTAATATTAATCTGTGTTCTCTGTCAGTGTGTTAATATTCCTGAGGACAGAGGGGGTGTTTTGCACTTCACTGGGTTTATCTGACTGTGGGTCATGATATACACAGTGTGTCAGTGAATGTGTTAATATTAATCTGTGTACTCTGTCAGTGTGTTAATATTCCTGAGGACAGTGGGGGTGTTTTACACTTCACAGGGTGTATCTGACTGTGGGTCATGATATACACAGTGTGTCAGTGAGTGTGTTAATATTAATCTGTGTTCTCTGTCAGTGTGTTAATATACCTGAGGACAGTGGGGGTGTTTTACACTTCACAGGGTTTATCTGACTGTGGGTCATGATATACACAGTGTGTCAGTGAGTGTGTTAATATTAATCTGTGTTCTCTGTCAGTGTGTTAATATTCCTGAGGACAGTGGGGATGTTTTGCACTTCACAGGGTGTATCTGACTGTGGGTCATGATGTACACAGTGTGTCAGTGAGTGTGTTAATATTAATCTGTGTTCTCTGTCAGTGTGTTAATATTACTGAGGACAGTGGGGGTGTTTTACACTTCACAGCATGTATCTGACTGTGGGTCATGATGTACACAGTGTGTCAGTGAGTGTGTTAATATTAATCTGTGTTCTCTGTCAGTGTGTTAATATTCCTGAGGACAGTGGGGGTGTTTTACACTTCACAGGGTGTATCTGACTGTGGGTCATGATATACACAGTGTGTCAGTGAGTGTGTTAATATTAATCTGTGTTCTCTGTCAGTGTGTTAATATTACTGAGGACAGTGGGAATGTTTTACACTTCACAGGGTGTATCTGACTGTGGGTCATGATGTACACAGTGTGTCAGTGAGTGTGTTAATATTAATCTGTGTTCTCTGTCAGTGTGTTAATATTCCTGAGGACAGTGGGGATGTTTTACACTTCACAGGGTGTATCTGACTGTGGGTCATGATATACACAGTGTGTCAGTGGGTGTGTTAATATTAATCTGTGTTCTCTGTCAGTGTGTTAATATTACTGAGGACAGTGGGGGTGTTTTACACTTCACAGGGTGTATCTGACTGTGAGTCATGATGTACACAGTGTGTCAGTGAGTGTGTTAATATTAATCTGTGTTCTCTGTCAGTGTGTTAATATTCATGAGGACAGTGGGGGTGTTTGACACTTCACAGGGTGTATCTGACTGTGGGTCATGATGTACACAGTGTGTCAGTGAGTGTGTTAATATTAATCTGTGTTCTCTGTCAGTGTGTTAATATTCCTGAGGACAGTGGGGGTGTTTTACACTTCACAGGGTGTATCTGACTGTGGGTCATGATATACACAGTGTGTCAGTGAGTGTGTTAATATTAATCTGTGTTCTCTGTCAGTGTGTTAATATTCCTGAGGACAGTGGGGGTGTTTTACACTTCACAGGGTGTATCTGACTGTGGGTCATGACATACACAGTGTGTCAGTGAGTGTGTTAATATTAATCTGTGTTCTCTGTCAGTGTGTTAATATTACTGAGGACAGTGGGGGTGTTTTACACTTCACAGGGTGTATCTGACTGTGGGTCATGATATACACAGTGTGTCAGTGAGTGTGTTAATATTAATCTGTGTTCTCTGTCAGTGTGTTAATATTGCTGAGGACAGTGGGGGTGTTTTACACTTCACAGGGTGTATCTGACTGTGGGTCATGATATACACAGTGTGTCAGTGAGTGTGTTAATATTAATCTGTGTTCTCTGTCAGTGTGTTAATATTACTGAGGACAGTGGGGGTGTTTTACACTTCACAGGGTGTATCTGACTGTGGGTCATGATGTACACAGTGTGTCAGTGAGTGTGTTAATATTAATCTGTGTTCTCTGTCAGTGTGTTAATATTACTGAGGACAGTGGGGGTGTTTTACACTTCACAGGGTTTATCTGACTGTGGGTCATGATATACACAGTGTGTCAGTGAGTGTGTTAATATTAATCTGTGTTCTCTGTCAGTGTGTTAATATTGCTGAGGACAGTGGGAATGTTTTACACTTCACAGGGTGTATCTGACTGTGGGTCATGATATACACAGTGTGTCAGTGAGTGTGTTAATATTAATCTGTGTTCTCTGTCAGTGTGTTAATATTACTGAGGACAGTGGGGGTGTTTTACACTTCACAGGGTTTATCTGACTGTGAGTCATGATATACACAGTGTGTCAGTGAGTGTGTTAATATTAATCTGTGTTCTCTGTCAGTGTGTTAATATTACTGAGGACAGTGGGGGTGTTTTACACTTCACAGGGTTTATCTGACTGTGAGTCATGATATACACAGTGTGTCAGTGAGTGTGTTAATATTAATCTGTGTTCTCTGTCAGTGTGTTAATATTCCTGAGGACAGTGGGGATGTTTTACACTTCACAGGGTGTATCTGACTGTGGGTCATGATATACACAGTGTGTCAGTGAGTGTGTTAATATTAATCTGTGTTCTCTGTCAGTGTGTTAATATTACTGAGGACAGTGGGGGTGTTTTACACTTCACAGGGTGTATCTGACTGTGGGTCATGATATACACAGTGTGTCAGTGAGTGTGTTAATATTAATCTGTGTACTCTGTCAGTATGTTAATATTACTGAGGACAGCGGGGGTGTTTTACACTTCACAGGGTGTATCTGACTGTGGGTCATGATATACACAGTGTGTCAGTGAGTGTGTTAATATTAATCTGTGTTCTCTGTCAGTGTGTTAATATTACTGAGGACAGTGGGGATGTTTTACACTTCACAGGGTTTATCTGACTGTGGGTCATGATATACACAGTGTGCCAGTGAGTGTGTTAATATTAATCTGTGTTCTCTGTCAGTGTGTTAATATTACTGAGGACAGTGGGGGTGTTTTACACTTCACAGGGTTTATCTGACAGTGAGTCATGATATACACAGTGTGTCAGTGAGTGTGTTAATATTAATCTGTGTTCTCTGTCAGTGTGTTAATATTACTGAGGACAGTGGGGTGTTTTACACTTCACAGGGTGTATCTGACAGTGGGGCATGATATACACAGTGTGTCAGTGAGTGTGTTAATATTAATCTGTGTTCTCTGTCAGTGTGTTAATATTCCTGAGGACAGTGGGGATGTTTTACACTTCACAGGGTGTATCTGACTGTGGGTCATGATGTACACAGTGTGTCAGTGAGTGTGTTAATATTAATCTGTGTTCTCTGTCAGTGTGTGAATATTCCTGAGGACAGTGGGGGTGTTTTACACTTCACAGGCTTTATCTGACTGTGGGTCATGATGTACACAGTGTGTCAGTGAGTGTGTTAATATTAATCTGTGTTCTCTGTCAGTGTGTTAATATTACTGAGGACAGTGGGAATGTTTTACACTTCACAGGGTGTATCTGACTGTGGGTCATGATATACACAGTGTGTCAGTGAGTGTGTTAATATTAATCTGTGTTCTCTGTCAGTGTGTTAATATTCCTGAGGACAGAGGGGGTGTTTTGCACTTCACTGGGTTTATCTGACTGTGGGTCATGATATACACAGTGTGTCAGTGAATGTGTTAATATTAATCTGTGTACTCTGTCAGTGTGTTAATATTCCTGAGGACAGTGGGGGTGTTTTACACTTCACAGGGTGTATCTGACTGTGGGTCATGATATACACAGTGTGTCAGTGAGTGTGTTAATATTAATCTGTGTTCTCTGTCAGTGTGTTAATATACCTGAGGACAGTGGGGGTGTTTTACACTTCACAGGGTTTATCTGACTGTGGGTCATGATATACACAGTGTGTCAGTGAGTGTGTTAATATTAATCTGTGTTCTCTGTCAGTGTGTTAATATTCCTGAGGACAGTGGGGATGTTTTACACTTCACAGGGTGTATCTGACTGTGGGTCATGATGTACACAGTGTGTCAGTGAGTGTGTTAATATTAATCTGTGTTCTCTGTCAGTGTGTTAATATTACTGAGGACAGTGGGGGTGTTTTACACTTCACAGCATGTATCTGACTGTGGGTCATGATGTACACAGTGTGTCAGTGAGTGTGTTAATATTAATCTGTGTTCTCTGTCAGTGTGTTAATATTCCTGAGGACAGTGGGGGTGTTTTACACTTCACAGGGTGTATCTGACTGTGGGTCATGATATACACAGTGTGTCAGTGAGTGTGTTAATATTAATCTGTGTTCTCTGTCAGTGTGTTAATATTACTGAGGACAGTGGGAATGTTTTACACTTCACAGGGTGTATCTGACTGTGGGTCATGATGTACACAGTGTGTCAGTGAGTGTGTTAATATTAATCTGTGTTCTCTGTCAGTGTGTTAATATTCCTGAGGACAGTGGGGATGTTTTACACTTCACAGGGTGTATCTGACTGTGGGTCATGATATACACAGTGTGTCAGTGGGTGTGTTAATATTAATCTGTGTTCTCTGTCAGTGTGTTAATATTACTGAGGACAGTGGGGGTGTTTTACACTTCACAGGGTGTATCTGACTGTGAGTCATGATGTACACAGTGTGTCAGTGAGTGTGTTAATATTAATCTGTGTTCTCTGTCAGTGTGTTAATATTCATGAGGACAGTGGGGGTGTTTGACACTTCACAGGGTGTATCTGACTGTGGGTCATGATGTACACAGTGTGTCAGTGAGTGTGTTAATATTAATCTGTGTTCTCTGTCAGTGTGTTAATATTCCTGAGGACAGTGGGGGTGTTTTACACTTCACAGGGTGTATCTGACTGTGGGTCATGATATACACAGTGTGTCAGTGAGTGTGTTAATATTAATCTGTGTTCTCTGTCAGTGTGTTAATATTCCTGAGGACAGTGGGGGTGTTTTACACTTCACAGGGTGTATCTGACTGTGGGTCATGACATACACAGTGTGTCAGTGAGTGTGTTAATATTAATCTGTGTTCTCTGTCAGTGTGTTAATATTACTGAGGACAGTGGGGGTGTTTTACACTTCACAGGGTGTATCTGACTGTGGGTCATGATATACACAGTGTGTCAGTGAGTGTGTTAATATTAATCTGTGTTCTCTGTCAGTGTGTTAATATTGCTGAGGACAGTGGGGGTGTTTTACACTTCACAGGGTGTATCTGACTGTGGGTCATGATATACACAGTGTGTCAGTGAGTGTGTTAATATTAATCTGTGTTCTCTGTCAGTGTGTTAATATTACTGAGGACAGTGGGGGTGTTTTACACTTCACAGGGTGTATCTGACTGTGGGTCATGATGTACACAGTGTGTCAGTGAGTGTGTTAATATTAATCTGTGTTCTCTGTCAGTGTGTTAATATTACTGAGGACAGTGGGGGTGTTTTACACTTCACAGGGTTTATCTGACTGTGGGTCATGATATACACAGTGTGTCAGTGAGTGTGTTAATATTAATCTGTGTTCTCTGTCAGTGTGTTAATATTGCTGAGGACAGTGGGAATGTTTTACACTTCACAGGGTGTATCTGACTGTGGGTCATGATATACACAGTGTGTCAGTGAGTGTGTTAATATTAATCTGTGTTCTCTGTCAGTGTGTTAATATTACTGAGGACAGTGGGGATGTTTTACACTTCACAGGGTGTATCTGACTGTGGGTCATGATATACACAGTGTGTCAGTGAGTGTGTTAATATTAATCTGTGTTCTCTGTCAGTGTGTTAATATTACTGAGGACAGTGGGGTGTTTTACACTTCACAGGGTGTATCTGACTGTGGGTCATGATATACACAGTGTGTCAGTGAGTGTGTTAATATTAATCTGTGTTCTCTGTCAGTGTGTTAATATTACTGAGGGCAGTGGGGTGTTTTACACTTCACAGAGTGTATCTGACTGTGGGTCATGATATACACAGTGTGTCAGTGAGTGTGTTAATATTAATCTGTGTTCTCTGTCAGTGTGTTAATATTACTGAGGACAGTGGGGGTGTTTTACACTTCACAGGGTTTATCTGACTGTGGGTCATGATATACACAGTGTGTCAGTGAGTGTGTTAATATTAATCTGTGTTCTCTGTCAGTGTGTTAATATTGCTGAGGACAGTGGGAATGTTTTACACTTCACAGGGTGTATCTGACTGTGGGTCATGATATACACAGTGTGTCAGTGAGTGTGTTAATATTAATCTGTGTTCTCTGTCAGTGTGTTAATATTACTGAGGACAGTGGGGGTGTTTTACACTTCACAGGGTGCATCTGACTGTGGGTCATGATATACACAGTGTGTCAGTGAGTGTGTTAATATTAATCTGTGTTCTCTGTCAGTGTGTTAATATTCCTGAGGACAGTGGGGATGTTTTACACTTCACAGGGTGTATCTGACTGTGGGTCATGATGTACACAGTGTGTCAGTGAGTGTGTTAATATTAATCTGTGTTCTCTGTCAGTGTGTTAATATTACTGAGGACAGTGGGGGTGTTTTACACTTCACAGGGTGTATCTGACTGTGGGTCATGATGTACACAGTGTGTCAGTGAGTGTGTTAATATTAATCTGTGTTCTCTGTCAGTGTGTTAATATTCCTGAGGACAGTGGGGGTGTTTTACACTTCACAGGGTGTATCTGACTGTGGGTCATGATATACACAGTGTGTCAGTGAGTGTGTTAATATTAATCTGTGTTCTCTGTCAGTGTGTTAATATTACTGAGGACAGTGGGAATGTTTTACACTTCACAGGGTGTATCTGACTGTGGGTCATGATGTACACAGTGTGTCAGTGAGTGTGTTAATATTAATCTGTGTTCTCTGTCAGTGTGTTAATATTCCTGAGGACAGTGGGGATGTTTTACACTTCACAGGGTGTATCTGACTGTGGGTCATGATATACACAGTGTGTCAGTGGGTGTGTTAATATTAATCTGTGTTCTCTGTCAGTGTGTTAATATTACTGAGGACAGTGGGGGTGTTTTACACTTCACAGGGTGTATCTGACTGTGAGTCATGATGTACACAGTGTGTCAGTGAGTGTGTTAATATTAATCTGTGTTCTCTGTCAGTGTGTTAATATTCATGAGGACAGTGGGGGTGTTTGACACTTCACAGGGTGTATCTGACTGTGGGTCATGATGTACACAGTGTGTCAGTGAGTGTGTTAATATTAATCTGTGTTCTCTGTCAGTGTGTTAATATTCCTGAGGACAGTGGGGGTGTTTTACACTTCACAGGGTGTATCTGACTGTGGGTCATGATATACACAGTGTGTCAGTGAGTGTGTTAATATTAATCTGTGTTCTCTGTCAGTGTGTTAATATTGCTGAGGACAGTGGGAATGTTTTACACTTCACAGGGTGTATCTGACTGTGGGTCATGACATACACAGTGTGTCAGTGAGTGTGTTAATATTAATCTGTGTTCTCTGTCAGTGTGTTAATATTACTGAGGACAGTGGGGGTGTTTTACACTTCACAGGGTGTATCTGACTGTGGGTCATGATATACACAGTGTGTCAGTGAGTGTGTTAATATTAATCTGTGTTCTCTGTCAGTGTGTTAATATTGCTGAGGACAGTGGGGGTGTTTTACACTTCACAGGGTGTATCTGACTGTGGGTCATGATATACACAGTGTGTCAGTGAGTGTGTTAATATTAATCTGTGTTCTCTGTCAGTGTGTTAATATTACTGAGGACAGTGGGGATGTTTTACACTTCACAGGGTGTATCTGACTGTGGGTCATGATATACACAGTGTGCCAGTGAGTGTGTTAATATTAATCTGTGTTCTCTGTCAGTGTGTTAATATTACTGAGGACAGTGGGGGTGTTTTACACTTCACAGGGTTTATCTGACAGTGAGTCATGATATACACAGTGTGTCAGTGAGTGTGTTAATATTAATCTGTGTTCTCTGTCAGTGTGTTAATATTACTGAGGACAGTGGGGTGTTTTACACTTCACAGGGTGTATCTGACAGTGGGGCATGATATACACAGTGTGTCAGTGAGTGTGTTAATATTAATCTGTGTTCTCTGTCAGTGTGTTAATATTCCTGAGGACAGTGGGGATGTTTTACACTTCACAGGGTGTATCTGACTGTGGGTCATGATGTACACAGTGTGTCAGTGAGTGTGTTAATATTAATCTGTGTTCTCTGTCAGTGTGTGAATATTCCTGAGGACAGTGGGGGTGTTTTACACTTCACAGGCTTTATCTGACTGTGGGTCATGATGTACACAGTGTGTCAGTGAGTGTGTTAATATTAATCTGTGTTCTCTGTCAGTGTGTTAATATTACTGAGGACAGTGGGAATGTTTTACACTTCACAGGGTGTATCTGACTGTGGGTCATGATATACACAGTGTGTCAGTGAGTGTGTTAATATTAATCTGTGTTCTCTGTCAGTGTGTTAATATTCCTGAGGACAGAGGGGGTGTTTTGCACTTCACTGGGTTTATCTGACTGTGGGTCATGATATACACAGTGTGTCAGTGAATGTGTTAATATTAATCTGTGTACTCTGTCAGTGTGTTAATATTCCTGAGGACAGTGGGGGTGTTTTACACTTCACAGGGTGTATCTGACTGTGGGTCATGATATACACAGTGTGTCAGTGAGTGTGTTAATATTAATCTGTGTTCTCTGTCAGTGTGTTAATATACCTGAGGACAGTGGGGGTGTTTTACACTTCACAGGGTTTATCTGACTGTGGGTCATGATATACACAGTGTGTCAGTGAGTGTGTTAATATTAATCTGTGTTCTCTGTCAGTGTGTTAATATTCCTGAGGACAGTGGGGATGTTTTACACTTCACAGGGTGTATCTGACTGTGGGTCATGATGTACACAGTGTGTCAGTGAGTGTGTTAATATTAATCTGTGTTCTCTGTCAGTGTGTTAATATTACTGAGGACAGTGGGGGTGTTTTACACTTCACAGGGTGTATCTGACTGTGGGTCATGATGTACACAGTGTGTCAGTGAGTGTGTTAATATTAATCTGTGTTCTCTGTCAGTGTGTTAATATTCCTGAGGACAGTGGGGGTGTTTTACACTTCACAGGGTGTATCTGACTGTGGGTCATGATATACACAGTGTGTCAGTGAGTGTGTTAATATTAATCTGTGTTCTCTGTCAGTGTGTTAATATTACTGAGGACAGTGGGAATGTTTTACACTTCACAGGGTGTATCTGACTGTGGGTCATGATGTACACAGTGTGTCAGTGAGTGTGTTAATATTAATCTGTGTTCTCTGTCAGTGTGTTAATATTCCTGAGGACAGTGGGGATGTTTTACACTTCACAGGGTGTATCTGACTGTGGGTCATGATATACACAGTGTGTCAGTGGGTGTGTTAATATTAATCTGTGTTCTCTGTCAGTGTGTTAATATTACTGAGGACAGTGGGGGTGTTTTACACTTCACAGGGTGTATCTGACTGTGAGTCATGATGTACACAGTGTGTCAGTGAGTGTGTTAATATTAATCTGTGTTCTCTGTCAGTGTGTTAATATTCATGAGGACAGTGGGGGTGTTTGACACTTCACAGGGTGTATCTGACTGTGGGTCATGATGTACACAGTGTGTCAGTGAGTGTGTTAATATTAATCTGTGTTCTCTGTCAGTGTTTTAATATTCCTGAGGACAGTGGGGGTGTTTTACACTTCACAGGGTGTATCTGACTGTGGGTCATGATATACACAGTGTGTCAGTGAGTGTGTTAATATTAATCTGTGTTCTCTGTCAGTGTGTTAATATTCCTGAGGACAGTGGGGGTGTTTTACACTTCACAGGGTGTATCTGACTGTGGGTCATGACATACACAGTGTGTCAGTGAGTGTGTTAATATTAATCTGTGTTCTCTGTCAGTGTGTTAATATTACTGAGGACAGTGGGGGTGTTTTACACTTCACAGGGTGTATCTGACTGTGGGTCATGATATACACAGTGTGTCAGTGAGTGTGTTAATATTAATCTGTGTTCTCTGTCAGTGTGTTAATATTGCTGAGGACAGTGGGGGTGTTTTACACTTCACAGGGTGTATCTGACTGTGGGTCATGATATACACAGTGTGTCAGTGAGTGTGTTAATATTAATCTGTGTTCTCTGTCAGTGTGTTAATATTACTGAGGACAGTGGGGGTGTTTTACACTTCACAGGGTGTATCTGACTGTGGGTTATGATGTACACAGTGTGTCAGTGAGTGTGTTAATATTAATCTGTGTTCTCTGTCAGTGTGTTAATATTACTGAGGACAGTGGGGGTGTTTTACACTTCACAGGGTTTATCTGACTGTGGGTCATGATATACACAGTGTGTCAGTGAGTGTGTTAATATTAATCTGTGTTCTCTGTCAGTGTGTTAATATTGCTGAGGACAGTGGGAATGTTTTACACTTCACAGGGTGTATCTGACTGTGGGTCATGATATACACAGTGTGTCAGTGAGTGTGTTAATATTAATCTGTGTTCTCTGTCAGTGTGTTAATATTACTGAGGACAGTGGGGATGTTTTACACTTCACAGGGTGTATCTGACTGTGGGTCATGATATACACAGTGTGTCAGTGAGTGTGTTAATATTAATCTGTGTTCTCTGTCAGTGTGTTAATATTACTGAGGACAGTGGGGTGTTTTACACTTCACAGGGTGTATCTGACTGTGGGTCATGATATACACAGTGTGTCAGTGAGTGTGTTAATATTAATCTGTGTTCTCTGTCAGTGTGTTAATATTACTGAGGGCAGTGGGGTGTTTTACACTTCACAGAGTGTATCTGACTGTGGGTCATGATATACACAGTGTGTCAGTGAGTGTGTTAATATTAATCTGTGTTCTCTGTCAGTGTGTTAATATTACTGAGGACAGTGGGGGTGTTTTACACTTCACAGGGTTTATCTGACTGTGGGTCATGATATACACAGTGTGTCAGTGAGTGTGTTAATATTAATCTGTGTTCTCTGTCAGTGTGTTAATATTGCTGAGGACAGTGGGAATGTTTTACACTTCACAGGGTGTATCTGACTGTGGGTCATGATATACACAGTGTGTCAGTGAGTGTGTTAATATTAATCTGTGTTCTCTGTCAGTGTGTTAATATTACTGAGGACAGTGGGGGTGTTTTACACTTCACAGGGTGCATCTGACTGTGGGTCATGATATACACAGTGTGTCAGTGAGTGTGTTAATATTAATCTGTGTTCTCTGTCAGTGTGTTAATATTCCTGAGGACAGTGGGGGTGTTTTACACTTCACAGGGTGTATCTGACTGTGGGTCATGATATACACAGTGTGTCAGTGAGTGTGTTAATATTAATCTGTGTTCTCTGTCAGTGTGTTAATATTCCTGAGGACAGTGGGGGTGTTTTACACTTCACAGGGTGTATCTGACTGTGGGTCATGACATACACAGTGTGTCAGTGAGTGTGTTAATATTAATCTGTGTTCTCTGTCAGTGTGTTAATATTACTGAGGACAGTGGGGGTGTTTTACACTTCACAGGGTG
Source organism: Heterodontus francisci (assembly GCF_036365525.1). Lineage (NCBI taxonomy): Eukaryota > Metazoa > Chordata > Chondrichthyes > Heterodontiformes > Heterodontidae > Heterodontus > Heterodontus francisci. The sequence continues at coordinate 814,014 of NW_027141353.1, forward strand.
TATCTGACTGTGGGTCATGATATACACAGTGTGTCAGTGAGTGTGTTAATATTAATCTGTGTTCTCTGTCAGTGTGTTAATATTGCTGAGGACAGTGGGGGTGTTTTACACTTCACAGGGTGTATCTGACTGTGGGTCATGATATACACAGTGTGTCAGTGAGTGTGTTAATATTAATCTGTGTTCTCTGTCAGTGTGTTAATATTACTGAGGACAGTGGGGGTGTTTTACACTTCACAGGGTGTATCTGACTGTGGGTCATGATGTACACAGTGTGTCAGTGAGTGTGTTAATATTAATCTGTGTTCTCTGTCAGTGTGTTAATATTACTGAGGACAGTGGGGGTGTTTTACACTTCACAGGGTTTATCTGACTGTGGGTCATGATATACACAGTGTGTCAGTGAGTGTGTTAATATTAATCTGTGTTCTCTGTCAGTGTGTTAATATTGCTGAGGACAGTGGGAATGTTTTACACTTCACAGGGTGTATCTGACTGTGGGTCATGATATACACAGTGTGTCAGTGAGTGTGTTAATATTAATCTGTGTTCTCTGTCAGTGTGTTAATATTACTGAGGACAGTGGGGATGTTTTACACTTCACAGGGTGTATCTGACTGTGGGTCATGATATACACAGTGTGTCAGTGAGTGTGTTAATATTAATCTGTGTTCTCTGTCAGTGTGTTAATATTACTGAGGACAGTGGGGTGTTTTACACTTCACAGGGTGTATCTGACTGTGGGTCATGATATACACAGTGTGTCAGTGAGTGTGTTAATATTAATCTGTGTTCTCTGTCAGTGTGTTAATATTACTGAGGGCAGTGGGGTGTTTTACACTTCACAGAGTGTATCTGACTGTGGGTCATGATATACACAGTGTGTCAGTGATTGTGTTAATATTAATCTGTGTTCTCTGTCAGTGTGTTAATATTACTGAGGACAGTGGGGGTGTTTTACACTTCACAGGGTTTATCTGACTGTGGGTCATGATATACACAGTGTGTCAGTGAGTGTGTTAATATTAATCTGTGTACTCTGTCAGTGTGTTAATATTCCTGAGGACAGTGGGGGTGTTTTACACTTCACAGGGTGTATCTGACTGTGGGTCATGATGTACACAGTGTGTCAGTGAGTGTGTTAATATTAATCTGTGTTCTCTGTCTGTGTGTTAATATTACTGAGGACAGTGGGGGTGTTTTACACTTCACAGGGTGTATCTGACTGTGGGTCATGATGTACACAGTGTGTCAGTGAGTGTGTTAATATTAATCTGTGTTCTCTGTCAGTGTGTTAATATTACTGAGGGCAGTGGGGTGTTTTACACTTCACAGAGTGTATCTGACTGTGGGTCATGATATACACAGTGTGTCAGTGAGTGTGTTAATATTAATCTGTGTTCTCTGTCAGTGTGTTAATATTACTGAGGGCAGTGGGGTGTTTTACACTTCACAGGGTGTATCTGACTGTGGGTCATGATATACACAGTGTGTCAGTGAGTGTGTTAATATTAATCTGTGTTCTCTGTCAGTGTGTTAATATTACTGAGGACAGTGGGGGTGTTTTACACTTCACAGGGTGTATCTGACTGTGGGTCATGATGTCCACAGTGTGTCAGTGAGTGTGTTAATATTAATCTGTGTTCTCTGTCAGTGTGTTAATATTACTGAGGACAGTGGGGGTGTTTTACACTTCACAGGGTTTATCTGACTGTGGGTCATGATATACACAGTGTGTCAGTGAGTGTGTTAATATTAATCTGTGTTCTCTGTCAGTGTGTTGATATTGCTGAGGACAGTGGGAATGTTTTACACTTCACAGGGTGTATCTGACTGTGGGTCATGATATACACAGTGTGTCAGTGAGTGTGTTAATATTAATCTGTGTTCTCTGTCAGTGTGTTAATATTACTGAGGACAGTGGGGTGTTTTACACTTCACAGGGTGTATCTGACTGTGGGTCATGATATACACAGTGTGTCAGTGAGTGTGTTAATATTAATCTGTGTTCTCTGTCAGTGTGTTAATATTACTGAGGACAGTGGGGGTGTTTTACACTTCACAGGGTTTATCTGACTGTGGGTCATGATATACACAGTGTGTCAGTGAGTGTGTTAATATTAATCTGTGTTCTCTGTCAGTGTGTTAATATTGCTGAGGACAGTGGGAATGTTTTACACTTCACAGGGTGTATCTGACTGTGGGTCATGATATACACAGTGTGTCAGTGAGTGTGTTAATATTAATCTGTGTTCTCTGTCAGTGTGTTAATATTACTGAGGACAGTGGGGTGTTTTACACTTCACAGGGTGTATCTGACTGTGGGTCATGATATACACAGTGTGTCAGTGAGTGTGTTAATATTAATCTGTGTTCTCTGTCAGTGTGTTAATATTACTGAGGGCAGTGGGGTGTTTTACACTTCACAGAGTGTATCTGACTGTGGGTCATGATATACACAGTGTGTCAGTGAGTGTGTTAATATTAATCTGTGTTCTCTGTCAGTGTGTTAATATTACTGAGGACAGTGGGGGTGTTTTACACTTCACAGGGTTTATCTGACTGTGGGTCATGATATACACAGTGTGTCAGTGAGTGTGTTAATATTAATCTGTGTTCTCTGTCAGTGTGTTAATATTACTGAGGACAGTGGGGGTGTTTTACACTTCACAGGGTGTATCTGACTGTGGGTCATGATATACACAGTGTGTCAGTGAGTGTGTTAATATTAATCTGTGTTCTCTGTCAGTGTGTTAATATTACTGAGGACAGTGTGGGTGTTTTACACTTCACAGGGTGTATCTGACTGTGGGTCATGATGTACACAGTGTGTCAGTGAGTGTGTTAATATTAATCTGTGTTCTCTGTCAGTGTGTTAATATTACTGAGGACAGTGGGGGTGTTTTACACTTCACAGGGTGTATCTGACTGTGGGTCATGATGTACACAGTGTGTCAGTGAGTGTGTTAATATTAATCTGTGTTCTCTGTCAGTGTGTTAATATTACTGAGGACAGTGGGGGTGTTTTACACTTCACAGGGTGTATCTGACTGTGGGTCATGATATACACAGTGTGTCAGTGAGTGTGTTAATATTAATCTGTGTACTCTGTCAGTGTGTTAATATTACTGAGGACAGTGGGGGTGTTTTACACTTCACAGGGTGTATCTGACTGTTGGTCATGATATACACAGTGTGTCAGTGAGTGTGTTAATATTAATCTGTGTTCTCTGTCAGTGTGTTAATATTACTGAGGGCAGTGGGGGTGTTTTACACTTCACAGGGTGTATCTGACTGTGGGTCATGATGTACACAGTGTGTCAGTGAGTGTGTTAATATTAATCTGTGTTCTCTGTCAGTGTGTTAATATTCCTGAGGACAGTGGGGTGTTTTACACTTCACAGGGTGTATCTGACTGTGAGTCATGATATACACAGTGTGTCAGTGAGAGTGTTAATATTAATCTGTGTACTCTGTCAGTGTGTTAATATTACTGAGGACTGTGGGGGTGTTTTACACTTCACAGGGTGTATCTGACTGTGGGTCATGATGTACACAGTGTGTCAGTGAGTGTGTTAATATTAATCTGTGTTCTCTGTCAGTGTGTTAATATTCCTGAGGACAGTGGGGGTGTTTTACACTTCACAGGCTTTATCTGACTGTGGGTCATGATGTACACAGTGTGTCAGTGAGTGTGTTAATATTAATCTGTGTTCTCTGTCAGTGTGTTAATATTACTGAGGACAGTGGGAATGTTTTACACTTCACAGGGTGTATCTGACTGTGGGTCATGATATACACAGTGTGTCAGTGAGTGTGTTAATATTAATCTGTGTTCTCTGTCAGTGTGTTAATATTCCTGAGGACAGAGGGGGTGTTTTACACTTCACTGGGTTTATCTGACTGTGGGTCATGATATACACAGTGTGTCAGTGAATGTGTTAATATTAATCTGTGTTCTCTGTCAGTGTGTTAATATTCCTGAGGACAGTGGGGGTGTTTTACACTTCACAGGGTGTATCTGACTGTGGGTCATGATATACACAGTGTGTCAGTGAGTGTGTTAATATTAATCTGTGTTCTCTGTCAGTGTGTTAATATTCCTGAGGACAGTGGGGATGTGTTACACTTCACAGGGTGTATCTGACTGTGGGTCATGATGTACACAGTGTGTCAGTGAGTGTGTTAATATTAATCTGTGTTCTCTGTCAGTGTGTTAATATTACTGAGGACAGTGGGGGTGTTTTACACTTCACAGGGTGTATCTGACTGTGGGTCATGATATACACAGTGTGTCAGTGAGTGTGTTAATATTAATCTGTGTTCTCTGTCAGTGTGTTAATATTCCTGAGGACAGTGGGGGTGTTTTACACTTCACAGGGTGTATCTGACTGTGGGTCATGATATACACAGTGTGTCAGTGAGTGTGTTAATATTAATCTGTGTTCTCTGTCAGTGTGTTAATATTACTGAGGACAGTGGGAATGTTTTACACTTCACAGGGTGTATCTGACTGTGGGTCATGATGTACACAGTGTGTCAGTGAGTGTGTTAATATTAATCTGTGTTCTCTGTCAGTGTGTTAATATTACTGAGGACAGTGGGGGTGTTTTACACTTCACAGGGTGTATCTGACTGTGGGTCATGATATACACAGTGTGTCAGTGAGTGTGTTAATATTAATCTGTGTTCTCTGTCAGTGTGTTAATATTACTGAGGACAGTGGGGGTGTTTTACACTTCACAGGGTGTATCTGACTGTGGGTCATGATATACACAGTGTGTCAGTGAGTGTGTTAATATTAATCTGTGTTCTCTGTCAGTGTGTTAATATTACTGAGGACAGTGGGGGTGTTTTACACTTCACAGGGTGTATCTGACTGTGAGTCATGATATACACAGTGTGTCAGTGAGTGTGTTAATATCAATCTGTGTTCTCTGTCAGTGTGTTAATATTACTGAGGACAGTGGGGGTGTTTTACACTTCACAGGGTTTATCTGACTGTGGGTCATGATATACACAGTGTGTCAGTGAGTGTGTTAATATTAATCTGTGTTCTCTGTCAGTGTGTTAATATACCTGAGGACAGTGGGGGTGTTTTACACTTCACAGGGTGCATCTGACTGTGGGTCATGATATACACAGTGTGTCAGTGAGTGTGTTAATATTAATCTGTGTTCTCTGTCAGTGTGTTAATATTCCTGAGGACAGTGGGGGTGTTTTACACTTCACAGGGTGTATCTGACTGTGGGTCATGATATGCACAGTGTGTCAGTGAGTGTGTTAATATTAATCTGTGTTCTCTGTCAGTGTGTTAATATTACTGAGGACAGTGGGGGTGTTTTACACTTCACAGGGTGTATCTGACTGTGGGTCATGATATACACAGTGTGTCAGTGAGTGTGTTAATATTAATCTGTGTTCTCTGTCAGTGTGTTAATATACCTGAGGACAGTGGGGGTGTTTTACACTTCACAGGGTGCATCTGACTGTGGGTCATGATATACACAGTGTGTCAGTGAGTGTGTTAATATTAATCTGTGTTCTCTGTCAGTGTGTTAATATTCCTGAGGACAGTGGGGGTGTTTTACACTTCACAGGGTGTATCTGACTGTGGGTCATGATATGCACAGTGTGTCAGTGAGTGTGTTAATATTAATCTGTGTTCTCTGTCAGTGTGTTAATATTACTGAGGACAGTGGGGGTGTTTTACACTTCACAGGGTGTATCTGACTGTGGGTCATGATATACACAGTGTGTCAGTGAGTGTGTTAATATTAATCTGTGTTCTCTGTCAGTGTGTCAATATTCCTGAGGACAGTGGGGGTGTTTTACACTTCACAGGGTGTATCTGACTGTGGGTCATGATATACACAGTGTGTCAGTGAGTGTGTTAATATTAATCTGTGTTCTCTGTCAGTGTGTTAATATTACTGAGTACAGTGGGGGTGTTTTACACTTCACAGGGTTTATCTGACTGTGAGTCATGATATACACAGTGTGTCAGTGAGTGTGTTAATATTAATCTGTCTACTCTGTCAGTGTGTTAATATTACTGAGGACAGTGGGGGTGTTTCACACTTCACAGGGTTTATCTGACTGTGGGTCATGATATACACAGTGTGTCAGTGAGTGTGTTAATATTAATCTGTGTTCTCTGTCAGTGTGTTAATATTACTGAGGACAGTGGGGGTGTTTTACACTTCACAGGGTGTATCTGACTGTGAGTCATGATGTACACAGTGTGTCAGTGAGTGTGTTAATATTAATCTGTGTTCTCTGTCAGTGTGTTAATATTACTGAGGACAGTGGGGGCGTTTTACACTTCACAGGGTGTATCTGACTCTGGGTCATGATATACACAGTGTGTCAGTGAGTGTGTTAATATTAATCTGTGTTCTCTGTCAGGTGTTAATATTCCTGAGGACAGTGGGGGTGTTTTACACTTCACAGGGTTTATCTGGCTGTGGGTCATGATATACACAGTGTGTCAATGAGTGTGTTAATATTAATCTGTGTTCTCTGTCAGTGTGTTAATATTACTGAGGACAGTGGGGGTGTTTTACACTTCACAGGGTGTATCTGACTGTGGGTCATGATATACACAGTGTGTCAGTGAGTGTGTTAATATTAATCTGTGTTCTCTGTCAGTGTGTTAATATTGCTGAGGACAGTGGGGGTGTTTTACACTTCACAGGGTGTATCTGGCTGTGGGTCATGATATACACAGTGTGTCAGTGAGTGTGTTAATATTAATCTGTGTTCTCTGTCAGTGTGTTAATATTCCTGAGGACAGTGGGGGATGTTTTACACTTCACAGGGTGTTACTGACTGTGGGTCATGATATACACAGTGTGTCAGTGAGTGTGTTAATATTAATCTGTGTTCTCTGTCAGTGTGTTAATATTACTGAGGACAGTGGGAGTGTTTTACACTTCACAGGGTGTATCTGACTGTGAGTCATGATATACACAGTGTGTCAGTGAGTGTGTTAATATTAATCTGTGTTCTCTGTCAGTGTGTTAATATTCCTGAGGACAGTGGGGGTGTTTTACACTTCACAGGATTTATCTGACTGTGGGTCATGATGTACACAGTGTGTCAGTGGGTGTGTTAATATTAATCTGTGTTCTCTGTCAGTGTGTTAATATTACTGAGGACAGTGGGGGTGTTTTACACTTCACAGGGTGTATCTGACTGTGGGTCATGATATACACAGTGTGTCAGTGAGTGTGTTAATATTAATCTGTGTTCTCTGTCAGTGTGTTAATATTGCTGAGGACAGTGGGGGTGTTTTACACTTCACCGGGTGTATCTGACTGTGGGTCATGATATACACAGTTTGTCAGTGAGTGTGTTAATATTAATCTGTGTTCTCTGTCAGTGTGTTAATATTACTGAGGACAGTGGGGGTGTTTTACACTTCACAGGGTGTATCTGACTGTGGGTCATGATATACACAGTGTGTCAGTGAGTGTGTTAATATTAATCTGTGTTCTCTGTCAGTGTGATAATATTCCTGAGGACAGTGGTGGTGTTTTACACTTCGCAGGGTGTATCTGACTGTGGGTCATGATGTACACAGTGTGTCAGTGAGTGTGTTAATATTAATCTGTGTTCTCTGTCAGTGTGATCATATTCCTGAGGACAGTGGTGGTGTTTTACACTTCACAGGGTGTATCTGACTGTGGGTCATGATGTACACAGTGTGTCAGTGAGTGTGTTAATATTAATCTGTGTTCTCTGTCAGTGTGTTAATATTACTGAGGACAGTGGGGGTGTTTTACACTTCACAGGGTGTATCTGACTGTGGGTCATGATATACACAGTGTGTCAGTGAGTGTGTTAATATTAATCTGTGTTCTCTGTCAGTGTGTTAATATTACTGAGGACAGTGGGGGTGTTTTACACTTCACAGGGTGTATCTGACTGTGGGTCATGATATACACAGTGTGTCAGTGAGTGTGTTAATATTAATCTGTGTTCTCTGTCAGTGTGATAATATTCCTGAGGACAGTGGTGGTGTTTTACACTTCGCAGGGTGTATCTGACTGTGGGTCATGATATACACAGTGTGTCAGTGAGTGTGTTAATATTAATCTGTGTTCTCTGTCAGTGTGTTAATATTACTGAGGACAGTGGGGGTGTTTTACACTTCACAGGGTGTATCTGACTGTGGGTCATGATATACACAGTGTGTCAGTGAGTGTGTTAATATTAATCTGTGTTCTCTGTCAGTGTGTTAATATTCCTGAGGACAGTGGGGGTGTTTTACACTTCACAGGGTGTATCTGACTGTGGGTCATGATGTTCACAGTGTGTCAGTGAGTGTGTTAATATTAATCTGTGTTCTCTGTCAGTGTGTTAATATTACTGAGAACAGTGGGGGTGTTTTACACTTCACAGGGAGTATCTGACTGTGGGTCATGATATACACAGTGTGTCAGTGAGTGTGTTAATATTAATCTGTGTTCTCTGTCAGTGTGTTAATATTCCTGAGGACAGTGGGGGTATTTTACACTTCACAGGGTGTATCTGACTGTGGGTCATGATATACACAGTGTGTCAGTGAGTGTGTTAAGATTAATCTGTGTTCTCTGTCAGTGTGTTAATATTACTGAGGACAGTGGGGGTGTTTTACACTTCACAGGGTGTATCTGACTGTGGGTCATGATATACACAGTGTGTCAGTGAGTGTGTTAATATTAATCTGTGTTCTCTGTCTGTGTGTTAATATTACTGAGGACAGTGGGGGTGTTTTACACTTCACAGGGTGTATCTGGCTGTGGGTCATGATGTGCACAGTGTGTCAGTGAGTGTGTTAATATTAATCTGTGTTCTCTGTCAGTGTGTTGATATTCCTGAGGACAGTGGGGGTGTTTTACACTTCACAGGGTGTATCTGACTGTGGGTCATGATATACACAGTGTGTCAGTGAGTGTGTTAATATTAATCTGTGTACTCTGTCAGTGTGTTAATATTGCTGAGGACAGTGGGGGTGTTTTACACTTCACAGGGTTTATCTGACTGTGGGTCATGATATACACAGTGTGTCAGTGAGTGTGTTAATATTTATCTGTGTTCTCTGTCAGTGTGTTAATATTACTGAGGACAGTGGGGGTGTTTTACACTACACAGGGTGTATCTGACTGTGGGTCATGATATACACAGTGTGTCAGTGAGTGTGTTAATATTAATCTGTGTTCTCTGTCAGTGTGTTAATATTCCTGAGGACAGTGGGGGTGTTTTACACTTCACAGGGTGTATCTGACTGTGGGTCATGATATACACAGTGTGTCAGTGAGTGTGTTAATATTAATCTGTGATCTCTGTCAGTGTGTTAATATTCCTGAGGACAGTGGGGGTGTTTTACACTTCAAAGGATTTATCTGACTGTGGGTCATGATGTACACAGTGTGTCAGTGAGTGTGTTAATATTAATCTGTGTTCTCTGTCAGTGTGTTAATATTACTGAGGACAGTGGGGGGTGTTTTACACTTCACAGGGTGTATCTGACTGTGGGTCATGATGTACACAGTGTGTCAGTGAGTGTGTTAATATTAATCTGTGTTCTCTGTCAGTGTGTTAATATTGCTGAGGACAGTGGGGGTGTTTTACACTTCACCGGGTGTATCTGACTGTGGGTCATGATATACACAGTGTGTCAGTGAGTGTGTTAATATCAATCTGTGTTCTCTGTCAGTGTGTTAATATTACTGAGGACAGTGGGGGTGTTTTACACTTCACAGGGTGTATCTGACTGTGGGTCATGATATACACAGTGTGTCAGTGAGTGTGTTAATATTAATCTGTGTTCTCTGTCAGTGTGATAATATTCCTGAGGACAGTGGTGGTGTTTTACACTTCGCAGGGTGTATCTGACTGTGGGTCATGATGTACACAGTGTGTCAGTGAGTGTGTTAATATTAATTTGTGTTCTCTGTCAGTGTGTTAATATTACTGAGGACAGTGGGGGTGTTTTACACTTCACAGGGTGTATCTGACTGTGGGTCATGATATACACAGTGTGTCAGTGAGTGTGTTAATATTAATCTGTGTTCTCTGTCAGTGTGATAATATTCCTGAGGACAGTGGTGGTGTTTTACACTTCGCAGGGTGTATCTGACTGTGGGTCATGATGTACACAGTGTGTCAGTGAGTGTGTTAATATTAATCTGTGTTCTCTGTCAGTGTGTTAATATTACTGAGGACAGTGGGGGTGTTTTACACTTCACAGGGTGTATCTGACTGTGGGTCATGATATACACAGTGTGTCAGTGAGTGTGCTAATATTAATCTGTGTTCTCTGTCAGTGTGTTAATATTGCTGAGGACAGTGGGGGTGTTTTACACTTCACAGGGTTTATCTGACTGTGGGTCATGATATACATAGTGTGTCAGTGAGTGTGTTAATATTAATCTGTGTTCTCTGTCAGTGTGTTAATATTACTGAGGACAGTGGGGGTGTTTTACACTTCACAGGGTGTATCTGACTGTGGGTCATGATGTACACAGTGTGTCAGTGAGTGTGTTAATATTAATCTGTGTTCTCTGTCAGTGTGTTAATATTACTGAGGACAGTGGGGGTGTTTTACACTTCACAGGGTGTATCTAACTGTGGGTTATGATATACACAGTGTGTCAGTGAGAGTGTTAATATTAATCTGTGTTCTCTGTCAGTGTGTTAATATTACTGAGGACAGTGGGGGTGTTTTACACTTCACAGGGTTTATCTGACTGTGGGTCATGATGTACACAGTGTGTCAGTGAGTGTGTTAATATTAATCTGTGTTCTCTGTCAGTGTGTTAATATTACTGAGGACAGTGGGGGTGTTTTACACTTCACAGGGTGTATCTGACTGTGGGTCATGATATACACAGTGTGTCAGTGAGTGTGTTAATATTAATCTGTGTTCTCTGTCAGTGTGTTAATATTCCTGAGGACAGTGGGGATGTTTTACACTTCACAGGGTGTATCTGACTGTGAGTCATGATATACACAGTGTGTCAGTGAGTGTGTTAATATTAATCTGTGTTCTCTGTCAGTGTGTTAATATTACTGAGGACAGTGGGGATGTTTTACACTTCACCGGGTGTATCTGACTGTGGGTCATGATGTCCACAGTGTGTCAGTGAGTGTGTTAATATTAATCTGTGTTCTCTGTCAGTGTGTTAATATTACTGAGGACAGTGGGGGTGTTTTACACTTCACAGGGTGTATCTGACTGTGGGTCATGATATACACAGTGTGTCAGTGAGTGTGTTAATATTAATCTGTGTTCTCTGTCATTGTGTTAATATTACTGAGGACAGTGGGGGTGTTTTACACTTCACAGGGTGTATCTGACTGTGGGTCATGATATACACAGTGTGTCAGTGAGTGTGTTAATATTAATCTGTGTTCTCTGTCAGTGTGATAATATTCCTGAGGACAGTGGTGGTGTTTTACACTTCACTGGGAGTATCTGACTGTGGGTCATGATATACACAGTGTGTCAGTGAGTGTGTTAATATTAATCTGTGTTCTCTGTCAGTGTGTTAATATTACTGAGGACAGTGGGGGTGTTTTACACTTCACAGGGTGTATCTGACTGTGGGTCATGATGTACACAGTGTGTCAGTGAGTGTGTTAATATTAATCTGTGTTCTCTGTCAGTGTGTTAATATTCCTGAGGACAGTGGGGGTGTTTTACACTTCACAGGGTGTATCTGACTGTGGGTCATGATATACACAGTGTGTCAGTGAGTGTGTTAATATTAATCTGTGTTCTCTGTCAGTGTGTTAATATTACTGAGGACAGTGGGGGTGTTTTGCACTTCACAGGGTTTATCTGACTGTGGGTCATGATATACATAGTGTGTCAGTGAGTGTGTTAATATTAATCTGTGTTCTCTGTCAGTGTGTTAATATTACTGAGGACAGTGGGGGTGTTTTACACTTCACCGGGTGTATCTGACTGTGGGTCATGATGTCCACAGTGTGTCAGTGAGTGTGTTAATATTAATCTGTGTTCTCTGTCAGTGTGTTAATATTCCTGAGGACAGTGGGGATGTTTTACACTTCACAGGGTGTATCTGACTGTGGGTCATGATATACACAGTGTGTCAGTGAGTGTGTTAATATTAATCTGTGTGCTCTGTCAGTGTGTTAATATTCCTGAGGACAGTGGGGGTGTTTTACACTTCACAGGGTTTATCTGACTGTGGGTCATGATATACACAGTGTGTCAGTGAGTGTGTTAATATTAATCTGTGTTCTCTGTCAGTGTGTTAATATTACTGAGGACAGTGGGGGTGTTTTACACTTCACAGAGTGTATCTGACTGTGGGTCATGATATACACAGTGTGTCAGTGAGTGTGTTAATATTAATCTGTGTTCTCTGTCAGTGTGTTAATATTACTGAGGACAGTGGGGGTGTTTTACACTTCACAGGGTTTATCTGACTGTGGGTCATGATATACACAGTGTGTCAGTGAGTGTGTTAATATTAATCTGTGTTCTCTGTCAGTGTGTTAATATTCCTGAGGACAGTGGGGGTGTTTTACACTTCACAGGGTTTATCTGACTGTGGGTCATGATATACACAGTGTGTCAGTGAGTGTGTTAATATTAATCTGTGTTCTCGGTCAGTGTGTTAATATTACTGAGGACAGTGGGGGTGTTTTACACTTCACAGGGTTTATCTGACTGTGAGTCATGATATACACAGTGTGTCAGTGTGTGTGTTAATATTAATCTGTGTTCTCTGTCAGTGTGTTAATATTACTGAGGACAGTGGGGATGTTTTACACTTCACAGGGTGTATCTGACTGTGGGTCATGATATACACAGTGTGTCAGTGAGTGTGTTAATATTAATCTGTGTTCTCTGTCAGTGTGTTAATATTGCTGAGGACAGTGGGGGTGTTTTACACTTCACAGGGTGTATCTGACTGTGGGCCATGATGTACACAGTGTGTCAGTGAGTGTGTTAATATTAATCTGTGTTCTCTGTCAGTGTGTTAATATTCCTGAGGACAGTGGGGGTGTTTTACACTTCACAGGGTGTATCTGACTGTGGGTCATGATGTACACAGTGTGTCAGTGAGTGTGTTAATATTAATCTGTGTTCTCTGTCAGTGTGTTAATATTCCTGAGGACAGTGGGGGTGTTTTACACTTCACAGGGTGTATCTGACTGTGGGTCATGATATACACAGTGTGTCAGTGACTGTGTTAATATTAATCTGTGTTCTCTGTCAGTGTGTTAATATTCCTGAGGACAGTGGGGATGTTTTACACTTCACAGGGTGTATCTGACTGTGAGTCATGATATACACAGTGTGTCAGTGAGTGTGTTAATATTAATCTGTGTTCTCTGTCAGTGTGTTAATATTACTGAGGACAGTGGGGATGTTTTACACTTCACCGGGTGTATCTGACTGTGGGTCATGATGTCCACAGTGTGTCAGTGAGTGTGTTAATATTAATCTGTGTTCTCTGTCAGTGTGTTAATATTACTGAGGACAGTGGGGGTGTTTTACACTTCACAGGGTGTATCTGACTGTGGGTCATGATATACACAGTGTGTCAGTGAGTGTGTTAATATTAATCTGTGTTCTCTGTCATTGTGTTAATATTACTGAGGACAGTGGGGGTGTTTTACACTTCACAGGGTGTATCTGACTGTGGGTCATGATATACACAGTGTGTCAGTGAGTGTGTTAATATTAATCTGTGTTCTCTGTCAGTGTGATAATATTCCTGAGGACAGTGGTGGTGTTTTACACTTCACTGGGAGTATCTGACTGTGGGTCATGATATACACAGTGTGTCAGTGAGTGTGTTAATATTAATCTGTGTTCTCTGTCAGTGTGTTAATATTACTGAGGACAGTGGGGGTGTTTTACACTTCACAGGGTGTATCTGACTGTGGGTCATGATGTACACAGTGTGTCAGTGAGTGTGTTAATATTAATCTGTGTTCTCTGTCAGTGTGATAATATTCCTGAGGACAGTGGGGGTGTTTTACACTTCACAGGGTGTATCTGACTGTGGGTCATGATATACACAGTGTGTCAGTGAGTGTGTTAATATTAATCTGTGTTCTCTGTCAGTGTGTTAATATTCCTGAGGACAGTGGGGGTGTTTTAGACTTCACAGGGTGTATCTGACTGTGGGTCATGATATACATAGTGTGTCAGTGAGTGTGTTAATATTAATCTGTGTTCTCTGTCAGTGTGTTAATATTACTGAGGACAGTGGGGGTGTTTTACACTTCACCGGGTGTATCTGACTGTGGGTCATGATGTCCACAGTGTGTCAGTGAGTGTGTTAATATTAATCTGTGTTCTCTGTCAGTGTGTTAATATTCCTGAGGACAGTGGGGATGTTCTACACTTCACAGGGTGTATCTGACTGTGGGTCATGATATACACAGTGTGTCAGTGAGTGTGTTAATATTAATCTGTGTTCTCTGTCAGTGTGTTAATATTCCTGAGGACAGTGGGGGTGTTTTACACTTCACAGGGTTTATCTGACTGTGGGTCATGATATACACAGTGTGTCAGTGAGTGTGTTAATATTAATCTGTGTTCTCTGTCAGTGTGTTAATATTACTGAGGACAGTGGGGGTGTTTTACACTTCACAGAGTGTATCTGACTGTGGGTCATGATATACACAGTGTGTCAGTGAGTGTGTTAATATTAATCTGTGTTCTCTGTCAGTGTGTTAATATTACTGAGGACAGTGGGGGTGTTTTACACTTCACAGGGTTTATCTGACTGTGGGTCATGATATACACAGTGTGTCAGTGAGTGTGTTAATATTAATCTGTGTTCTCTGTCAGTGTGTTAATATTCCTGAGGACAGTGGGGGTGTTTTACACTTCACAGGGTTTATCTGACTGTGGGTCATGATATACACAGTGTGTCAGTGAGTGTGTTAATATTAATCTGTGTTCTCGGTCAGTGTGTTAATATTACTGAGGACAGTGGGGGTGTTTTACACTTCACAGGGTTTATCTGACTGTGAGTCATGATATACACAGTGTGTCAGTGAGTGTGTTAATATTAATCTGTGTTCTCTGTCAGTGTGTTAATATTACTGAGGACAGTGGGGATGTTTTACACTTCACAGGGTGTATCTGACTGTGGGTCATGATATACACAGTGTGTCAGTGAGTGTGTTAATATTAATCTGTGTTCTCTGTCAGTGTGTTAATATTGCTGAGGACAGTGGGGGTGTTTTACACTTCACAGGGTGTATCTGACTGTGGGCCATGATGTACACAGTGTGTCAGTGAGTGTGTTAATATTAATCTGTGTTCTCTGTCAGTGTGTTAATATTCCTGAGGACAGTGGGGGTGTTTTACACTTCACAGGGTGTATCTGACTGTGGGTCATGATGTACACAGTGTGTCAGTGAGTGTGTTAATATTAATCTGTGTTCTCTGTCAGTGTGTTAATATTCCTGAGGACAGTGGGGGTGTTTTACACTTCACAGGGTTTATCTGACTGTGGGTCATGATATACACAGTGTGTCAGTGAGTGTGTTAATATTAATCTGTGTTCTCTGTCAGTGTGTTAATATTACTGAGGACAGTGGGGATGTTTTACACTTCACAGGGTGTATCTGACTGTGGGTCATGATATACACAGTGTGTCAGTGAGTGTGTTAATATTAATCTGTGTTCTCTGTCAGTGTGTTAATATTCCTGAGGACAGTGGGGGTGTTTTACACTTCACAGGGTGTATCTGACTGTGGGTCATGATATACACAGTGTGTCAGTGAGTGTGTTAATATTAATCTGTGTTCTCTGTCAGTGTGTTAATATTACTGAGGACAGTGGGGGTGTTTTACACTTCACAGGGTGTATCTGGCTGTGGGTCATGATGTGCACAGTGTGTCAGTGAGTGTGTTAATATTAATCTGTGTTCTCTGTCAGTGTGTTGATATTCCTGAGGACAGTGGTGGTGTTTTACACTTCACAGGGTGTATCTGACTGTGGGTCATGATATACACAGTGTGTCAGTGAGTGTGTTAATATTAATCTGTGTACTCTGTCAGTGTGTTAATATTGCTGAGGACAGTGGGGGTGTTTTACACTTCACAGGGTTTATCTGACTGTGGGTCATGATATACACAGTGTGTCAGTGAGTGTGTTAATATTAATCTGTGTTCTCTGTCAGTGTGTTAATATTACTGAGGACAGTGGGGGTGTTTTACACTTCACAGGGTGTATCTGACTGTGGGTCATGATATACACAGTGTGTCAGTGAGTGTGTTAATATTTATCTGTGTTCTCTGTCAGTGTGTTAATATTACTGAGGACAGTGGGGGTGTTTTACACTACACAGGGTGTATCTGACTGTGGGTCATGATATACACCGTGTGTCAGTGAGTGTGTTAATATTAATCTGTGTTCTCTGTCAGTGTGTTAATATTCCTGAGGACAGTGGGGGTGTTTTAGACTTCACAAAATGTATCTGACTGTGGGTCATGATATACACAGTGTGTCAGTGAGTGTGTTAATATTAATCTGTGTTCTCTGTCAGTGTGTTAATATTCCTGAGGACAGTGGGGGTGTTTTACACTTCACAGGATTTATCTGACTGTGGGTCATGATGTACACAGTGTGTCAGTGAGTGTGTTAATATTAATCTGTGTTCTCTGTCAGTGTGTTAATATTACTGAGGACAGTGGGGGGTGTTTTACACTTCACAGGGTGTATCTGACTGTGGGTCATGATATACACAGTGTGTCAGTGAGTGTGTTAATATTAATCTGTGTTCTCTGTCAGTGTGTTAATATTGCTGAGGACAGTGGGGGTGTTTTACACTTCACCGGGTGTATCTGACTGTGGGTCATGATATACACAGTGTGTCAGTGAGTGTGTTAATATTAATCTGTGTTCTCTGTCAGTGTGTTAATATTACTGAGGACAGTGGGGGTGTTTTACACTTCACAGGGTGTATCTGACTGTGGGTCATGATATACACAGTGTGTCAGTGAGTGTGTTAATATTAATCTGTGTTCTCTGTCAGTGTGATAATATTCCTGAGGACAGTGGTGGTGTTTTACACTTCGCAGGGTGTATCTGACTGTGGGTCATGATGTACACAGTGTGTCAGTGAGTGTGTTAATATTAATCTGTGTTCTCTGTCAGTGTGTTAATATTACTGAGGACAGTGGGGGTGTTTTACACTTCACAGGGTGTATCTGACTGTGGGTCATGATATACACAGTGTGTCAGTGAGTGTGTTAATATCAATCTGTGTTCTCTGTCAGTGTGATAATATTCCTGAGGACAGTGGTGGTGTTTTACACTTCGCAGGGTGTGTCTGACTGTGGGTCATGATGTACACAGTGTGTCAGTGAGTGTGTTAATATTAATCTGTGTTCTCTGTCAGTGTGTTAATATTACTGAGGACAGTGGGGGTGTTTTACACTTCACAGGGTGTATCTGACTGTGGGTCATGATATACACAGTGTGTCAGTGAGTGTGTTAATATTAATCTGTGTTCTCTGTCAGTGTGTTAATATTGCTGAGGACAGTGGGGGTGTTTTACACTTCACAGGGTTTATCTGACTGTGGGTCATGATATACATAGTGTGTCAGTGAGTGTGTTAATATTAATCTGTGTTCTCTGTCAGTGTGTTAATATTACTGAGGACAGTGGGGGTGTTTTACACTTCACAGGGTTTATCTGACTGTGGGTCATGATGTACACAGTGTGTCAGTGAGTGTGTTAATATTAATCTGTGTTCTCTGTCAGTGTGTTAATATTACTGAGGACAGTGGGGATGTTTTACACTTCACCGGGTGTATCTGACTGTGGGTCATGATGTCCACAGTGTGTCAGTGAGTGTGTTAATATTAATCTGTGTTCTCTGTCAGTGTGATAATATTCCTGAGGACAGTGGTGGTGTTTTACACTTCACAGGGTGTATCTGACTGTGAGTCATGATGTACACAGTGTGTCAGTGAGTGTGTTAATATTAATCTGTGTTCTCTGTCAGTGTGTTAATATTACTGAGGACAGTGGGGGTGTTTTACACTTCACAGGGTTTATCTGACTCTGGGTCATGATATACACAGTGTGTCAGTGAGTGTGTTAATATTAATCTGTGTTCTCTGTCAGTGTGTTAATATTACTGAGGACATTGGGGGTGATTTACACTTCACAGGGTGTATCTGACTGTGGGTCATGATATACACAGTGTGTCAGTGAGTGTGTTAATATTAATCTGTGTTCTCTGTCAGTGTGTTAATATTACTGAGGACAGTGGGGGTGTTTTACACTTCACAGGGTGTATCTGACTGTGGGTCATGATATACACAGTGTGTCAGTGAGTGTGTTAATATTAATCTGTGTTCTCTGTCAGTGTGATAATATTCCTGAGGACAGTGGTGGTGTTTTACACTTCGCAGGGTGTATCTGACTGTGGGTCATGATATACACAGTGTGTCAGTGAGTGTGTTAATATTAATCTGTGTTCTCTGTCAGTGTGTTAATATTACTGAGGACAGTGGGGGTGTTTTACACTTCACAGGGTGTATCTGACTGTGGGTCATGATATACACAGTGTGTCAGTGAGTGTGTTAATATTAATCTGTGTTCTCTGTCAGTGTGTGAATATTCCTGAGGACAGTGGGGGTATTTTACACTTCACAGGGTGTATCTGACTGTGGGTCATGATATACACAGTGTGTCAGTGAGTGTGTTAAGATTAATCTGTGTTCTCTGTCAGTGTGTTAATATTACTGAGGACAGTGGGGGTGTTTTACACTTCACAGGGTGTATCTGACTGTGGGTCATGATATACACAGTGTGTCAGTGAGTGTGTTAATATTAATCTGTGTTCTCTGTCAGTGTGTTAATATTACTGAGGACAGTGGGGGTGTTTTACACTTCACAGGGTTTATCTGACTGTGGGTCATGATATACATAGTGTGTCAGTGAGTGTGTTAATATTAATCTGTGTTCTCTGTCAGTGTGTTAATATTACTGAGGACACTGGGGGTGTTTTACACTTCACCGGGTGTATCTGACTGTGGGTCATGATGTCCACAGTGTGTCAGTGAGTGTGTTAATATTAATCTGTGTTCTCTGTCAGTGTGTGAATATTCCTGAGGACAGTGGGGGTATTTTACACTTCACAAGGTGTATCTGACTGTGGGTCATGATATACACAGTGTGTCAGTGAGTGTGTTAAGATTAATCTGTGTTCTCTGTCAGTGTGTTAATATTACTGAGGACAGTGGGGGTGTTTTACACTTCACAGGGTGTATCTGACTGTGGGTCATGATATACACAGTGTGTCAGTGAGTGTGTTAATATTAATCTGTGTTCTCTGTCAGTGTGTTAATATTACTGAGGACAGTGGGGGTGTTTTACACTTCACAGGGTTTATCTGACTGTGGGTCATGATATACATAGTGTGTCAGTGAGTGTGTTAATATTAATCTGTGTTCTCTGTCAGTGTGTTAATATTACTGAGGACAGTGGGGGTGTTTTACACTTCACCGGGTGTATCTGACTGTGGGTCATGATGTCCACAGTGTGTCAGTGAGTGTGTTAATATTAATCTGTGTTCTCTGTCAGTGTGTTAATATTACTGAGGACAGTGGGGGTGTTTTACACTTCACAGGGTTTATCTGACTGTGAGTCATGATATACACAGTGTGTCAGTGAGTGTGTTAATATTAATCTGTGTTCTCTGTCAGTGTGTTAATATTACTGAGGACAGTGGGGATGTTTTACACTTCACAGGGTGTATCTGACTGTGGGTCATGATATACACAGTGTGTCAGTGAGTGTGTTAATATTAATCTGTGTTCTCTGTCAGTGTGTTAATATTGCTGAGGACAGTGGGGGTGTTTTACACTTCACAGGGTGTATCTGACTGTGGGTCATGATGTACACAGTGTGTCAGTGAGTGTGTTAATATTAATCTGTGTTCTCTGTCAGTGTGTTAATATTCCTGAGGACAGTGGGGGTGTTTTACACTTCACAGGGTGTATCTGACTGTGGGTCATGATGTACACAGTGTGTCAGTGAGTGTGTTAATATTAATCTGTGTTCTCTGTCAGTGTGTTAATATTCCTGAGGACAGTGGGGGTGTTTTACACTTCACAGGGTTTATCTGACTGTGGGTCATGATATACACAGTGTGTCAGTGAGTGTGTTAATATTGATCTGTGTTCTCTGTCAGTGTGTTAATATTACTGAGGACAGTGGGGATGTTTTACACTTCACAGGGTGTATCTGACTGTGGGTCATGATATACACAGTGTGTCAGTGAGTGTGTTAATATTAATCTGTGTTCTCTGTCAGTGTGTTAATATTACTGAGGACAGTGGGGGTGTTTTACACTTCACAGGGTTTATCTGACTTTGGGTCATGATGTACACAGTGTGTCAGTGAGTGTGTTAATATTAATCTGTGTTCTCTGTCAGTGTGTTAATATTCCTGAGGACAGTGGGGATGTTTTACACTTCACAGGGTGTATCTGACTGTGGGTCATGATATACACAGTGTGTCAGTGAGTGTGTTAATATTAATCTGTGTTCTCTGTCAGTGTGTTAATATTCCTGAGGACAGTGGGGATGTTTTACACTTCACAGGGTGTATCTGACTGTGGGTCATGATATACACAGTGTGTCAGTGAGTGTGTTAATATTAATCTGTGTTCTCTGTCAGTGTGTTAATATTACTGAGGACAGTGGGGGTGTTCTACACTTCACAGGGTGTATCTGACTGTGGGTCATGATATACACAGTGTGTCAGTGAGTGTGTTAATATTAATCTGTGTTCTCTGTCAGTGTGTTAATATTGCTGAGGACAGTGGGGGTGTTTTACACTTCACAGGGTTTATCTGACTGTGGGTCATGATATACACAGTGTGTCAGTGAGTGTGTTAATATTAATCTGTGTTCTCTGTCAGTGTGTTAATATTACTGAGGACAGTGGGGGTGTTTTACACTTCACAGGGTGTATCTGGCTGTGGGTCATGATAAACACAGTGTGTCAGTGAGTGTGTTAATATTAATCTGTGTTCTCTGTCAGTGTGTTAATATTACTGAGGACAGTGGGGGTGTTTTACACTTCACAGGGTGTATCTGACTGTGGGTCATGATATACACAGTGTGCCAGTGAGTGTGTTAATATTAATCTGTGTTCTCTGTCAGTGTGTTAATATTACTGAGGACAGTGGGGGTGTTTTACACTTCACAGGGTTTATCTGACTGTGGGTCATGATATACACAGTGTGTCAGTGAGTGTGTTAATATTAATGTGTGTTCTCTGTCAGTTTGTTAATATTACTGAGGACAGTGGGGATGTTTTACACTTCTCAGGGTGCATCTGACTGTGAGTCATGATGTACACAGTGTGTCAGTGAGTGTGTTAATATTAATCTGTGTTCTCTGTCAGTGTGTTAATATTACTGAGGACAGTGGGGGTGTTTTACACTTCACAGGGTGTATCTGACTGTGGGTCATGATATACACAGTGTGTCAGTGAGTGTGTTAATATTAATCTGTGTTCTCTGTCAGTGTGTTAATATTCCTGAGGACAGTGGGGGTGTTTTGCACTTCACAGGGTGTATCTGACTGTGGGTCATGATATACACAGTGTGTCAGTGAGAGAGTTAATATTAATCTGTGTTCTCTGTCAGTGTGTTACTATTCCTGAGGACAGTGGGGGTGTTTTACACTTCACAGGGTGTATCTGACTGTGGGTCATGATAGACACAGTGTGTCAGTGAGTGTGTTAATATTAATCTGTGTTCTCTGTCAGTGTGATAATATTACTGAGGGCAGTGGGGATGTTTTACACTTCACAGGGTTTATCTGACTGTGGGTCATGATATACACAGTGTGTCAGTGAGTGTGTTAATATTAATATGTGTTCTCTGTCAGTGTGTTAATATTACTGAGGACAGTGGGGGTGTTTTACACTTCACAGGGTGTATCTGACTGTGGGTCATGATATACACAGTGTGTCAGTGAGTGTGTTAATATTAATCTGTGTTCTCTGTCAGTGTGTTAATATTCCTGAGGACAGTGGTGGTGTTTTACACTTCACAGGGTGTATCTGACTGTGGGTCATGATGTACACAGTGTGTCAGTGAGTGTGTTAATATTAATCTGTGTTCTCTGTCAGTGTGTTAATATTCCTGAGGACAGTGGGGGTGTTTTACACCTCACAGGGTGTATCTGACTGTGGGTCATGATATACACAGTGTGTCAGTGAGTGTGTTAATATTAATCTGTGTTCTCTGTCAGTGTGTTAATATTACTGAGGACAGTGGGGGTGTTTTACACTTCACAGGGTGTATCTGACTGTAGGTCATGATATACACAGTGTGTCAGTGAGTGTGTTAATATTAATCTGTGTTCTCTGTCAGTGTGTTAATATTACTGAGGACAGTGGGGGTGTTTTACACTTCACAGGGTTTATCTGACTGTGAGTCATGGTATACACAGTGTGTCAGTGAGTGTGTTAATATTAATCTGTGTTCTCTGTCAGTGTGTTAATATTCCTGAGGACAGTGGGGGTGTTTTACACTTCACAGGGTTTATCTGACTGTGGGTCATGATATACACAGTGTGTCAGTGAGTGTGTTAATATTAATCTGTGTTCTCTGTCAGTGTGTTAATATTACTGAGGACAGTGGGGGTGTTTTACACTTCACAGGGTGCATCTAAATGTGGGTCATGATATACACAGTGTGTCAGTGAATGTGTTAATATTAATCTGTGTTCTCTGTCAGTGTGTTAATATTACTGAGGACAGTGGGGGTGTTTTGCACTTCACAGGGTGTATCTGACTGTGAGTCATGATGTACACAGTGTGTCAGTGAGTGTGTTAATATTAATCTGTGTTCTCTGTCAGTGTGTTAATATTACTGAGGACAGTGGGGGTGTTTTACACTTCACAGGGTGTATCTGACTGTGGGTCATGATATACACAGTGTGTCAGTGAGTGTGTTAATATTAATCTGTGTTCTCTGTCAGTGTGTTAATATTCCTGAGGACAGTGGTGGTGTTTTACACTTCACAGGGTGTATCTGACTGTGGGTCATGATGTACACAGTGTGTCAGTGAGTGTGTTAATATTAATCTGTGTTCTCTGTTAGTGTGTTAATATTCCTGAGGACAGTGGGGGTGTTTTACACCTCACAGGGTGTATCTGACTGTGGGTCATGATATACACAGTGTGTCAGTGAGTGTGTTAATATTAATCTGTGTTCTCTGTCAGTGTGTTAATATTACTGAGGACAGTGGGGGTGTTTTACACTTCACAGGGTGTATCTGACTGTAGGTCATGATATACACAGTGTGTCAGTGAGTGTGTTAATATTAATCTGTGTTCTCTGTCAGTGTGTTAATATTACTGAGGACAGTGGGGATGTTTTACACTTCACAGGGTGTATCTGACTGTGAGTCATGATGTACACAGTGTGTCAGTGAGTGTGTTAATATTAATCTGTGTTCTCTGTCAGTGTGTTAATATTCCTGAGTACAGTGGGGGTGTTTTACACTTCACAGGGTGTATCTGACTGTGGGTCATGATATACACAGTGTGTCAGTGAGTGTGTTAATATTAATCTGTGTTCTCTGTCAGTGTGTTAATATTCCTGAGGACAGTGGGGGTGTTTTGCACTTCACAGGGTGTATCTGACTGTGGGTCATGATATACACAGTGTGTCAGTGAGAGCGTTAATATTAATCTGTGTTCTCTGTCAGTGTGTTACTATTCCTGAGGACAGTGGGGGTGTTTTACACTTCATAGGGTGTATCTGACTGTGGGTCATGATATACACAGTGTGTCAGTGAGAGCGTTAATATTAATCTGTGTTCTCTGTCAGTGTGTTACTATTCCTGAGGACAGTGGGGGTGTTTTACACTTCACAGGGTGTATCTGACTGTGGGTCATGATATACACAGTGTGTCAGTGAGTGTGTTAATATTAATCTGTGTTCTCTGTCAGTGTGTTAATATTACTGAGGACAGTGGGGGTGTTTTACACTTCACAGGGTGTATCTAACTGTGGGTCATGATATACACAGTGTGTCAGTGAGTGTGTTAATATTAATCTGTGTTCTCTGTCAGTGTGTTAATATTACTGAGGACAGTGGGGATGTTTTACACTTCACAGGGTGTATCTGACTGTGGGTCATGATATACACAGTGTGTCAGTGAGTGTGTTAATATTAATCTGTGCTCTCTGTCAGTGTGTTAATATTACTGAGGACAGTGGGGGTGTTTTACACTTTTGCAGGGTGTATCTGACTGTGGGTCATGATATACACAGTGTGTCAGTGAGTGTGTTCATATTAATCTGTGTTCTCTGTCAGTGTGTTAATATTACTGAGGGCAGTGGGGGTGTTTTACACTTCACAGGGTGTATCTGACTCTGGGTCATGATATACACAGTGTGTCAGTGAGTGTGTTAATATTAATCTGTGTTCTCTGTCAGTGTGTTAATATTACTGAGGACAGTGGGGGTGT
The DNA here is from genome assembly GCF_036365525.1 of Heterodontus francisci. NCBI lineage: Eukaryota > Metazoa > Chordata > Chondrichthyes > Heterodontiformes > Heterodontidae > Heterodontus > Heterodontus francisci. Next base: position 838,513 of record NW_027141353.1, read on the forward strand.
TTTACACTTCACAGGGTGTATCTGACTGTGGGTCATGATGTACACAGTGTGTCAGTGAGTGTGTTAATATTAATCTGTGTTCTCTGTCAGTGTGTTAATATTACTGAGGACAGTGGGGGTGTTTTACACTTCACAGGGTGTATCTGACTGTGGGTCATGATGTACACAGTGTGTCAGTGAGTGTGTTAATATTAATCTGTGTTCTCTGTCAGTGTGTTAATATTCCTGAGGACAGTGGGGGTGTTTTACACTTCACAGGGTGTATCTGACTGTGGGTCATGATGTACACAGTGTGTCAGTGAGTGTGTTAATATTAATCTGTGTTCTCTGTCAGTGTGTTAATATTACTGAGGACAGTGGGGATGTTTTACACTTCACAGGGTGTATCTGACTGTGGGTCATGATGTACTCAGTGTGTCAGTGAGTGTGTTAATATTAATCTGTGTTCTCTGTCAGTGTGTTAATATTCCTGAGGACAGTGGGGGTGTTTTACACTTCACAGGGTGTATCTGACTGTGGGTCATGATGTACACAGTGTGTCAGTGAGTGTGTTAATATTAATCTGTGTTCTCTGTCAGTGTGTTAATATTACTGAGGACAGTGGGGGTGTTTTACACTTCACAGGGTGTATCTGACTGTGGGTCATGATATACAGAGTGTGTCAGTGAGTGTGTTAATATTAATCTGTGTTCTCTGTCAGTGTGTTAATATTCCTGAGGACAGTGGGGGTGTTTTACACTTCACAGGGTGTATCTGACTGTGGGTCATGATGTACACAGTGTGTCAGTGAGTGTGTTAATATTAATCTGTGTTCTCTGTCAGTGTGTTAATATTACTGAGGACAGTGGGGGTGTTTTACACTTCACCGGGTGTATCTGACTGTGGGTCATGATATACACAGTGTGTCAGTGAGTGTGTTAATATTAATCTGTGTTCTCTGTCAGTGTGTTAATATTACTGAGGACAGTGGGGGTGTTTTACACTTCACAGGGTGTATCTGACTGTGGGTCATGATATACACAGTGTGTCAGTGAGAGTGTTAATATTAATCTGTGTTCTCTGTCAGTGTGTTAATATTACTGAGGACAGTGGGGGTGTTTTGCACTTCACAGGGTGTATCTGACTGTGAGTCATGATGTACACAGTGTGTCAGTGAGTGTGTTAATATTAATCTGTGTTCTCTGTCAGTGTGTTAATATTACTGAGGACAGTGGGGGTGTTTTACACTTCACAGGGTGTATCTGACTGTGAGTCATGATATACACAGTGTGTCAGTGGGTGTGTTAATATTAATCTGTGTTCTCTGTCAGTGTGTTAATATTACTGAGGACAGTGGGGATGTTTTACACTTCACAGGGTGTATCTGACTGTGAGTCATGATGTACACAGTGTGTCAGTGAGTGTGTTAATATTAATCTGTGTTCTCTGTCAGTGTGTTAATATTACTGAGGACAGTGGGGGTGTTTTACACTTCACAGGGTGTATCTGACTGTGGGTCATGATATACACAGTGTGTCAGTGAGTGTGTTAATATTAATCTGTGTTCTCTGTCAGTGTGTTAATATTCCTGAGGACAGTGGGGGTGTTTTGCACTTCACAGGGTGTATCTGACTGTGGGTCATGATATACACAGTGTGTCAGTGAGAGCGTTAATATTAATCTGTGTTCTCTGTCAGTGTGTTACTATTCCTGAGGACAGTGGGGGTGTTTTACACTTCACAGGGTGTATCTGACTGTGGGTCATGATATACACAGTGTGTCAGTGAGAGCGTTAATATTAATCTGTGTTCTCTGTCAGTGTGTTACTATTCCTGAGGACAGTGGGGGTGTTTTACACTTCACAGGGTGTATCTGACTGTGGGTCATGATATACACAGTGTGTCAGTGAGTGTGTTAATATTAATCTGTGTTCTCTGTCAGTGTGTTAATATTACTGAGGACAGTGGGGGTGTTTTACACTTCACAGGGTGTATCTAACTGTGGGTCATGATCTACACAGTGTGTCAGTGAGTGTGTTAATATTAATCTGTGTTCTCTGTCAGTGTGTTAATATTACTGAGGACAGTGGGGATGTTTTACACTTCACAGGGTGTATCTGACTGTGGGTCATGATATACACAGTGTGTCAATGAGTGTGTTAATATTAATCTGTGTTCTCTGTCAGTGTGTTAATATTACTGAGGACAGTGGTGGTGTTTTACACTTTTGCAGGGTGTACCTGACTGTGGGTCATGATATACACAGTGTGTCAGTGAGTGTGTTCATATTAATCTGTGTTCTCTGTCAGTGTGTTAATATTACTGAGGACAGTGGGGGTGTTTTACACTTCACAGGGTGTATCTGACTGTGGGTCATGATATACACAGTGTGTCAGTGAGTGTGTTAATATTAATCTGTGTTCTCTGTCAGTGTGTTAATATTACTGAGGACAGTGGGGGTGTTTTACACTTCACAGGGTGTATCTGACTGTGGGTCATGATATACACAGTGTGTCAGTGAGAGTGTTAATATTAATCTGTGTTCTCTGTCAGTGTGTTAATATTACTGATGACAGTGGGGGTGTTTTGCACTTCACAGGGTGTATCTGACTGTGGGTCATGATGTACACAGTGTGTCAGTGAGTGTGTTAATATTAATCTGTGTTCTCTGTCAGTGTGTTAATATTCCTGAGGACAGTGGGGGTGTTTTACACTTCACAGGGTGTATCTGACTGTGGGTCATGATGTACACAGTGTGTCAGTGAGTGTGTTAATATTAATCTGTGTTCTCTGTCAGTGTGTTAATATTCCTGAGGACAGTGGGGGTGTTTTACACTTCACAGGGTGTATCTGACTGTGGGTCATGATGTACACAGTGTGTCAGTGAGTGTGTTAATATTAATCTGTGTTCTCTGTCAGTGTGTTAATATTACTGAGGACAGTGGGGGTGTTTTACACTTCACAGTGTGTATCTGACTGTGGGTCATGATGTACACAGTGTGTCAGTGAGTGTGTTAATATTAATCTGTGTTCTCTGTCAGTGTGTTAATATTACTGAGGACAGTGGGGGTGTTTTACACTTCACCGGGTGTATCTGACTGTGGGTCATGATATACACAGTGTGTCAGTGAGTGTGTTAATATTAATCTGTGTTCTCTGTCAGTGTGTTAATATTACTGAGGACAGTGGGGGTGTTTTACACTTCACAGGGTGTATCTGACTGTGGGTCATGATATACACAGTGTGTCAGTGAGAGTGTTAATATTAATCTGTGTTCTCTGTCAGTGTGTTAATATTACTGAGGACAGTGGGGGTGTTTTGCACTTCACAGGGTGTATCTGACTGTGAGTCATGATGTACACAGTGTGTCAGTGAGTGTGTTAATATTAATCTGTGTTCTCTGTCAGTGTGTTAATATTACTGAGGACAGTGGGGGTGTTTTACACTTCACAGGGTGTATCTGACTGTGAGTCATGATATACACAGTGTGTCAGTGAGTGTGTTAATATTAATCTGTGTTCTCTGTCAGTGTGTTAATATTACTGAGGACAGTGGGGATGTTTTACACTTCACAGGGTGTATCTGACTGTAAGTCATGATGTACACAGTGTGTCAGTGAGTGTGTTAATATTAATCTGTGTTCTCTGTCAGTGTGTTAATATTACTGAGGACAGTGGGGGTGTTTTACACTTCACAGGGTGTATCTGACTGTGGGTCATGATATACACAGTGTGTCAGTGAGTGTGTTAATATTAATCTGTGTTCTCTGTCAGTGTGTTAATATTCCTGAGGACAGTGGGGGTGTTTTGCACTTCACAGGGTGTATCTGACTGTGGGTCATGATATACACAGTGTGTCAGTGAGAGCGTTAATATTAATCTGTGTTCTCTGTCAGTGTGTTACTATTCCTGAGGACAGTGGGGGTGTTTTACACTTCACAGGGTGTATCTGACTGTGGGTCATGATATACACAGTGTGTCAGTGAGAGCGTTAATATTAATCTGTGTTCTCTGTCAGTGTGTTACTATTCCTGAGGACAGTGGGGGTGTTTTACACTTCACAGGGTGTATCTGACTGTGGGTCATGATATACACAGTGTGTCAGTGAGTGTGTTAATATTAATCTGTGTTCTCTGTCAGTGTGTTAATATTACTGAGGACAGTAGGGGTGTTTTACACTTCACAGGGTGTATCTAACTGTGGGTCATGATATACACAGTGTGTCAGTGAGTGTGTTAATATTAATCTGTGTTCTCTGTCAGTGTGTTAATATTACTGAGGACAGTGGGGATGTTTTACACTTCACAGGGTGTATCTGACTGTGGGTCATGATATACACAGTGTGTCAGTGAGTGTGTTAATATTAATCTGTGTTCTCTGTCAGTGTGTTAATATTACTGAGGACAGTGGGGGTGTTTTACACTTTTGCAGGGTGTACCTGACTGTGGGTCATGATATACACAGTGTGTCAGTGAGTGTGTTCATATTAATCTGTGTTCTCTGTCAGTGTGTTAATATTACTGAGGACAGTGGGGGTGTTTTACACTTCACAGGGTGTATCTGACTCTGGGTCATGATATACACAGTGTGTCAGTGAGTGTGTTAATATTAATCTGTGTTCTCTGTCAGTGTGTTAATATTACTGAGGACAGTGGGGGTGTTTTACACTTCACAAGGTGTATCTGACTGTGGGTCATGATATACACAGTGTGTCAGTGAGTGTGTTAATATTAATCTGTGTTCTCTGTCAGTGTGTTAATATTACTGAGGACAGTGGGGGTGTTTTACACTTCACAGGGTTTATCTGACTGTGGGTCATGATGTACACATTCTGTCAGTGAGTGTGTTAATATTAATCTGTGTTCTCTGTCAGTGTGTTAATATTTCTGAGGACAGTGGGGGTGTTTTACACTTCACAGGGTGTATCTGACTGTGGGTCATGATGTACACAGTGTGTCAGTGAGTGTGTTAATATTAATCTGTGTTCTCTGTCAGTGTGTTAATATTCCTGAGGACAGTGGGGGTGTTTTACACTTCACAGGGTGTATCTGACTGTGGGTCATGGTATATACAGTGTGTCAGTGAGTGTGTTAATATTAATCTGTGTTCTCTGTCAGTGTGTTAATATTACTGAGGACAGTGGGGGTGTTTTACACTTCACAGGGTGTATCTGACTGTGGGTCATGATATACACAGTGTGTCAGTGAGTGTGTTAATATTAATCTGTGTTCTCTGTCAGTGTGTTAATATTACTGAGGACAGTGGGGGTGTTTTACACTTCACAGGGTTTATCTGACTGTGGGTCATGCTATACACAGTGTGTCAGTGAGTGTGTTAATATTACTCTGTGTTCTCTGTCAGTGTGTTAATATTACTGAGGACAGTGGGGGTGTTATACACTTCACAGGGTGTATCTGAATGTGGGTCATGATGTACACAGTGTGTCAGTGAGTGTGTTAATATTAATCTGTGTTCTCTGTCAGTGTGTTAATATTACTGAGGACAGTGGGGGTGTTTTGCACTTCACAGGGTGTATCTGACTGTGAGTCATGATGTACACAGTGTGTCAGTGAGTGTGTTAATATTAATCTGTGTTCTCTGTCAGTGTGTTAATATTACTGATGACAGTGGGGGTGTTTTACACTTCACAGGGTGTATCTGACTGTGAGTCATGATATACACAGTGTGTCAGTGAGTGTGTTAATATTAATCTGTGTTCTCTGTCAGTGTGTTAATATTACTGAGGACAGTGGGGATGTTTTACACTTCACAGGGTGTATCTGACTGTGGGTCATGATGTACACAGTGTGTCAGTGAGTGTGTTAATATTAATCTGTGTTCTCTGTCAGTGTGTTAATATTACTGAGGACAGTGGGGGTGTTTTACACTTCACAGGGTGTATCTGACTGTGGGTCATGATATACACAGTGTGTCAGTGAGTGTGTTAATATTAATCTGTGTTCTCTGTCAGTGTGTTAATATTACTGAGGACAGTGGGGGTGTTTTACACTTCACAGGGTGTATCTGACTGTGGGTCATGATATACACAGTGTGTCAGTGAGTGTGTTAATATTAATCTGTGTTCTCTGTCAGTGTGTTAATATTCCTGAGGACAGTGGGGATGTTTTACCCTTCACAGGGTGTATCTGACTGTGGGTCATGATATACACAGTGTGTCAGTGAGTGTGTTAATATTAATCTGTGTACTCTGTCAGTGTGTTAATATTACTGAGGACAGTGGGGGTGTTTTACACTTCACAGGGTTTATCTGACTGTGGGTCATGATATACACAGTGTGTCAGTGAGTGTGTTAATATTAATCTGTGTTCTCTGTCAGTGTGTTAATATTCCTTAGGACAGTTGGGGTGTTTTACACTTCACAGGGTGTATCTGACTGTGGGTCATGATATACACAGTGTGTCAGTGAGAGCGTTAATATTAATCTGTGTTCTCTGTCAGTGTGTTACTATTCCTGAGGACAGTGGGGGTGTTTTACACTTCACAGGGTGTATCTGACTGTGGGTCATGATATACACAGTGTGTCAGTGAGTGTGTTAATATTAATCTGTGTTCTCTGTCAGTGTGTTAATATTACTGAGGACAGTGGGGGTGTTTTACACTTCACAGGGTGTATCTAACTGTGGGTCATGATATACACAGTGTGTCAGTGAGTGTGTTAATATTAATCTGTGTTCTCTGTCAGTGTGTTAATATTCCTGAGGACAGTGGGGGTGTTTTACACTTTTGCAGGGTGTACCTGACTGTGGGTCATGATATACACAGTGTGTCAGTGAGTATGTTCATATTAATCTGTGTTCTCTGTCAGTGTGTTAATATTACTGAGGACAGTGGGGGTGTTTTACACTTCACAGGGTATATCTGACTCTGGGTCATGATATACACAGTGTGTCAGTGAGTGTGTTAATATTAATCTGTGTTCTCTGTCAGTGTGTTAATATTACTGAGGACAGTGGGGGTGTTTTACACTTCACAGGGTGTATCTGACTGTGGGTCATGATATACACAGTGTGTCAGTGAGTGTGTTAATATTAATCTGTGTTCTCTGTCAGTGTGTTAATATTACTGAGGACAGTGGGGGTGTTTTACACTTCACAGGGTTTATCTGACTGTGGGTCATGATGTACACAGTGTGTCAGTGAGTGTGTTAATATTAATCTGTGTTCTCTGTCAGTGTGTTAATATTCCTGAGGACAGTGGGGGTGTTTTACACTTCACAGGGTGTATCTGACTGTGGGTCATGATGTACACAGTGTGTCAGTGAGTGTGTTAATATTAATCTGTGTTCTCTGTCAGTGTGTTAATATTCCTGAGGACAGTGGGGGTGTTTTACACTTCACAGGGTGTATCTGACTATGGGTCATGATATATACAGTGTGTCAGTGAGTGTGTTAATATTAATCTGTGTTCTCTGTCAGTGTGTTAATATTCCTGAGGACAGTGGGGGTGTTTTACACTTCACAGGGTGTATCTGACTGTGGGTCATGATATACACAGTGTGTCAGTGAGTGTGTTAATATTAATCTGTGTTCTCTGTCAGTGTGTTAATATTACTGAGGACAGTGGGGATGTTTTACACTTCACAGGGTTTATCTGACTGTGGGTCATGCTATACACAGTGTGTCAGTGAGTGTGTTAATATTAATCTGTGTTCTCTGTCAGTGTGTTAATATTACTGAGGACAGTGGGGGTGTTATACACTTCACAGGGTGTATCTGACTGTGGGTCATGATGTACACAGTGTGTCAGTGAGTGTGTTAATATTACTCTGTGTTCTCTGTCAGTGTGTTAATATTACTGAGGACAGTGGGGGTGTTATACACTTCACAGGGTGTATCTGAATGTGGGTCATGATGTACACAGTGTGTCAGTGAGTGTGTTAATATTAATCTGTGTTCTCTGTCAGTGTGTTAATATTACTGAGGACAGTGGGGGTGTTTTACACTTCACAGGGTGCATCTGACTGTGTGTCGTGATATACACAGTGTGTCAGTGAGTGTGTTAATATTAATCTGTGTTCTCTGTCAGTGTGTTAATATTACTGAGGACAGTGGGGGTGTTTTACACTTCACAGGGTGTATCTGACTGTGGGTCATGATGTACACAGTGTGTCAGTGAGTGTGTTAATATTAATCTGTGTTCTCTGTCAGTGTGTTAATATTACTGAGGACAGTGGGGGTGTTTTACACTTCACAGGGTGTATCTGACTGTGGGTCATGATGTACACAGTGTGTCAGTGAGTGTGTTAATATTAATCTGTGTTCTCTGTCAGTGTGTTAATATTGCTGAGGACAGTAGGGTGTTTTACACTTCACAGGGTGTATCTGACTGTGGGTCATGATGTACACAGTGTGTCAGTGAGTGTGTTAATATTAATCTGTGTTCTCTGTCAGTGTGTTAATATTACTGAGGACAGTGGGGGTGTTTTACACTTCACAGGGTGTATCTGACTCTGGGTCATGATATACACAGTGTGTCAGTGAGTGTGTTAATATTAATCTGTGTTCTCTGTCAGTGTGTTAATATTACTGAGGACAGTGGGGGTGTTTTACACTTCACAGGGTGTATCTGACTGTGGGTCATGATATACACAGTGTGTCAGTGAGTGTGTTCATATTAATCTGTGTTCTCTGTCAGTGTGTTAATATTACTGAGGACAGTGGGGGTGTTTTACACTTTTGCAGGGTGTATCTGACTGTGGGTCATGATATACACAGTGTGTCAGTGAGTGTGTGAATATTAATCTGTGTTCTCTGTCAGTGTGTTAATATTACTGAGGACAGTGGGGGTGTTTTACACTTCACAGGGTGTATCTGACTGTGGGTCATGATGTACACAGTGTGTCAGTGAGTGTGTTAATATTAATCTGTGTTCTCTGTCAGTGTGTTAATATTACTGAGGACAGTGGGGGTGTTTTACACTTCACAGGGTGTATCTGACTGTGGGTCATGATATACACAGTGTGTCAGTGAGTGTGTTAATATTAATCTGTGTTCTCTGTCAGTGTGTTAATATTGCTGAGGACAGTGGGGGTGTTTTACACTTCACCGGGTGTATCTGACTGTGGGTCATGATATACACAGTGTGTCAGTGAGTGTGTTAATATTAATCTGTGTTCTCTGTCAGTGTGTTAATATTCTTGAGGACAGTGGGGGTGTTTTACACTTCACAGGGTGTATCTGACTGTGGGTCATGATGTACACAGTGTGTCAGTGAGTGTGTTAATATTAATCTGTGTTCTCTGTCAGTGTGTTAATATTCCTGAGGACAGTGGGGGTGTTTTACACTTCACAGGGTGTATCTGACTGTGGGTCATGATGTACACAGTGTGTCAGTGAGTGTGTTAATATTAATCTGTGTTCTCTGTCAGTGTGTTAATATTCCTGAGGACAGTGGGGGTGTTTTACACTTCACAGGGTGTATCTGACTGTGGGTCATGATGTACACAGTGTGTCAGTGAGTGTGTTAATATTAATCTGTGTTCTCTGTCAGTGTGTTAATATTCCTGAGGACAGTGGGGTGTTTTACACTTCACAGGGTGTCTCTGACTGTGGGTCATGATGTACACAGTGTGTCAGTGAGTGTGTTAATATTAATCTGTGTTCTCTGTCAGTGTGTTAATATTCCTGAGGACAGTGGGGGTGTTTTACAATTCACAGGGTGTATCTGACTCTGGGTCATGATATACACAGTGTGTCAGTGAGTGTGTTAATATTAATCTGTGTTCTCTGTCAGTGTGTTAATATTACTGAGGACAGTGGGGGTGTTTTACACTTCACAGGGTGTATCTAACTCTGGGTCATGATGTACACAGTGTGTCAGTGAGTGTGTTAATATTAATCTGTGTTCTCTGTCAGTGTGTTAATATTACTGAGGACAGTGGGGGTGTTTTACACTTCACAGGGTGTATCTGACTGTGGGTCATGATATACACAGTGTGTCAGTGAGTGTGTTAATATTAATCTGTGTTCTCTGTCAGTGTGTTAATATTCCTGAGGACAGTGGGGATGTTTTACACTTCACAGGGTGTATCTGACTGTGGGTCATGATATACACAGTGTGTCAGTGAGTGTGTTAATATTAATCTGTGTTCTCTGTCAGTGTGTTAATATTACTGAGGACAGTGGGGGTGTTTTACACTTCACAGGGTGTATCTGACTGTGGGTCATGATATACACAGTGTGTCAGTGAGTGTGTTAATATTAATCTGTGTTCTCTGTCAGTGTGTTAATATTCCTGAGGACAGTGGGGATGTTTTACACTTCACAGGGTGTATCTGACTGTGGGTCATGATGTACACAGTGTGTCAGTGAGTGTGTTAATATTAATCTGTGTTCTCTGTCAGTGTGTTAATATTACTGAGGACAGTGGGGGTGTTTTACACTTCACAGGGTGTATCTGACTGTGGGTCATGATATACACAGTGTGTCAGTGAGTGTGTTAATATTAATCTGTGTTCTCTGTCAGTGTGTTAATATTCCTGAGGACAGTGGGGATGTTTTACACTTCACAGGGTGTATCTGACTGTGGGTCATGATATACACAGTGTGTCAGTGAGTGTGTTAATATTAATCTGTGTTCTCTGTCAGTGTGTTAATATTACTGAGGACAGTGGGGGTGTTTTACACTTCACAGGGTGTATCTGACTCTGGGTCATGATATACACAGTGTGTCAGTGAGTGTGTTAAAATTAATCTGTGTTCTCTGTCAGGTGTTAATATTCCTGAGGACAGCGGGGGTGTTTTACACTTCACAGGGTGTATCTGACTGTGGGTCATGATATACACAGTGTGTCAGTGAGTGTGTTAATATTAATCTGTGTTCTCTGTCAGTGTGTTAATATTACTGAGGACAGTGGGGGTGTTTTACACTTCACAGTGTGTATCTGACTGTGGGTCATGATATACACAGTGTGTCAGTGAGTGTGTTAATATTAATATGTGTTCTCTGTCAGTGTGTTAATATTACTGAGGACAGTGGGGGTGTTTTACACTTCACAGGGTGTATCTGACTGTGGGTCATGATGTACACAGTGTGTCAGTGAGTGTGTTAATATTAATCTGTGTTCTCTGTCAGTGTGTTAATATTCCTGAGGGCAGTGGGGGTGTTTTACACTTCACAGGGTTTATCTGACTGTGGGTCATGATATACACAGTGTGTCAGTGAGTGTGTTAATATTAATCTGTGTTCTCTGTCAGTGTGTTAATATTACTGAGGACAGTGGGGGTGTTTTACACTTCACAGTGTGTATCTGACTGTGGGTCATGATATACACAGTGTGTCAGTGAGTGTGTTAATATTAATCTGTGTTCTCTGTCAGTGTGTTAATATTCCTGAGGACAGTGGGGGTGTTTTACACTTCACAGGGTGTATCTGACTGTGGGTCATGATGTACACATTGTGTCAGTGAGTGTGTTAATATTAATCTGTGTTCTCTGTCAGTGTGTTAATATTGCTGAGGACAGTGGGGGTGTTTTACACTTCACAGGGTGTATCTGACTGTGGGTCATGATGTACACAGTGTGTCAGTGAGTGTGTTAATATTAATCTGTGTTCTCTGTCAGTGTGTTAATATTCCTGAGGACAGTGGGGGTGTTTTACACTTCACAGGGTGTATCTGACTGTGGGTCATGATATACACAGTGTGTCAGTGAGTGTGTTAATATTAATCTGTGTTCTCTGTCAGTGTGTTAATATTACTGAGGACAGTGGGGGTGTTTTACACCTCACAGGGTGTATCTGACTGTGGGTCATGATGTACACAGTGTGTCAGTGAGTGTGTTAATATTAATCTGTGTTCTCTGTCAGTGTGTTAATATTACTGAGGACAGTGGGGGTGTTTTACACTTCACAGGGTGTATCTGACTGTGGGTCATGATGGACACAGTGTGTCAGTGAGTCTGTTAATATTAATCTGTGTTCTCTGTCAGTGTGTTAATATTACTGAGGACAGTGGGGGTGTTTTACACTTCACAGGGTGTATCTGAATGTGGGTCATGATATACACAGTGTGTCAGTGAGTGTGTTAATATTAATCTGTGTTCTCGGTCAGTGTGTTAATATTCCTGTGGACAGTGGGGGTGTTTTACACTTCACAGGATTTATCTGACTCTGGGTCATGATATACACAGTGTGTCAGTGAGTGTGTTAATATTAATCTGTGTTCTCTGTCAGTGTGTTAATATTCCTGAGGACAGTGGGGGTGTTTTACACTTCACAGGGTGTATCTGACTGTGGGTCATGATGTACACAGTGTGTCAGTGAGTGTGTTAATATTAATCTGTGTTGTCTGTCAGTGTGTTAATATTACTGAGGACAGTGGGGGTGTTTTACACTTCACAGGGTGTATCTGACTGTGGGTCATGATGTACACAGTGTGTCAGTGAGTGTGTTAATATTAATCTGTGTTCTCTGTCAGTGTGTTAATATTACTGAGGACAGTGGGGGTGTTTTACACTTCACAGGGTGTATCTGACGGTGGGTCATGATATACACAGTGTGTCAGTGAGTGTGTTAATATTAATCTGTGTTCTCTGTCAGTGTGTTAATATTACTGAGGACAGTGGGGGTGTTTTACACTTCACAGGGTGTATCTGACTGTGGGTCATGATATACACAGTGTGTCAGTGAGTGTGTTAATATTAATCTGTGTTCTCTGTCAGTGTGTTAATATTCCTGAGGACAGTGGGGGTGTTTTACACTTCACAGGGTGTATCTGACTGTGTGTCATGATATACACAGTGTGTCAGTGAGTGTGTTAATATTAATCTGTGTTCTCTGTCAGTGTGTTAATATTCCTGAGGACAGTGGGAATGTTTTACACTTCACAGGGTGTATCTGACTGTGGGTCATGATATACACAGTGTGTCAGTGAGTGTGTTAATATTAATCTGTGTTCTCTGTCAGTGTGTTAATATTACTGAGGACAGTGGGGGTGTTTTACACTTCACAGGGTGTATCTGACTGTGGGTCATGATATACACAGTGTGTCAGTGAGTGTGTTAATATTAATCTGTGTTCTCTGTCAGTGTGTTAATATTACTGAGGACAGTGGGGGTGTTTTGCACTTCACAGGGTGTATCTGACTGTGGGTCATGATATACACAGTGTGTCAGTGAGTGTGTTAATATTAATTTGTGTTCTCTGTCAGTGTGTTAATATTCCTGAGGACAGTGGGGATGTTTTACACTTCACCGGGTGTATCTGACTGTGGGTCATGATATACACAGTGTGTCAGTGAGTGTGTTAATATTAATCTGTGTTCTCTGTCAGTGTGTTAATATTACTGAGGACAGTGGGGATGTTTTACACTTCACAGGGTGTATCTGACTGTGGGTCATGATATACACAGTGTGTCAGTGAGTGTGTTAATATTAATCTGTGTTCTCTGTCAGTGTGTTAATATTCCTGAGGACAGTGGGGGTGTTTTACACATCACAGGGTGTATCTGACTGTGGGTCATGATATACACAGTGTGTCAGTGAGTGTGTTAATATTAATCTGTGTTCTCTGTCAGTGTGTTAATATTACTGAGGACAGTGGGGGTGTTTTACACTTCACAGGGTGTATCTGACTGTGGGTCATGATATACACAGTGTGTCAGTGAGTGTGTTAATATTAATCTGTGTTCTCTGTCAGTGTGTTAATATTACTGAGGACAGTGGGGATGTTTTACACTTCACAGGGTGTATCTGACTGTGGGTCATGATGTACACAGTGTGTCAGTGAGTGTGTTAATATTAATCTGTGTTCTCTGTCCGTGTGTTAATATTACTGAGGACAGTGGGGATGTTTTACTCTTCACAGGGTGTATCTGACTGTGGGTCATGATGTACACAGTGTGTCAGTGAGTGTGTTAATATTAATCTGTGTTCTCTGTCAGTGTGTTAATATTACTGAGGACAGTGGGGATGTTTTACTCTTCACAGGGTGTATCTGACTGTGGGTCATGATATACACAGTGTGTCAGTGAGTGTGTTAATATTAATCTGTGTTCTCTGTCAGTGTGTTAATATTCCTGAGGACAGTGGGGATGTTTTACACTTCACCGTGTGTATCTGACTGTGGGTCATGATATACACAGTGTGTCAGTGAGTGTGTTAATATTAATCTGTGTTCTCTGTCAGTGTGTTAATATTGCTGTGGACAGTGGGGGTGTTTTACACTTCACAGGGTGTATCTGACTGTGGGTCATGATATACACAGTGTGTCAGTGAGTGTGTTAATATTAATCTGTGTTCTCTGTCAGTGTGTTAATATTCCTGAGGACAGTGGGGATGTTTTACACTTCACAGGGTGTATCTGACTGTGGGTCATGATATACACAGTGTGTCAGTGAGTGTGTTAATATTAATCTGTGTTCTCTGTCAGTGTGTGAATATTACTGAGGACAGTGGGGGTGTTTTACACTTCACAGGGTGTATCTGACTGTGGGTCATGATGTACACAGTGTGTCAGTGAGTGTGTTAATATTAATCTGTGTTCTCTGTCAGTGTGTTAATATTACTGAGGACAGTGGGGATGTTTTACACTTCACAGGGTGTATCTGACTGTGGATCATGATATACACAGTGTGTCAGTGAGAGTGTTAATATTAATCTGTGTTCTCTATCAGTGTGTTAATATTACTGAGGACAGTGGGGGTGTTTTACACTTCACAGGGTGTATCTGACTGTGGGTCATGATATACACAGTGTGTCAGTGAGTGTGTTAATATTAATCTGTGTTCTCTGTCAGTGTGTTAATATTACTGAGGACAGTGGGGGTGTTTTACACTTCACAGGGTGTATCTGACTGTGGGTCATGATATGCACAGTGTGTCAGTGAGTGTGTTAATATTAATCTGAGTTCTCTGTCAGTGTGTTAATATTCCTGAGGACAGTGGGGGTGTTTTACACTTCACAGGGTGTATCTGACTGTGGGTCATGATATACACAGTGTGTCAGTGAGTGTGTTAATATTAATCTGTGTTCTCTGTCAGTGTGTTAATATACCTGAGGACAGTGGGGGTGTTTTACACTTCACAGGGTGCATCTGACTGTGGGTCATGATATACACAGTGTGTCAGTGAGTGTGTTAATATTAATCTGTGTTCTCTGTCAGTGTGTTAATATTCCTGAGGACAGTGGGGGTGTTTTACACTTCACAGGGTGTATCTGACTGTGGGTCATGATATACACAGTGTGTCAGTGAGTGTGTTAATATTAATCTGTGTTCTCTGTCAGTGTGTTAATATTACTGAGGACAGTGGGGGTGTTTTACACTTCACAGGGTGTATCTGACTGTGGATCATGATGTACACAGTGTGTCAGTGAGTGTGTTAATATTAATCTGTGTTCTCTGTCAGTGTGTTAATATTCCTGAGGACAGTGGGGGTGTTTTACACTTCACATGGTGTATCTGACTGTGGGTCATGATATACACAGTGTGTCAGTGAGTGTGTTAATATTAATCTGTGTTCTCTGTCAGTGTGTTAATATTACTGAGGACAGTGGGGGTGTTTTACACTTCACAGGGTTTATCTGACTGTGGGTCATGATGTACACAGTGTGTCAGTGAGTGTGTTAATATTAATCTGTGTTCTCTGTCAGTGTGTTAATATTCCTGAGGACAGTGGGGGTGTTTTACACTTCACAGGGTGTATCTGACTGTGGGTGATGATATACACAGTGTGTCAGTGAGTGTGTTAATATTAATCTGTGTTCTCTGTCAGTGTGTTAATATTACTGAGGACAGTGGGGGTGTTTTACACTTCACAGGGTGTATCTGACTGTGTGTCATGATGTACACAGTGTGTCAGTGAGTGTGTTAATATTAATCTGTGTTCTCTGTCAGTATGTTAATATTCCTGAGGACAGTGGGAGTGTTTTACACTTCACAGGGTGTATCTGACTGTGGGTCATGATATACACAGTGTGTCAGTGAGTGTG
Source organism: Heterodontus francisci (assembly GCF_036365525.1). NCBI lineage: Eukaryota > Metazoa > Chordata > Chondrichthyes > Heterodontiformes > Heterodontidae > Heterodontus > Heterodontus francisci. Next base: position 854,437 of record NW_027141353.1, read on the forward strand.
TTAATATTAATCTGTGTTCTCTGTCAGTGTGTTAATATTACTGAGGACAGTGGGGGTGTTTTAGACTTCACAGGGTGTATCTGACTGTGGGTCATGATGTACACAGTGTGTCAGTGAATGTGTTAATATTAATCTGTGTTCTCTGTCAGTGTGTTAATATTACTGAGGACAGTGGGGGTGTTTTACACTTCACAGGGTGTATCTGACTGTGGGTCATGATATGCACAGTGTGTCAGTGAGTGTGTTAATATTAATCTGTGTTCTCTGTCAGGTGTTAATATTCCTGAGGACAGTGGGGGTGTTTTACACTTCACAGGGTTTATCTGACTCTGGGTCATGATATACACAGTGTGTCAGTGAGTGTGTTAATATTAATCTGTGTTCTCTGTCAGTGTGTTAATATTCCTGAGGACAGTGGGGGTGTTTTACACGTCACAGGGTGTATCTGACTGTGGGTCATGATGTACACAGTGTGTCAGTGAGTGTGTTAATATTAATCTGTGTTCTCTGTCAGTGTGTTAATATTCCTGAGGACAGTGGGGGTGTTTTACACTTCACAGGGTTTATCTGACTGTGGGTCATGTTATACACAGTGTTTCAGTGAGTGTGTTAATATTAATCTGTGTTCTCTGTCAGTGTGTTAATATTACTGAGGACAGTGGGGGTGTTTTACACTTCACAGGGTTTATCTGACTGTGGGTCATGATATACACAGTGTGTCAGTGAGTGTGTTAATATTAATCTGTGTTCTCTGTCAGTGTGTTAATATTACTGAGGACAGTGGGGGTGTTTTACACTTCACAGGGAGTATCTGACAGTGGGTCATGATATACACAGTGTGTCAGTGAGTGTGTTAATATTAATCTGTGTTCTCTGTCAGTGTGTTAATATTACTGAGGACAGTGGGGGTGTTTTACACTTCACAGGGTGTATCTGACTGTGGGTCATGATATGCACAGTGTGTCAGTGAGTGTGTTAATATTAATCTGTGTTCTCTGTCACTGTGTTAATATTCCTGAGTACAGTGGGGGTGTTTTACACTTCACAGGGTGTATCTGACTGTGGGTCATGATATACACAGTGTGTCAGTGAGTGTGTTAATATTAATCTGCGTTCTCTGTCAGTGTGTTACTATTACTGAGGACAGTGGGGATGTTTTACACTTCACAGGGTGTATCTGACAGTGGGTCATGATATACACAGTGTGTCAGTGAGTGTGTTAATATTAATCTGTGTTCTCTGTCAGTGTGTTAATATTCCTGAGTACAGTGGGGGTGTTTTACACTTCACAGAGTGTATCTGACTGTGGGTCATGATATACACAGTGTGTCAGTGAGTGTGTTAATATTAATCTGTGTTCTCTGTCAGTGTGTTAATATTACTGAGGACAGTGGGGGTGTTTTACACTTCACAGGGTGTATCTGACTGTGGGTCATGATATACACAGTGTGTCAGTGAGTGTGTTAATATTAATCTGTGTTCTCTGTCAGTGTGTTAATATTACTGAGGACAGTGGGGGTGTTTTACACTTCACAGGGTGTATCTGACTGTGGGTCATGATATACACAGTGTGTCAGTGAGTGTGTTAATATTAATCTGTGTTCTCTGTCAGTGTGTTAATATTACTGAGGACAGTGGGGGTGTTTTACACTTCACAGGGTGTATCTGACTGTGGGTCATGATGTACACAGTGTGTCAGTGAGTGTGTTAATATTAATCTGTGTACTCTGTCAGTGTGTTAATATTCCTGAGGACAGTGGGGGTGTTATACACTTCACTGGGTTTATCTGACTGTGGGTCATGATGTACACAGTGTGTCAGTGAGTGTGTTAATATTAATCTGTGTTCTCTGTCAGTGTGTTAATATTACTGAGGACAGTGGGGGTGTTTTACACTTCACAGGGTGTATCTGACTGTGGGTCATGATATACACAGTGTGTCAGTGAGTGTGTTAATATTAATCTGTGTTCTCTGTCAGTGTGTTAATATTACTGAGGACAGTGGGGATGTTTTACACTTCACAGGGTGTATCTGACTGTGGATCATGATATACACAGTGTGTCAGTGAGAGTGTTAATATTAATCTGTGTTCTCTATCAGTGTGTTAATATTACTGAGGACAGTGGGGGTGTTTTACACTTCACAGGGTGTATCTGACTGTGGGTCATGATATACACAGTGTGTCAGTGAGTGTGTTAATATTAATCTGTGTTCTCTGTCAGTGTGTTAATATTACTGAGGACAGTGGGGGTGTTTTACACTTCACAGGGTGTATCTGACTGTGGGTCATGATATGCACAGTGTGTCAGTGAGTGTGTTAATATTAATCTGTGTTCTCTGTCAGTGTGTTAATATTCCTGAGGACAGTGGGGGTGTTTTACACATCACAGGGTGTATCTGACTGTGGGTCATGATATACACAGTGTGTCAGTGAGTGTGTTAATATTAATCTGTGTTCTCTGTCAGTGTGTTAATATTACTGAGGACAGTGGGGGTGTTTTACACTTCACAGGGTGTATCTGACTGTGGGTCATGATATACACAGTGTGTCAGTGAGTGTGTTAATATTAATCTGTGTTCTCTGTCAGTGTGTTAATATTACTGAGGACAGTGGGGATGTTTTACACTTCACAGGGTGTATCTGACTGTGGGTCATGATGTACACAGTGTGTCAGTGAGTGTGTTAATATTAATCTGTGTTCTCTGTCCGTGTGTTAATATTACTGAGGACAGTGGGGATGTTTTACTCTTCACAGGGTGTATCTGACTGTGGGTCATGATATACACAGTGTGTCAGTGAGTGTGTTAATATTAATCTGTGTTCTCTGTCAGTGTGTTAATATTCCTGAGGACAGTGGGGATGTTTTACACTTCACCGTGTGTATCTGACTGTGGGTCATGATATACACAGTGTGTCAGTGAGTGTGTTAATATTAATCTGTGTTCTCTGTCAGTGTGTTAATATTGCTGTGGACAGTGGGGGTGTTTTACACTTCACAGGGTGTATCTGACTGTGGGTCATGATATACACAGTGTGTCAGTGAGTGTGTTAATATTAATCTGTGTTCTCTGTCAGTGTGTTAATATTCCTGAGGACAGTGGGGATGTTTTACACTTCACAGGGTGTATCTGACTGTGGGTCATGATATACACAGTGTGTCAGTGAGTGTGTTAATATTAATCTGTGTTCTCTGTCAGTGTGTGAATATTACTGAGGACAGTGGGGGTGTTTTACACTTCACAGGGTGTATCTGACTGTGGGTCATGATGTACACAGTGTGTCAGTGAGTGTGTTAATATTAATCTGTGTTCTCTGTCAGTGTGTTAATATTACTGAGGACAGTGGGGATGTTTTACACTTCACAGGGTGTATCTGACTGTGGATCATGATATACACAGTGTGTCAGTGAGAGTGTTAATATTAATCTGTGTTCTCTATCAGTGTGTTAATATTACTGAGGACAGTGGGGGTGTTTTACACTTCACAGGGTGTATCTGACTGTGGGTCATGATATACACAGTGTGTCAGTGAGTGTGTTAATATTAATCTGTGTTCTCTGTCAGTGTGTTAATATTACTGAGGACAGTGGGGGTGTTTTACACTTCACAGGGTGTATCTGACTGTGGGTCATGATATGCACAGTGTGTCAGTGAGTGTGTTAATATTAATCTGAGTTCTCTGTCAGTGTGTTAATATTCCTGAGGACAGTGGGGGTGTTTTACACTTCACAGGGTGTATCTGACTGTGGGTCATGATATACACAGTGTGTCAGTGAGTGTGTTAATATTAATCTGTGTTCTCTGTCAGTGTGTTAATATACCTGAGGACAGTGGGGGTGTTTTACACTTCACAGGGTGCATCTGACTGTGGGTCATGATATACACAGTGTGTCAGTGAGTGTGTTAATATTAATCTGTGTTCTCTGTCAGTGTGTTAATATTCCTGAGGACAGTGGGGGTGTTTTACACTTCACAGGGTGTATCTGACTGTGGGTCATGATATACACAGTGTGTCAGTGAGTGTGTTAATATTAATCTGTGTTCTCTGTCAGTGTGTTAATATTACTGAGGACAGTGGGGGTGTTTTACACTTCACAGGGTGTATCTGACTGTGGATCATGATGTACACAGTGTGTCAGTGAGTGTGTTAATATTAATCTGTGTTCTCTGTCAGTGTGTTAATATTCCTGAGGACAGTGGGGGTGTTTTACACTTCACATGGTGTATCTGACTGTGGGTCATGATCTCCACAGTGTGTCAGTGAGTGTGTTAATATTAATCTGTGTTCTCTGTCAGTGTGTTAATATTACTGAGGACAGTGGGGGTGTTTTACACTTCACAGGGTTTATCTGACTGTGGGTCATGATGTACACAGTGTGTCAGTGAGTGTGTTAATATTAATCTGTGTTCTCTGTCAGTGTGTTAATATTCCTGAGGACAGTGGGGGTGTTTTACACTTCACAGAGTGTATCTGACTGTGGGTGATGATATACACAGTGTGTCAGTGAGTGTGTTAATATTAATCTGTGTTCTCTGTCAGTGTGTTAATATTACTGAGGACAGTGGGGGTGTTTTACACTTCACAGGGTGTATCTGACTGTGTGTCATGATGTACACAGTGTGTCAGTGAGTGTGTTAATATTAATCTGTGTTCTCTGTCAGTATGTTAATATTCCTGAGGACAGTGGGAGTGTTTTACACTTCACAGGGTGTATCTGACTGTGGGTCATGATATACACAGTGTGTCAGTGAGTGTGTTAATATTAATCTGTGTTCTCTGTCAGTGTGTTAATATTACTGAGGACAGTGGGGGTGTTTTAGACTTCACAGGGTGTATCTGACTGTGGGTCATGATGTACACAATGTGTCAGTGAATGTGTTAATATTAATCTGTGTTCTCTGTCAGTGTGTTAATATTACTGAGGACAGTGGGGGTGTTTTACACTTCACAGGGTGTATCTGACTGTGGGTCATGATATGCACAGTGTGTCAGTGAGTGTGTTAATATTAATCTGTGTTCTCTGTCAGGTGTTAATATTCCTGAGGACAGTGGGGGTGTTTTACACTTCACAGGGTTTATCTGACTCTGGGTCATGATATACACAGTGTGTCAGTGAGTGTGTTAATATTAATCTGTGTTCTCTGTCAGTGTGTTAATATTCCTGAGGACAGTGGGGGTGTTTTACACGTCACAGGGTGTATCTGACTGTGGGTCATGATGTACACAGTGTGTCAGTGAGTGTGTTAATATTAATCTGTGTTCTCTGTCAGTGTGTTAATATTCCTGAGGACAGTGGGGGTGTTTTACACTTCACAGGGTTTATCTGACTGTGGGTCATGTTATACACAGTGTTTCAGTGAGTGTGTTAATATTAATCTGTGTTCTCTGTCAGTGTGTTAATATTACTGAGGACAGTGGGGGTGTTTTACACTTCACAGGGTTTATCTGACTGTGGGTCATGATATACACAGTGTGTCAGTGAGTGTGTTAATATTAATCTGTGTTCTCTGTCAGTGTGTTAATATTACTGAGGACAGTGGGGGTGTTTTACACTTCACAGGGAGTATCTGACAGTGGGTCATGATATACACAGTGTGTCAGTGAGTGTGTTAATATTAATCTGTGTTCTCTGTCAGTGTGTTAATATTACTGAGGACAGTGGGGGTGTTTTACACTTCACAGGGTGTATCTGACTGTGGGTCATGATATGCACAGTGTGTCAGTGAGTGTGTTAATATTAATCTGTGTTCTCTGTCACTGTGTTAATATTCCTGAGTACAGTGGGGGTGTTTTACACTTCACAGGGTGTATCTGACTGTGGGTCATGATATACACAGTGTGTCAGTGAGTGTGTTAATATTAATCTGCGTTCTCTGTCAGTGTGTTAATATTACTGAGGACAGTGGGGATGTTTTACACTTCACAGGGTGTATCTGACAGTGGGTCATGATATACACAGTGTGTCAGTGAGTGTGTTAATATTAATCTGTGTTCTCTGTCAGTGTGTTAATATTCCTGAGTACAGTGGGGGTGTTTTACACTTCACAGAGTGTATCTGACTGTGGGTCATGATATACACAGTGTGTCAGTGAGTGTGTTAATATTAATCTGTGTTCTCTGTCAGTGTGTTAATATTACTGAGGACAGTGGGGGTGTTTTACACTTCACAGGGTGTATCTGACTGTGGGTCATGATATACACAGTGTGTCAGTGAGTGTGTTAATATTAATCTGTGTTCTCTGTCAGTGTGTTAATATTACTGAGGACAGTGGGGGTGTTTTACACTTCACAGGGTGTATCTGACTGTGGGTCATGATATACACAGTGTGTCAGTGAGTGTGTTAATATTAATCTGTGTTCTCTGTCAGTGTGTTAATATTACTGAGGACAGTGGGGGTGTTTTACACTTCACAGGGTGTATCTGACTGTGGGTCATGATGTACACAGTGTGTCAGTGAGTGTGTTAATATTAATCTGTGTACTCTGTCAGTGTGTTAGTATTCCTGAGGACAGTGGGGGTGTTATACACTTCACTGGGTTTATCTGACTGTGGGTCATGATGTACACAGTGTGTCAGTGAGTGTGTTAATATTAATCTGTGTTCTCTGTCAGTGTGTTAATATTACTGAGGACAGTGGGGGTGTTTTACACTTCACAGGGTGTATCTGACTGTGGGTCATGATATACACAGTGTGTCAGTGAGTGTGTTAATATTAATCTGTGTTCTCTGTCAGTGTGTTAATATTACTGAGGACAGTGGGGATGTTTTACACTTCACAGGGTGTATCTGACTGTGGATCATGATATACACAGTGTGTCAGTGAGAGTGTTAATATTAATCTGTGTTCTCTATCAGTGTGTTAATATTACTGAGGACAGTGGGGGTGTTTTACACTTCACAGGGTGTATCTGACTGTGGGTCATGATATACACAGTGTGTCAGTGAGTGTGTTAATATTAATCTGTGTTCTCTGTCAGTGTGTTAATATTACTGAGGACAGTGGGGGTGTTTTACACTTCACAGGGTGTATCTGACTGTGGGTCATGATATGCACAGTGTGTCAGTGAGTGTGTTAATATTAATCTGTGTTCTCTGTCAGTGTGTTAATATTCCTGAGGACAGTGGGGGTGTTTTACACTTCACAGGGTGTATCTGACTGTGGGTCATGATATACACAGTGTGTCAGTGAGTGTGTTAATGTTAATCTGTGTTCTCTGTCAGTGTGTTAATATTACTGAGGACAGTGGGGGTGTTTTACACTTCACAGGGTGCATCTGACTGTGGGTCATGATATACACAGTGTGTCAGTGAGTGTGTTAATATTAATCTGTGTTCTCTGTCAGTGTGTTAATATTCCTGAGGACAGTGGGGGTGTTTTACACTTCACAGGGTGTATCTGACTGTGGGTCATGATATACACAGTGTGTCAGTGAGTGTGTTAATATTAATCTGTGTTCTCTGTCAGTGTGTTAATATTACTGAGGACAGTGGGGGTGTTTTACACTTCACAGGGTGTATCTGACTGTGGATCATGATGTACACAGTGTGTCAGTGAGTGTGTTAATATTAATCTGTGTTCTCTGTCAGTGTGTTAATATTCCTGAGGACAGTGGGGGTGTTTTACACTTCACATGGTGTATCTGACTGTGGGTCATGATATACACAGTGTGTCAGTGAGTGTGTTAATATTAATCTGTGTTCTCTGTCAGTGTGTTAATATTACTGAGGACAGTGGGGGTGTTTTACACTTCACAGGGTTTATCTGACTGTGGGTCATGATGTACACAGTGTGTCAGTGACTGTGTTAATATTAATCTGTGTTCTCTGTCAGTGTGTTAATATTCCTGAGGACAGTGGGGGTGTTTTACACTTCACAGGGTGTATCTGACTGTGGGTGATGATATACACAGTGTGTCAGTGAGTGTGTTAATATTAATCTGTGTTCTCTGTCAGTGTGTTAATATTACTGAGGACAGTGGGGGTGTTTTACACTTCACAGGGTGTATCTGACTGTGTGTCATGATGTACACAGTGTGTCAGTGAGTGTGTTAATATTAATCTGTGTTCTCTGTCAGTGTGTTAATATTCCTGAGGACAGTGGGAGTGTTTTACACTTCACAGGGTGTATCTGACTGTGGGTCATGATATACACAGTGTGTCAGTGAGTGTGTTAATATTAATCTGTGTTCTCTGTCAGTGTGTTAATATTACTGAGGACAGTGGGGGTGTTTTACACTTCACAGGGTGTATCTGACTGTGGGTCATGATGTACACAGTGTGTCAGTGAATGTGTTAATATTAATCTGTGTTCACTGTCAGTGTGTTAATATTGCTGAGGACAGTGGGGGTGTTTTACACTTCACAGGGTGTATCTGACTGTGGGTCATGATATGCACAGTGTGTCAGTGAGTGTGTTAATATTAATCTGTGTTCTCTGTCAGGTGTTAATATTCCTGAGGACAGTGGGGGTGTTTTACACTTCACAGGGTTTATCTGACTCTGGGTCATGATATACACAGTGTGTCAGTGAGTGTGTTAATATTAATCTGTGTTCTCTGTCAGTGTGTTAATATTACTGAGGACAGTGGGGGTGTTTTACACTTCACAGGGTGTATCTGACTGTGGGTCATGATGTACACAGTGTGTCAGTGAGTGTGTTAATATTAATCTGTGTTCTCTGTCAGTGTGTTAATATTCCTGAGGACAGTGGGGGTGTTTTACACTTCACAGGGTTTATCTGACTGTGGGTCATGTTATACACAGTGTGTCAGTGAGTGTGTTACTATTAATCTGTGTTCTCTGTCAGTGTGTTAATATTACTGAGGACAGTGGGGGTGTTTTACACTTCACAGTGTTTATCTGACTGTGGGTCATGATATACACAGTGTGTCAGTGAGTGTGTTAATATTAATCTGTGTTCTCTGTCAGTGTGTCAATATTACTGAGGACAGTGGGGGTGTTTTACACTTCACAGGGAGTATCTGACAGTGGGTCATGATATACACAGTGTGTCAGTGAGTGTGTTAATATTAATCTGTGTTCTCTGTCAGTGTGTTAATATTACTGAGGACAGTGGGGGTGTTTTACACTTCACAGGGTGTATCTGACTGTGGGTCATGATATACACAGTGTGTCAGTGAGTGTGTTAATATTAATCTGTGTTCTCTGTCAGTGTGTTAATATTCCTGAGTACAGTGGGGGTGTTTTACACTTCACAGGGTGTATCTGACTGTGGGTCATGATATACACAGTGTGTCAGTGAGTGTGTTAATATTAATCTGTGTTCTCTGTCAGTGTGTTTATATTACTGAGGACAGTGGGGGTGTTTTACACTTCACAGGGTGTATCTGACAGTGGGTCATGATATACACAGTGTGTCAGTGAGTGTGTTAATATTAATCTGTGTTCTCTGTCAGTGTGTTAATATTCCTGCGTACAGTGGGGGTGTTTTACACTTCACAGAGTGTATCTGACTGTGGGTCATGATATACACAGTGTGTCAGTGAGTGTGTTAATATTAATCTGTGTTCTCTGTCAGTGTGTTAATATTACTGAGGACAGTGGGGGTGTTTTACACTTCACCGGGTGTATCTGACTGTGGGTCATGATATACACAGTGTGTCAGTGAGTGTGTTAATATTAATCTGTGTTCTCTGTCAGTGTGTTAATATTACTGAGGACAGTGGGGGTGTTTGACACTTCACAGGGTGTATCTGACTGTGGGTCATGATATACACAGTGTGTCAGTGAGTGTGTTAATATTAATCTGTGTTCTCTGTCAGTGTGTTAATATTACTGAGGACAGTGGGGGTGTTTTACACTTCACAGGGTGTATCTGACTGTGGGTCATGATGTACACAGTGTGTCAGTGAGTGTGTTAATATTAATCTGTGTACTCTGTCAGTGTGTTAATATTCCTGAGGACAGTGGGGGTGTTATACACTTCACTGGGTTTATCTGACTGTGGGTCATGATGTCCACAGTGTGTCAGTGAGTGTGTTAATATTAATCTGTGTTCTCTGTCAGTGTGTTAATATTACTGAGGACAGTGGGGGTGTTTTACACTTCACAGGGTGTATCTGACTGTGGGTCATGATATACACAGTGTGTCAGTGAGTGTGTTAATATTAATCTGTGTTCTCTGTCAGTGTGTTAATATTACTGAGGACAGTGGGGGTGTTTTACACTTCACCGGGTGTATCTGACTGTGGGTCATGATGTACACAGTGTGTCAGTGAGTGTGTTAATATTAATCTGTGTTCTCTGTCAGTGTGTTAATATTACTGAGAACAGTGGGGGAGTTTTACACTTCACAGGGTGTATCTGACAGTGGGTCATGATATACACAGTGTGTCAGTGAGTGTGTTAATATTAATCTGTGTTCTCTGTCAGTGTGTTAATATTCCTGAGTACAGTGGGGGTGTTTTACACTTCACAGAGTGTATCTGACTGTGGGTCATGATATACACAGTGTGTCAGTGAGTGTGTTAATATTAATCTGTGTTCTCTGTCAGTGTGTTAATATTACTGAGGAAAGTGGGGGTGTTTTACACTTCACCGGGTGTATCTGACTGTGGGTCATGATATACACAGTGTGTCTGTGAGTGTGTTAATATTAATCTGTGTTCTCTGTCAGTGTGTTAATATTACTGAGGACAGTGGGGGTGTTTGACACTTCACAGGGTGTATCTGACTGTGGGTCATGATATACACAGTGTGTCAGTGAGTGTGTTAATATTAATCTGTGTTCTCTGTCAGTGTGTTAATATTACTGAGGACAGTGGGGGTGTTTTACACTTCACAGGGTGTATCTGACTGTGGGTCATGATGTACACAGTGTGTCAGTGAGTGTGTTAATATTAATCTGTGTACTCTGTCAGTGTGTTAATATTCCTGAGGACAGTGGGGGTGTTTTACACTTCACAGGGTGTATCTGACTGTGGGTCATGATATACACAGTGTGTCAGTGAGTGTGTTAATATTAATCTGTGTTCTCTGTCAGTGTGTTAATATTACTGAGGACAGTGGGGGTGTTTTACACTTCACAGGGTGTATCTGACTGTGGGTCATGATATACACAGTGTGTCAGTGAGTGTGTTAATATTAATCTGTGTTCTCTGTCAGTGTGTTAATATTACTGAGGACAGTGGGGGTGTTTTACACTTCACCGGGTGTATCTGACTGTGGGTCATGATGTACACAGTGTGTCAGTGAGTGTGTTAATATTAATCTGTGTTCTCTGTCAGTGTGTTAATATTACTGAGGACAGTGGGGGAGTTTTACACTTCACAGGGTGTATCTGACTGTGGGTCATGATGGACACAGTGTGTCAGTGAGTGTGTTAATATTAATCTGTGTTCTCTGTCAGTGTGTTAATATTACTGAGTACAGTGGGGGTGTTTTACACTTCACAGGGTGTATCTGACTGTGGGTCATGATATACACAGTGTGTCAGTGAGTGTGTTAATATTAATCTGTGTTCTCTGTCAGTGTGTTAATATTACTGAGGACAGTGGGGGTGTTTTACACTTCACAGGGTGTATCTGACAGTGGGTCATGATATACACAGTGTGTCAGTGAGTGTGTTAATATTAATCTGTGTTCTCTGTCAGTGTCTTAATATTCCTGAGTACAGTGTGGGTGTTTTACACTTCACAGAGTGTATCTGACTGTGGGTCATGATATACACAGTGTGTCAGTGAGTGTGTTAATATTAATCTGTGTTCTCTGTCAGTGTGTTAATATTACTGAGGACAGTGGGGATGTTTTACACTTCACCGGGTGTATCTGACTGTGGGTCATGATATACACAGTGTGTCAGTGAGTGTGTTAATATTAATCTGTGTTCTCTGTCAGTGTGTTAATATTACTGAGGACAGTGGGGGTGTTTGACACTTCACAGGGTGTATCTGACTGTGGGTCATGATATACACAGTGTGTCAGTGAGTGTGTTAATATTAATCTGTGTTCTCTGTCAGTGTGTTAATATTACTGAGGACAGTGGGGGTGTTTTACACTTCACAGGGTGTATCTGACTGTGGGTCATGATGTACACAGTGTGTCAGTGAGTGTGTTAATATTAATCTGTGTACTCTGTCAGTGTGTTAATATTCCTGAGGACAGTGGGGGTGTTATACACTTCACTGGGTTTATCTGACTGTGGGTCATGATGTCCACAGTGTGTCAGTGAGTGTGTTAATATTAATCTGTGTTCTCTGTCAGTGTGTTAATATTACTGAGGACAGTGGGGGTGTTTTACACTTCACAGGGTGTATCTGACTGTGGGTCATGATATACACAGTGTGTCAGTGAGTGTGTTAATATTAATCTGTGTTCTCTGTCAGTGTGTTAATATTACTGAGGACAGTGGGGGTGTTTTACTCTTCACCGGGTGTATCTGACTGTGGGTCATGATGTACACAGTGTGTCAGTGAGTGTGTTAATATTAATCTGTGTTCTCTGTCAGTGTGTTAATATTACTGAGGACAGTGGGGGAGTTTTACACTTCACAGGGTGTATCTGACTGTGGGTCATGATATACACAGTGTGTCAGTGAGTGTGTTAATATTAATCTGTGTTCTCTGTCAGTGTGTTAATATTACTGAGGACAGTGGGGGTGTTTTACACTTCACAGGGTGTATCTGACTGTGGGTCATGATGTACACAGTGTGTCAGTGAGTGTGTTAATATTAATCTGTGTACTCTGTCAGTGTATTAATATTCCTGAGGACAGTGGGGATGTTATACACTTCACTGGGTTTATCTGACTGTGGGTCATGATGTCCACAGTGTGTCAGTGAGTGTGTTAATATTAATCTGTGTTCTCTGTCAGTGTGTTAATATTACTGAGGACAGTGGGGGTGTTTTACACTTCACAGGGTGTATCTGACTGTGGGTCATGATATACACAGTGTGTCAGTGAGTGTGTTAATATTAATCTGTGTTCTCTGTCAGTGTGTTAATATTACTGAGGACAGTGGGGGTGTTTTACACTTCACCGGGTGTATCTGACTGTGGGTCATGATGTACACAGTGTGTCAGTGAGTGTGTTAATATTAATCTGTGTTCTCTGTCAGTGTGTTAATATTACTGAGGACAGTGGGGGTGTTTGACACTTCACAGGGTGTATCTGACTGTGGGTCATGATATACACAGTGTGTCAGTGAGTGTGTTAATATTAATCTGTGTTCTCTGTCAGTGTGTTAATATTACTGAGGACAGTGGGGGTGTTTTACACTTCACAGGGTGTATCTGACTGTGGGTCATGATGTACACAGTGTGTCAGTGAGTGTGTTAATATTAATCTGTGTACTCTGTCAGTGTGTTAATATTCCTGAGGACAGTGGGGGTGTTTTACACTTCACAGGGTGTATCTGACTGTGGGTCATGATATACACAGTGTGTCAGTGAGTGTGTTAATATTAATCTGTGTTCTCTGTCAGTGTGTTAATATTACTGAGGACAGTGGGGGTGTTTTACACTTCACAGGGTGTATCTGACTGTGGGTCATGATATACACAGTGTGTCAGTGAGTGTGTTAATATTAATCTGTGTTCTCTGTCAGTGTGTTAATATTACTGAGGACAGTGGGGGTGTTTTACACTTCACCGGGTGTATCTGACTGTGGGTCATGATGTACACAGTGTGTCAGTGAGTGTGTTAATATTAATCTGTGTTCTCTGTCAGTGTGTTAATATTACTGAGGACAGTGGGGGAGTTTTACACTTCACAGGGTGTATCTGACTGTGGGTCATGATGGACACAGTGTGTCAGTGAGTGTGTTAATATTAATCTGTGTTCTCTGTCAGTGTGTTAATATTACTGAGGACAGTGGGGGTGTTTTACACTTCACCGGGTGTATCTGACTGTGGGTCATGATATACACAGTGTGTCAGTGAGTGTGTTAATATTAATCTGTGTTCTCTGTCAGTGTGTTAATATTACTGAGGACAGTGGGGATGTTTTACACTTCACAGGGTTTATCTGACTGTGGGTCATGATGTACACAGTGTGTCAGTGAGTGTGTTAATATTAATCTGTGTTCTCTGTCAGTGTGTTAATATTACTGAGGACAGTGGGGGTGTTTTACACTTCACAGGTTGTATCTGACTGTGGGTCATGATGTACACAGTGTGTCAGTGAGTGTGTTAATATTAATCTGTGTTCTCTGTCAGTGTGTTAATATTACTGAGGACAGTGGGGGAGTTTTACACTTCACAGGGTGTATCTGACTGTGGGTCATGATGGACACAGTGTGTCAGTGAGTGTGTTAATATTAATCTGTGTTCTCTGTCAGTGTGTTAATATTACTGAGGACAGTGGGGGTGTTTTACACTTCACAGGGTGTATCTGACTGTGGGTCATGATATACACAGTGTGTCAGTGAGTGTGTTAATATTAATCTGTGTTCTCTGTCAGTGTCTTAATATTCCTGAGTACAGTGGGGGTGTTTTACACTTCACAGGGTGTATCTGACTGTGGGTCATGATATACACAGTGTGTCAGTGAGTGTGTTAATATTAATCTGTGTTCTCTGTCAGTGTGTTAATATTACTGAGGACAGTGGGGGTGTTTTACACTTCACAGGGTGTATCTGACAGTGGGTCATGATATACACAGTGTGTCAGTGAGTGTGTTAATATTAATCTGTGTTCTCTGTCAGTGTGTTAATATTCCTGAGTACAGTGGGGGTGTTTTACACTTCACAGAGTGTATCTGACTGTGGGTCATGATATACACAGTGTGTCAGTGAGTGTGCTAATATTAATCTGTGTTCTCTGTCAGTGTGTTAATATTACTGAGGACAGTGGGGGTGTTTTACACTTCACCGGGTGTATCTGACTGTGGGTCATGATATACACAGTGTGTCAGTGAGTGTGTTAATATTAATCTGTGTTCTCTGTCAGTGTGTTAATATTACTGAGGACAGTGGGGGTGTTTGACACTTCACAGGGTGTATCTGACTGTGGGTCATGATATACACAGTGTGTCAGTGAGTGTGTTAATATTAATCTGTGTTCTCTGTCAGTGTGTTAATATTACTGAGGACAGTGGGGGTGTTTTACACTTCACAGGGTGTATCTGACTGTGGGTCATGATGTACACAGTGTGTCAGTGAGTGTGTTAATATTAATCTGTGTACTCTGTCAGTGTGTTAATATTCCTGAGGACAGTGGGGGTGTTTTACACTTCACAGGGTGTATCTGACTGTGGGTCATGATATACACAGTGTGTCAGTGAGTGTGTTAATATTAATCTGTGTTCTCTGTCAGTGTGTTAATATTACTGAGGACAGTGGGGGTGTTTTACACTTCACAGGGTGTATCTGACTGTGGGTCATGATATACACAGTGTGTCAGTGAGTGTGTTAATATTAATCTGTGTTCTCTGTCAGTGTGTTAATATTACTGAGGACAGTGGGGGTGTTTTACACTTCACCGGGTGTATCTGACTGTGGGTCATGATGTACACAGTGTGTCAGTGAGTGTGTTAATATTAATCTGTGTTCTCTGTCAGTGTGTTAATATTACTGAGGACAGTGGGGAGTTTTACACTTCACAGGGTGTATCTGACTGTGGGTCATGATGGACACAGTGTGTCAGTGAGTGTGTTAATATTAATCTGTGTTCTCTGTCAGTGTGTTAATATTACTGAGGACAGTGGGGGTGTTTTACACTTCACAGGGTGTATCTGACTGTGGGTCATGATACACACAGTGTGTCAGTGAGTGTGTTAATATTAATCTGTGTTCTCTGTCAGTGTGTTTATATTACTGAGGACAGTGGGGATGTTTTACACTTCACGGGGTTTATCTGACTGTGGGTCATGATGTACACAGTGTGTCAGTGAGTGTGTTAATATTAATCTGTGTTCTCTGTCAGTGTGTTAATATTACTGAGGACAGTGGGGGTGTTTTACACTTCACAGGGTGTATCTGACTGTGGGTCATGATGTACACAGTGTGTCAGTGAGTGTGTTAATATTAATCTGTGTTCTCTGTCAGTGTGTTAATATTACTGAGGACAGTGGGGGAGTTTTACACTTCACAGGGTGTATCCGACTGTGGGTCATGATGGACACAGTGTGTCAGTGAGTGTGTTAATATTAATCTGTGTTCTCTGTCAGTGTGTTAATATTACTGAGGACAGTGGGGGTGTTTTACACTTCACAGGGTGTATCTGACTGTGGGTCATGATATACACAGTGTGTCAGTGAGTGTGTTAATATTAATCTGTGTTCTCTGTCAGTGTGTTAATATTCCTGAGTACAGTGGGGGTGTTTTACACTTCACAGGGTGTATCTGACTGTGGGTCATGATATACACAGTGTGTCAGTGAGTGTGTTAATATTAATCTGTGTTCTCTGTCAGTGTGTTAATATTACTGAGGACAGTGGGGGTGTTTTACACTTC
The DNA here is from genome assembly GCF_036365525.1 of Heterodontus francisci. Classification (NCBI taxonomy): domain Eukaryota; kingdom Metazoa; phylum Chordata; class Chondrichthyes; order Heterodontiformes; family Heterodontidae; genus Heterodontus; species Heterodontus francisci. The sequence continues at coordinate 870,850 of NW_027141353.1, forward strand.
ACAGGGTGTATCTGACAGTGGGTCATGATATACACAGTGTGTCAGTGAGTGTGTTAATATTAATCTGTGTTCTCTGTCAGTGTGTTAATATTCCTGAGTACAGTGGGGGTGTTTTACACTTCACAGAGTGTATCTGACTGTGGGTCATGATATACACAGTGTGTCAGTGAGTGTGTTAATATTAATCTGTGTTCTCTGTCAGTGTGTTAATATTACTGAGGACAGTGGGGGTGTTTTACACTTCACCGGGTGTATCTGACTGTGGGTCATGATATACACAGTGTGTCAGTGAGTGTGTTAATATTAATCTGTGTTCTCTGTCAGTGTGTTAATATTACTGAGGACAGTGGTGGTGTTTGACACTTCACAGGGTGTATCTGACTGTGGGTCATGATATACACAGTGTGTCAGTGAGTGTGTTAATATTAATCTGTGTTCTCTGTCAGTGTGTTAATATTACTGAGGACAGTGGGGGTGTTTTACACTTCACAGGGTGTATCTGACTGTGGGTCATGATGTACACAGTGTGTCAGTGAGTGTGTTAATATTAATCTGTGTTCTCTGTCAGTGTGTTAATATTACTGAGGACAGTGGGGGTGTTATACACTTCACTGGGTTTATCTGACAGTGGGTCATGATATACACAGTGTGTCAGTGAGTGTGTTAATATTAATCTGTGTTCTCTGTCAGTGTGTTAATATTCCTGAGTACAGTGGGGGTGTTTTACACTTCACAGAGTGTATCTGACTGTGGGTCATGATATACACAGTGTGTCAGTGAGTGTGCTAATATTAATCTGTGTTCTCTGTCAGTGTGTTAATATTACTGAGGACAGTGGGGGTGTTTTACACTTCACCGGGTGTATCTGACTGTGGGTCATGATATACAAAGTGTGTCAGTGAGTGTGTTAATATTAATCTGTGTTCTCTGTCAGTGTGTTAATATTACTGAGGACAGTGGGGGTGTTTGACACTTCACAGGGTGTATCTGACTGTGGGTCATGATAAACACAGTGTGTCAGTGAGTGTGTTAATATTAATCTGTGTTCTCTGTCAGTGTGTTAATATTACTGAGGACAGTGGGGGTGTTTTACACTTCACAGGGTGTATCTGACTGTGGGTCATGATGTACACAGTGTGTCAGTGAGTGTGTTAATATTAATCTGTGTACTCTGTCAGTGTGTTAATATTCCTGAGGACAGTGGGGGTGTTTTACACTTCACAGGGTGTATCTGACTGTGGGTCATGATATACACAGTGTGTCAGTGAGTGTGTTAATATTAATCTGTGTTCTCTGTCAGTGTGTTAATATTACTGAGGACAGTGGGGGTGTTTTACACTTCACAGGGTGTATCTGACTGTGGGTCATGATATACACAGTGTGTCAGTGAGTGTGTTAATATTAATCTGTGTTCTCTGTCAGTGTGTTAATATTACTGAGGACAGTGGGGGTGTTTTACACTTCACCGGGTGTATCTGACTGTGGGTCATGATGTACACAGTGTGTCAGTGAGTGTGTTAATATTAATCTGTGTTCTCTGTCAGTGTGTTAATATTACTGAGGACAGTGGGGGAGTTTTACACTTCACAGGGTGTATCTGACTGTGGGTCATGATGGACACAGTGTGTCAGTGAGTGTGTTAATATTAATCTGTGTTCTCTGTCAGTGTGTTAATAATACTGAGGACAGTGGGGGTGTTTTACACTTCACAGGGTGTATCTGACTGTGGGTCATGATGTACACAGTGTGTCAGTGAGTGTGTTAATATTAATCTGTGTTCTCTGTCAGTGTGTTAATATTACTGAGGACAGTGGGGGTGTTATACACTTCACTGGGTTTATCTGACAGTGGGTCATGATATACACAGTGTGTCAGTGAGTGTGTTAATATTAATCTGTGTTCTCTGTCAGTGTGTTAATATTCCTGAGTACAGTGGGGGTGTTTTACACTTCACAGAGTGTATCTGACTGTGGGTCATGATATACACAGTGTGTCAGTGAGTGTGCTAATATTAATCTGTGTTCTCTGTCAGTGTGTTAATATTACTGAGGACAGTGGGGGTGTTTTACACTTCACCGGGTGTATCTGACTGTGGGTCATGATATACAAAGTGTGTCAGTGAGTGTGTTAATATTAATCTGTGTTCTCTGTCAGTGTGTTAATATTACTGAGGACAGTGGGGGTGTTTGACACTTCACAGGGTGTATCTGACTGTGGGTCATGATAAACACAGTGTGTCAGTGAGTGTGTTAATATTAATCTGTGTTCTCTGTCAGTGTGTTAATATTACTGAGGACAGTGGGGGTGTTTTACACTTCACAGGGTGTATCTGACTGTGGGTCATGATGTACACAGTGTGTCAGTGAGTGTGTTAATATTAATCTGTGTACTCTGTCAGTGTGTTAATATTCCTGAGGACAGTGGGGGTGTTTTACACTTCACAGGGTGTATCTGACTGTGGGTCATGATATACACAGTGTGTCAGTGAGTGTGTTAATATTAATCTGTGTTCTCTGTCAGTGTGTTAATATTACTGAGGACAGTGGGGGTGTTTTACACTTCACAGGGTGTATCTGACTGTGGGTCATGATATACACAGTGTGTCAGTGAGTGTGTTAATATTAATCTGTGTTCTCTGTCAGTGTGTTAATATTACTGAGGACAGTGGGGGTGTTTTACACTTCACCGGGTGTATCTGACTGTGGGTCATGATGTACACAGTGTGTCAGTGAGTGTGTTAATATTAATCTGTGTTCTCTGTCAGTGTGTTAATATTACTGAGGACAGTGGGGGAGTTTTACACTTCACAGGGTGTATCTGACTGTGGGTCATGATGGACACAGTGTGTCAGTGAGTGTGTTAATATTAATCTGTGTTCTCTGTCAGTGTGTTAATAATACTGAGGACAGTGGGGGTGTTTTACACTTCACAGGGTGTATCTGACTGTGGGTCATGATACACACAGTGTGTCAGTGAGTGTGTTAATATTAATCTGTGTTCTCTGTCAGTGTGTTTATATTACTGAGGACAGTGGGGATGTTTTACACTTCACGGGGTTTATCTGACTGTGGGTCATGATGTACACAGTGTGTCAGTGAGTGTGTTAATATTAATCTGTGTTCTCTGTCAGTGTGTTAATATTACTGAGGACAGTGGGGGTGTTTTACACTTCACAGGGTGTATCTGACTGTGGGTCATGATGTACACAGTGTGTCAGTGAGTGTGTTAATATTAATCTGTGTTCTCTGTCAGTGTGTTAATATTACTGAGGACAGTGGGGGAGTTTTACACTTCACAGGGTGTATCCGACTGTGGGTCATGATGGACACAGTGTGTCAGTGAGTGTGTTAATATTAATCTGTGTTCTCTGTCAGTGTGTTAATATTACTGAGGACAGTGGGGGTGTTTTACACTTCACAGGGTGTATCTGACTGTGGGTCATGATATACACAGTGTGTCAGTGAGTGTGTTAATATTAATCTGTGTTCTCTGTCAGTGTGTTAATATTCCTGAGTACAGTGGGGGTGTTTTACACTTCACAGGGTGTATCTGACTGTGGGTCATGATATACACAGTGTGTCAGTGAGTGTGTTAATATTAATCTGTGTTCTCTGTCAGTGTGTTAATATTACTGAGGACAGTGGGGGTGTTTTACACTTCACAGGGTGTATCTGACAGTGGGTCATGATATACACAGTGTGTCAGTGAGTGTGTTAATATTAATCTGTGTTCTCTGTCAGTGTGTTAATATTCCTGAGTACAGTGGGGGTGTTTTACACTTCACAGAGTGTATCTGACTGTGGGTCATGATATACACAGTGTGTCAGTGAGTGTGTTAATATTAATCTGTGTTCTCTGTCAGTGTGTTAATATTACTGAGGACAGTGGGGGTGTTTTACACTTCACCGGGTGTATCTGACTGTGGGTCATGATATACACAGTGTGTCAGTGAGTGTGTTAATATTAATCTGTGTTCTCTGTCAGTGTGTTAATATTACTGAGGACAGTGGGGGTGTTTGACACTTCACAGGGTGTATCTGACTGTGGGTCATGATATACACAGTGTGTCAGTGAGTGTGTTAATATTAATCTGTGTTCTCTGTCAGTGTGTTAATATTACTGAGGACAGTGGGGGTGTTTTACACTTCACAGGGTGTATCTGACTGTGGGTCATGATGTACACAGTGTGTCAGTGAGTGTGTTAATATTAATCTGTGTACTCTGTCAGTGTGTTAATATTCCTGAGGACAGTGGGGGTGTTATACACTTCACTGGGTTTATCTGACTGTGGGTCATGATGTACACAGTGTGTCAGTGAGTGTGTTAATATTAATCTGTGTTCTCTGTCAGTGTGTTAATATTACTGAGGACAGTGGGGGTCTTTTAAACTTCACAGGGTGTATCTGACTGTGGGTCATGATATTCACAGTGTGTCAGTGAGTGTGTTAATATTAATCTGTGTTCTCTGTCAGTGTGTTAATATTACTGAGGACAGTGGGGGTGTTTTACACTTCACCGGGTGTATCTGACTGTGGGTCATGATGTACACAGTGTGTCAGTGAGTGTGTTAATATTACTCTGTGTTCTCTGTCAGTGTGTTAATATTACTGAGGACAGTGGGGGAGTTTTACACTTCACAGGGTGTATCTGACTATGGGTCATGATGGACACAGTGTGTCAGTGAGTGTGTTAATATTAATCTGTGTTCTCTGTCAGTGTGTTAATATTACTGAGGACAGTGGGGGTGTTTTACACTTCACAGGGTGTATCTGACTGTGGGTCATGATATACACAGTGTGTCAGTGAGTGTGTTAATATTAATCTGTGTTCTCTGTCAGTGTGTTAATATTACTGAGGACAGTGGGGGAGTTTTACACTTCACAGGGTGTATCTGACTATGGGTCATGATGGACACAGTGTGTCAGTGAGTGTGTTAATATTAATCTGTGTTCTCTGTCAGTGTGTTAATATTACTGAGGACAGTGGGGGTGTTTTACACTTCACAGGGTGTATCTGACTGTGGGTCATGATATACACAGTGTGTCAGTGAGTGTGTTAATATTAATCTGTGTTCTCTGTCAGTGTGTTAATATTACTGAGGACAGTGGGGGTGTTTTACACTTCACAGGGTGTATCTGGCTGTGGGTCATGATATACACAGTGTGTCAGTGAGTGTGTTAATATTAATCTGTGTTCTCTGTCAGTGTGTTAATATTACTGAGGACAGTGGGGGTGTTTTACACTTCACAGGGTGTATCTGACTGTGGGTCATGATATACACAGTGTGTCAGTGAGTGTGTTAATATTAATCTGTGTTCTCTGTCAGTGTGTTAATATTACTGAGGAAAGTGGGGGTGTTTTACACTTCACAGGGTGTATCTGACTGTGGGTCATGATGTACACGGTGTGTCAGTGAGTGTGTTAATATTAATCTGTGTTCTCTGTCAGTGTGTTAATATTACCGAGGACAGTGGGGTGATTTACACTTCACAGGGTGTATCTGACTGTGGGTCATGATATACACAGTGTGTCAGTGAGTGTGTTAATATTAATCTGTGTTCTCTGTCAGTGTGTTAATATTACTGAGGACAGTGGGGGTGTTTTACACTTCACCGGGTGTATCTGACTGTGGGTCATGATATACACAGTGTGTCAGTGAGTGTGTTAATATTAATCTGTGTCCTCTGTCAGTGTGTTAATATTACTGAGGACAGTGGGGGTGTTTGACTCTTCACAGGGTGTATCTGACTGTGGGTCATGATGTACACAGTGTGTCAGTGAGTGTGTTAATTTTAATCTGTGTTCTCTGTCAGTGTGTTAATATTACTGAGGACAGTGGGGGTGTTTTACACTTCACAGGGTGTATCTGACTGTGGGTCATGATCTCCACAGTGTGTCAGTGAGTGTGTTAATATTAATCTGTGTTCTCTGTCAGTGTGTTAATATTACTGAGGACAGTGGGGTGTTTTACACTTCACAGGGTGTATCTGACTGTGGGTCATGATATACACAGTGTGTCAGTGAGTGTGTTAATATTAATCTGTGTTCTCTGTCAGTGTGTTAATATTACTGAGGACAGTGGGGGTGTTTTACACTTCACAGGGTGTATCTGACTGTGGGTCATGATGTACACAGTGTGTCAGTGAGTGTGTTAATATTAATCTGTGTTCTCTGTCAGTGTGTTAATATTACTGAGGACAGTGGGGGTGTTTTACACTTCACAGGGTGTATCTGACTGTGGGTCATGATGTACACAGTGTGTCAGTGAGTGTGTTAATATTAATCTGTGTACTCTGTCAGTGTGTTAATATTCCTGAGGACAGTGGGGGTGTTTTACACTTCACAGGGTGTATCTGACTGTGGGTCATGATATACACAGTGTGTCAGTGAGTGTGTTAATATTAATCTGTGTTCTCTGTCAGTGTGTTAATATTACTGAGGACAGTGGGGGTGTTTTACACTTCACAGGGTGTATCTGACTGTGGGTCATGATATACACAGTGTGTCAGTGAGTGTGTTAATATTAATCTGTGTTCTCTGTCAGTGTGTTAATATTACTGAGGAGAGTGGGGGTGTTTTACACTTCACCGGGTGTATCTGACTGTGGGTCATGATGTACACAGTGTGTCAGTGAGTGTGTTAATATTAATCTGTGTTCTCTGTCAGTGTGTTAATATTACTGAGGACAGTGGGGGAGTTTTACACTTCACAGGGTGTATCTGACTGTGGGTCATGATGGACACAGTGTGTCAGTGAGTGTGTTAATATTAATCTGTGTTCTCTGTCAGTGTGTTAATATTACTGAGGACAGTGGGGGTGTTTTACACTTCACAGGGTGTATCTGACTGTGGGTCATGATATACACAGTGTGTCAGTGAGTGTGTTAATATTAATCTGTGTTCTCTGTCAGTGTGTTAATATTACTGAGGACAGTGGGGGTGTTTGACTCTTCACAGGGTGTATCTGACTGTGGGTCATGATGTACACAGTGTGTCAGTGAGTGTGTTAATTTTAATCTGTGTTCTCTGTCAGTGTGTTAATATTACTGAGGACAGTGGGGGTGTTTTACACTTCACAGGGTGTATCTGACTGTGGGTCATGATATACACAGTGTGTCAGTGAGTGTGTTAATATTAATCTGTGTTCTCTGTCAGTGTGTTAATATTACTGAGGAGAGTGGGGGTGTTTTACACTTCACCGGGTGTATCTGACTGTGGGTCATGATGTACACAGTGTGTCAGTGAGTGTGTTAATATTAATCTGTGTTCTCTGTCAGTGTGTTAATATTACTGAGGACAGTGGGGGAGTTTTACACTTCACAGGGTGTATCTGACTGTGGGTCATGATGGACACAGTGTGTCAGTGAGTGTGTTAATATTAATCTGTGTTCTCTGTCAGTGTGTTAATATTACTGAGGACAGTGGGGGTGTTTTACACTTCACAGGGTGTATCTGACTGTGGGTCATGATATACACAGTGTGTCAGTGAGTGTGTTAATATTAATCTGTGTCCTCTGTCAGTGTGTTAATATTACTGAGGACAGTGGGGGTGTTTGACTCTTCACAGGGTGTATCTGAATGTGGGTCATGATGTACACAGTGTGTCAGTGAGTGTGTTAATTTTAATCTGTGTTCTCTGTCAGTGTGTTAATATTACTGAGGACAGTGGGGGTGTTTTACACTTCACAGGGTGTATCTGACTGTGGGTCATGATATACACAGTGTGTCAGTGAGTGTGTTAATATTAATCTGTGTTCTCTGTCAGTGTGTTAATATTACTGAGGACAGTGGGGGTGTTTTACACTTCACAGGGTGTATCTGACTGTGGGTCATGATGTACACAGTGTGTCAGTGAGTGTGTTAATATTAATCTGTGTTCTCTGTCAGTGTGTTAATATTACTGAGGACAGTGGGGGTGTTTTACACTTCACAGGGTGTATCTGACTGTGGGTCATGATGTACACAGTGTGTCAGTGAGTGTGTTAATATTAATCTGTGTACTCTGTCAGTGTGTTAATATTCCTGAGGACAGTGGGGGTGTTTTACACTTCACAGGGTGTATCTGACTGTGGGTCATGATATACACAGTGTGTCAGTGAGTGTGTTAATATTAATCTGTGTTCTCTGTCAGTGTGTTAATATTACTGAGGACAGTGGGGGTGTTTTACACTTCACAGGGTGTATCTGACTGTGGGTCATGATATACACAGTGTGTCAGTGAGTGTGTTAATATTAATCTGTGTTCTCTGTCAGTGTGTTAATATTACTGAGGAGAGTGGGGGTGTTTTACACTTCACCGGGTGTATCTGACTGTGGGTCATGATGTACACAGTGTGTCAGTGAGTGTGTTAATATTAATCTGTGTTCTCTGTCAGTGTGTTAATATTACTGAGGACAGTGGGGGAGTTTTACACTTCACAGGGTGTATCTGACTGTGGGTCATGATGGACACAGTGTGTCAGTGAGTGTGTTAATATTAATCTGTGTTCTCTGTCAGTGTGTTAATATTACTGAGGACAGTGGGGGTGTTTTACACTTCACAGGGTGTATCTGACTGTGGGTCATGATATACACAGTGTGTCAGTGAGTGTGTTAATATTAATCTGTGTTCTCTGTCAGTGTGTTAATATTACTGAGGACAGTGGGGATGTTTTACACTTCACAGGGTTTATCTGACTGTGGGTCATGATGTACACAGTGTGTCAGTGAGTGTGTTAATATTAATCTGTGTTCTCTGTCAGTGAGTTAATATTACTGAGGACAGTGGGGGTGTTTTACACTTCACAGGGTGTATCTGACTGTGGGTCATGATGTACACAGTGTGTCAGTGAGTGTGTTAATATTAATCTGTGTTCTCTGTCAGTGTGTTAATATTACTGAGGACAGTGGGGGTGTTTTACACTTCACAGGGTGTATCTGACTGTGGGTCATGATATACACAGTGTGTCAGTGAGTGTGTTAATATTAATCTGTGTTCTCTGTCAGTGTGTTAATATTACTGAGGACAGTGGGGATGTTTTACACTTCACAGGGTTTATCTGACTGTGGGTCATGATGTACACAGTGTGTCAATGAGTGTGTTAATATTAATCTGTGTTCTCTGTAAGTGTGTTAATATTACTGAGGACAGTGGGGGTGTTTTACACTTCACAGGGTGTATCTGACTGTGGGTCATGATGTACACAGTGTGTCAGTGAGTGTGTTAATATTAATCTGTGTTCTCTGTCAGTGTGTTAATATTACTGAGGACAGTGGGGGAGTTTTACACTTCACAGGGTGTATCTGACTATGGGTCATGATGGACACAGTGTGTCAGTGAGTGTGTTAATATTAATCTGTGTTCTCTGTCAGTGTGTTAATATTACTGAGGACAGTGGGGGTGTTTTACACTTCACAGGGTGTATCTGACTGTGGGTCATGATATACACAGTGTGTCAGTGAGTGTGTTAATATTAATCTGTGTTCTCTGTCAGTGTGTTAATATTACTGAGGACAGTGGGGGTGTTTTACACTTCACAGGGTGTATCTGGCTGTGGGTCATGATATACACAGTGTGTCAGTGAGTGTGTTAATATTAATCTGTGTTCTCTGTCAGTGTGTTAATATTACTGAGGACAGTGGGGATGTTTTACACTTCACAGGGTATATGTGACTGTGGGTCAGGATGTACACAGTGTGTCAGTGAGTGTGTTAATATTAATCTGTGTTCTCTGTCAGTGTGTTAATATTACTGAGGACAGTGGGGGTGTTTTACACTTCACAGGGTGTATCTGACTGTGGGTCATGATATACACAGTGTGTCAGTGAGTGTGTTAATATTAATCTGTGTTCTCTGTCAGTCTGTTAATATTCCTGAGGACAGTGGGGGTGTTTTACACTTCACAGGGTGTATCTGACTGTGGGTCATGATGTACAGAGTGTGTCAGTGAGTGTGTTAATATTAATCTGTGTTCTCTGTCAGTGTGTTAATATTCCTGTGGACAGTGGGGGTGTTTTACACTTCACAGGGTGTATCTGACTGTGGGTCATGATATACACAGTGTGTCAGTGAGTGTGTTAATATTAATCTGTGTTCTCTGTCAGTGTGTTAATATTACTGAGGACAGTGGGGGTGTTTTACACTTCACAGGGTGTATCTGACTGTGGGTCATGATATACACAGTGTGTCAGTGAGTGTGTTAATATTAATCTGTGTTCTCTGTCAGTGTGTTAATATTGCTGAGGACAGTGGGGGTGTTTTACACTTCACAGGGTGTATCTGGCTGTGGGTCATGATATACACAGTGTGTCAGTGAGTGTGTTAATATTAATCTGTGTTCTCTGTCAGTGTGTTAATATTACTGAGGACAGTGGGGATGTTTTACACTTCACAGGGTGTATCTGACTGTGGGTCATGATGTACACAGTGTGTCAGTGAGTGTGTTAATATTAATCTGTGTTCTCTGTCAGTGTGTTAATATTACTGAGGACAGTGGGGGTGTTTTACACTTCACAGGGTGTATCTGACTGTGGGTCATGATATACACAGTGTGTCAGTGAGTGTGTTAATATTAATCTGTGTTCTCTGTCAGTCTGTTAATATTCCTGAGGACAGTGGGGGTGTTTTACACTTCACAGGGTGTATCTGACTGTGGGTCTTGATGTACACAGTGTGTCAGTGAGTGTGTTAATATTAATCTGTGTTCTCTGTCAGTGTATTATTCTTACTGAGGACAGTGGGGGTGTTTTACACTTCACAGGGTGGATCTGACTGTGGGTCATGATATACACAGTGTGTCAGTGAGTGTGTTAATATTAATCTGTGTTCTCTGTCAGTGTGTTAATATTACTGAGGACAGTGGGGGTGTTTTACACTTCACAGGGTGTATCTGACTGTGGGTCATGATATACACAGTGTGTCAGTGAGTGTGTTAATATTAATCTGTGTTCTCTGTCAGTGTGTTAATATTCCTGAGGACAGTGGGGGTGTTTTACACTTCACAGTGTGTATCTGACTGTGGGTCATGATGTACACAGTGTGTCAGTGAGTGTGTTAATATTAATCTGTGTTCTCTGTCAGTGTGTTAATATTACTGAGGACAGTGGGGGTGTTTTACACTTCACAGGGTGTATCTGACTGTGGGTCATGATATACACAGTGAGTCAGTGAGTGTGTTAATATTAATCTGTGTTCTCTGTCAGTGTGTTAATATTACTGAGGACAGTGGGGGTGTTTTACACTTCACAGGGTGTATCTGACTGTGGGTCATGATATACACATTGTGTCAGTGAGTGTGTTAATATTAATCTGTGTTCTCTGTCAGTGTGTTAATATTCCTGAGGACAGTGGGGGTGTTTTACACTTCACAGGGTGTATCTGACTGTGGGTCATGATATACACAGTGTGTCAGTGAGTGTGTTAATATTAATCTGTGTTCTCTGTCAGTGTGTTAATATTCCTGAGGACAGTGGGGGCGTTTTACACTTCACCGGGTGTATCTGACTGTGGGTCATGATATACACAGTGTGTCAGTGAGTGTGTTAATATTAATCTGTGTTCTCTGTCAGTGTGTTAATATTACTGAGGACAGTGGGGGTGTTTTTCACTTCACAGGGTTTATCTGACTGTGGGTGATGATATACACAGTGTGTCAGTGAGTGTGTTAATATTAATCTGTGTTCTCTGTCAGTGTGTTAATATTACTGAGGACAGTGGGGGTGTTTTACACTTCACAGTGTGTATCTGACTGTGGGTCATGATATACACAGTGTGTCAGTGAGTGTGTTAATATTAATCTGTGTTCTCTGTCAGTGTGTTAATATTACTGAGGACAGTGGGTGTGTTTTACACTTCACAGGGTTTATCTCACTGTGGGTCATGATATACACAGTGTGTCAGTGAGTGTGTTAATATTAATCTGTGTTCTCTGTCAGTGTGTTAATATTCCTGAGGACAGTGGGGGTGTTTTACACTTCACAGGGTTTATCTGACTCTGGGTCATGATGTACACAGTGTGTCAGTGAGTGTGTTAATATTAATCTGTGTTCTCTGTCAGTGTGTTAATATTCCTGAGGACAGTGGGGGTGTTTTACACTTCACAGGGTTTATCTGACTCTGGGTCATGATGTACACAGTGTGTCAGTGAGTGTGTTAATATTAATCTGTGTTCTCTGTCAGTGTGTTAATATTACTGAGGACAGTGGGGGTGTTTTACACTTCACAGGGTGTATCTGACTGTGGGTCATGATATACACAATGTGTCAGTGAGTGTGTTAATATTAATCTGTGTTCTCTGTCAGTGTGTTAATATTACTGAGGACAGTGGGGATGTTCTCCACTTCACAGGGTGTATCTGACTGTGGGTCATGATGTACACAGTGTGTCAGTGAGTGTGTTAATATTAATCTGTGTTCTCTGTCAGTGTGTTAATATTACTGAGGACAGTGGGGGTGTTTTACACTTCACAGGGTGTATCTGACTGTGGGTCATGATATACACAGTGTGTAAGTGAGTGTGTTAATATTAATCTGTGTACTCTGTCAGTGTGTTAATATTACTGAGGACAGTGGGGGTGTTTTACACTTCACAGGGTGTATCTGACTGTGGGTCATGATATACACAGTGTGTCAGTGAGTGTGTTAATATTAATCTGTGTTCTCTGTCAGTGTGTTAATATTCCTGAGGACAGTGGGGGTGTTTTACACTTCACAGGGTGTATCTGACTGTGGGTCATGATATACACAGTGTGTCAGTGAGTGTGTTAATATTAATCTGTGTACTCTGTCAGTGTGTTAATCTTCCTGAGGACAGTGGGGGTGTTTTACACTTCACAGGGTGTATCTGACTGTGGGTCATGATATACACAGTGTGTCAGTGAGTGTGTTAATATTAATCTGTGTTCTCTGTCAGTGTGTTAATATTACTGAGGACAGTGGGGTGTTTTACACTTCACAGGGTGTATCTGACTGTGGGTCATGATATACACAGTGTGTCAGTGAGTGTGTTAATATTAATCTGTGTTCTCTGTCAGTGTGTTAATATTCCTGAGGACAGTGGGGGTGTTTTACACTTCACAGGGTGTATCTGACTGTGGGTCATGATATACACAGTGTGTCAGTGAGTGTGTTAATATTAATCTGTGTTCTCTGTCAGTGTGTTAAGATTACTGAGGACAGTGGGGGTGTTTTACACTTCACAGGGTGTATCTGACTGTGGGTCATGATATACACAGTGTGTCAGTGAGTGTGTTAATATTAATCTGTGTTCTCTGTCAGTGTGTTAATATTACTGAGGACAGTGGGGGTGTTTTACACTTCACAGGGTGTATCTGACTGTGGGTCATGATGTACACAGTGTGTCAGTGAGTGTGTTAATATTAATCTGTGTTCTCTGTCAGTGTGTTAATATTACTGAGGACAGTGGGGATGTTTTACACTTCACAGGGTGTACCTGACTGTGGGTCATGAAATACACAGTGTGTCAGTGAGTGTGTTAATATTAATCTGTGTTCTCTGTCAGTGTGTTAATATTCCTGAGGACAGTGGGGATGTTTTACACTTCACAGGGTGTATCTGACTGTGGGTCATGATATACACAGTGTGTCAGTGAGTGTGTTAATATTAATCTGTGTTCTCTGTCAGTGTGTTAATATTCCTGAGGACAGTGGGGGTGTTTTACACTTCACAGGGTGTATCTGACTGTGGGTCATGATGTATACAGTGTGTCAGTGAGTGTGTTAATATTAATCTGTGTTCTCTGTCAGTGTGTTAATATTACTGAGGACAGTGGGGGTGTTTTACACTTCACAGGGTGTATCTGACTGTGGGTCATGATATACACAGTGTGTCAGTGAGTGTGTTAATATTAATCTGTGTTCTCTGTCAGTGTTTTAATATTACTGAGGACAGTGGGGGTGTTTTACACTTCACAGGGTGTATCTGACTGTGGGTCATGATGTACACAGTGTGTCAGTGAGTGTGTTAACATTAATCTGTGTTCTCTGTCAGTGTGTTAATATTACTGAGGACAGTGGGGGTGTTTTACACTTCACAGGGTGTATCTGACTGTGGGTCATGATGTACACAGTGTGTCAGTGAGTGTGTTAATATTAATCTGTGTTCTCTGTCAGTGTTTTAATATTACTGAGGACAGTGGGGGTGTTTTACACTTCACAGGGTGTATCTGACTGTGGGTCATGATATACACAGTGTGTCAGTGAGTGTGTTAATATTAATCTGTGTTCTCTGTCAGTATGTTAATATTCCTGAGGACAGTGGGGGTGTTTTACACTTCACAGGGTTTATCTGACTGTGGGTCATGATGTACACAGTGTGTCAGTGAGTGTGTTAATATTAATCTGTGTTCTCTGTCAGTGTGTTAATATTACTGAGGACAGTGGGGGTGTTTTACACTTCACAGGGTGTATCTGACTGTGGGTCATGATATACACAGTGTGTCGGTGAGTGTGTTAATATTAATCTGTGTTCTCTGTCAGTGTGTTAATATTACTGAGGACAGTGGGGGTGTTTTACACTTCACAGGGTGTATCTGACTGTGGGTCATGATATACACAGTGTGTCAGTGAGTGTGTTAATATTAATCTGTGTTCTCTGTCAGTGTATTAATCTTACTGAGGACAGTGGGGGTGTTTTACACTTCACAGGGTGTATCTGACTGTGGGTCATGATGTACACAGTGTGTCAGTGAGTGTGTTAATATTAATCTGTGTACTCTGTCAGTGTGTTAATATTACTGAGGACAGTGGGGGTGTTTTACACTTTACAGGGTGTATCTGACTGTGGGTCATGATGTACACAGTGTGTCAGTGAGTGTGTTAATATTAATCTGTGTTCTCTGTCAGTGTGTTAATATTCCTGAGGACAGTGGGGGTGTTTTACACTTCACAGGATTTATCTGACTGTGAGTCATGATGTACACAGTGTGTCAGTGAGTGTGTTAATATTAATCTGTGTTCTCTGTCAGTGTGTTAATATTACTGAGGACAGTGGGGGTGTTTTACACTTCACAGGGTGTATCTGACTGTGGGTCATGATATACACAGTGTGTCAGTGAGTGTGTTAATATTAATCTGTGTTCTCTGTCAGTGTGTTAATATTCCTGAGGACAGTGGGGATGTTTTACACTTCACCGGGTGTATCTGACTGTGGGTCACGATGTACACAGTGTGTCAGTGAGTGTGTTAATATTAATCTGTGTTCTCTGTCAGTGTGTTAATATTCCTGA
The DNA here is from genome assembly GCF_036365525.1 of Heterodontus francisci. Taxonomy (NCBI): domain Eukaryota; kingdom Metazoa; phylum Chordata; class Chondrichthyes; order Heterodontiformes; family Heterodontidae; genus Heterodontus; species Heterodontus francisci. The sequence goes on from NW_027141353.1 coordinate 886,072, forward strand.
GGACAGTGGGGGTGTTTTACACTTCACAGGGTGTATCTGACTGTGGGTCATGATGTACACAGTGTGTCAGTGAGTGTGTTAATATTAATCTGTGTTCTCTGTCAGTGTGTTAATATTACTGAGGACAGTGGGGGAGTTTTACACTTCACAGGGTGTATCTGACTGTGGGTCATGATATACACAGTGTGTCAGTGAGTGTGTTAATATTAATCTGTGTTCTCTGTCAGTGTGTTAATATTCCTGAGGACAGTGGGGGTGTTTTACACTTCACAGGGTGTATCTGACTGTGGGTCATGATATACACAGTGTGTCAGTGAGTGTGTTAATATTAATCTGTGTACTCTGTCAGTGTGTTAATCTTCCTGAGGACAGTGGGGGTGTTTTACACTTCACAGGGTGTATCTGACTGTGGGTCATGATATACACAGTGTGTCAGTGAGTGTGTTAATATTAATCTGTGTTCTCTGTCAGTGTGTTAATATTACTGAGGACAGTGGGGTGTTTTACACTTCACAGGGTGTATCTGACTGTGGGTCATGATATACACAGTGTGTCAGTGAGTGTGTTAATATTAATCTGTGTTCTCTTTCAGTGTGTTAATATTCCTGAGGACAGTGGGGGTGTTTTACACTTCACAGGGTATATCTGACTGTGGGTCATGATATACACAGTGTGTCAGTGAGTGTGTTAATATTAATCTGTGTTCTCTGTCAGTGTGTTAAGATTACTGAGGACAGTGGGGGTGTTTTACACTTCACAGGGTGTATCTGACTGTGGGTCATGATATACACAGTGTGTCAGTGAGTGTGTTAATATTAATCTGTGTTCTCTGTCAGTGTGTTAATATTCCTGAGGACAGTGGGGGTGTTTTCCACTTCACAGGGTGTATCTGACTGTGGGTCATGATATACACAGTGTGTCAGTGAGTGTGTTAATATTAATCTGTGTTCTCTGTCAGTGTGTTAATATTACTGAGGACAGTGGGGGTGTTTTACACTTCACAGGGTGTATCTGACTGTGGGTCATGATGTACACAGTGTGTCAGTGAGTGTGTTAATATTAATCTGTGTTCTCTGTCAGTGTGTTAATATTCCTGAGGACAGTGGGGATGTTTTACACTTCACAGGGTGTACCTGACTGTGGGTCATGAAATACACAGTGTGTCAGTGAGTGTGTTAATATTAATCTGTGTTCTCTGTCAGTGTGTTAATATTCCTGAGGACAGTGGGGATGTTTTACAGTTCACAGGGTGTATCTGACTGTGGGTCATGATATACACAGTGTGTCAGTGAGTGTGTTAATATTAATCTGTGTTCTCTGTCAGTGTGTTAATATTCCTGAGGACAGTGGGGGTGTTTTACACTTCACAGGGTGTATCTGACTGTGGGTCATGATGTATACAGTGTGTCAGTGAGTGTGTTAATATTAATCTGTGTTCTCTGTCAGTGTGTTAATATTACTGAGGACAGTGGGGGTGTTTTACACTTCACAGGGTGTATCTGACTGTGGGTCATGATATACACAGTGTGTCAGTGAGTGTGTTAATATTAATCTGTGTTCTCTGTCAGTGTTTTAATATTACTGAGGACAGTGGGGGTGTTTTACACTTCACAGGGTGTATCTGACTGTGGGTCATGATGTACACAGTGTGTCAGTGAGTGTGTTAACATTAATCTGTGTTCTCTGTCAGTGTGTTAATATTACTGAGGACAGTGGGGGTGTTTTACACTTCACAGGGTGTACCTGACTGTGGGTCATGAAATACACAGTGTGTCAGTGAGTGTGTTAATATTAATCTGTGTTCTCTGTCAGTGTGTTAATATTCCTGAGGACAGTGGGGATGTTTTACACTTCACAGGGTGTATCTGACTGTGGGTCATGATATACACAGTGTGTCAGTGAGTGTGTTAATATTAATCTGTGTTCTCTGTCAGTGTGTTAATATTACTGAGGACAGTGGGGGTGTTTTACACTTCACAGTGTGTATCTGACTGTGGGTCATGATATACACAGTGTGTCAGTGAGTGTGTTAATATTAATCTGTGTTCTCTGTCAGTGTGTTAATATTACTGAGGACAGTGGGTGTGTTTTACACTTCACAGGGTTTATCTCACTGTGGGTCATGATATACACAGTGTGTCAGTGAGTGTGTTAATATTAATCTGTGTTCTCTGTCAGTGTGTTAATATTCCTGAGGACAGTGGGGGTGTTTTACACTTCACAGGGTTTATCTGACTCTGGGTCATGATGTACACAGTGTGTCAGTGAGTGTGTTAATATTAATCTGTGTTCTCTGTCAGTGTGTTAATATTCCTGAGGACAGTGGGGGTGTTTTACACTTCACAGGGTTTATCTGACTCTGGGTCATGATGTACACAGTGTGTCAGTGAGTGTGTTAATATTAATCTGTGTTCTCTGTCAGTGTGTTAATATTACTGAGGACAGTGGGGGTGTTTTACACTTCACAGGGTGTATCTGACTGTGGGTCATGATATACACAATGTGTCAGTGAGTGTGTTAATATTAATCTGTGTTCTCTGTCAGTGTGTTAATATTACTGAGGACAGTGGGGATGTTTTACACTTCACAGGGTGTATCTGACTGTGGGTCATGATGTACACAGTGTGTCAGTGAGTGTGTTAATATTAATCTGTGTTCTCTGTCAGTGTGTTAATATTACTGAGGACAGTGGGGGTGTTTTACACTTCACAGGGTGTATCTGACTGTGGGTCATGATATACACAGTGTGTAAGTGAGTGTGTTAATATTAATCTGTGTACTCTGTCAGTGTGTTAATATTACTGAGGACAGTGGGGGTGTTTTACACTTCACAGGGTGTATCTGACTGTGGGTCATGATATACACAGTGTGTCAGTGAGTGTGTTAATATTAATCTGTGTTCTCTGTCAGTGTGTTAATATTCCTGAGGACAGTGGGGGTGTTTTACACTTCACAGGGTGTATCTGACTGTGGGTCATGATATACACAGTGTGTCAGTGAGTGTGTTAATATTAATCTGTGTTCTCTGTCAGTGTTTTAATATTACTGAGGACAGTGGGGGTGTTTTACACTTCACAGGGTGTATCTGACTGTGGGTCATGATGTACACAGTGTGTCAGTGAGTGTGTTAACATTAATCTGTGTTCTCTGTCAGTGTGTTAATATTACTGAGGACAGTGGGGGTGTTTTACACTTCACAGGGTGTATCTGACTGTGGGTCATGATGTACACAGTGTGTCAGTGAGTGTGTTAATATTAATCTGTGTTCTCTGTCAGTGTTTTAATATTACTGAGGACAGTGGGGGTGTTTTACACTTCACAGGGTGTATCTGACTGTGGGTCATGATATACACAGTGTGTCAGTGAGTGTGTTAATATTAATCTGTGTTCTCTGTCAGTATGTTAATATTCCTGAGGACAGTGGGGGTGTTTTACACTTCACAGGGTTTATCTGACTGTGGGTCATGATGTACACAGTGTGTCAGTGAGTGTGTTAATATTAATCTGTGTTCTCTGTCAGTGTGTTAATATTACTGAGGACAGTGGGGGTGTTTTACACTTCACAGGGTGTATCTGACTGTGGGTCATGATATACACAGTGTGTCGGTGAGTGTGTTAATATTAATCTGTGTTCTCTGTCAGTGTGTTAATATTACTGAGGACAGTGGGGGTGTTTTACACTTCACAGGGTGTATCTGACTGTGGGTCATGATATACACAGTGTGTCAGTGAGTGTGTTAATATTAATCTGTGTTCTCTGTCAGTGTATTAATCTTACTGAGGACAGTGGGGGTGTTTTACACTTCACAGGGTGTATCTGACTGTGGGTCATGATGTACACAGTGTGTCAGTGAGTGTGTTAATATTAATCTGTGTACTCTGTCAGTGTGTTAATATTACTGAGGACAGTGGGGGTGTTTTACACTTTACAGGGTGTATCTGACTGTGGGTCATGATGTACACAGTGTGTCAGTGAGTGTGTTAATATTAATCTGTGTTCTCTGTCAGTGTGTTAATATTCCTGAGGACAGTGGGGGTGTTTTACACTTCACAGGATTTATCTGACTGTGAGTCATGATGTACACAGTGTGTCAGTGAGTGTGTTAATATTAATCTGTGTTCTCTGTCAGTGTGTTAATATTACTGAGGACAGTGGGGGTGTTTTACACTTCACAGGGTGTATCTGACTGTGGGTCATGATATACACAGTGTGTCAGTGAGTGTGTTAATATTAATCTGTGTTCTCTGTCAGTGTGTTAATATTCCTGAGGACAGTGGGGATGTTTTACACTTCACCGGGTGTATCTGACTGTGGGTCACGATGTACACAGTGTGTCAGTGAGTGTGTTAATATTAATCTGTGTTCTCTGTCAGTGTGTTAATATTCCTGAGGACAGTGGGGGTGTTTTACACTTCACAGGGTGTATCTGACTGTGGGTCATGATGTACACAGTGTGTCAGTGAGTGTGTTAATATTAATCTGTGTTCTCTGTCAGTGTGTTAATATTACTGAGGACAGTGGGGGAGTTTTACACTTCACAGGGTGTATCTGACTGTGGGTCATGATATACACAGTGTGTCAGTGAGTGTGTTAATATTAATCTGTGTTCTCTGTCAGTGTGTTAATATTCCTGAGGACAGTGGGGGTGTTTTACACTTCACAGGGTGTATCTGACTGTGGGTCATGATATACACAGTGTGTCAGTGAGTGTGTTAATATTAATCTGTGTACTCTGTCAGTGTGTTAATCTTCCTGAGGACAGTGGGGGTGTTTTACACTTCACAGGGTGTATCTGACTGTGGGTCATGATATACACAGTGTGTCAGTGAGTGTGTTAATATTAATCTGTGTTCTCTGTCAGTGTGTTAATATTACTGAGGACAGTGGGGTGTTTTACACTTCACAGGGTGTATCTGACTGTGGGTCATGATATACACAGTGTGTCAGTGAGTGTGTTAATATTAATCTGTGTTCTCTGTCAGTGTGTTAATATTCCTGAGGACAGTGGGGGTGTTTTACACTTCACAGGGTGTATCTGACTGTGGGTCATGATATACACAGTGTGTCAGTGAGTGTGTTAATATTAATCTGTGTTCTCTGTCAGTGTGTTAAGATTACTGAGGACAGTGGGGGTGTTTTACACTTCACAGGGTGTATCTGACTGTGGGTCATGATATACACAGTGTGTCAGTGAGTGTGTTAATATTAATCTGTGTTCTCTGTCAGTGTGTTAATATTCCTGAGGACAGTGGGGGTGTTTTCCACTTCACAGGGTGTATCTGACTGTGGGTCATGATATACACAGTGTGTCAGTGAGTGTGTTAATATTAATCTGTGTTCTCTGTCAGTGTGTTAATATTACTGAGGACAGTGGGGGTGTTTTACACTTCACAGGGTGTATCTGACTGTGGGTCATGATGTACACAGTGTGTCAGTGAGTGTGTTAATATTAATCTGTGTTCTCTGTCAGTGTGTTAATATTCCTGAGGACAGTGGGGATGTTTTACACTTCACAGGGTGTACCTGACTGTGGGTCATGAAATACACAGTGTGTCAGTGAGTGTGTTAATATTAATCTGTGTTCTCTGTCAGTGTGTTAATATTCCTGAGGACAGTGGGGATGTTTTACACTTCACAGGGTGTATCTGACTGTGGGTCATGATATACACAGTGTGTCAGTGAGTGTGTTAATATTAATCTGTGTTCTCTGTCAGTGTGTTAATATTCCTGAGGACAGTGGGGGTGTTTTACACTTCACAGGGTGTATCTGACTGTGGGTCATGATGTATACAGTGTGTCAGTGAGTGTGTTAATATTAATCTGTGTTCTCTGTCAGTGTGTTAATATTACTGAGGACAGTGGGGGTGTTTTACACTTCACAGGGTGTATCTGACTGTGGGTCATGATATACACAGTGTGTCAGTGAGTGTGTTAATATTAATCTGTGTTCTCTGTCAGTGTTTTAATATTACTGAGGACAGTGGGGGTGTTTTGCACTTCACAGGGTGTATCTGACTGTGGGTCATGATGTACACAGTGTGTCAGTGAGTGTGTTAACATTAATCTGTGTTCTCTGTCAGTGTGTTAATATTACTGAGGACAGTGGGGGTGTTTTACACTTCACAGGGTGTACCTGACTGTGGGTCATGAAATACACAGTGTGTCAGTGAGTGTGTTAATATTAATCTGTGTTCTCTGTCAGTGTGTTAATATTCCTGAGGACAGTGGGGATGTTTTACACTTCACAGGGTGTATCTGACTGTGGGTCATGACATACACAGTGTGTCAGTGAGTGTGTTAATATTAATCTGTGTTCTCTGTCAGTGTGTTAATATTCCTGAGGACAGTGGGGGTGTTTTACACTTCACAGGGTGTATCTGACTGTGGGTCATGATGTATACAGTGTGTCAGTGAGTGTGTTAATATTAATCTGTGTTCTCTGTCAGTGTGTTAATATTACTGAGGACAGTGGGGGTGTTTTACACTTCACAGGGTGTATCTGACTGTGGGTCATGATATACACAGTGTGTCAGTGAGTGTGTTAATGTTAATCTGTGTTCTCTGTCAGTGTTTTAATATTACTGAGGACAGTGGGGGTGTTTTACACTTCACAGGGTGTATCTGACTGTGGGTCATGATGTACACAGTGTGTCAGTGAGTGTGTTAACATTAATCTGTGTTCTCTGTCAGTGTGTTAATATTACTGAGGACAGTGGGGGTGTTTTACACTTCACAGGGTGTATCTGACTGTGGGTCATGATGTACACAGTGTGTCGGTGAGTGTGTTAATATTAATCTGTGTTCTCTGTCAGTGTGTTAATATTACTGAGGACAGTGGGGGTGTTTTACACTTCACAGGGTGTATCTGACTGTGGGTCATGATATACACAGTGTGTCAGTGAGTGTGTTAATATTAATCTGTGTTCTCTGTCAGTATGTTAATATTCCTGAGGACAGTGGGGGTGTTTTACACTTCACAGGGTTTATCTGACTGTGGGTCATGATGTACACAGTGTGTCAGTGAGTGTGTTAATATTAATCTGTGTTCTCTGTCAGTGTGTTAATATTACTGAGGACAGTGGGGGTGTTTTACACTTCACAGGGTGTATCTGACTGTGGGTCATGATATACACAGTGTGTCGGTGAGTGTGTTAATATTAATCTGTGTTCTCTGTCAGTGTGTTAATATTACTGAGGACAGTGGGGGTGTTTTACACTTCACAGGGTGTATCTGACTGTGGGTCATGATATACACAGTGTGTCAGTGAGTGTGTTAATATTAATCTGTGTTCTCTGTCAGTGTATTAATCTTACTGAGGACAGTGGGGGTGTTTTACACTTCACAGGGTGTATCTGACTGTGGGTCATGATGTACACAGTGTGTCAGTGAGTGTGTTAATATTAATCTGTGTACTCTGTCAGTGTGTTAATATTACTGAGGACAGTGGGGGTGTTTTACACTTTACAGGGTGTATCTGACTGTGGGTCATGATGTACACAGTGTGTCAGTGAGTGTGTTAATATTAATCTGTGTTCTCTGTCAGTGTGTTAATATTCCTGAGGACAGTGGGGGTGTTTTACACTTCACAGGATTTATCTGACTGTGAGTCATGATGTACACAGTGTGTCAGTGAGTGTGTTAATATTAATCTGTGTTCTCTGTCAGTTTGTTAATATTACTGAGGACAGTGGGGGTGTTTTACACTTCACAGGGTGTATCTGACTGTGGGTCATGATATACACAGTGTGTCAGTGAGTGTGTTAATATTAATCTGTGTTCTCTGTCAGTGTGTTAATATTCCTGAGGACAGTGGGGATGTTTTACACTTCACCGGGTGTATCTGACTGTGGGTCACGATGTACACAGTGTGTCAGTGAGTGTGTTAATATTAATCTGTGTTCTCTGTCAGTGTGTTAATATTACTGAGGACAGTGGGGGTGTTTTACACTTCACAGGGTGTATCTGACTGTGGGTCATGATATACACAGTGTGTCAGTGAGTGTGTTATTATTAATCTGTGTTCTCTGTCAGTATGTTAATATTACTGAGGACAGTGGGGGTGTTTTACACTTCACAGGGTGTATCTGACTGTGGGTCATGATGTACACAGTGTGTCAGTGAGTGTGTTAATATTAATCTGTGTTCTCTGTCAGTGTGTTAATATTCCTGAGGACAGTGGGGATGTTTTACACTTCACAGGGTTTATCTGACTGTGGGTCATGATGTACACAGTGTGTCAGTGAGTGTGTTAATATTAATCTGTGTTCTCTGTCAGTGTGTTGATATTCCTGAGGACAGTGGGGATGTTTTACACTTCACAGGGTGTATCTGACTGTGGGTCATGATATACACAGTGTGTCAGTGAGTGTGTTAATATTAATCTGTGTTCTCTGTCAGTGTGTTAATATTACTGAGGACCGTGGGGGTGTTTTACACTTCACAGGGTGTATCTGACTGTGGGTCATGATATACACAGTGTGTCAGTGAGTGTGTTAATATTAATCTGTGTTCTCTGTCAGTGTGTTAATATTACTGAGGACAGTGGGGGTGTTTTACACTTCACAGGGTGTATCTGACTGTGGGTCATGATATACACAGTGTGTCAGTGAGTGTGTTAATATTAATCTGTGTTCTCTGTCAGTGTGTTAATATTACTGAGGACAGTGGGGGTGTTTTACACTTCACAGGGTGTATCTGACTGTGGGTCATGATATACACAGTGTGTCAGTGAGTGTGTTAATATTAATCTGTGTTCTCTGTCAGTTTGTTAATATTACGGAGGACAGTGGGGGTGTTTTACACTTCACAGGGTGTATCTGACTGTGGGTCATGATATACACAGTGTGTCAGTGAGTGTGTTAATATTAATCTGTGTTCTCTGTCAGTGTGTTAATATTACTGAGGACAGTGGGGGTGTTTTACAATTCACAGGGTTTATCTGACTGTGGGTCATGATGTACACAGTGTGTCAGTGAGTGTGTTAATATTAATCTGTGTTCTCTGTCAGTGTGTTAATATTACAGAGGACAGTGGGGGTGTTTTACACTTCACAGGGTGTTTCTGACTGTGGGTCATGATGCACACAGTGTGTCGGTGAGTGTGTTAATATTAATCTGTGTTCTCTGTCAGTGTGTTAATATTCCTGAGGACAGTGGGGGTGTTTTACACTTCACAGGGTTTATCTGACTGTGGGTCATGATATACACAGTGTGTCAGTGAGTGTGTTAATATTAATCTGTGTTCCCTGTCAGTGTGTTAATATTCCTGAGGACAGTGGGTGTGTTATACACTTCACAGGGTTTATCTGACTTTGGGTCATGATATACACAGTGTGTCAGTGAGTGTGTTAATATTAATCTGTGTTCTCTGTCAGTGTGTTAATCTTACTGAGGACAGCGGGGGTGTTTTACACTTCACAGGGTGTATCTGATTGTGGGTCATGATGTACACAGTGTGTCAGTGATTGTGTTAATATTAATCTGTGTTCTCTGTCAGTGTGTTAATATTACTGAGGACAGTGGGGGTGTTTTACACTTCACAGGGTGTATCTGACTGTGGGTCATGATATACACAGTGTGTCAGTGATTGTGTTAATATTAATCTGTGTTCTCTGTCAGTCTGTTAATATTACTGAGGACAGTGGGGGTGATTTACACTTCACAGGGTGTATCTGACTGTGTGTCATGATATACACAGTGTGTCAGTGAGTGTGTTAATATTAATCTGTGTTCTCTGTCAGTGTGTTAATATTACTGAGGACAGTGGGGGTGTTTTACACTTCACAGGGTGTATCTGACTGTGGGTCATGATATACACAGTGTGTCAGTGAGTGTGTTAATATTAATCTGTGTTCTCTGTCAGTGTGTTAATATTACTGAGGACAGTGGGGGTGTTTTACACTTCACAGGGTGTATCTGACTGTGGGTCATGATATACACAGTGTGTCAGTGAGTGTGTTAATATTAATCTGTGTTCTCTGTCAGTGTGTTAATATTGCTGAGGACAGTGGGGGTGTTTTACACTTCACAGGGTGTATCTGACTGTGGGTCATGATATACACAATGTGTCAGTGATTGTGTTAATATTAATCTGTGTTCTCTGTCAGTGTGTTAATATTACTGAGGACAGTGGGGGTGTTTTACACTTCACAGGGTGTATCTGACTGTGGGTCATGATATACACAGTGTGTCAGTGAGTGTGTTAATATTAATCTGTGTTCTCTGTCAGTGTGTTAATATTCCTGAGGACAGTGGGGGTGTTTTACACTTCACCCGGTGTATCTGACTGTGGGTCATGATATACACAGTGTGTCAGTGAGTGTGTTAATATCAATCTGTGTTCTCTGTCAGTGTGTTAATATTACTGAGGACAGTGGGGATGTTTTACACTTCACAGGGTGTATCTGACTGTGGGTCATGATATACACAGTGTGTCAGTGAGTGTGTTAATATTAATCTGTGTTCTCTGTCAGTGTGTTAATATTACTGAGGACAGTGGGGGTGTTTTACACTTCACAGAGTTTATCTGACTGTGGGTCATGATGTACACAGTGTGTCAGTGAGTGTGTTAATATTAATCTGTGTTCTCTGTCAGTGTGTTAATATTCCTGAGGACAGTGGGGGTGTTTTACACTTCACAGGGTGTATCTGACTGTGGGTCATGATATACACAGTGTGTCAGTGAGTGTGTTAATATTAATCTGTGTTCTCTGTCAGTGTGTTAATATTCCTGAGGACAGTGGGGGTGTTTTACACTTCACAGGGTGTATCTGACTGTGGGTCATGATATACACAGTGTGTCAGTGAGTGTGTTAATATTAATCTGTGTTCTCTGTCAGTGTGTTAATATTCCTGAGGACAGTGGGGGTGTTTTACACTTCACAGGGTGTATCTGACTGTGGGTCATGATGTACACAGTGTGTCAGTGAGTGTGTTAATATTAATCTGTGTTCTCTGTCAGTGTGTTAATATTACTGAGGACAGTGGGGGTGTTTTACACTTCACAGGGTGTATCTGACTGTGGGTCATGATATACACAGTGTGTCAGTGAGTGTGTTAATATTAATCTGTGTTCTCTGACAGTGTGTTAATATTACTGAGGACAGTGGGGATGTTTTACACTTCACAGGGTGTATCTGACTGTGGGTCATGATGTACACAGTGTGTCAGTGAGTGTGTTAATATTAATCTGTGTTCTCTGTCAGGATGTTAATATTCCTGAGGACAGTGGGGGTGTTTTACACTTCACAGGGTGTATCTGACTGTGGGTCATGATATACACAGTGTGTCAGTGAGTGTGTTAATATTAATCTGTGTTCTCTGTCAGTGTGTTAATATTCCTGAGGACAGTGGGGGTGTTTTACACTTCACAGGGTGTATCTGACTGTGGGTCATGATATACACAGTGTGTCAGTGAGTGTGTTAATATTAATCTGTGTTCTCTGTCAGTGTGTTAATATTCCTGAGGACAGTGGGGGTGTTTTACACTTCACAGGGTTTATCTGACTGTGGGTCATGATGTACACAGTGTGTCAGTGAGTGTGTTAATATTAATCTGTGTACTCTGTCAGTGTGTTAATATTGCTGAGGACAGTGGGGGTGTTTTACACTTCACAGGGTTTATCTGACTGTGGGTCATGATATACACAGTGTGTCAGTGAGTGTGTTAATATTAATCTGTGTTCTCTGTCAGTGTGTTAATATTACTGAGGACAGTGGGGGTGTTTTACACTTCACAGGGTGTATCTGACTGTGGGTCATGATATACACAGTGTGTCAGTGAGTGTGTTAATATTAATCTGTGTTCTCTGTCAGTGTGTTAATATTACTGAGGACAGTGGGGGTGTTTTACACTTCACAGGGTGTATCTGACTGTGGGTCATGATATACACAGTGTGTCAGTGAGTGTGTTAATATTAATCTGTGTTCTCTGTCAGTTTGTTAATATTACGGAGGACAGTGGGGGTGTTTTACACTTCACAGGGTGTATCTGACTGTGGGTCATGATATACACAGTGTGTCAGTGAGTGTGTTAATATTAATCTGTGTTCTCTGTCAGTGTGTTAATATTACTGAGGACAGTGGGGGTGTTTTACAATTCACAGGGTTTATCTGACTGTGGGTCATGATGTACACAGTGTGTCAGTGAGTGTGTTAATATTAATCTGTGTTCTCTGTCAGTGTGTTAATATTACAGAGGACAGTGGGGGTGTTTTACACTTCACAGGGTGTTTCTGACTGTGGGTCATGATGCACACAGTGTGTCGGTGAGTGTGTTAATATTAATCTGTGTTCTCTGTCAGTGTGTTAATATTCCTGAGGACAGTGGGGGTGTTTTACACTTCACAGGGTTTATCTGACTGTGGGTCATGATATACACAGTGTGTCAGTGAGTGTGTTAATATTAATCTGTGTTCCCTGTCAGTGTGTTAATATTCCTGAGGACAGTGGGTGTGTTATACACTTCACAGGGTTTATCTGACTTTGGGTCATGATATACACAGTGTGTCAGTGAGTGTGTTAATATTAATCTGTGTTCTCTGTCAGTGTGTTAATCTTACTGAGGACAGCGGGGGTGTTTTACACTTCACAGGGTGTATCTGATTGTGGGTCATGATGTACACAGTGTGTCAGTGATTGTGTTAATATTAATCTGTGTTCTCTGTCAGTGTGTTAATATTACTGAGGACAGTGGGGGTGTTTTACACTTCACAGGGTGTATCTGACTGTGGGTCATGATATACACAGTGTGTCAGTGATTGTGTTAATATTAATCTGTGTTCTCTGTCAGTCTGTTAATATTACTGAGGACAGTGGGGGTGATTTACACTTCACAGGGTGTATCTGACTGTGTGTCATGATATACACAGTGTGTCAGTGAGTGTGTTAATATTAATCTGTGTTCTCTGTCAGTGTGTTAATATTACTGAGGACAGTGGGGGTGTTTTACACTTCACAGGGTGTATCTGACTGTGGGTCATGATATACACAGTGTGTCAGTGAGTGTGTTAATATTAATCTGTGTTCTCTGTCAGTGTGTTAATATTACTGAGGACAGTGGGGGTGTTTTACACTTCACAGGGTGTATCTGACTGTGGGTCATGATATACACAGTGTGTCAGTGAGTGTGTTAATATTAATCTGTGTTCTCTGTCAGTGTGTTAATATTGCTGAGGACAGTGGGGGTGTTTTACACTTCACAGGGTGTATCTGACTGTGGGTCATGATATACACAATGTGTCAGTGATTGTGTTAATATTAATCTGTGTTCTCTGTCAGTGTGTTAATATTACTGAGGACAGTGGGGGTGTTTTACACTTCACAGGGTGTATCTGACTGTGGGTCATGATATACACAGTGTGTCAGTGAGTGTGTTAATATTAATCTGTGTTCTCTGTCAGTGTGTTAATATTCCTGAGGACAGTGGGGGTGTTTTACACTTCACCCGGTGTATCTGACTGTGGGTCATGATATACACAGTGTGTCAGTGAGTGTGTTAATATTAATCTGTGTTCTCTGTCAGTGTGTTAATATTACTGAGGACAGTGGGGATGTTTTACACTTCACAGGGTGTATCTGACTGTGGGTCATGATATACACAGTGTGTCAGTGAGTGTGTTAATATTAATCTGTGTTCTCTGTCAGTGTGTTAATATTACTGAGGACAGTGGGGGTGTTTTACACTTCACAGAGTTTATCTGACTGTGGGTCATGATGTACACAGTGTGTCAGTGAGTGTGTTAATATTAATCTGTGTTCTCTGTCAGTGTGTTAATATTCCTGAGGACAGTGGGGGTGTTTTACACTTCACAGGGTGTATCTGACTGTGGGTCATGATATACACAGTGTGTCAGTGAGTGTGTTAATATTAATCTGTGTTCTCTGTCAGTGTGTTAATATTCCTGAGGACAGTGGGGGTGTTTTACACTTCACAGGGTGTATCTGACTGTGGGTCATGATATACACAGTGTGTCAGTGAGTGTGTTAATATTAATCTGTGTTCTCTGTCAGTGTGTTAATATTCCTGAGGACAGTGGGGGTGTTTTACACTTCACAGGGTGTATCTGACTGTGGGTCATGATGTACACAGTGTGTCAGTGAGTGTGTTAATATTAATCTGTGTTCTCTGTCAGTGTGTTAATATTACTGAGGACAGTGGGGGTGTTTTACACTTCACAGGGTGTATCTGACTGTGGGTCATGATATACACAGTGTGTCAGTGAGTGTGTTAATATTAATCTGTGTTCTCTGACAGTGTGTTAATATTACTGAGGACAGTGGGGATGTTTTACACTTCACAGGGTGTATCTGACTGTGGGTCATGATGTACACAGTGTGTCAGTGAGTGTGTTAATATTAATCTGTGTTCTCTGTCAGGATGTTAATATTCCTGAGGACAGTGGGGGTGTTTTACACTTCACAGGGTGTATCTGACTGTGGGTCATGATATACACAGTGTGTCAGTGAGTGTGTTAATATTAATCTGTGTTCTCTGTCAGTGTGTTAATATTCCTGAGGACAGTGGGGGTGTTTTACACTTCACAGGGTGTATCTGACTGTGGGTCATGATATACACAGTGTGTCAGTGAGTGTGTTAATATTAATCTGTGTTCTCTGTCAGTGTGTTAATATTCCTGAGGACAGTGGGGGTGTTTTACACTTCACAGGGTTTATCTGACTGTGGGTCATGATGTACACAGTGTGTCAGTGAGTGTGTTAATATTAATCTGTGTTCTCTGTCAGTGTGTTAATATTCCTGAGGACAGTGGGAGTGTTTTACACTTCACAGGGTTTATCTGACTGTGGGTCATGATGTACACAGTGTGTCAGTGAGTGTGTTAATATTAATCTGTGTTCTCTGTCAGTGTGTTAATATTACTGAGGACAGTGGGGGTGTTTTACACTTCACAGGGTGTATGTGACTGTGGGTCATGATATACACAGTGTGTCAGTGAGTGTGTTAATATTAATCTGTGTTCTCTGTCAGTGTGTTAATATTACTGAGGACAGTGGGGGTGTTTTACACTTCACAGCGTGTATCTGGCTGTGGGTCATGATATACACAGTGTGTCAGTGAGTGTGTTAATATTAATCTGTGTTCTCTGTCAGTGTGTTAATATTACTGAGGACACTGGGGGTGTTTTACACTTCACAGGATGTATCTGACTGTGGGTCATGATATACACAGTGTGTCAGTGAATGTGTTAATATTAATCTGTGTTCTCTGTCAGTGTGTTAATATTCCTGAGGACAGTGGGGGTGTTTTACACTTCACAGGGTGTATCTGACTGTGGGTCATGATATACACAGTGTGTCAGTGAGTGTGTTAATATTAATCTGTGTTCTCTGTCAGTGTGTTAATATTACTGAGGACAGTGGGGGTGTTTTACACTTCACAGGGTGCATCTGACTGTGGGTCATGATATACACAGTGTGTCAGTGAGTGTGTTAATATTAATCTGTGTTCTCTGTCAGTGTGTTAATATTCCTGAGGACAGTGGGGGTGTTTTACACTTCACAGGGTGTATCTGACTGTGGGTCATGATGTACACAGTGTGTCAGTGAGTGTGTTAATATTAATCTGTGTTCTCTGTCAGTGTGTTAATATTACTGAGGACAGTGGGGGTGTTTTACACTTCACAGGGTGTATCTGACTGTGGGTCATGATATATACAGTGTGTCAGTGAGTGTGTTAATATTAATCTGTGTTCTCTGTCAGTGTGTTAATATTACTGAGGACAGTGGGGGTGTTTTACACTTCACAGGGTGTATCTTACTGTGGGTCATGATATATACAGTGTGTCAGTGAGTGTGTTAATATTAATCTGTGTTCTCTGTCAGTGTGTTAATATTCCTGAGGACAGTGGGGGTGTTTTACACTTCACAGGGTTTATCTGTCTGTGGGTCACGATATACACAGTGTGTCAGTGAGTGTGTTAATATTAATCTGTGTTCTCTGTCAGTGTGTTGATATTACTGAGGACAGTGGGGGTGTTTTACACTTCACAGGGTGTATCTGACTGTGGGTCATGATATACACAGTGTGTCAGTGAGTGTGTTAATATTAATCTGTGTTCTCTGTCAGTGTGTTAATATGACTGAGGACAGTGGGGGTGTTTTACACTTCACAGGGTGTATCTGACTGTGGGTCATGATATACACAGTGTGTCAGTGAGTGTGTTAATATTAATCTGTATTCTCTGTCAGTGTGTTAATATTCCTGAGGACAGTGGGGGTGTTTTACACTTCACAGGGTGTATCTGACTGTGGGTCATGATATACACAGTGTGTCAGTGAGTGTGTTAATATTAATCTGTGTTCTCTGTCAGTGTGTTAATATTACTGAGGACAGTGGGGGTGTTTTACACTACACAGGGTGTATCTGACTGTGGGTCATGATGTACACAGTGTGTCAGTGAGTGTGTTAATATTAATCTGTGTTCTCTGTCAGTGTGTGAATATTACTGAGGACAGTGGGGGTGTTTCACACTTCACAGGGTGTATCTGACTGTGGGTCATGATGTACACAGTGTGTCAGTGAGTGTGTTAATATTAATCTGTGTTCTCTGTCAGTGTGTTAATATTACTGAGGACAGTGGGGGTGTTTTACACTTTACAGGGTGTATCTGACTGTGGGTCATGATGTACACAGTGTGTCAGTGAGTGTGTTAATATTAATCTGTGTTCTCTGTCAGTGTGTTAATATTCCTGAGGACAGTGGGGGTGTTTTACACTTCACAGGGTTTATCTGTCTGTGGGTCACGATATACACAGTGTGTCAGTGAGTGTGTTAATATTAATCTGTGTTCTCTGTCAGTGTGTTAATATTACTGAGGACAGTGGGGGTGTTTTACACTTCACAGGGTGTATCTGACTGTGGGTCATGATATACACAGTGTGTCAGTGAGTGTGTTAATATTAATCTGTGTTCTCTGTCAGTGTGTTAATATGACTGAGGACAGTGGGGGTGTTTTACACTTCACAGGGTGTATCTGACTGTGGGTCATGATATACACAGTGTGTCAGTGAGTGTGTTAATATTAATCTGTATTCTCTGTCAGTGTGTTAATATTCCTGAGGACAGTGGGGGTGTTTTACACTTCACAGGGTGTATCTGACTGTGGGTCATGATATACACAGTGTGTCAGTGAGTGTGTTAATATTAATCTGTGTTCTCTGTCAGTGTGTTAATATTACTGAGGACAGTGGGGGTGTTTTACACTACACAGGGTGTATCTGACTGTGGGTCATGATGTACACAGTGTGTCAGTGAGTGTGTTAATATTAATCTGTGTTCTCTGTCAGTGTGTGAATATTACTGAGGACAGTGGGGGTGTTTCACACTTCACAGGGTGTATCTGACTGTGGGTCATGATGTACACAGTGTGTCAGTGAGTGTGTTAATATTAATCTGTGTTCTCTGTCAGTGTGTTAATATTACTGAGGACAGTGGGGGTGTTTTACACATCACAGGGTGTATCTGACTGTGGGTCATGATATACACAGTGTGTCAGTGAGTGTGTTAATATTAATCTGTGTTCTCTGTCAGTGTGTTAATATTCCTGAGGACAGTGGGGGTGTTTTACACTTCACCCGGTGTATCTGACTGTGGGTCATGATATACACAGTGTGTCAGTGAGTGTGTTAATATTAATCTGTGTTCTCTGTCAGTGTGTTAATATTACTGAGGACAGTGGGGATGTTTTACACTTCACAGGGTGTATCTGACTGTGGGTCATGATATACACAGTGTGTCAGTGAGTGTGTTAATATTAATCTGTGTTCTCTGTCAGTGTGTTAATATTACTGAGGACAGTGGGGGTGTTTTACACTTCACAGAGTTTATCTGACTGTGGGTCATGATGTACACAGTGTGTCAGTGAGTGTGTTAATATTAATCTGTGTTCTCTGTCAGTGTGTTAATATTCCTGAGGACAGTGGGGGTGTTTTACACTTCACAGGGTGTATCTGACTGTGGGTCATGATATACACAGTGTGTCAGTGAGTGTGTTAATATTAATCTGTGTTCTCTGTCAGTGTGTTAATATTCCTGAGGACAGTGGGGGTGTTTTACACTTCACAGGGTGTATCTGACTGTGGGTCATGATATACACAGTGTGTCAGTGAGTGTGTTAATATTAATCTGTGTTCTCTGTCAGTGTGTTAATATTCCTGAGGACAGTGGGGGTGTTTTACACTTCACAGGGTGTATCTGACTGTGGGTCATGATGTACACAGTGTGTCAGTGAGTGTGTTAATATTAATCTGTGTTCTCTGTCAGTGTGTTAATATTACTGAGGACAGTGGGGGTGTTTTACACTTCACAGGGTGTATCTGACTGTGGGTCATGATATACACAGTGTGTCAGTGAGTGTGTTAATATTAATCTGTGTTCTCTGTCAGTGTGTTAATATTACTGAGGACAGTGGGGATGTTTTACACTTCACAGGGTGTATCTGACTGTGGGTCATGATGTACACAGTGTGTCAGTGAGTGTGTTAATATTAATCTGTGTTCTCTGTCAGGATGTTAATATTCCTGAGGACAGTGGGGGTGTTTTACACTTCACAGGGTGTATCTGACTGTGGGTCATGATATACACAGTGTGTCAGTGAGTGTGTTAATATTAATCTTTGTTCTCTGTCAGTGTGTTAATATTCCTGAGGACAGTGGGGGTGTTTTACACTTCACAGGGTGTATCTGACTGTGGGTCATGATATACACAGTGTGTCAGTGAGTGTGTTAATATTAATCTGTGTTCTCTGTCAGTGTGTTAATATTCCTGAGGACAGTGGGGGTGTTTTACACTTCACAGGGTTTATCTGACTGTGGGTCATGATGTACACAGTGTGTCAGTGAGTGTGTTAATATTAATCTGTGTTCTCTGTCAGTGTGTTAATATTCCTGAGGACAGTGGGAGTGTTTTACACTTCACAGGGTTTATCTGACTGTGGGTCATGATGTACACAGTGTGTCAGTGAGTGTGTTAATATTAATCTGTGTTCTCTGTCAGTGTGTTAATATTACTGAGGACAGTGGGGGTGTTTTACACTTCACAGGGTGTATGTGACTGTGGGTCATGATATACACAGTGTGTCAGTGAGTGTGTTAATATTAATCTGTGTTCTCTGTCAGTGTGTTAATATTACTGAGGACAGTGGGGGTGTTTTACACTTCACAGGGTGTATCTGGCTGTGGGTCATGATATACACAGTGTGTCAGTGAGTGTGTTAATATTAATCTGTGTTCTCTGTCAGTGTGTTAATATTACTGAGGACACTGGGGGTGTTTTACACTTCACAGGATGTATCTGACTGTGGGTCATGATATACACAGTGTGTCAGTGAATGTGTTAATATTAATCTGTGTTCTCTCTCAGTGTGTTAATATTCCTGAGGACAGTGGGGGTGTTTTACACTTCACAGGGTGTATCTGACTGTGGGTCATGATATACACAGTGTGTCAGTGAGTGTGTTAATATTAATCTGTGTTCTCTGTCAGTGTGTTAATATTACTGAGGACAGTGGGGGTGTTTTACACTTCACAGGGTGTATCTGACTGTGGGTCATGATATATACAGTGTGTCAGTGAGTGTGTTAATATTAATCTGTGTTCTCTGTCAGTGTGTTAATATTACTGAGGACAGTGGGGGTGTTTTACACTTCACAGGGTGTATCTGACTGTGGGTCATGATATATACAGTGTGTCAGTGAGTGTGTTAATATTAATCTGTGTTCTCTGTCAGTGTGTTAATATTCCTGAGGACAGTGGGGGTGTTTTACACTTCACAGGGTTTATCTGTCTGTGGGTCACGATATACACAGTGTGTCAGTGAGTGTGTTAATATTAATCTGTGTTCTCTGTCAGTGTGTTAATATTACTGAGGACAGTGGGGGTGTTTTACACTTCACAGGGTGTATCTGACTGTGGGTCATGATATACACAGTGTGTCAGTGAGTGTGTTAATATTAATCTGTGTTCTCTGTCAGTGTGTTAATATGACTGAGGACAGTGGGGGTGTTTTACACTTCACAGGGTGTATCTGACTGTGGGTCATGATATACACAGTGTGTCAGTGAGTGTGTTAATATTAAACTGTATTCTCTGTCAGTGTGTCAATATTCCTGAGGACAGTGGGGGTGTTTTACACTTCACAGGGTGTATCTGACTGTGGGTCATGATATACACAGTGTGTCAGTGAGTGTGTTAATATTAATCTGTGTTCTCTGTCAGTGTGTTAATATTACTGAGGACAGTGGGGGTGTTTTACACTACACAGGGTGTATCTGACTGTGGGTCATGATGTACACAGTGTGTCAGTGAGTGTGTTAATATTAATCTGTGTTCTCTGTCAGTGTGTGAATATTACTGAGAACAGTGGGGGTGTTTCACACTTCACAGGGTGTATCTGACTGTGGGTCATGATGTACACAGTGTGTCAGTGAGTGTGTTAATATTAATCTGTGTTCTCTGTCAGTGTGTTAATATTACTGAGGACAGTGGGGGTGTTTTACACTTTACAGGGTGTATCTGACTGTGGGTCATGATGTACACAGTGTGTCAGTGAGTGTGTTAATATTAATCTGTGTTCTCTGTCAGTGTGTTAATATTCCTGAGGACAGTGGGGGTGTTTTACACTTCACAGGGTGTATCTGACTGTGGGTCATGATATACACAGTGTGTCAGTGAGTGTGTTAATATTAATCTGTGTTCTCTGTCAGTGTGTTAATATTACTGAGGACAGTGGGGGTGTTTTACACTTCACAGGGTGTATCTGACTGTGGGTCATGATATACACAGTGTGTCAGTGAGTGTGTTAATATTAATCTGTGTTCTCTGTCAGTGTGTTAATATTACTGAGGACAGTGGGGATGTTTTACACTTCACAGGGTGTATCTGACTGTGGGTCATGATGTACACAGTGTGTCAGTGAGTGTGTTAATATTAATCTGTGTTCTCTGTCAGTGTGTTAATATTGCTGAGGACAGTGGGTATGTTTTACATTTCACAGGGTGTATCTGACTGTGGGTCATGATGTACACAGTGTGTCAGTGAGTGTGTTAATATTAATCTGTGCTCTCTGTCAGTGTGTTAATATTACTGAGGACAGTGGGGGTGTTTTACACTTCACAGGGTTTATCTGGCTGTGGGTCATGATGTACACAGTGTGTCGGTCAGTGTGTTAATATTAATCTGTGTTCTCTGCCAGTGTGTTAGTATTACTGAGGACAGTGGGGGTGTTTTACACTTCACAGGGTGTATCTGACTGTGGGTCATGATATACACAGTGTGTCAGTGAGTGTGTTAATATTAATCTGTGTTCTCTGTCAGTGTGTTAATATTACTGAGGACAGTGGGGATGTTTTACACTTCACAGGGTTTATCTGACTGTGGAACGTGATGTACACAGTGTGTCAGTGAGTGTGTTAATATTAATCTGTGTTCTCTGTCAGTGTGTTAATATTACTGAGGACAGTGGGGGAGTTTTACACTTCACAGGGTTTATCTGTCTGTGGGTCACGATATACACAGTGTGTCAGTGAGTGTGTTAATATTAATCTGTGTTCTCTGTCAGTGTGTTAATATTACTGAGGACAGTGGGGGTGTTTTACACTTCACAGGGTGTATCTGACTGTGGGTCATGATATACACAGTGTGTCAGTGAGTGTGTTAATATTAATCTGTGTTCTCTGTCAGTGTGTTAATATGACTGAGGACAGTGGGGGTGTTTTACACTTCACAGGGTGTATCTGACTGTGGGTCATGATATACACAGTGTGTCAGTGAGTGTGTTAATATTAAACTGTATTCTCTGTCAGTGTGTCAATATTCCTGAGGACAGTGGGGGTGTTTTACACTTCACAGGGTGTATCTGACTGTGGGTCATGATATACACAGTGTGTCAGTGAGTGTGTTAATATTAATCTGTGTTCTCTGTCAGTGTGTTAATATTACTGAGGACAGTGGGGGTGTTTTACACTACACAGGGTGTATCTGACTGTGGGTCATGATGTACACAGTGTGTCAGTGAGTGTGTTAATATTAATCTGTGTTCTCTGTCAGTGTGTGAATATTACTGAGAACAGTGGGGGTGTTTCACACTTCACAGGGTGTATCTGACTGTGGGTCATGATGTACACAGTGTGTCAGTGAGTGTGTTAATATTAATCTGTGTTCTCTGTCAGTGTGTTAATATTACTGAGGACAGTGGGGGTGTTTTACACTTTACAGGGTGTATCTGACTGTGGGTCATGATGTACACAGTGTGTCAGTGAGTGTGTTAATATTAATCTGTGTTCTCTGTCAGTGTGTTAATATTCCTGAGGACAGTGGGGGTGTTTTACACTTCACAGGGTGTATCTGACTGTGGGTCATGATATACACAGTGTGTCAGTGAGTGTGTTAATATTAATCTGTGTTCTCTGTCAGTGTGTTAATATTACTGAGGACAGTGGGGGTGTTTTACACTTCACAGGGTGTATCTGACTGTGGGTCATGATATACACAGTGTGTCAGTGAGTGTGTTAATATTAATCTGTGTTCTCTGTCAGTGTGTTAATATTACTGAGGACAGTGGGGATGTTTTACACTTCACAGGGTGTATCTGACTGTGGGTCATGATGTACACAGTGTGTCAGTGAGTGTGTTAATATTAATCTGTGTTCTCTGTCAGTGTGTTAATATTGCTGAGGACAGTGGGTATGTTTTACATTTCACAGGGTGTATCTGACTGTGGGTCATGATGTACACAGTGTGTCAGTGAGTGTGTTAATATTAATCTGTGCTCTCTGTCAGTGTGTTAATATTACTGAGGACAGTGGGGGTGTTTTACACTTCACAGGGTTTATCTGGCTGTGGGTCATGATGTACACAGTGTGTCGGTCAGTGTGTTAATATTAATCTGTGTTCTCTGCCAGTGTGTTAGTATTACTGAGGACAGTGGGGGTGTTTTACACTTCACAGGGTGTATCTGACTGTGGGTCATGATATACACAGTGTGTCAGTGAGTGTGTTAATATTAATCTGTGTTCTCTGTCAGTGTGTTAATATTACTGAGGACAGTGGGGATGTTTTACACTTCACAGGGTTTATCTGACTGTGGAACGTGATGTACACAGTGTGTCAGTGAGTGTGTTAATATTAATCTGTGTTCTCTGTCAGTGTGTTAATATTACTGAGGACAGTGGGGGAGTTTTACACTTCACAGGGTGTATCTGACTGTGGGTCATGATATACACAGTGTGTCAGTGAGTGTGTTAATATTAATCTGTGTTCTCTGTCAGTGTGTTAATATTACTGAGGACAGTGGGGGTGTTTTACACTTCACAGGGTTTATCTGACTGTGGGTCATGATGTACACAGTGTGTCAGTGAGTGTGTTAATATTAATCTGTGTTCTCTGTCAGTGTGTTAATATTCCTGAGGACAGTGGGAGTGTTTTACACTTCACAGGGTTTATCTGACTGTGGGTCATGATATACACAGTGTGTCAGTGAGTGTGTTAATATTAATCTGTGTTCTCTGTCAGTGTGTTAATATTACTGAGGACAGTGGGGGTGTTTTACACTTCACAGGGTGTATCTGACTGTGGGTCATGATATATACAGTGTGTCAGTGAGTGTGTTAATATTAATCTGTGTTCTCTGTCAGTGTGTTAATATTCCTGAGGACAGTGGGGGTGTTTTACACTTCACAGGGATTATCTGTCTGTGGGTCACGATATACACAGTGTGTCAGTGAGTGTGTTAATATTAATCTGTGTTCTCTGTCAGTGTGTTAATATTACTGAGGACAGTGGGGGTGTTTTACACTTCACAGGGTGCATCTGGCCTTGGGTCATGATATACACAGTGTGTCAGTGAGTGTGTTAATATTAATCTGTGTTCACTGTCAGTGTGTTAATATTCCTGAGGACAGTGGGGGTGTTTTACACTTCACAGGGTTTATCTGACTGTGGGTCATGATGTACACAGTGTGTCAGTGAATGTGTTAATATTAATCTGTGTTCTCTGTCAGTGTGATAATATTACTGAGGACAGTGGGGGTGTTTTACACTTCACAGGGTTTATCTGACTGTGGGTCATGAAATACACAGTGTGTCAGTGAGTTTGTTAATATTAATCTGTGTTCTCTGTCAGTGTGTTAATATTACTGAGGACAGTGGGGGTGTTTTACACTTCACAGGGTGCATCTGGCCTTGGGTCATGATATACACAGTGTGTCAGTGAGCGTGTTAATATTAATCTGTGTTCTCTGTCAGTGTGTTAATATTCCTGAGGACAGTGGGGGTGTTTTACACTTCACAGGGTGTATCTGACTGTGGGTCATGATATACACAGTGTGTCAGTGAGTGTGTTAATATTAATCTGTGTTCTCTGTCAGTGTGTTAATATGACTGAGGACAGTGGGGGTGTTTTACACTTCACAGGGTGTATCTGACTGTGGGTCATGATATACAGAGTGTGTCAGTGAGTGTGTTAATATTAATCTGTGTTCTCTGTCAGTGTGTTAATATGACTGAGGACAGTGGGGGTGTTTTACACTTCACAGGGTGTATCTGACTGTGGGTCATGATATACACAGTGTGTCAGTGAGTGTGTTAATATTAATCTGTGTTCTCTGTCAGTGTGTTAATATTACTCAGGACAGTGGGGGTGTTTTACACTTCAAAGGGTGTATCTGACTGTGGGTCATGATATACACAGTGTGTCAGTGAGTGTGTTAATATTAATCTGTGTTCTCTGTCAGTGTGTTAATATGACTGAGGACAGTGGGGGTGTTTTACACTTCACAGGGTGTATCTGACTGTGGGTCATGATATACACAGTGTGTCAGTGAGTGTGTTAATATTAATCTGTGTTCTCTGTCAGTGTATTAATATTACTGAGGACAGTGGGGGTGTTTTACACTTCACAGGGTGTATCTGACTGTGGGTCATGATATACACAGTGTGTCAGTGAGTGTGTTAATATTAATCTGTGTTCTCTGTCAGTGTGTTAATATTGCTGAGGACAGTGGGGATGTTTTACACTTCACAGGGTGTATCTGACTGTGGGTCATGATATACACAGTGTGTCAGTGAGTGTGTTAATATTAATCTCTGTTCTCTGTCAGTGTGTTAATATGACTGAGGACAGTGGGGGTGTTTTACACTTCACAGGGTGTATCTGACTGTGGGTCATGATATACACAGTGTGTCAGTGAGTGTGTTAATATTAATCTGTATTCTCTGTCAGTGTGTTAATATTCCTGAGGACAGTGGGGGTGTTTTACACTTCACAGGGTTTATCTGTCTGTGGGTCACGATATACACAGTGTGTCAGTGAGTGTGTTAATATTAATCTGTGTTCTCTGTCAGTGTGTTAATATTACTGAGGACAGTGGGGGTGTTTTACACTTCACAGGGTGTATCTGACTGTGGGTCATGATATACACAGTGTGTCAGTGAGTGTGTTAATATTAATCTGTGTTCTCTGTCAGTGTGTTAATATGACTGAGGACAGTGGGGGTGTTTTACACTTCACAGGGTGTATCTGACTGTGGGTCATGATATACACAGTGTGTCAGTGAGTGTGTTAATATTAATCTGTATTCTCTGTCAGTGTGTTAATATTCCTGAGGACAGTGGGGGTGTTTTACACTTCACAGGGTGTATCTGACTGTGGGTCATGATATACACAGTGTGTCAGTGAGTGTGTTAATATTAATCTGTGTTCTCTGTCAGTGTGTTAATATTACTGAGGACAGTGGGGGTGTTTTACACTACACAGGGTGTATCTGACTGTGGGTCATGATGTACACAGTGTGTCAGTGAGTGTGTTAATATTAATCTGTGTTCTCTGTCAGTGTGTGAATATTACTGAGAACAGTGGGGGTGTTTCACACTTCACAGGGTGTATCTGACTGTGGGTCATGATGTACACAGTGTGTCAGTGAGTGTGTTAATATTAATCTGTGTTCTCTGTCAGTGTGTTAATATTACTGAGGACAGTGGGGGTGTTTTACACTTTACAGGGTGTATCTGACTGTGGGTCATGATGTACACAGTGTGTCAGTGAGTGTGTTAATATTAATCTGTGTTCTCTGTCAGTGTGTTAATATTCCTGAGGACAGTGGGGGTGTTTTACACTTCACAGGGTGTATCTGACTGTGGGTCATGATATACACAGTGTGTCAGTGAGTGTGTTAATATTAATCTGTGTTCTCTGTCAGTGTGTTAATATTACTGAGGACAGTGGGGGTGTTTTACACTTCACAGGGTGTATCTGACTGTGGGTCATGATATACACAGTGTGTCAGTGAGTGTGTTAATATTAATCTGTGTTCTCTGTCAGTGTGTTAATATTACTGAGGACAGTGGGGATGTTTTACACTTCACAGGGTGTATCTGACTGTGGGTCATGATGTACACAGTGTGTCAGTGAGTGTGTTAATATTAATCTGTGTTCTCTGTCAGTGTGTTAATATTGCTGAGGACAGTGGGTATGTTTTACATTTCACAGGGTGTATCTGACTGTGGGTCATGATGTACACAGTGTGTCAGTGAGTGTGTTAATATTAATCTGTGTTCTCTGTCAGTGTGTTAATATTACTGAGGACAGTGGGGGTGTTTTACACTTCACAGGGTTTATCTGGCTGTGGGTCATGATGTACACAGTGTGTCGGTCAGTGTGTTAATATTAATCTGTGTTCTCTGCCAGTGTGTTAGTATTACTGAGGACAGTGGGGGTGTTTTACACTTCACAGGGTGTATCTGACTGTGGGTCATGATATACACAGTGTGTCAGTGAGTGTGTTAATATTAATCTGTGTTCTCTGTCAGTGTGTTAATATTACTGAGGACAGTGGGGATGTTTTACACTTCACAGGGTTTATCTGACTGTGGAACGTGATGTACACAGTGTGTCAGTGAGTGTGTTAATATTAATCTGTGTTCTCTGTCAGTGTGTTAATATTACTGAGGACAGTGGGGGTGTTTTACACTTCACAGGGTGTATCTGACTGTGGGTCATGATATACACAGTGTGTCAGTGAGTGTGTTAATATTAATCTGTGTTCTCTGTCAGTGTGTTAATATTACTGAGGACAGTGGGGGTGTTTTACACTTCACAGGGTTTATCTGACTGTGGGTCATGATGTACACAGTGTGTCAGTGAGTGTGTTAATATTAATCTGTGTTCTCTGTCAGTGTGTTAATATTCCTGAGGACAGTGGGAGTGTTTTACACTTCACAGGGTTTATCTGACTGTGGGTCATGATATACACAGTGTGTCAGTGAGTGTGTTAATATTAATCTGTGTTCTCTGTCAGTGTGTTAATATTACTGAGGACAGTGGGGGTGTTTTACACTTCACAGGGTGTATCTGACTGTGGGTCATGATATATACAGTGTGTCAGTGAGTGTGTTAATATTAATCTGTGTTCTCTGTCAGTGTGTTAATATTCCTGAGGACAGTGGGGGTGTTTTACACTTCACAGGGATTATCTGTCTGTGGGTCACGATATACACAGTGTGTCAGTGAGTGTGTTAATATTAATCTGTGTTCTCTGTCAGTGTGTTAATATTACTGAGGACAGTGGGGGTGTTTTACACTTCACAGGGTGCATCTGGCCTTGGGTCATGATATACACAGTGTGTCAGTGAGTGTGTTAATATTAATCTGTGTTCTCTGTCAGTGTGTTAATATTCCTGAGGACAGTGGGGGTGTTTTACACTTCACAGGGTTTATCTGACTGTGGGTCATGATGTACACAGTGTGTCAGTGAATGTGTTAATATTAATCTGTGTTCTCTGTCAGTGTGATAATATTACTGAGGACAGTGGGGGTGTTTTACACTTCACAGGGTTTATCTGACTGTGGGTCATGAAATACACAGTGTGTCAGTGAGTTTGTTAATATTAATCTGTGTTCTCTGTCAGTGTGTTAATATTACTGAGGACAGTGGGGGTGTTTTACACTTCACAGGGTGCATCTGGCCTTGGGTCATGATAAACACAGTGTGTCAGTGAGCGTGTTAATATTAATCTGTGTTCTCTGTCAGTGTGTTAATATTCCTGAGGACAGTGGGGGTGTTTTACACTTCACAGGGTGTATCTGACTGTGGGTCATGATATACACCGTGTGTCAGTGAGTGTGTTAATATTAATCTGTGTTCTCTGTCAGTGTGTTAATATGACTGAGGACAGTGAGGGTGTTTTACACTTCGCAGGGTGTATCTGACTGTGGGTCATGATATACAGAGTGTGTCAGTGAGTGTGTTAATATTAATCTGTGTTCTCAGTCAGTGTGTTAATATGACTGAGGACAGTGGGGGTGTTTTACACTTCACAGGGTGTATCTGACTGTGGGTCATGATATACACAGTGTGTCAGTGAGTGTGTTAATATTAATCTGTGTTCTCTGTCAGTGTGTTAATATTACTCAGGACAGTGGGGGTGTTTTACACTTCAAAGGGTGTATCTGACTGTGGGTCATGATATACACAGTGTGTCAGTGAGTGTGTTAATATTAATCTGTGTTCTCTGTCAGTGTGTTAATATGACTGAGGACAGTGGGGGTGTTTTACACTTCACAGGGTGTATCTGACTGTGGGTCATGATATACACAGTGTGTCAGTGAGTGTGTTAATATTAATCTGTGTTCTCTGTCAGTGTATTAATATTACTGAGGACAGTGGGGGTGTTTTACACTTCACAGGGTGTATCTGACTGTGGGTCATGATATACACAGTGTGTCAGTGAGTGTGTTAATATTAATCTGTGTTCTCTGTCAGTGTGTTAATATTGCTGAGGACAGTGGGGATGTTTTACACTTCACAGGGTGTATCTGACTGTGGGTCATGATATACACAGTGTGTCAGTGAGTGTGTTAATATTAATCTCTGTTCTCTGTCAGTGTGTTAATATTACTGAGGACAGTGGGGGTGTTTTACACTTCACAGGGTGTATCTGACTGTGGGTCATGATATACACAGTGTGTCAGTGAGTGTGTTAATATTAATCTGTGTTCTCTGTCAGTGTGTTAATATTACTGAGGACAGTGGGGGTGTTTCACACTTCACAGGGTGTATCTGACTGTGGGTCATGATGTACACAGTGTGTCAGTGAGTGTGTTAATATTAATCTGTGTTCTCTGTCAGTGTGTTAATATTACTGAGGACAGTGGGGGTGTTTTACACTTCACAGGGTGTATCTGACTGTGGGTCATGATATACACAGTGTGTCAGTGAGTGTGTTAATATTAATCTGTGTTCTCTGTCAGTGTGTTAATATTACTGAGGACAGTGGGGGTGTTTTACACTTCACAGGGTTTATCTGACTGCGGGTCATGATATACACAATGTGTCAGTGAGTGTGTTAATATTAATCTGTGTTCTCTGTCAGTGTGTTAATATTGCTGAGGACAGTGGGGATGTTTTACACTTCACAGGGTGTATCTGACTGTGGGTCATGATATACACAGTGTGTCAGTGAGTGTGTTAATATTAATCTCTGTTCTCTGTCAGTGTGTTAATATTCCTGAGGACAGTGGGAATGTTTTACACTTCACAGGGTGTATCTGACTGTGGGTCATGATATACACAGTGTGTCAGTGAGTGTGTTAATATTAATCTGTGTTCTCTGTCAGTGTGTTAATATTACTGAGGACAGTGGGGGTGTTTCACACTTCACAGGGTGTATCTGACTGTGGGTCATGATGTACACAGTGTGTCAGTGAGTGTGTTAATATTAATCTGTGTTCTCTGTCAGTGTGTTCATATTACTGAGGACAGTGGGGGTGTTTTACACTTCACAGGGTGTATCTGACTGTGGGTCATGATATACACAGTGTGTCAGTGAGTGTGTTAATATTAATCTGTGTTCTCTGTCAGTGTGTTAATATTACTGAGGACAGTGGGGGTGTTTTACACTTCACAGGGTTCATCTGACTGCGGGTCATGATATACACAATGTGTCAGTGAGTGTGTTAATATTAATCTGTGTTCTCTGTCAGTGTATTAATATTACTGAGGACAGTGGGGGTGTTTTACACTTCACAGGGTGTATCTGACTGTGGGTCATGATGTACACAGTGTGTCAGTGAGTGTGTTAATATTAATCTGTGTTCTCTGTCAGTGTGTTAATATTCCTGAGGACATTGGGGGTGTTTTACACTTCACAGGGTGTATCTGACTGTGGGTCATGATTTACACAGTATGTCAGTGAGTGTGTTAATATTAATCTGTGTTCTCTGTCAGTGTGTTAATATTACTGAGGACAGTGGGGATGTTTTACACTTCACAGGGTTTATCTGACTGTGGGTCATGATGTACACAGTGTGTCAGTGAGTGTGTTAATATTAATCTGTGTTCTCTGTCAGTGTGTTAATATTACTGAGGACAGTGGGGGTGTTTTACACTTCACAGGGTTTATCTGACTGTGGGTCATGATGTACACAGTGTGTCAGTGAGTGTGTTAATATTAATCTGTGTTCTCTGTCAGTGTGTTAATATTACTGAGGACAGTGGGGGTGTTTTACACTTCACAGGGTGTATCTGACTGTGGGTCATGATATACACAGTGTGTCAGTGAGTGTGTTAATATTAATCTGTGTTCTCTGTCAGTGTGTTAATATTACTGAGGACAGTGGGGGTGTTTTACACTTCACAGGGTGTATCTGACTGTGGGTCATGATGTACACAGTGTGTCAGTGAGTGTGTTAATATTAATCTGTGTTCACTGTCAGGTGTTAATATTCCTGAGGACAGTGGGGGTGTTTTACACTTCACAGGGTGTATCTGACTGTGGGTCATGATATACACAGTGTGTCAGTGAGTGTGTTAATATTAATCTGTGTTCTCTGTCAGTGTGTTAATATTACTGAGGACAGTGGGGATGTTTTACACTTCACAGGGTTTATCTGACTGTGGGTCATGATGTACACAGTGTGTCAGTGAGTGTGTTAATATTAATCTGTGTTCTCTGTCAGTGTGTTAATATTACTGAGGACAGTGGGGGTGTTTTACACTTCACAGGGTTTATCTGACTGTGGGTCATGATGTACACAGTGTGTCAGTGAGTGTGTTAATATTAATCTGTGTTCTCTGTCAGTGTGTTAATATTACTGAGGACAGTGGGGGTGTTTTACACTTCACAGGGTGTATCTGACTGTGGGTCATGATATACACAGTGTGTCAGTGAGTGTGTTAATATTAATCTGTGTTCTCTGTCAGTGTGTTAATATTACTGAGGACAGTGGGGGTGTTTTACACTTCACAGGGTGTATCTGACAGTGGGTCATGATGTACACAGTGTGTCAGTGAGTGTGTTAATATTAATCTGTGTTCACTGTCAGGTGTTAATATTCCTGAGGACAGTGGGGGTGTTTTACACTTCACAGGGTGTATCTGACTGTGGGTCATGATATACACAGTGTGTCAGTGAGTGTGTTAATATTAATCTGTGTTCTCTGTCAGTGTGTTAATATTCCTGAGGACAGTGGGGGTGTTTTACACTTCACAGGGTTTATCTGACTCTGGGTCATGATATACACAGTGTGTCAGTGAGTGTGTTAATATTAATCTGTGTTCTCTGTCAGTGTGTTAATATTCCTGAGGACAGTGGGGGTGTTTTACACTTCACCGGGTGTATCTGACTGTGGGTGATGATATACACAGTGTGTCAGTGAGTGTGTTAATATTAATCTGTGTTCTCTGTCAGTGTGTTAGTATTACTGAGGACAGTGGGGGTGTTTTACACTTCACAGGGTGTATCTGACTGTGGGTCATGATATACACAGTTTGTCAGTGAGTGTGTCAATATTAATCTGTGTTCTCTGTCTGTGTGTTAATATTACTGAGGACAGTTGGGGTGTTTTACACTTCACAGGGTGTATCTGACTGTGGGTCATGATGTACACAGTGTGTCAGTGAGTGTGTTAATATTAATCTGTGTTCTCTGTCAGTGTGTTAATATTACTGAGGACAGTGGGGGTGTTTTACACTTCACAGGGTGTATCTGACTGTGGGTCATGATATACACAGTGTGTCAGTGAGTGTGTTAATATTAATCTGTGTTCTCTGTCAGTGTGTTAATATTACTGAGGACAGTGGAGGTGTTTTACACTTCACAGGGTGGATCTGACTGTGGGTCATGATATACACAGTGTGTCAGTGAGTGTGTTAATATTAATCTCTGTTCTCTGTCAGTGTGTTAATATTACTGAGGACAGTGGGGGTGTTTCACACTTCACAGGGTGTATCTGACTGTGGGTCATGATGTACACAGTGTGTCAGTGAGTGTGTTAATATTAATCTGTGTTCTCTGTCAGTGTGTTAATATTACTGAGGACAGTGTGGGTGTTTTACACTTCACAGGGTGTATCTGACTGTGGGTCATGATATACACAGTGTGTCAGTGAGTGTGTTAATATTAATCTGTGTTCTCTGTCAGTGTGTTAATATTACTGAGGACAGTGGGGGTGTTTTACACTTCACAGGGTTTATCTGACTGCGGGTCATGATATACACAATGTGTCAGTGAGTGTGTTAATATTAATCTGTGTTCTCTGTCAGTGTATTAATATTACTGAGGACAGTGGGGGTGTTTTACACTTCACAGGGTGTATCTGACTGTGGGTCATGATGTACACAGTGTGTCAGTGAGTGTGTTAATATTAATCTGTGTTCTCTGTCAGTGTGTTAATATTCCTGAGGACAGTGGGGGTGGGGTGTTTTACACTTCACAGGGTGTATCTGACTGTGGGTCATGATTTACACAGTATGTCAGTGAGTGTGTTAATATTAATCTGTGTTCTCTGTCAGTGTGTTAATATTACTGAGGACAGTGGGGATGTTTTACACTTCACAGGGTTTATCTGACTGTGGGTCATGATGTACACAGTGTGTCAGTGAGTGTGTTAATATTAATCTGTGTTCTCTGTCAGTGTGTTAATATTACTGAGGACAGTGGGGGTGTTTTACACTTCACAGGGTGTATCTGACTGTGGGTCATGATGTACACAGTGTGTCAGTGAGTGTGTTAATATTAATCTGTGTTCACTGTCAGGTGTTAATATTCCTGAAGACAGTGGGGGTGTTTTACACTTCACAGGGTGTATCTGACTGTGGGTCATGATATACACAGTGTGTCAGTGAGTGTGTTAATATTAATCTGTGATCTCTGTCAGTGTGTTAATATTCCTGAGGACAGTGGGGGTGTTTTACACTTCACAGGGTTTATCTGACTCTGGGTCATGATATACACAGTGTGTCAGTGAGTGTGTTAATATTAATCTGTGTTCTCTGTCAGTGTGTTAATATTCCTGAGGACAGTGGGGGTGTTTTACACTGCACCGGGTGTATCTGACTGTGGGTGATGATATACACAGTGTGTCAGTGAGTGTGTTAATATTAATCTGTGTTCTCTGTCAGTGTGTTAGTATTACTGAGGACAGTGGGGGTGTTTTACACTTCACAGGGTGTATCTGACTGTGGGTCATGATATACACAGTTTGTCAGTGAGTGTGTCAATATTAATCTGTGTTCTCTGTCTGTGTGTTAATATTACTGAGGACAGTTGGGGTGTTTTACACTTCACAGGGTGTATCTGACTGTGGGTCATGATGTACACAGTGTGTCAGTGAGTGTGTTAATATTAATCTGTGTTCTCTGTCAGCGTGTTAATATTACTGAGGACAGTGGGGGTGTTTTACACTTCACAGGGTGTATCTGACTGAGGGTCATGATATACACAGTGTGTCAGTGAGTGTGTTAATATTAATCTGTGTTCTCTGTCAGTGTGTTAATATTACTGAGGACAGTGGAGGAGTTTTACACTTCACAGGGTGTATCTGACTGTGGGTCATGATATACACAGTGTGTCAGTGAGTGTGTTAATATTAATCTGTGTTCTCTGTCAGTGTGTTAATATTACTGACGACAGTGGGGGTGTTTTACACTTCACAGGGTGTATCTGACTGTGAGTCATGATGTACACAGTGTGTCAGTGAGCGTGTTAATATTAATCTGTGTTCTCTGTCAGTGTGTTAATATTACTGAGGACAGTGGGGGTGTTTTACACTTCACAGGGTGTATCTGACTGTGGGTCATGATATACACAGTGTGTCAGTGAGTGTGTTAATATTAATCTGTGTTCTCTGTCAGTGTGTTAATATTCCTGAGGACAGTGGGGATGTTTTACACTTCACAGGGTGTATCTGACTGTGAGTCATGATATACACAGTGTGTCAGTGAGTGTGTTAATATTAATCTGTGTTCTCTGTCAGTGTGTTAATATTCCTGAGGACAGTGGGGGTGTTTTACACTTCACAGGGTGTATCTGACTGTGGGTCATGATGTACACAGTGTGTCAGTGAGTGTGTTAATATTAATCTGTGTTCTCTGTCAGTGTGTTAATATTACTGAGGACAGTGGGGGTGTTTTACACTTCACAGGGTGTATCTGACTGTGGGTCATGATATACACAGTGTGTCAGTGAGTGTGTTAATATTAATCTGTGTTCTCTGTCAGTGTGTTAATATTACTGAGGACAGTGGGGGTGTTTTACACTTCACAGGGTGTATCTGACTGTGGGTCATGATAGACACAGTGTGTCAGTGAGTGTGTTAATATTAATCTGTGTTCTCTGTCAGTGTGTTAATATTCCTGAGGACAGTGGGGGTGTTTTACACTTCACAGGGTGTATCTGACTGTGGGTCATGATGTACACAGTGTGTCAGTGAGTGTGTTAATATTAATCTGTGTTCTCTGTCAGTGTGTTAATATTGCTGAGGGCAGTGGGGGTGTTTTACACTTCACCGGGTGTATCTGACTGTGGGTCATGATATACACAGTGTGTCAGTGAGTGTGTTAATATTAATCTGTGTTCTCTGTCACTGTATTAATATTACTGAGGACAGTGGGGGTGTTTTACACTTCACAGGGTGTATCTGACTGTGGGTCATGATGTACACAGTGTGTCAGTGAGTGTGTTAATATTAATCTGTGTTCTCTGTCAGTGTGTTAATATTCCTGAGGACAGTGGGGGTGTTTTACACTTCACAGGGTGTATCTGACTGTGGGTCATGATTTACACAGTATGTCAGTGAGTGTGTTAATATTAATCTGTGTTCTCTGTCAGTGTGTTAATATTACTGAGGACAGTGGGGATGTTTTACACTTCAGAGGGTTTATCTGACTGTGGGTCATGATGTACACAGTGTGTCAGTGAGTGTGTTAATATTAATCTGTGTTCTCTGTCAGTGTGTTAATATTACTGAGGACAGTGGGGGTGTTTTACACTTCACAGGGTTTATCTGACTGTGGGTCATGATGTACACAGTGTGTCAGTGAGTGTGTTAATATTAATCTGTGTTCTCTGTCAGTGTGTTAATATTACTGAGGACAGTGGGGGTGTTTTACACTTCACAGGGTGTATCTGACTGTGGGTCATGATATACACAGTGTGTCAGTGAGTGTGTTAATATTAATCTGTGTTCTCTGTCAGTGTGTTAATATTACTGAGGACAGTGGGGGTGTTTTACACTTCACAGGGTGTATCTGACTGTGGGTCATGATGTACACAGTGTGTCAGTGAGTGTGTTAATATTAATCTGTGTTCACTGTCAGGTGTTAATATTCCTGAGGACAGTGGGGGTGTTTTACACTTCACAGGGTGTATCTGACTGTGGGTCATGATATACACAGTGTGTCAGTGAGTGTGTTAATATTAATCTGTGTTCTCTGTCAGTGTGTTAATATTCCTGAGGACAGTGGGGGTGTTTTACACTTCACAGGGTTTATCTGACTCCGGGTCATGATATACACAGTGTGTCAGTGAGTGTGTTAATATTAATCTGTGTTCTCTGTCAGTGTGTTAATATTCCTGAAGACAGTGGGGGTGTTTTACACTTCACCGGGTGTATCTGACTGTGGGTGATGATATACACAGTGTGTCAGTGAGTGTGTTAATATTAATCTGTGTTCTCTGTCAGTGTGTTAGTATTACTGAGGACAGTGGGGGTGTTTTACACTTCACAGGGTGTATCTGACTGTGGGTCATGATATACACAGTTTGTCAGTGAGTGTGTCAATATTAATCTGTGTTCTCTGTCTGTGTGTTAATATTACTGAGGACAGTTGGGGTGTTTTACACTTCACAGGGTGTATCTGACTGTGGGTCATGATGTACACAGTGTGTCAGTGAGTGTGTTAATATTAATCTGTGTTCTCTGTCAGTGTGTTAATATTACTGAGGACAGTGGGGGTGTTTTACACTTCACAGGGTGTATCTGACTGTGGGTCATGATATACACAGTGTGTCAGTGAGTGTGTTAATATTAATCTGTGTTCTCTGTCAGTGTGTTAATATTACTGAGGACAGTGGAGGTGTTTTACACTTCACAGGGTGTATCTGACTGTGGGTCATGATATACACAGTGTGTCAGTGAGTGTGTTAATATTAATCTGTGTTCTCTGTCAGTGTGTTAATATTCCTGAGGACAGTGGGGGTGTTTTACACTGCACCGGGTGTATCTGACTGTGGGTGATGATATACACAGTGTGTCAGTGAGTGTGTTAATATTAATCTGTGTTCTCTGTCAGTGTGTTAGTATTACTGAGGACAGTGGGGGTGTTTTACACTTCACAGGGTGTATCTGACTGTGGGTCATGATATACACAGTTTGTCAGTGAGTGTGTCAATATTAATCTGTGTTCTCTGTCAGTGTGTTAATATTACTGAGGACAGTTGGGGTGTTTTACACTTCACAGGGTGTATCTGGACTGTGGGTCATGATGTACACAGTGTGTCAGTGAGTGTGTTAATATTAATCTGTGTTCTCTGTCAGCGTGTTAATATTACTGAGGACAGTGGGGGTGTTTTACACTTCACAGGGTGTATCTGACTGTGGGTCATGATATACACAGTGTGTCAGTGAGTGTGTTAATATTAATCTGTGTTCTCTGTCAGTGTGTTAATATTACTGAGGACAGTGGAGGTGTTTTACACTTCACAGGGTGTATCTGACTGTGGGTCATGATATACACAGTGTGTCAGTGAGTGTGTTAATATTAATCTGTGTTCTCTGTCAGTGTGTTAATATTACTGACGACAGTGGGGGTGTTTTACACTTCACAGGGTGTATCTGACTGTGGGTCATGATGTACACAGTGTGTCAGTGAGTGTGTTAATATTAATCTGTGTTCTCTGTCAGTGTGTTAATATTACTGAGGACAGTGGGGGTGTTTTACACTTCACAGGGTGTATCTGACTGTGGGTCATGATATACACAGTGTGTCAGTGAGTGTGTTAATATTAATCTGTGTTCTCTGTCAGTGTGTTAATATTCCTGAGGACAGTGGGGATGTTTTACACTTCACAGGGTGTATCTGACTGTGAGTCATGATATACACAGTGTGTCAGTGAGTGTGTTAATATTAATCTGTGTTCTCTGTCAGTGTGTTAATATTCCTGAGGACAGTGGGGGTGTTTTACACTTCACAGGGTGTATCTGACTGTGGGTCATGATGTACACAGTGTGTCAGTGAGTGTGTTAATATTAATCTGTGTTCTCTGTCAGTGTGTTAATATTACTGAGGACAGTGGGGGTGTTTTACACTTCACAGGGTTTATCTGACTGTGGGTCATGATATACACAGTGTGTCAGTGAGTGTGTTAATATTAATCTGTGTTCTCTGTCAGTGTGTTAATATTACTGAGGACAGTGGGGGTGTTTTACACTTCACAGGGTGTATCTGACTGTGGGTCATGATGTACACAGTGTGTCAGTGAGTGTGTTAATATTAATCTGTGTTCTCTGTCAGTGTGTTAATATTCCTGAGGACAGTGGGGGTGTTTTACACTTCACAGGGTGTATCTGACTGTGGGTCATGATTTACACAGTATGTCAGTGAGTGTGTTAATATTAATCTGTGTTCTCTGTCAGTGTGTTAATATTACTGAGGACAGTGGGGATGTTTTACACTTCAGAGGGTTTATCTGACTGTGGGTCATGATGTACACAGTGTGTCAGTGAGTGTGTTAATATTAATCTGTGTTCTCTGTCAGTGTGTTAATATTACTGAGGACAGTGGGGGTGTTTTACACTTCACAGGGTTTATCTGACTGTGGGTCATGATGTACACAGTGTGTCAGTGAGTGTGTTAATATTAATCTGTGTTCTCTGTCAGTGTGTTAATATTACTGAGGACAGTGGGGGTGTTTTACACTTCACAGGGTGTATCTGACTGTGGGTCATGATATACACAGTGTGTCAGTGAGTGTGTTAATATTAATCTGTGTTCTCTGTCAGTGTGTTAATATTACTGAGGACAGTGGGGGTGTTTTACACTTCACAGGGTGTATCTGACTGTGGGTCATGATGTACACAGTGTGTCAGTGAGTGTGTTAATATTAATCTGTGTTCACTGTCAGGTGTTAATATTCCTGAGGACAGTGGGGGTGTTTTACACTTCACAGGGTGTATCTGACTGTGGGTCATGATATACACAGTGTGTCAGTGAGTGTGTTAATATTAATCTGTGTTCTCTGTCAGTGTGTTAATATTCCTGAGGACAGTGGGGGTGTTTTACACTTCACAGGGTTTATCTGACTCCGGGTCATGATATACACAGTGTGTCAGTGAGTGTGTTAATATTAATCTGTGTTCTCTGTCAGTGTGTTAATATTCCTGAAGACAGAGGGGGTGTTTTACACTTCACCGGGTGTATCTGACTGTGGGTCATGATGTACACAGTGTGTCAGTGAGTGTGTTAATATTAATCTGTGTTCTCTGTCAGTGTGTTAATATTACTGAGGACAGTGGGGGTGTTTTACACTTCACAGGGTGTATCTGACTGTGGGTCATGATATACACAGTGTGTCAGTGAGTGTGTTAATATTAATCTGTGTTCTCTGTCAGTGTGTTAATATTCCTGAGGACAGTGGGGATGTTTTACACTTCACAGGGTGTATCTGACTGTGAGTCATGATATACACAGTGTGTCAGTGAGTGTGTTAATATTAATCTGTGTTCTCTGTCAGTGTGTTAATATTCCTGAGGACAGTGGGGGTGTTTTACACTTCACAGGGTGTATCTGACTGTGGGTCATGATATACACAGTGTGTCAGTGAGTGTGTTAATATTAATCTGTGTTCTCTGTCAGTGTGTTAATATTACTGAGGACAGTGGGGGTGTTTTACACTTCACAGGGTTTATCTGACTGTGGGTCATGATATACACAGTGTGTCAGTGAGTGTGTTAATATGAATCTGTGTTCTCTGTCAGTGTGTTAATATTCCTGAGGACAGTGGGTATGTTTTACACTTCACAGGGTGTATCTGACTGTGGGTCATGATATACACAGTGTGTCAGTGAGTGTGTTAATATTAATCTGTGTTCTCTGTCAGTGTGTTAATATTCCTGAGGACAGTGGGGGTGTTTTACACTGCACCGGGTGTATCTGACTGTGGGTGATGATATACACAGTGTGTCAGTGAGTGTGTTAATATTAATCTGTGTTCTCTGTCAGTGTGTTAGTATTACTGAGGACAGTGGGGGTGTTTTACACTTCACAGGGTGTATCTGACTGTGGGTCATGATATACACAGTTTGTCAGTGAGTGTGTCAATATTAATCTGTGTTCTCTGTCAGTGTGTTAATATTACTGAGGACAGTTGGGGTGTTTTACACTTCACAGGGTGTATCTGGACTGTGGGTCATGATGTACACAGTGTGTCAGTGAGTGTGTTAATATTAATCTGTGTTCTCTGTCAGTGTGTTAATATTACTGAGGACAGTGGGGGTGTTTTACACTTCACAGGGTTTATCTGACTGTGGGTCATGATGTACACAGTGTGTCAGTGAGTGTGTTAATATTAATCTGTGTTCTCTGTCAGTGTGTTAATATTACTGAGGACAGTGGGGGTGTTTTACACTTCACAGGGTGTATCTGACTGTGGGTCATGATATACACAGTGTGTCAGTGAGTGTGTTAATATTAATCTGTGTTCTCTGTCAGTGTGTTAATATTACTGAGGACAGTGGGGGTGTTTTACACTTCACAGGGTGTATCTGACTGTGGGTCATGATGTACACAGTGTGTCAGTGAGTGTGTTAATATTAATCTGTGTTCACTGTCAGCTGTTAATATTCCTGAGGACAGTGGGTGTGTTTTACACTTCACAGGGTGTATCTGACTGTGGGTCATGATATACACAGTGTGTCAGTGAGTGTGTTAATATTAATCTGTGTTCTCTGTCAGTGTGTTAATATTCCTGAGGACAGTGGGGGTGTTTTACACTTCACAGGGTTTATCTGACTCCGGGTCATGATATACACAGTGTGTCAGTGAGTGTGTTAATATTAATCTGTGTTCTCTGTCAGTGTGTTAATATTCCTGAAGACAGAGGGGGTGTTTTACACTTCACCGTGTGTATCTGACTGTGGGTGATGATATACACAGTGTGTCAGTGAGTGTGTTAATATTAATCTGTGTTCTCTGTCTGTGTGTTAATATTACTGAGGACAGTTGGGGTGTTTTACACTTCACAGGGTGTATCTGACTGTGGGTCATGATGTACACAGTGTGTCAGTGAGTGTGTTAATATTAATCTGTGTTCTCTGTCACTGTGTTAGTATTACTGAGGACAGTGGGGGTGTTTTACACTTCACAGGGTGTATCTGACTGTGGGTCATGATATACACAGTTTGTCAGTGAGTGTGTCAATATTAATCTGTGTTCTCTGTCTGTGTGTTAATATTACTGAGGACAGTTGGGGTGTTTTACACTTCACAGGGTGTATCTGACTGTGGGTCATGATGTACACAGTGTGTCAGTGAGTGTGTTAATATTAATCTGTGTTCTCTGTCAGTGTGTTAATATTCCTGAGGACAGTGGGGGTGTTTTACACTTCACAGGGTGTATCTGACTGTGGGTCATGATGTACACAGTGTGTCAGTGAGTGTGTTAATATTAATCTGTGTTCTCTGTCAGTGTGTTAATATCACTGAGGACAGTGGGGGTGTTTTACACTTCACAGGGTGTATCTGACTGTGGGTCATGATATACACAGTGTGTCAGTGAGTGTGTTAATATTAATCTGTGTTCTCTGTCAGTGTGTTAATATTACTGAGGACAGTGGGGGTGTTTTACACTTCACAGGGTGTATCTGACTGTGGGTCATGATATACACAGTGTGTCAGTGAGTGTGTTAATATTAATCTGTGTTCTCTGTCAGTGTGTTAATATTCCTGAGGACAGTGGGGGTGTTTTACACTTCACAGGGTGTATCTGACTGTGGGTCATGATGTACACAGTGTGTCAGTGAGTGTGTTAATATTAATCTGTGTTCTCTCTCAGTGTTTTAATATTGCTGAGGGCAGTGGGGGTGTTTTACACTTCACCGGGTGTATCTGACTGTGGGTCATGATATACACAGTGTGTCAGTGAGTGTGTTAATATTAATCTGTGTTCTCTGTCAGTGTGTTAATATTCCTGAGGACTGTGGGGGTGTTTTACACTTCACAGGGTGTTTCTGACTGTGGGTCATGATGTACACAGTGTGTCAGTGAGTGTGTTAATATTAATCTGTGTTCTCTGTCAGTGTGTTAATATTGCTGAGGGCAGTGGGGGTGTTTTACACTTCACCGGGTGTATCTGACTGTGGGTCATGATATACACAGTGTGTCAGTGAGTGTGTTAATATTAATCTGTGTTCTCTGTCAGTGTGTTAATATTCCTGAGGACAGTGGGGGTGTTTTACACTTCACAGGGTGTATCTGACTGTGGGTCATGATATACACAGTGTGTTAGTGAGTGTGTTAATATTAATCTGTGTTCTCTGTCAGTGTGTTAATATTGCTGATGGCAGTGGGGGTGTTTTACACTTCACCGGGTGTATCTGACTGTGGGTCATGATATACACAGTGTGTCAGTGAGTGTGTTAATATTAATCTGTGTTCTCTGTCAGTGTGTTAATGTTCCTGAGGACAGAGGGGGTGTTTTACACTTCACAGGGTGTATCTGACTGTGGGTCATGATATACACAGTGTGTCAGTGAGTGTGTTAATATTATTCTGTGTTCTCTGTCAGTGTGTTAATATTCCTGAGGACAGTGGGGGTGTTTTACACTTCACAGGGTGTATCTGACTGTGGGTCATGATATACACAGTGTGTCAGTGAGTGTGTTAATATTAAATCTGTGTTCTCTGTCAGTGTGTTAATATTCCTGAGGACAGTGGGGATGTTTTACACTTCACAGGGTGTATCTGACTGTGGGTCATGATATACACAGTGTGTCAGTGAGTGTGTTAATATTAATCTGTGTTCTCTGTCAGTGTGTTAATATTACTGACGACAGTGGGGGTGTTTTACACTTCACAGGGTGTATCTGACTGTGGGTCATGATGTACACAGTGTGTCAGTGAGTGTGTTAATATTAATCTGTGTTCTCTGTCAGTGTGTTAATATTACTGAGGACAGTGGGGATGTTTTACACTTCACAGCGTTTATCTGACTGTGGAACGTGATGTACACAGTGTGTCAGTGAGTGTGTTAATATTAATCTGTGTTCTCTGTCAGTGTGTTAATATTCCTGAGGACAGTGGGGGTGTTTTACACTTCACAGGGTGTATCTAACTGTGGGTCATGATATACACAGTGTGTCAGTGAGTGTGTTAATATTAATCTGTGTTCTCTGTCAGTGTGTTAATATTCCTGAGGACAGTGGGGGTGTTTTACACCTCACAGGGTGTATCTGACTGTGGGTCATGATATACACAGTGTGTCAGTGAGTGTGTTAATATTAATCTGTGTACTCTGTCAGTGTGTTATTATTCCTGAGGACAGTGGGGATGTTTTACGCTTCACAGGGTTTATCTGACTGTGGGTCATGATGTACACAGTGTGTCAGTGAGTGTGTTAATATTAATCTGTGTTCTCTGTCAGTGTGTTAATATTCCTGAGGACAGTGGGGGTGTTTTACACTTCACAGGGTGTATCTGACTGTGGGTCATGATATACACAGTGTGTCAGTGAGAGTGTTAATATTAATCTGTGTTCTCTGTCCACTGTGTTAATATTCCTGAGGACAGTGGGGATGTTTTACACTTCACCGGGTGTATCTGACAGTGGGTCATGATATACACAGTGTGTCAGTGAGTGTGTTAATATTAATCTGTGTTCTCTGTCAGTGTGTTAATATTCCTGAGGACAGTGGGGATGTTTTACACTTCACAGGG
The DNA here is from genome assembly GCF_036365525.1 of Heterodontus francisci. NCBI lineage: Eukaryota > Metazoa > Chordata > Chondrichthyes > Heterodontiformes > Heterodontidae > Heterodontus > Heterodontus francisci. The sequence continues at coordinate 929,292 of NW_027141353.1, forward strand.
TTTATCTGACTGTGGGTCATGATATACACAGTGTGTCAGTGAGTGTGTTAATATTAATCTGTGTTCTCTGTCAGTGTGTTAATATTGCTGAGGACAGTGGGGGTGTTTTACACTTCACAGGGTTTATCTGACTGTAGGTCATGATATACACAGTGTGTCAGTGAGTGTGTTATTATTAATCTGTGTTCTCTGTCAGTGTGTTAATATTCCTCAGGACAGTGGGGGTGTTTTACCCTTCACAGGGTGTATCTGACTGTGGGTCATGATATACACAGTGTGTCAGTGAGTGTGTTAATATTAATCTGTGGACTCTGTCAGTGTGTTAATATTCCTGAGGACAGTGGGGGTGTTTTACACTTCACAGGGTGTATCTGACTGTGGGTCATGATGTACACAGTGTGTCAGTGAGTGTGTTAATATTAATCTGTGTTCTCTGTCAGTGTGTTAATATTGCTGAGGACAGTGGGGGTGTTTTACACTTCACAGGGTGTATCTGACTGTGGGTCATGATATACACAGTGTGTCACAGAGTGTTTTAATATTAATCTGTGTACTCTGTCAGTGTGTTATTATTACTGAGGACAGTGGGGGTGTTTTACCATTCACAGGGTTTATCTGACTGTGGGTCATGATATACACAGTGTGTCAGTGAGTGTGTTAATATTAATCTGTGTTCTCTGTCAGTGTGTTAATATTCCTGAGGACAGTGGGGGTGTTTTGCACTTCACCGGGTGTATCTGACTGTGGGTCATGATATACACAGTTTGTCAGTGAGTGTGTTAATATTAATCTGTGTTCTCTGTCAGTGTGTTAATATTCCTGAGGACAGTGGGGGTGTTTTACACTTCACAGGGTGTATCTGACTGTGGGTCATGACATACACAGTGTGTCAGTGAGTGTGTTAATATTAATCTGTGTTCTCTGTCAGTGTGTTAATATTACTGAGGACAGTGGGGGTGTTTTACACTTCACCGGGTGTATCTGACTGTGAGTCATGATGTACACAGTGTGTCAGTGAGTGTGTTAATATTAATCTGTGTTCTCTGTCAGTGTGTTAATATTACTGAGGACAGTGGGGGTGTTTTACACTTCACCGGGAGTATCTGACTGTGGGTCATGATGTACACAGTGTGTCAGTGAGTGTGTTAATATTAATCTGTGTTCTCTGTCAGTGTGTTAATATTCCTGAGGACAGTGGGGGTGTTTTACACTTCACCGGGTGTATCTGACTGTGGGTCATGATGTACACAGTGTGTCAGTGAGTGTGTTAATATTAATTTGTGTTCTCTGTCAGTGTGTTAATATTCCTGAGGTCAGTGGGGGTGTTTTACACTTCACAGGGTTTATCTGACTCTGGGTCATGATGTACATAGTGTGTCAGTGAGTGTGTTAATATTAATCTGTGTTCTCTGTCAGTGTGTTAATATTACTGAGGACAGTGGGGGTGTTTTACACTTCACCGGGTGTATCTGACTGTGGGTCATGATATACACAGTGTGTCAGTGAGTGTGTTAATATTAATCTGTGTTCTCTGTCAGTGTGTTAATATTGCTGAGGACAGTGGGGGTTTTTTACACTTCACAGGGTGTATCTGACTGTGGGTCATGATATACACAGTGTGTCAGTGAGTGTGTTAATATTAATCTGTGTTCTCTGTCAGTGTGTTAATATTACTGAGGACAGTGGGGGTGTTTTACACTTCACAGGGTGTATCTGACTGTGGGTCATGATATACACAGTGTGTCAGTGAGTGTGTTAATATTAATCTGTGTTCTCTGTCAGTGTGTTAATATTACTGAGGACAGTGGGGGTGTTTTACACTTCACAGGGTGTATCTGACTGTGGGTCATGATATACACTGTGTGTCAGTGAGAGTGTTAATATTAATCTGTGTTCTCTGTCAGTGTGTTATTATTACTGAGGACAGTGGGGGTGTTTTACACTTCACAGGGTGTATCTGACTGTGGGTCATGATATACACAGTGTGTCAGTGAGTGTGTTAATATTAATCTGTGTTCTCTGTCAGTGTGTTAATATTCCTGAGGGCAGTGGGTGTGTTTTACACTTCACAGGGTGTATCTGACTGTGGGTCATGATATACACAGTGTGTCAGTGAGTGTGTTAATATTAATCTGTGTTCTCTGTCAGTGTGTTAATATTACTGAGGACAGTGGGGGTGTTTTACACTTCACAGGGTGTATCTGACTGTGGGTCATGATATACATTGTGTGTCAGTGAGTGTGTTAATATTAATCTGTGTTCTCTGTCAGTGTGTTAATATTCCTGAGGACAGTGGGGGTGTTTTACACTTCACAGGGTTTATCTGACTGTGGGTCATGATATACACAGTGTGTCAGTGAGTGTGTTAATATTAATCTGTGTTCTCTGTCAGTGTGTTAATATTCCTGAGGACAGTGGGGGTGTTTTACACTTCACAGGGTTTATCTGACTGTGGGTCATGATATACACAGTGTGTCAGTGAGTGTGTTAATATGAATCTGTGTTCTCTGTCAGTGTGTTAATATTCCTGAGGACAGTGGGGATGTTTTACACTTCACAGGGTGTATCTGACTGTGGGTCATGATATACACTGTGTGTCAGTGAGTGTGTTAATATTAATCTGTGTTCTCTGTCAGTGTGTTAATATTCCTGAGGACAGTGGGGGTGTTTTACACTTCACAGGGTTTATCTGACTGTGGGTCATGATGTACACAGTGTGTCAGTGAGTGTGTTAATATTAATCTGTGTTCTCTGTCAGTGTGTTAATATTCCTGAGGACAGTGGGGGTGTTTTACACTTCACAGGGTGGATCTGACTGTGGGTCATGATGTACATAGTGTGTCAGTGAGTGTGTTAATATTAATCTGTGTTCTCTGTCAGTGTGTTAATATTCCTGAGGACAGTGGGGGTGTTTTACACTTCACAGGGTTTATCTGACTGTGGATCATGATATACACAGTGTGTCAGTGAGTGTGTTAATATTAGTCTGTGTTCTCTGTCAGTGTGTTAATATTACTGAGGACAGTGGGGGTGTTTTACACTTCACAGGGTTTATCTGACTGTGGGTCATGATATACACAGTGTGTCAGTGAGTGTGTTAATATGAATCTGTGTTCTCTGTCAGTGTGTTAATATTCCTGAGGACAGTGGGTATGTTTTACACTTCACAGGGTGTATCTGACTGTGGGTCATGATATACACTGTGTGTCAGTGAGTGTGTTAATATTAATCTGTGTTCTCTGTCAGTGTGTTAATATTCCTGAGGACAGTGGGGGTGTTTTACACTTCACAGGGTTTATCTGACTGTGGGTCATGATGTACATCGTGTGTCAGTGAGTGTGTTAATATTAATCTGTGTTCTCTGTCAGTGTGTTAATATTCCTGAGGACAGTGGGGGTGTTTTACACTTCACAGGGTTTATCTGACTGTGGGTCATGATATACACAGTGTGTCAGTGAGTGTGTTAATATTAATCTGTGTTCTCTGTCAGTGTGTTAATATTACTGAGGACAGTGGGGGTGTTTGACACTTCACAGGGTGTATCTGACTGTGAGTCATGATATACACAGTGCGTCAGTGAGTGTGTTAATATTAATCTGTGTTCTCTGTCAGTGTGTTAATATTGCTGAGGACAATGGGGGATGTTTTACACTTCACAGGGTGTATCTAACTGTGGGTCATGATATACACAGTGTGTCAGTGAGTGTGTTAATATTAATCTGTGTTCTCTGTCAGTGTGTTAATATTATGAGGACAGTGGGGGTGTTTTACACTTCACAGGGTTTATCTGACTGTGAGTCATGATATACACAGTGTGTCAGTGAGTGTGTTAATATTAATCTGTGTTCTCTGTCAGTGTGTTAATATTACTGAGGACAGTGGGGGTGTTTTACACTTCACCGGGTGTATCTGACTGTGGGTCATCATATACACAGTGTGTCAGTGAGTGTGTTAATATTAATCTGTGTTCTCTGTCAGTGAGATAATATTGCTGATGACAGTGGGGGTGTTTTACACTTCACAGGGTGTATCTGACTGTGGGTCATGATATACACAGTGTGTCAGTGAGTGTGTTAATATTAATCTGTGTTCTCTGTCAGTGTGTTAATATTACTGAGGACAGTGGGGGTGTTTTACACTTCTCAGGGTGTATCTGACTGTGGGTCATGATATACACAGTGTGTCAGTGAGTGTGTTAATATTAATCTGTGTTCTCTGTCAGTGTGTTAATATTACTGAGGACAGTGGGGGTGTTTTACACTTCACAGGGTGTATCTGACTGTGGGTCATGATATACACTGTGTGTCAGTGAGAATGTTAATATTAATCTGTGTTCTCTGTCAGTGTGTTATTATTACTGAGGACAGTGGGGGTGTTTTACACTTCACAGGGTGTATCTGACTGTGGGTCATGATATACACAGTGTGTCAGTGAGTGTGTTAATATTAATCTGTGTTCTCTGTCAGTGTGTTAATATTCCTGAGGACAGTGGGTGTGTTTTACACTTCACAGGGTGTATCTGACTGTGGGTCATGATATACACAGTGTGTCAGTGAGTGTGTTAATATTAATCTGTGTTCTCTGTCATTGTGTTAATATTACTGAGGACAGTGGGGGTGTTTTACACTTCACAGGGTGTATCTGACTGTGGGTCATGATATACATTGTGTGTCAGTGAGTGTGTTAATATTAATCTGTGTTCTCTGTCAGTGTGTTAATATTCCTGAGGACAGTGGGAGTGTTTTACACTTCACAGGGTTTATCTGACTGTGGGTCATGATATACACAGTGTGTCAGTGAGTGTGTTAATATTAATCTGTGTTCTCTGTCAGTGTGTTAATATTCCTGAGGTCAGTGGGGGTGTTTTACACTTCACAGGGTTTATCTGACTCTGGGTCATGATGTACATAGTGTGTCAGTGAGTGTGTTAATATTAATCTGTGTTCTCTGTCAGTGTGTTAATATTACTGAGGACAGTGGGGGTGTTTTACACTTCACTGGGTGTATCTGACTGTGGGTCATGATATACACAGTGTGTCAGTGAGTGTGTTAATATTAATCTGTGTTCTCTGTCAGTGTGTTAATATTGCTGAGGACAGTGGGGGTTTTTTACACTTCACAGGGTGTATCTGACTGTGGGTCATGATATACACAGTGTGTCAGTGAGTGTGTTAATATTAATCTGTGTTCTCTGTCAGTGTGTTAATATTACTGAGGACAGTGGGGGTGTTTTACACTTCACAGGGTGTATCTGACTGTGGGTCATGATATACACAGTGTGTCAGTGAGTGTGTTAATATTAATCTGTGTTCTCTGTCAGTGTGTTAATATTACTGAGGACAGTGGGGGTGTTTTACACTTCACAGGGTGTATCTGACTGTGGGTCATGATATACACTGTGTGTCAGTGAGAGTGTTAATATTAATCTGTGTTCTCTGTCAGTGTGTTATTATTACTGAGGACAGTGGGGGTGTTTTACACTTCACAGGGTGTATCTGACTGTGGGTCATGATATACACAGTGTGTCAGTGAGTGTGTTAATATTAATCTGTGTTCTCTGTCAGTGTGTTAATATACCTGAGGACAGTGGGTGTGTTTTACACTTCACAGGGTGTATCTGACTGTGGGTCATGATATACACAGTGTGTCAGTGAGTGTGTTAATATTAATCTGTGTTCTCTGTCAGTGTGTTAATATTACTGAGGACAGTGGGGGTGTTTTACACTTCACAGGGTGTATCTGACTGTGGGTCATGATATACATTGTGTGTCAGTGAGTGTGTTAATATTAATCTGTGTTCTCTGTCAGTGTGTTAATATTCCTGAGGACAGTGGGGATGTTTTACACTTCACAGGGTGTATCTGACTGTGGGTCATGATATACACAGTGTGTCAGTGAGTGTGTTAATATTAATCTGTGTTCTCTGTCAGTGTGTTAATATTCCTGAGGACAGTGGGGGTGTTTTACACTTCACAGGGTTTATCTGACTGTGGGTCATGATATACACAGTGTGTCAGTGAGTGTGTTAATATTAATCTGTGTTCTCTGTCAGTGTGTTAATATTCCTGAGGACAGTGGGGGTGTTTTACACTTCACAGGGTTTATCTGACTGTGGGTCATGATATACACAGTGTGTCAGTGAGTGTGTTAATATGAATCTGTGTTCTCTGTCAGTGTGTTAATATTCCTGAGGACAGTGGGGATGTTTTACACTTCACAGGGTGTATCTGACTGTGGGTCATGATATACACTGTGTGTCAGTGAGTGTGTTAATATTAATCTGTGTTCTCTGTCAGTGTGTTAATATTCCTGAGGACAGTGGGGGTGTTTTACACTTCACAGGGTGTATCTGACTGTGGGTCATGATGTACACAGTGTGTCAGTGAGTGTGTTAATATTAATCTGTGTTCTCTGTCAGTGTGTTAATATTCCTGAGGACAGTGGGGGTGTTTTACACTTCACAGGGTGTATCTGACTGTGGGTCATGATGTACATAGTGTGTCAGTGAGTGTGTTAATATTAATCTGTGTTCTCTGTCAGTGTGTTAATATTACTGAGGACAGTGGGGGTGTTTTACACTTCACAGGGTTTATCTGACTGTGGATCATGATATACACAGTGTGTCAGTGAGTGTGTTAATATTAGTCTGTGTTCTCTGTCAGTGTGTTAATATTACTGAGGACAGTGGGGGTGTTTCACACTTCACAGGGTTTATCTGACTGTGGGTCATGATATACACAGTGTGTCAGTGAGTGTGTTAATATTAATCTGTGTTCTCTGTCAGTGTGTTAATATTACTGAGGACAGTGGGGGTGTTTTACACTTTACAGGGTGTATCTGGCTGTGGGTCATGATATACACAGTGTGTCAGTGAGAGTGTTAATATTAATCTGTGTTCTCTGTCAGTGTGTTAATATTCCTGAGGACAGTGGGGGTGTTTTACACTTCACAGGGTTTATCTGTCTGTGGGTCATGATGTACATCGTGTGTCAGTGAGTGTGTTAATATTAATCTGTGTTCTCTGTCAGTGTGTTAATATTCCTGAGGACAGTGGGGGTGTTTTACACTTCACAGGGTTTATCTGACTGTGGGTCATGATATACACAGTGTGTCAGTGAGTGTGTTAATATTAATCTGTGTTCTCTGTCAGTGTGTTAATATTACTGAGGACAGTGGGGGTGTTTGACACTTCACAGGGTGTATCTGACTGTGAGTCATGATATACACAGTGCATCAGTGAGTGTGTTAATATTAATCTGTGTTCTCTGTCAGTGTGTTAATATTGCTGAGGACAGTGGGGGATGTTTTACACTTCACAGGGTGTATCTAACTGTGGGTCATGATATACACAGTGTGTCAGTGAGTGTGTTAATATTAATCTGTGTTCTCTGTCAGTGTGTTAATATTACTGAGGACAGTGGGGGTGTTTTACACTTCACAGGGTTTATCTGACTGTGAGTCATGATATACACAGTGTGTCAGTGAGTGTGTTAATATTAATCTGTGTTCTCTGTCAGTGTGTTAATATTACTGAGGACAGTGGGGGTGTTTTACACTTCACCGGGTGTATCTGACTGTGGGTCATGATATACACAGTGTGTCAGTGAGTGTGTTAATATTAATCTGTGTTCTCTGTCAGTGAGATAATATTGCTGACGACAGTGGGGGTGTTTTACACTTCACAGGGTGTATCTGACTGTGGGTCATGATATACACAGTGTGTCAGTGAGTGTGTTAATATTAATCTGTGTTCTCTGTCAGTGTGTTAATATTACTGAGGACAGTGGGGGTGTTTTACACTTCACAGGGTGTATCTGACTGTGGGTCATGATATACACAGTGTGTCAGTGAGTGTGTTAATATTAATCTGTGTTCTCTGTCAGTGTGTTAATATTACTGAGGACAGTGGGGGTGTTTTACACTTCACAGGGTGTATCTGACTGTGGGTCATGATATACACTGTGTGTCAGTGAGAATGTTAATATTAATCTGTGTTCTCTGTCAGTGTGTTATTATTACTGAGGACAGTGGGGGTGTTTTACACTTCATAGGGTGTATCTGACTGTGGGTCATGATATACACAGTGTGTCAGTGAGTGTGTTAATATTAATCTGTGTTCTCTGTCAGTGTGTTAATATTCCTGAGGACAGTGGGTGTGTTTTACACTTCACAGGGTGTATCTGACTGTGGGTCATGATATACACAGTGTGTCAGTGAGTGTGTTAATATTAATCTGTGTTCTCTGTCATTGTGTTAATATTACTGAGGACAGTGGGGGTGTTTTACACTTCACAGGGTGTATCTGACTGTGGGTCATGATATACATTGTGTGTCAGTGAGTGTGTTAATATTAATCTGTGTTCTCTGTCAGTGTGTTAATATTCCTGAGGACAGTGGGGATGTTTTACACTTCACAGGGTGTATCTGACTGTGGGTCATGATATACACAGTGTGTCAGTGAGTGTGTTAATATTAATCTGCGTTCTCTGTCAGTGTGTTAATATTCCTGAGGACAGTGGGGGTGTTTTACACTTCACAGGGTTTATCTGACTGTGGGTCATGATATACACAGTGTGTCAGTGAGTGTGTTAATATTAATCTGTGTTCTCTGTCAGTGTGTTAATATTCCTGAGGACAGTGGGGGTGTTTTACACTTCACAGGGTTTATCTGACTGTGGGTCATGATGTACACAGTGTGTCAGTGAGTGTGTTAATATTAATCTGTGTTCTCTGTCAGTGTGTTAATATTCCTGAGGACAGTGGGGATGTTTTACACTTCACAGGGTGTATCTGACTGTGGGTCATGATATACACAGTGTGTCAGTGAGTGTGTTAATATTAATCTGTGTTCTCTGTCAGTGTGTTAATATTATGAGGACAGTGGGGGTGTTTTGCACTTCACAGGGTTTATCTGACGGTGAGTCATGATATACACAGTGTGTCAGTGAGTGTGTTAATATTAATCTGTGTTCTCTGTCAGTGTGTTAATATTACTGAGGACAGTGGGGGTGTTTTACACTTTACAGGGTGTATCTGGCTGTGGGTCATGATATACACAGTGTGTCAGTGAGTGTGTTAATATTAATCTGTGTTCTCTGTCAGTGTGTTAATATTACTGAGGACAGTGGGGGTGTTTTACACTTTACAGGGTGTATCTGGCTGTGGGTCATGATATACACAGTGTGTCAGTGAGAGTGTTAATATTAATCTGTGTTCTCTGTCAGTGTGTTAATATTCCTGAGGACAGTGGGATGTTTTACACTTCACAGGGTGTATCTGACTGTGGGTCATGATGTACACAGTGTGTCAGTGAGTGTGTTAATATTAATCTGTGTTCTCTGTCAGTGTGTTAATATTCCTGAGGACAGTGGGATGTTTTACAATTCACAGGGTGTATCTGACTGTGGGTCATGATGTACACAGTGTGTCAGTGAGTGTGTTAATATTAATCTGTGTTCTCTGTCAGTGTGTTAATATTACTGAGGACAGTGGGGGTGTTTTACACTTTACAGGGTGTATCTGGCTGTGGGTCATGATATACACAGTGTGTCAGTGAGAGTGTTAATATTAATCTGTGTTCTCTGTCAGTGTGTTAATATTCCTGAGTACAGTGGGATGTTTTACACTTCACAGGGTGTATCTGACTGTGGGTCATGATGTACACAGTGTGTCAGTGAGTGTGTTAATATTAATCTGTGTTCTCTGTCAGTGTGTTAATATTCCTGAGGACAGTGGGATGTTTTACACTTCACAGGGTATATCTGACTGTGGGTCATGATGTACACAGTGTGTCAGTGAGTGTGTTAATATTAATCTGTGATCTCTGTCAGTGTGTTAATATTACTGAGGACAGTGGGGGTGTTTTACACTTCACAGGGTGTATCTGACTGCGGGTCATGATGTACACAGTGTGTCAGTGAGTGTGTTAATATTAATCTGTGTTCTCTGTCAATGTGTTAATATTACTGAGGACAGTGGGGGTGTTTTACACTTCACAGGGTGTATCTGACTGTGGGTCATGATGTACACAGTGTGTCAGTGAGTGTGTTAATATTAATCTGTGTTCTCTGTCAGTGTGTTAATATTCCTGAGGACAGTGGGGGTGTTTTACACTTCACAGGGTGTATCTGACTGTGGGTCATGATATACACAGTGTGTCAGTGAGTGTGTTAATATTAATCTGTGTTCTCTGTCAGTGTGTTAATATTCCTGAGGACAGTGGGGGTGTTTTACACTTCACAGGGTTCATCTGACTGTAGGTCATGATATACACAGTGTGTCAGTGAGTGTGTTAATATTAATCTGTGTTCTCTGTCATTGTGTTAATATTACTGAGGACAGTGGGGGTGTTTTACACTACACAGGGTGTATCTGACTGTGGGTCATGATATACACAGTGTGTCAGTGAGTGTGTTAATATTAATCTGTGTTCTCTGTCAGTGTGTTAATATTACTGAGGACAGTGGGGGTGTTTTACACTTCACAGGGTTTATCTGACTGTGGGTCATGATATAAACAGTGTGTCAGTGAGTGTGTTAATATTAATCTGTGTTCTCTGTCAGTGTGTTAATATTACTGAGGACAGTGGGGATGTTTTACACTTCACAGGGTGTATCTGACTGTGGGTCATGATATACACAGTGTGTCAGTGAGTGTGTTAATATTAATCTGTGTTCTCTGTCAGTGTGTTAATATTCCTGAGGACAGTGGGGGTGTTTTACACTTCACAGGGTGTATCTGACTGTGGGTCATGATATACACAGTGTGTCAGTGAGTGTGTTAATATTAATCTGTGTTCTCTGTCAGTGTGTTAATATTACTGAGGACAGTGGGGATGTTTTACACTTCACAGGGTGCATCTGACTGTGGGTCATGATGTACACAGTGTGTCAGTGAGTGTGTTAATATTAATCTGTGTTCTCTGTCAGTGTGTTAATATTCCTGAGGACAGTGGGGGTGTTTTACACTTCACAGGGGGTATCTGACTGTGGGTCATGATATACACAGTGTGTCAGTGAGTGTGTTAATATTAATCTGTGTTCTCTGTCAGTGTGTTAATATTCCTGAGGACAGTGGGGGTGTTTTACACTTCACAGGGTGTATCTGACTGTGGGTCATGATATACACAGTGTGTCAGTGAGTGTGTTAATATTAATCTGTGTTCTCTGTCAGTGTGTTAATATTCCTGAGGACAGTGGGGGTGTTTTACACTTCACAGGGTTTATCTGACTGTGGGTGATGATATACACAGTGTGTCAGTGAGTGTGTTAATATTAATCTGGGTTCTCTGTCAGTCTGTTAATATTACTGAGGACAGTGGGGATGTTTTACACTTCACAGGGTGCATCTGACGGTGGGTCATGATGTACACAGTGTGTCAGTGAGTGTGTTAATATTAATCTGTGTTCTCTGTCAGTGTGTTAATATTCCTGAGGACAGTGGGGGTGTTTTACACTTCACAGGGTGTATCTGACTGTGGGTCATGATATACACAGTGTGTCAGTGAGTGTGTTAATATTAATCTGTGTTCTCTGTCAGTGTGTTAATATTCCTGAGGACAGTGGGGGTGTTTTACACTTCACAGGGTGCATCTGACTGTGGGTCATGATGTACACAGTGTGTCAGTGAGTGTGTTAATATTAATCTGTGTTCTCTGTCAGTGTGTTAATATTCCTGAGGACAGTGGGGGTGTTTTACACTTCACAGGGGGTATCTGACTGTGGGTCATGATATGCACAGTGTGTCAGTGAGTGTGTTAATATTAATCTGTGTTCTCTGTCAGTGTGTTAATATTCCTGAGGACAGTGGGGGTGTTTTACACTTCACAGGGTTTATCTGACTGTGGGTCATGATGTACACAGTGTGTCAGTGAGTGTGTTAATATTAATCTGTGTTCTCTGTCAGTGTGTTAATATTCCTGAGGACAGTGGGGGTGTTTTACACTTCACAGGGTGTATCTGACTGTGGGTCATGATGTACACAGTGTGTCAGTGAGTGTGTTAATATTAATCTGTGTTCTCTGTCAGTGTGTTAATATTCCTGAGGACAGTGGGGGTGTTTTACACTTCACAGGGTGTATCTGACTGTGGGTCATGATATACACAGTGTGTCAGTGAGTGTGTTAATATTAATCTGTGTTCTCTGTCAGTGTGTTAATATTCCTGAGGACAGTGGGGATGTTTTACACTTCGCAGGGTGTATCTGACTGTGGGTCATGATATACACAGTGTGTCAGTGAGTGTGTTAATATTAATCTGTGTTCTCTGTCAGTGTGTTAATATTACTGAGGACAGTGGGGGTGTTTTACACTTCACAGGGTTTATCTGACTGTGGGTCATGATGTACACAGTGTGTCAGTGAGTGTGTTAATATTAATCTGTGTTCTCTGTCAGTGTGTTAATATTCCTGAGGACAGTGGGGATGTTTTACACTTCGCAGGGTGTATCTGACTGTGGGTCATGATATACACAGTGTGTCAGTGAGTGTGTTAATATTAATCTGTGTTCTCTGTCAGTGTGTTAATATTACTGAGGACAGTGGGGGTGTTTTACACTTCACAGGGTTTATCTGACTGTGGGTCATGATGTACACAGTGTGTCAGTGAGTGTGTTAATATTAATCTGTGTTCTCTGTCAGTGTGTTAATATTCCTGAGGACAGTGGGGGTGTTTTACACTTCACAGGGTGTATCTGACTGTGGGTCATGATATACACAGTGTGTCAGTGAGTGTGTTAATATTAATCTGTGTTCTCTGTCAGTGTGTTAATATTCCTGAGGACAGTGGGGGTGTTTTACACTTCACAGGGTGTATCTGACTGTGGGTCATGATATACACAGTGTCTCAGTGAGTGTGTTAATATTAATCTGTGTTCTCTGTCAGTGTGTTAATATTGCTGAGGACAGTGGGGGTGTTGTACACTTCACAGGGTGTATCTGACTGTGGGTCATGATGTACACAGTGTGTCAGTGAGAGTGTTAATATTAATCTGTGTTCTCTGTCAGTGTGTTAATATTCCTGAGGACAGTGGGGATGTTCTACACTTCACAGGGTGTATCTGACTGTGGGTCATGATATACACAGTGTGTCAGTGAGTGTGTTAATATTAATCTGTGTTCTCTGTCAGTGTGTTAATATTCCTGAGGACAGTGGGGGTGATTTACACTTCACAGGGTGTATCTGACTGTGGGTCATGATATACACAGCGTGTCAGTGATTGTGTTAATATTAATCTGTGTTCTCTGTCAGTGTGTTAATATTACTGAGGACAGTGGGGGTGTTTTACACTTCACAGGGTGTATCTGACTGTGGGTCATGATATACACAGTGTGTCAGTGAGTGTGTTAATATTAATCTGTGTTCTCTGTCAGTGTGCTAATATTACTGAGGGCAGTGGGGGTGTTTTACACTTCACAGGGTGTATCTGACTGTGGGTCATGATGTACACAGTGTGTCAGTGAGTGTGTTAATATTAATCTGTGTTCTCTGTCAGTGTGTTAATATTCCTGAGGACAGCGGGGGTGTTTTACACTTCACAGGGTGTATCTGACTGTGGGTCATGATATACACAGTGTGTCAGTGAGTGTGTTAATATTAATCTGTGTTCTCTGTCAGTGTGTTAATATTCCTGAGGACAGTGGGGGTGTTTTACACTTCACAGGGTGTATCTGACTGTGGGTCATGATATACACAGTGTGTCAGTGAGTGTGTTAATATTAATCTGTGTTCTCTGTCAGTGAGATAATATTGCTGACGACAGTGGGGGTGTTTTACACTTCACAGGGTGTATCTGACTGTGGGTCATGATATACAAAGTGTGTCAGTGAGTGTGTTAATATTAATCTGTGTTCTCTGTCAGTGTGTTAATATTGCTGAGGACAGTGGGAATGTTTTACACTTCACAGGGTGTATCTGACTGTGGGTCATGATATACACAGTGTGTCAGTGAGTGTGTTAATATTAATCTGTGTTCTCTGTCAGTGTGTTAATATTACTGAGGACAGTGGGGGTGTTTTCCACTTCACAGGGTGTATCTGACTGTGGGTCATGATATACACAGTGTGTCAGTGAGTGTGTTAATATTAATCTGTGTTCTCTGTCAGTGTGTTAATATTCCTGAGGACAGTGGGGATGTTTTACACTTCACAGGGTGTATCTGACTGTGGGTCATGATATACACAGTGTGTCAGTGAGTGTGTTAATATTAATCTGTGTCCTCTGTCAGTGTGTTAATATTACTGAGGACAGTGGGGGTGTTTTACACTTCACAGGGTGTATCTGACTGTGGGTCATGATGTACACAGTGTGTCAGTGAGTGTGTTATTATTAATCTGTGTTCTCTGTCAGTGTGTTAATATTACTGAGGACAGTGGGGGTGTTTTACACTTCACCGGGTGTATCTGACTGTCGGTCATGATGTACACAGTGTGTCTGTGAGTGTGTTAATATTAATCTGTGTTCTCTGTCAGTGTGTTAATATTGCTGAGGACAGTGGGGTGTTTTACACTTCACAGGGTGTATCGGACTGTGGGTCATGATGTACACAGTGTGTCAGTGAGTGTGTTAATATTAATCTGTGTTCTCTATCAGTGTGTTAATATTACTGAGGACAGTGGGGGTGTTTTACACTTCACAGGGTGTATCTGACTCTGGGTCATGATATACACAGTGTGTCAGTGAGTGTGTTAATATTAATCTGTGTTCTCTGTCAGTGCGTTAATATTCCTGAGGACAGTGGGGGTGTTTTACACTTCACAGGGTTTATCAGACTGTGGGTCATGATGTACACAGTGTGTCAGTGAGTGTGTTAATATTAATCTGTGTCCTCTGTCAGTGTGTTAATATTACTGAGGACAGTGGGGGTGTTTTACACTTCACAGGGTGTATCTGACTGTGGGTCATGATGTACACAGTGTGTCAGTGATTGTGTTATTATTAATCTGTGTTCTCTGTCAGTGTGTTAATATTACTGAGGACAGTGGGGGTGTTTTACACTTCACAGGGTGTATCTGACTGTGGGTCATGATGTACACAGTGTGTCAGTGAGTGTGTTAATATTAATCTGTGTTCTCTGTCAGTGTGTTAATATTACTGAGGACAGTGGGGATGTTTTACACTTCACAGGGTGTATCTGACTGTGGGTCATGATATACACAGTGTGTCAGTGAGTGTGTTAATATTAATCTGTGTTCTCTGTCAGTGTGTTAATATTCCTGAGGACAGTGGGGTTGTTTTACACTTCACAGGGTGTATCTGACTGTGGGTCATGATATACACAGTGTGTCAGTGAGTGTGTTAATATTAATCTGTGTTCTCTGTCAGTGTGTTAATATTACTGAGGACAGTGGGGATGTTTTGCACTTCACAGGGTGTATCTGACTGTGGGTCATGATATACACAGTGTGTCAGTGAGTGTGTTAATATTAATCTGTGTTCTCTGTCAGTGTGTTAATATTACTGAGGACAGTGGGGGTGTTTTACACTTCACAGGGTGTATCTGACTGTGGGTCATGATATACACAGTGTGTCAGTGAGTGTGTTAATATTAATCTGTGTTCTCTGTCAGTGTGTTAATATTGCTGAGGACAGTGGGGGTGTTTTACACTTCACAGGGTGTATCTGGCTGTGGGTCATGATATACACAGTGTGTCAGTGAGTGTGTTAATATTAATCTGTGTTCTCTGTCAGTGTGTTAATATTACTGAGGACAGTGGGAATGTTTTACACTTCACAGGGTGTATCTGGCTGTGGGTCATGATATACACAGTGTGTCAGTGAGTGTGTTACTATTAATCTGTGTTCTCTGTCAAGTGTTAATATTCCTGAGGACAGTGGGATGTTTTACACTTCACAGGGTGTATCTGACTGTGGGTCATGATATACACAGTGTGTCAGTGAGTGTGTTAATATTAATCTGTGTTCTCTGTCAGTGTGTTAATATTGCTGAGGACAGTGGGGGTGTTTTACACTTCACAGGGTGTATCTGACTGTGGGTCATGATGTACACAGTGTGTCAGTGAGTGTGTTATTATTAATCTGTGTTCTCTGTCAGTGTGTTAATATTACTGAGGACAGTGGGGGTGTTTTACACTTTACCGGGTGTATCTGACTGTGGGTCATGATATACACAGTGTGTCAGTGAGTGTGTTAATATTAATCTGTGTTCTCTGTCAGTGTGTTAATGTTGCTGAGGACTGTGGGGGTGTTTTACACTTCACAGGGTGTATCTGACTGTGGGTCATGATATACACAGTGTGTCAGTGAGTGTGTTAATATTAATCTGTGTTCTCTGTCAGTGTGTTAATATTCCTGAGGACAGTGGGGATGTTTTACACTTCACAGGGTGTATCTGACTGTGGGTCATGATATACACAGTGTGTCAGTGAGTGTGTTAATATTAATCTGTGTCCTCTGTCAGTGTGTTAATATTACTGAGGACAGTGGGGGTGTTTTACACTTCACAGGGTGTATCTGACTGTGGGTCATGATGTACACAGTGTGTCAGTGAGTGTGTTATTATTAATCTGTGTTCTCTGTCAGTGTGTTAATATTACTGAGGACAGTGGGGGTGTTTTACACTTCACCGGGTGTATCTGACTGTGGGTCATGATGTACACAGTGTGTCAGTGAGTGTGTTAATATTAATCTGTGTTCTCTGTCAGTGTGTTAATATTGCAGAGGACAGTGGGGGTGTTTTACACTTCACAGGGTGTATCTGACTGTGGGTCATGATGTACACAGTGTGTCAGTGAGTGTGTTAATATTAATCTGTGTTCTCTGTCAGTGTGTTAATATTACTGAGGACAGTGGGGGTGTTTTACACTTCACAGGGTGTATCTGACTGTGGGCCATGATGTACACAGTGTGTCAGTGAGTGTGTTAATATTAATCTGTGTTCTCTGTCAGTGTGTTAATATTACTGAGGACAGTGGGGGTGTTTTACACTTCACAGGGTGTATCTGACTGTGGGTCATGTTATACACAGTGTGTCAGTGAGTGTGTTAATATTAATCTGTGTTCTCTGTCAGTGTGTTAATATTCCTGAGGACAGTGGGGCTGTTTTACACTTCACAGGGTGTATCTGACTGTGAGTCATGATATACACAGTGTGTCAGTGAGTGTGTTAATATTAATCTGTGTTCTCTGTCAGTGTGTTAATATTCCTGAGGACAGTGGGGGTGTTTTACACTTCACAGGGTGTATCAGACTGTGGGTCATGATATACACAGTGTGTCAGTGAGTGTGTTAATATTAATCTATGTTCTCTGTCAGTGTGTTAATATTCCTGAGGACAGTGGGGATGTTTTACACTTCACAGGGTGTATCTGACTGTGGGTCATGATATACACAGTGTGTCAGTGAGTGTGTTAATATTAATCTGTGTCCTCTGTCAGTGTGTTAATATTACTGAGGACAGTGGGGGTGTTTTACACTTCACAGGGTGTATCTGACTGTGGGTCATGATGTACACAGTGTGTCAGTGAGTGTGTTATTATTAATCTGTGTTCTCTGTCAGTGTGTTAATATTACTGAGGACAGTGGGGGTGTTTTACACTTCACCGGGTGTATCTGACTGTGGGTCATGATGTACACAGTGTGTCAGTGAGTGTGTTAATATTAATCTGTGTTCTCTGTCAGTGTGTTAATATTGCTGAGGACAGTGGGGTGTTTTACACTTCACAGGGTGTATCGGACTGTGGGTCATGATGTACACAGTGTGTCAGTGAGTGTGTTAATATTAATCTTAATTCTCTATCAGTGTGTTAATATTACTGAGGACAGTGGGGGTGTTTTACACTTCACAGGGTGTATCTGACTGTGGGTCATGATATACACAGTGTGTCAGTGAGTGTGTTAATATTAATCTGTGTTCTCTGTCAGTGCGTTAATATTCCTGAGGACAGTGGGGGTGTTTTACACTTCACAGGGTTTATCTGACTGTGGGTCATGATGTACACAGTGTGTCAGTGAGTCTGTTAATATTAATCTGTGTCCTCTATCAGTGTGTTAATATTACTGAGGACAGTGGGGGTGTTTTACACTTCACAGGGTGTATCTGACTGTGGGTCATGATGCACACAGTGTGTCAGTGATTGTGTTATTATTAATCTGTGTTCTCTGTCAGTGTGTTAATATTACTGAAGACAGTGGGGGTGTTTTACACTTCACAGGGTGTATCTGACTGTGGTTCATGATGTACACAGTGTGTCAGTGAGTGTGTTAATATTAATCTGTGTTCTCTGTCAGTGTGTTAATATTACTGAGGACAGTGGGAATGTTTTACACTTCACAGGGTGTATCTGGCTGTGGGTCATGATATACACAGTGTGTCAGTGAGTGTGTTACTATTAATCTGTGTTCTCTGTCAAGTGTTAATATTCCTGAGGACAGTGGGATGTTTTACACTTCACAGGGTGTATCTGACTGTGGGTCATGATATACACAGTGTGTCAGTGAGTGTGTTAATATTAATCTGTGTTCTCTGTCAGTGTGTTAATATTGCTGAGGACAGTGGGGGTGTTTTACACTTCACAGGGTGTATCTGACTGTGGGTCATGATGTACACAGTGTGTCAGTGAGTGTGTTATTATTAATCTGTGTTCTCTGTCAGTGTGTTAATATTACTGAGGACAGTGGGGGTGTTTTACACTTTACCGGGTGTATCTGACTGTGGGTCATGATATACACAGTGTGTCAGTGAGTGTGTTAATATTAATCTGTGTTCTCTGTCAGTGTGTTAATATTGCTGAGGACTGTGGGGGTGTTTTACACTTCACAGGGTGTATCTGACTGTGGGTCATGATATACACAGTGTGTCAGTGAGTGTGTTAATATTAATCTGTGTTCTCTGTCAGTGTGTTAATATTCCTGAGGACAGTGGGGATGTTTTACACTTCACAGGGTGTATCTGACTGTGGGTCATGATATACACAGTGTGTCAGTGAGTGTGTTAATATTAATCTGTGTCCTCTGTCAGTGTGTTAATATTACTGAGGACAGTGGGGGTGTTTTACACTTCACAGGGTGTATCTGACTGTGGGTCATGATGTACACAGTGTGTCAGTGAGTGTGTTATTATTAATCTGTGTTCTCTGTCAGTGTGTTAATATTACTGAGGACAGTGGGGGTGTTTTACACTTCACCGGGTGTATCTGACTGTGGGTCATGATGTACACAGTGTGTCAGTGAGTGTGTTAATATTAATCTGTGTTCTCTGTCAGTGTGTTAATATTGCAGAGGACAGTGGGGGTGTTTTACACTTCACAGGGTGTATCTGACTGTGGGTCATGATGTACACAGTGTGTCAGTGAGTGTGTTAATATTAATCTGTGTTCTCTGTCAGTGTGTTAATATTACTGAGGACAGTGGGGGTGTTTTACACTTCACAGGGTGTATCTGACTGTGGGCCATGATGTACACAGTGTGTCAGTGAGTGTGTTAATATTAATCTGTGTTCTCTGTCAGTGTGTTAATATTACTGAGGACAGTGGGGGTGTTTTACACTTCACAGGGTGTATCTGACTGTGGGTCATGATATACACAGTGTGTCAGTGAGTGTGTTAATATTAATCTGTGTTCTCTGTCAGTGTGTTAATATTACTGAGGACAGTGGGGGTGTTTTACACTTCACAGGGTGTATCTGACTGTGGGTCATGTTATACACAGTGTGTCAGTGAGTGTGTTAATATTAATCTGTGTTCTCTGTCAGTGTGTTAATATTCCTGAGGACAGTGGGGCTGTTTTACACTTCACAGGGTGTATCTGACTGTGAGTCATGATATACACAGTGTGTCAGTGAGTGTGTTAATATTAATCTGTGTTCTCTGTCAGTGTGTTAATATTCCTGAGGACAGTGGGGGTGTTTTACACTTCACAGGGTGTATCTGACTGTGGGTCATGATATACACAGTGTGTCAGTGAGTGTGTTAATATTAATCTATGTTCTCTGTCAGTGTGTTAATATTCCTGAGGACAGTGGGGATGTTTTACACTTCACAGGGTGTATCTGACTGTGGGTCATGATATACACAGTGTGTCAGTGAGTGTGTTAATATTAATCTGTGTCCTCTGTCAGTGTGTTAATATTACTGAGGACAGTGGGGGTGTTTTACACTTCACAGGGTGTATCTGACTGTGGGTCATGATGTACACAGTGTGTCAGTGAGTGTGTTATTATTAATCTGTGTTCTCTGTCAGTGTGTTAATATTACTGAGGACAGTGGGGGTGTTTTACACTTCACCGGGTGTATCTGACTGTGGGTCATGATGTACACAGTGTGTCAGTGAGTGTGTTAATATTAATCTGTGTTCTCTGTCAGTGTGTTAATATTGCTGAGGACAGTGGGGTGTTTTACACTTCACAGGGTGTATCGGACTGTGGGTCATGATGTACACAGTGTGTCAGTGAGTGTGTTAATATTAATCTTAATTCTCTATCAGTGTGTTAATATTACTGAGGACAGTGGGGGTGTTTTACACTTCACAGGGTGTATCTGACTGTGGGTCATGATATACACAGTGTGTCAGTGAGTGTGTTAATATTAATCTGTGTTCTCTGTCAGTGCGTTAATATTCCTGAGGACAGTGGGGGTGTTTTACACTTCACAGGGTTTATCTGACTGTGGGTCATGATGTACACAGTGTGTCAGTGAGTCTGTTAATATTAATCTGTGTCCTCTATCAGTGTGTTAATATTACTGAGGACAGTGGGGGTGTTTTACACTTCACAGGGTGTATCTGACTGTGGGTCATGATGCACACAGTGTGTCAGTGATTGTGTTATTATTAATCTGTGTTCTCTGTCAGTGTGTTAATATTACTGAAGACAGTGGGGGTGTTTTACACTTCACAGGGTGTATCTGACTGTGGTTCATGATGTACACAGTGTGTCAGTGAGTGTGTTAATATTAATCTGTGTTCTCTGTCAGTGTGTTAATATTACTGAGGACAGTGGGGATGTTTTACACTTCACAGGGTGTATCTGACTGTGGGTCATGATATACACAGTGTGTCAGTGAGTGTGTTAATATTAATCTGTGTTCTCTGTCAGTGTGTTAATATTCCTGAGGACAGTGGGGTTGTTTTACACTTCACAGGGTGTATCTGACTGTGGGTCATGATATACACAGTGTGTCAGTGAGTGTGTTAATATTAATCTGTGTTCTCTGTCAGTGTGTTAATATTACTGAGGACAGTGGGGATGTTTTACACTTCACAGGGTGTATCTGACTGTGGATCATGATATACACAGTGAGTCAGTGAGTGTGTTAATATTAATCTGTGTTCTCTGTCAGTGTGTTAATATTACTGAGGACAGTGGGAATGTTTTACACTTCACAGGGTGTATCTGACTGTGGGTCATGATATACACAGTGTGTCAGTGAGTGTGTTAATATTAATCTGTGTTCTCTGTCAAGTGTTAATATTCCTGAGGACAGTGGGATGTTTTACACTTCACAGGGTGTATCTGACTGTGGATCATGATATACACAGTGTGTCAGTGAGTGTGTTAATATTAATCTGTGTTCTCTGTCAGTGTGTTAATATTGCTGAGGACAGTGGGGGTGTTTTACACTTCACAGGGTGTATCTGACTGTGGGTCATGATGTACACAGTGTGTCAGTGAGTGTGTTATTATTAATCTGTGTTCTCTGTCAGTGTGTTAATATTACTGAGGACAGTGGGGGTGTTTTACACTTCACCGGGTGTATCTGACTGTGGGTCATGATATACACAGTGTGTCAGTGAGTGTGTTAATATTAATCTGTGTTCTCTGTCAGTGTGTTAATATTGCTGAGGACAGTGGGGGTGTTTTACACTTCACAGGGTGTATCTGACTGTGGGTCATGATATACACAGTGTGTCAGTGAGTGTGTTAATATTAATCTGTGTTCTCTGTCAGTGTGTTAATATTCCTGAGGACAGTGGGGATGTTTTACACTTCACAGGGTGTATCTGACTGTGGGTCATGATATACACAGTGTGTCAGTGAGTGTGTTAAGATTAATCTGTGTCCTCTGTCAGTGTGTTAATATTACTGAGGACAGTGGGGGTGTTTTACACTTCACAGGGTGTATCTGACTGTGGGTCATGATGTACACAGTGTGTCAGTGAGTGTGTTATTATTAATCTGTGTTCTCTGTCAGTGTGTTAATATTACTGAGGACAGTGGGGGTGTTTTACACTTCACCGGGTGTATCTGACTGTGGGTCATGATGTACACAGTGTGTCAGTGAGTGTGTTAATATTAATCTGTGTTCTCTGTCAGTGTGTTAATATTGCTGAGGACAGTGGGGTGTTTTACACTTCACAGGGTGTATCTGACTGTGGGTCATGATATACACAGTGTGTCAGTGAGTGTGTTAATATTAATCTGTGTTCTCTGTCAGTGTGTTAATATTACTGAGGACAGTGGGGGTGTTTTACACTTCACAGGGTGTATCTGACTGTGGGTCATGATATACACAGTGTGTCAGTGAGTGTGTTAATATTAATCTGTGTTCTCTGTCAGTGTGTTAATATTCCTGAGGACAGTGGGACTGTTTTACACTTCACAGGGTGTATCTGACTGTGAGTCATGATATACACAGTGTGTCAGTGAGTGTGTTAATATTAATCTGTGTTCTCTGTCAGTGTGTTAATATTCCTGAGGACAGTGGGGGTGTTTTACACTTCACAGGGTGTATCGGACTGTGGGTCATGATATACACAGTGTGTCAGTGAGTGTGTTAATATTAATCTGTGTTCTCTATCAGTGTGTTAATATTACTGAGGACAGTGGGGGTGTTTTACACTTCACCGGGTGTATCTGACTGTGGGTCATGATGTACACAGTGTGTCAGTGAGTGTGTTAATATTAATCTGTGTTCTCTGTCAGTGTGTTAATATTGCTGAGGACAGTGGGGTGTTTTACACTTCACAGGGTGTATCTGACTGTGGGTCATGATATACACAGTGTGTCAGTGAGTGTGTTAATATTAATCTGTGTTCTCTGTCAGTGTGTTAATATTACTGAGGACAGTGGGGGTGTTTTACACTTCACAGGGTGTATCTGACTGTGGGTCATGATATACACAGTGTGTCAGTGAGTGTGTTAATATTAATCTGTGTTCTCTGTCAGTGTGTTAATATTCCTGAGGACAGTGGGGCTGTTTTACACTTCACAGGGTGTATCTGACTGTGAGTCATGATATACACAGTGTGTCAGTGAGTGTGTTAATATTAATCTGTGTTCTCTGTCAGTGTGTTAATATTCCTGAGGACAGTGGGGGTGTTTTACACTTCACAGGGTGTATCGGACTGTGGGTCATGATATACACAGTGTGTCAGTGAGTGTGCTAATATTAATCTGTGTTCTCTATCAGTGTGTTAATATTACTGAGGACAGTGGGGGTGTTTTACACTTCACAGGGTGTATCTGACTGTGGGTCATGATGTACACAGTGTGTCAGTGAGTGTGTTAATATTAATCTGTGTCCTCTGTCAGTGTGTTAATATTACTGAGGACAGTGGGGGTGTTTTACACTTCACAGGGTGTATCTGACTGTGGGTCATGATGTACACAGTGTGTCAGTGAGTGTGTTATTATTAATCTGAGTTCTCTGTCAGTGTGTTAATATTACTGAGGACAATGGGCGTGTTTTACACTTCACCGGGTGTATCTGACTGTGGGTCATGATATACAGAGTGTGTCAGTGAGTGTGTTAATATTAATCTGTGTTCTCTGTCAGTGTGTTAATATTACTGAGGACAGTGGGGGGTGTTTTACACTTCACAGGGTGTATCTGACTGTGGGTCATGATATACACAGTGTGTCAGTGAGTGTGTTAATATTAATCTGTGTTCTCTGTCAGTGTGTTAATATTCCTGAGGACAGTGGGGGTGTTTTACACTTCACAGGGTGTATCTGACTGTGGGTCATGATGTACACAGTGTGTCAGTGAGTGTGTTATTATTAATCTATGTTCTCTGTCAGTGTGTTAATATTACTGAGGACTGTGGGGGTGTTTTACACTTCACCGGGTGTATCTGACTGTGGGTCATGATATACACAGTGTGTCAGTGAGTGTGTTAATATTAATCTGTGTTCTCTGTCAGTGTGTTAATATTCCTGAGGACAGTGGGGGTGTTTTACACTTCACAGGGTGTATCTGACTGTGGGTCATGACATACACAGTGTGTCAGTGAGTGTGTTAATATTAATCTGTGTTCTCTGTCAGTGTGTTAATATTACTGAGGACAGTGGGGGTGTTTTACACTTCACGGGGTGTATCTGACTGTGGGTCATGATGTACACAGTGTGTCAGTGAGTGTGTTAATATTAATCTGTGTTCTCTGTCAGTGTGTTAATATTACTGAGGACAGTGGGGGTGTTTTACACTTCACAGGGTGTATCTGACTGTGGGTCATGATGTACACAGTGTGTCAGTGAGTGTGTTAATATTAATCTGTGTTCTCTGTCAGTGTGTTAATATTCCTGAGGACAGTGGGGGTGTTTTACGCTTCACAGGGTGTATCTGACTGTGGGTCATGATATACACAGTGTTTCAGTGAGTGTGTTAATATTAATCTGTGTTCTCTGTCAGTGTGTTAATATTGCTGAGGACAGTGGGGTGTTTTACACTTCACAGGGTGTATCTGACTGTGGGTCATGATATACACAGTGTGTCAGTGAGTGTGTTAATATTAATCTGTGTTCTCTGTCAGTGTGTTAATATTGCAGAGGACAGTGGGGGTGTTTTACACTTCACAGGGTGTATCTCACTGTGGGTCATGATGTACACAGTGTGTCAGTGAGTGTGTTAATATTAATCTGTGTTCTCTGTCAGTGTGTTAATATTACTGAGGACAGTGGGGGTGTTTTACACTTCACAGGGTGTATCTGACTGTGGGCCATGATGTACACAGTGTATCAGTGAGTGTGTTAATATTAATCTGTGTTCTCTGTCAGTGTGTTAATATTACTGAGGGCAGTGGGGGTGTTTTACACTTCACAGGGTGTATCTGACTATGGGTCATGATATACACAGTGTGTCAGTGAGTGTGTTAATATTAATCTGTGTTCTCTGTCAGTGTGTTAATATTACTGAGGACAGTGGGGGTGTTTTACACTTCACAGGGTGTATCTGACTGTGGGTCATGATATACACAGTGTGTCAGTGAGTGTGTTAATATTAATCTGTGTTCTCTGTCAGTGTGTTAATATTCCTGAGGACAGTGGGGCTGTTTTACACTTCACAGGGTGTATCTGACTGTGAGTCATGATATACACAGTGTGTCAGTGAGTGTGTTAATATTAATCTGTGTTCTCTGTCAGTGTGTTAATATTCCTGAGGACAGTGGGGGTGTTTTACACTTCACAGGGTGTATCGGACTGTGGGTCATGATATACACAGTGTGTCAGTGAGTGTGTTAATATTAATCTGTGTTCTCTATCAGTGTGTTAATATTACTGAGGACAGTGGGGGTGTTTTACACTTCACAGGGTGTATCTGACTCTGGGTCCTGATATACACAGTGTGTCAGTGAGTGTGTTAATATTAATCTGTGTTCTCTGTCAATGCGTTAATATTCCTGAGGACAGTGGGGGTGTTTTACACTTCACAGGGTTTATCTGACTGTCGGTCATGATGTACACAGTGTGTCAGTGAGTGTGTTAATATTAATCTGTGTCCTCTGTCAGTGTGTTAATATTACTGAGGACAGTGGGGGTGTTTTACACTTCACAGGGTGTATCTGACTGTGGGTCATGATGTACACAGTGTGTCAGTGAGTGTGTTATTATTAATCTGTGTTCTCTGTCAGTGTGTTAATATTACTGAGGACAGTGGGCGTGTTTTACACTTCACCGGGTGTATCTGACTGTGGGTCATGATATACAGAGTGTGTCAGTGAGTGTGTTAATATTAATCTGTGTTCTCTGTCAGTGTGTTAATATTACTGAGGACAGTGGGGTTGTTTTACACTTCACAGGGTGTATCTGACTGTGGGTCATGATATACACAGTGTGTCAGTGAGTGTGTTAATATTAATCTGTGTTCTCTGTCAGTGTGTTAATATTCCTGAGGACAGTGGGGTTGTTTTACACTTCACAGGGTGTTTCTGACTGTGGGTCATGATATACACAGTGTGTCAGTGAGTGTGTTAATATTAATCTGTGTTCTCTGTCAGTGTGTTAATATTTCTGAGGACAGTGGGGGTGTTTTGCACTTCACAGTGTGTATCTGACTGTGGGTCATGATGTACACAGTGTGTCAGTGAGTGTGTTAATATTAATCTGTGTTCTCTGTCAGTGTGTTAATATTACTGAGGACAGTGGGGGTGTTTTACACTTCACAGGGTGTATCTGACTGTGGGTCATGATATACACAGTGTGTCAGTGAGTGTGTTAATATTAATCTGTGTTCTCTGTCATTGTGTTAATATTCCTGAGGACAGTGGAGGTGTTTTACACTTCACAGGGTGTATCTGACTGTGGGTCATGATATACACAGTGTGTCAGTGAGTGTGTTAATATTAATCTGTGTTCTCTGTCAGTGTGTTAATATTCCTGAGGACAGTGGGGGTGTTTTACACTTCACAGGGTGTATCTGACTGTGGGTCATGATGTACACAGTGTGTCAGTGAGTGTGTTATTATTAATCTATGTTCTCTGTCAGTGTGTTAATATTACTGAGGACTGTGGGGGTGTTTTACACTTCACCGGGTGTATCTGACTGTGGGTCATGATATACACAGTGTGTCAGTGAGTGTGTTAATATTAATCTGTGTTCTCTGTCAGTGTGTTAATATTACTGAGGACAGTGGGGGTGTTTTACACTTCACGGGGTGTATCTGACTGTGGGTCATGATGTACACAGTGTGTCAGTGAGTGTGTTAATATTAATCTGTGTTCTCTGTCAGTGTGTTAATATTACTGAGGACAGTGGGGGTGTTTTACACTTCACAGGGTGTATCTGACTGTGGGTCATGATGTACACAGTGTGTCAGTGAGTGTGTTAATATTAATCTGTGTTCTCTGTCAGTGTGTTAATATTCCTGAGGACAGTGGGGGTGTTTTACGCTTCACAGGGTGTATCTGACTGTGGGTCATGATATACACAGTGTTTCAGTGAGTGTGTTAATATTAATCTGTGTTCTCTGTCAGTGTGTTAATATTGCTGAGGACAGTGGGGTGTTTTACACTTCACAGGGTGTATCTGACTGTGGGTCATGATATACACAGTGTGTCAGTGAGTGTGTTAATATTAATCTGTGTTCTCTGTCAGTGTGTTAATATTGCAGAGGACAGTGGGGGTGTTTTACACTTCACAGGGTGTATCTGACTGTGGGTCATGATGTACACAGTGTGTCAGGGAGTGTGTTAATATTAATCTGTGTTCTCTGTCAGTGTGTTAATATTACTGAGGACAGTGGGGGTGTTTTACACTTCACAGGGTGTATCTGACTGTGGGCCATGATGTACACAGTGTGTCAGTGAGTGTGTTAATATTAATCTGTGTTCTCTGTCAGTGTGTTAATATTACTGAGGACAGTGGGGGTGTTTTACACTTCACAGGGTGTATCTGACTATGGGTCATGATACACACAGTGTGTCAGTGAGTGTGTTAATATTAATCTGTGTTCTCTGTCAGTGTGTTAATATTACTGTGGACAGTGGGGGTGTTTTACACTTCACAGGGTGTATCTGACTGTGGGTCATGATATACACAGTGTGTCAGTGAGTGTGTTAATATTAATCTGTGTTCTCTGTCAGTGTGTTAATATTCCTGAGGACAGTGGGGCTGTTTTACACTTCACAGGGTGTATCTGACTGTGAGTCATGATATACACAGTGAGTCAGTGAGTGTGTTAATATTAATCTGTGTTCTCTGTCAGTGTGTTAATATTCCTGAGGACAGTGGGGGTGTTTTACACTTCACAGGGTGTATCGGACTGTGGGTCATGATATACACAGTGTGTCAGTGAGTGTGTTAATATTAATCTGTGTTCTCTATCAGTGTGTTAAGATTACTGAGGACAGTGGGGGTGTTTTACACTTCACAGGGTGTATCTGACTCTGGGTCATGATATACACAGTGTGTCAGTGAGTGTGTTAATATTAATCTGTGTTCTCTGTCAGTGCGTTAATATTCCTGAGGACAGTGGGGGTGTTTTACACTTCATAGGGTTTATCTGACTGTCGGTCATGATGTACACAGTGTGTCAGTGAGTGTGTTAATATTAATCTGGGTCCTCTGTCAGTGTGTTAATATTACTGAGGACAGTGGGGGTGTTTTACACTTCACAGGGTGTATCTGACTGTGGGTCATGATGTACACAGTGTGTCAGTGAGTGTGTTATTATTAATCTGTGTTCTCTGTCAGTGTGTTAATATTACTGAGGACAGTGGGCGTGTTTTACACTTCACCGGGTGTATCTGACTGTGGGTCATGATATACAGAGTGTGTCAGTGAGTGTGTTAATATTAATCTGTGTTCTCTGTCAGTGTGTTAATATTCCTGAGGACAGTGGGGGTGTTTAACACTTCACAGGGTGTATCTGACTGTGGGTCATGATATACACAGTGTGTCAGTGAGTGTGTTAATATTAATCTGTGTTCTCTGTCAGTGTGTTAATATTCCTGAGGACAGTGGGGTTGTTTTACACTTCACAGGGTGTATCTGACTGTGGGTCATGATATACACAGTGTGTCAGTGAGTGTGTTAATATTAATCTGTGTTCTCTGTCAGTGTGTTAATATTACTGAGGACAGTGGGGGTGTTTTGCACTTCACAGGGTGTATCTGACTGTGGGTCATGATGTACACAGTGTGTCAGTGAGTGTGTTAATATTAATCTGTGTTCTCTGTCAGTGTGTTAATATTACTGAGGACAGTGGGGGTGTTTTACACTTCACAGGGTGTATCTGACTGTGGGTCATGATATACACAGTGTGTCAGTGAGTGTGTTAATATTAATCTGTGTTCTCTGTCAGTGTGTTAATATTCCTGAGGACAGTGGGGGTGTTTTACACTTCACAGGGTGTATCTGACTGTGGGTCATGATATACACAGTGTGTCAGTGAGTGTGTTAATATTAATCTGTGTTCTCTGTCAGTGTGTTAATATTCCTGAGGAAAGTGGGGGTGTTTTACACTTCACAGGGTGTATCTGACTGTGGGTCATGATGTACACAGTGTGTCAGTGATTGTGTTATTATTAATCTATGTTCTCTCTCAGTGTGTTAATATTACTGAGGACAGTGGGGGTGTTTTACACTTGACCGGGTGTGTCTGACTGTGGGTCATGATATACACAGTGTGTCAGTGAGTGTGTTAATATTAATCTGTGTTCTCTGTCAGTGTGTTAATATTCCTGAGGACAGTGGGGGTGTTTTACACTTCACAGGGTGTATCTGACTGTGGGGCATGACATACACAGTGTGTCAGTGAGTGTGTTAATATTAATCTGTGTTCTCTGTCAGTGTGTTAATATTACTGAGGACAGTGGGGGTGTTTTACACTTCACGGGGTGTATCTGACTGTGGGTCATGATGTACACAGTGTGTCAGTGAGTGTGTTAATATTAATCTGTGTTCTCTGTCAGTGTGTTAATATTACTGAGGACAGTGGGGCTGTTTTACACTTCACAGGGTGTATCTGACTGTGGGTCATGATGTACACAGTGTGTCAGTGAGTGTGTTAATATTAATCTGTGTTCTCTGTCAGTGTGTTAATATTCCTGAGGACAGTGGGGGTGTTTTACACTTCACAGGGTGTATCTGACTGTGGGTCATGATATACACAGTGTGTCAGTGAGTTTGTTAATATTAATCTGTGTTCTCTGTCAGTGTGTTAATATTCCTGAGGACAGTGGGGGTGTTTTACACTTCACAGGGTGTATCTGACTGTGGGTCATGATATACACAGTGTGTCAGTGAGAGTGTTAATATTAATCTGTGTTCTCTGTCAGTGTGTTAATATTCCTGAGGACAGTGGGGGTGTTTTACACTTCACAGGGTGTATCTGACTGTGGGTCATGATATACACAGTGTGTCAGTGAGTGTGTTAATATTAATCTGTGTTCTCTGTCAGTGTGTTAATATTACTGAGGACAGTGGGGATGTTTTACACTTCACAGGGTGTATCTGACTGTGGGTCATGATATACACAGTGTGTCAGTGAGTGTGTTAATATTAATCTGTGTTCTCTGTCAGTGTGTTAATATTCCTGAGGACAGTGGGGGTGTTTTACACTTCACAGGGTGTATCTGACTGTGGGTCATGATATACACAGTGTGTCAGTGAGTGTGTTAATATTAATCTGTGTTCTCTGTCAGTGTGTTAATATTACTGAGGACAGTGGGGGTGTTTTACACTTCACAGGGTGTATCTGACTGTGGGTCATGATATACACAGTGTGTCAGTGAGTGTGTTAATATTAATCTGTGTTCTCTGTCAGTGTGTTAATATTGCTAAGGACAGTGGGGGTGTTTTACACTTCACAGGGTGTATCTGGCTGTGGGTCAAGATATACACAGTGTGTCAGTGAGTGTGTTAATATTAATCTGTGTTCTCTGTCAGTGTGTTAATATTACTGAGGACAGTGGGGGTGTTTTACACTTCACAGGGTTTATCTGACTGTGGGTCATGATATACACAGTGTGTCAGTGAGTGTGTTAAGATTAATCTGTGTTCTCTGTCAGTGTGTTAATATTACTGAGGACAGTGGGGGTGTTTTACACTTCACATGGTTTATCTGACTGTGGGTCATGATATACACAGTGTGTCAGTGAGTGTGTTAATATTAATCTGTGTTCTCTGTCAGTGTGTTAATATTACTGAGGACAGTGGGGGTGTTTTACACTTCACGGGGTGTATCTGACTGTGGGTCATGATGTACACAGCGTGTCAGTGAGTGTGTTAATATTAATCTGTGTTCTCTGTCAGTGTGTTAATATTACTGAGGACAGTGGGGGTGTTTTACACTTCTGCGGGTGTATCTGACTGTGAGTCATGATGTACACAGTGTGTCAGTGAGTGTGTTAATATTAATCTGTGTTCTCTGTCAGTGTGTTAATATTGCTAAGGACAGTGGGGGTGTTTTACACTTCACAGGGTGTATCTGGCTGTGGGTCATGATGTTCACAGTGTGTCAGTGAGTGTGTTAATATTAATCTGTGTTCTCTGTCAGTGTGTTAATATTGCTAAGGACAGTGGGGGTGTTTTACACTTCACAGGGTGTATCTGACTGTGGGTCATGATATACACAGTGTGTCAGTGAGTGTGTTAATATTAATCTGTGTTCTCTGTCAGTGTGTTAATATTACTGACGACAGTGGGGGTGTTTTACACTTCACAGGGTTTATCTGACTGTGGGTCATGATATACACAGTGTGTCAGTGAGTGTGTTAATATTAATCTGTGTTCTCTGTCAGTGTGTTAATATTACTGAGGACAGTGGGGGTGTTTTACACTTCACAGGGTGTATCTGACTGTGGGTCATGATATACACAGTGTGTCAGTGAGTGTGTTAATATTAATCTGTGTTCTCTGTCAGTGTGTTAATATTACTGAGGACAGTGGGGGTGTTTTACACTTCACGGGGTGTATCTGACTGTGGGTCATGATGTACACAGTGTGTCAGTGAGTGTGTTAATATTAATCTGTGTTCTCTGTCAGTGTGTTAATATTACCGAGGACAGTGGGGGTGTTTTACACTTCACCGGGTGTATCTGACTGTGAGTCATGATGTACACAGTGTGTCAGTGAGTGTATTAATATTAATCTGTGTTCTCTGTCAGTGTGTTAATATTGCTAAGGACAGTGGGGGTGTTTTACACTTCACAGGGTGTATCTGGCTGTGGATCATGATGTTCACAGTGTGTCAGTGAGTGTGTTAATATTAATCTGTGTTCTCTGTCAGTGTGTTAATATTACTGAGGACAGTGGGGGTGTTTTACACTACAGCGGTTGTATCTGACTGTGAGTCATGATATACACAGTGTGTCGGTGAGTTTGTTAATATTAATCTGTGTTCTCTGTCAGTTTGTTAATATTACTGAGGACAGTGGGAGTGTTTTACACTTCACAGGGTGTATCTGACTGTGGGTCATGATGTACACAGTGTGTCAGTGAGTGTGTTAATATTAATCTGTGTTCTCTGTCAGTGTGTTAATATTACTGAGGACAGTGGGGGTGTTTTACACTTCACAGGGTTTATCTGACTGTGGGTCATGATTAACACAGTGTGTCAGTGAGTGTGTTAATATTAATCTGTGTTCTCTGTCAGTGTGTTAATATTACTGAGGACAGTGGGGGTGTTTTACACTTCACAGTGTGTATCTGACTGTGGCTCATGATATACACAGTGTGTCAGTGAGTGTGTTAATATTAATCTGTGTTCTCTGTCAGTGTGTTAATATTACTGAGGACAGTGGGGGTGTTTTACACTTCACAGGGTTTATCTGACTGTGGGTCATGATATACACAGTGTGACAGTGAGTGTGTTAATATTAATCTGTGTTCTCTGTCAGTGTGTTAATATTCCTGAGGACAGTGGGGGTGTTTTACACTTCACAAGGTGTATCTGACTGTGGGTCATGATATACACAGTGTGTCAGTGAGTGTGTTAATATTAATCTGTGTTCTCTGTCAGTGTGTTAATATTACTGAGGACAGTGGGGGTGTTTTACACTTCACAGGGTGTATCTGACTGTGGGTCATGATATACACAGTGTGTCAGTGAGTGTGTTAATATTAATCTGTGTTCTCTGTCAGTGTGTTAATATTCCTGAGGACAGTGGGAATGTTTTACACTTCACAGGGTGTATCTGACTCTGGGTCATGATTAACACAGTGTGTCAGTGAGTGTGTTAATATTAATCTGCGTTCTCTGTCAGTGTGTTAATATTCCTGAGGACAGTGGGAATGTTTTACACTTCACAGGGTGTATCTGACTCTGGGTCATGATTAACTCAGTGTGTCAGTGAGTGTGTTAATATTAATCTGTGTTCTCTGTCAGTGTGTTAATAATCCTGAGGACAGTGGGGGTGTTTTACACTTCACAGGGTGTACCTGACTGTTGATCATGATGTACACAGTGTGTCAGTGAGTGTGTTAATATTAATCTGTATTCTCTGTCAGTGTGTTAATATTACTGAGTACAGTGGGGGTGTTTTACACTTCACAGGGTGTATCTGACAGTGGGTCATGATATACACAGTGTGTCAGTGAGTGTGTTAATATTAATCTGTGTTCTCTGTCAGTGTGTTAATATTACTGAGGACAGTGGGGGTGTTTTACACTTCACAGGGTTTATCTGACTGTGAGTCATGATATACACAGTGTGTCAGTGAGTGTGTTAATATTAATCTGTGTTCTCTGTCAGTGTGTTAATATTGCTAAGGACAGTGGGGGTCTTTTACACTTCACAGGGTGTATCTGACTGTGAGTCATGATATACACAGTGTGTCAGTGAGTGTGTTAATATTAATTTGTGTTCTCTGTCAGTGTGTTAATATTACTGAGGACAGTGGGGGTGTTTTACACTTTCACAGGGTGCATCTGACTGTGGGTCATGATGTACACAGTGTGTCAGTGAGTGTGTTAATATTAATCTGTGTTCTCTGTCAGTGTGTTAATATTACTGAGGACAGTGGGGGTGTTTTACACTTCACCGGGTGTATCTGACTGTGGGTCATGATATACACAGTGTGTCAGTGAGTGTGTTAATATTAATCTGTGTTCTCTGTCAGTGTGTTAATATTACTGAGGACAGTGGGGTGTTTTACACTTCACCGGGTGTATCTGACTGTGGGTCATGATATACACAGTGTGTCAGTGAGTGTGTTAATATAAATCTGTGTTCTCTGTCAGTGTGTTAATATTCATGAGGACTGTGGGGGTGTTTTACACTTCACAGGGTGTATCTGACTGTGGGTCATGATATACACAGTGTGTCAGTGAGTGTGTTAATATTAATCTGTGTTCTCTGTCAGTGTGTTAATATTCCTGAGGACAGTGGGGGTGTTTTACACTTCACAGGGTGTATCTGACTGTGGGTCATGATATACACAGTGTGTCAGTGAGTGTGTTAATATTAATCTGTGTTCTCTGTCAGTGTGTTAATATTCCTGAGGACAGTGGGGGTGTTTTACACTTCACAGGGTGTATCTGACTGTGGGTCATGATGTACACAGTGTGTCAGTGAGTGTGTTAATATTAATCTGTGTTCTCTGTCAGTGTGTTAATATTACTGAGGACAGTGGGGGTGTTTTACACTTCACAGGGTGTATCTGACTGTGGGTCATGATGTACACAGTGTGTCAGTGAGTCTGTTAATATTAATCTGTGTTCTCTGTCAGTGTGTTAATATTCCTGAGGACAGTGGGGGTGTTTTACACTTCACAGGGTGTATCTGACTGTGGGTCATGATATACACAGTGTGTCAGTGAGTGTGTTAATATTAATCTGTGTTCTCTGTCAGTGTGTTAATATTCCTGAGGACAGTGGGGGTGTTTTACACTTCACAGGGTGTATCTGACTGTGGGTCATGATATACACAGTGTGTCAGTGAGTGTGTTAATATTAATCTGTGTTCTCTGTCAGTGTGTTAATATTACTGAGGACAGTGGGGGTGTTTTACACTTCACAGGGTTTATCTGACTGTGGGTCATGATATACACAGTGTGTCAGTGAGTGTGTTAATATTAATCTGTGTTCTCTGTCAGTGTGTTAATATTCCTGAGTACAGTGGGGGTGTTTTACACTTCACAGGGTGTATCTGACTGTGGGTCATGACATACACAGTGTGTCAGTGAGTGTGTTAATATTAATCTGTGTTCTCTGTCAGTGTGTTAATATTACTGAGGACAGTGGGGGTGTTTTACACTTCACGGGGTGTATCTGACTGTGGGTCATGATGTACACAGTGTGTCAGTGAGTGTGTTAATATTAATCTGTGTTCTCTGTCAGTGTGTTAATATTCCTGAGGACAGTGGGGGTGTTTTACACTTCACAGGGTGTATCTGACTGTGGGTCATGATATACACAGTGTGTCAGTGAGTGTGTTAATATTAATCTGTGTTCTCTGTCAGTGTGTTAATATTCCTGAGGACAGTGGGGGTGTTTTACACTTCACAGGGTGTATCTGACTGTGGGTCATGATGTACACAGTGTGTCAGTGAGTGTGTTAATATTAATCTGTGTTCTCTGTCAGTGTGTTAATATTACTGAGGACAGTGGGGGTGTTTTACACTTCACAGGGTGCATCTGACTGTGGGTCATGATGTACACAGTGTGTCAGTGAGTCTGTTAATATTAATCTGTGTTCTCTGTCACTGTGTTAATATTCCTGAGGACAGTGGGGGTGTTTTACACTTCACAGGGTGTATCTGACTGTGGGTCATGATATACACAGTGTGTCAGTGAGTGTGTTAATATTAATCTGTGTTCTCTGTCAGTGTGTTAATATTCCTGAGGACAGTGGGGGTGTTTTACACTTCACAGGGTGTATCTGACTGTGGGTCATGATATACACAGTGTGTCAGTGAGTGTGTTAATATTAATCTGTGTTCTCTGTCAGTGTGTTAGTATTACTGAGGACAGTGGGGGTGTTTTACACTTCACAGGGTTTATCTGACTGTGGGTCATGATATACACAGTGTG
Source organism: Heterodontus francisci (assembly GCF_036365525.1). Classification (NCBI taxonomy): domain Eukaryota; kingdom Metazoa; phylum Chordata; class Chondrichthyes; order Heterodontiformes; family Heterodontidae; genus Heterodontus; species Heterodontus francisci. The sequence continues at coordinate 964,935 of NW_027141353.1, forward strand.
TCAGTGAGTGTGTTAATATTAATCTGTGTTCTCTGTCAGTGTGTTAATATTCCTGAGGACAGTGGGGGTGTTTTACACTTCACAGGGTGTATCTGACTGTGGGTCATGACATACACAGTGTGTCAGTGAGTGTGTTAATATTAATCTGTGTTCTCTGTCAGTGTGTTAATATTACTGAGGACAGTGGGGGTGTTTTACACTTCACGGGGTGTATCTGACTGTGGGTCATGATGTACACAGTGTGTCAGTGAGTGTGTTAATATTAATCTGTGTTCTCTGTCAGTGTGTTAATATTACTGAGGACAGTGGGGGTGTTTTACACTTCACCGGGTGTATCTGACTGTGGGTCATGATATACACAGTGTGTCAGTGAGTGTGTTAATATTAATCTGTGTTCTCTGTCAGTGTGTTAATATTACTGAGGACAGTGGGGTGTTTTACACTTCACCGGGTGTATCTGACTGTGGGTCATGATATACACAGTGTGTCAGTGAGTCTGTTAATATTAATCTGTGTTCTCTGTCAGTGTGTTAATATTCCTGAGGACAGTGGGGGTGTTTTACACTTCACAGGGTGTATCTGACTGTGGGTCATGATATACACAGTGTGTCAGTGAGTGTGTTAATATTAATCTGTGTTCTCTGTCAGTGTGTTAATATTCCTGAGGACAGTGGGGGTGTTTTACACTTCACAGGGTGTATCTGACTGTGGGTCATGATATACACAGTGTGTCAGTGAGTGTGTTAATATTAATCTGTGTACTCTGTCAGTGTGTTAATATTCCTGAGGACAGTGGGGGTGTTTTACACTTCACAGGGTGTATCTGACTGTGGGTCATGATGTACACAGTGTGTCAGTGAGTGTGTTAATATTAATCTGTGTTCTCTGTCAGTGTGTTAATATTACTGAGGACAGTGGGGGTGTTTTACACTTCACAGGGTGTATCTGACTGTGGATCATGATGTACACAGTGTGTCAGTGAGAGTGTTAATATTAATCTGTGTTCTCTGTCAGTGTGTTAATATTCCTGAGGACAGTGGGGGTGTTTTACACTTCACAGGGTGTATCTGACTGTGGGTCATGATATACACAGTGTGTCAGTGAGTGTGTTAATATTAATCTGTGTTCTCTGTCAGTGTGTTAATATTCCTGAGGACAGTGGGGGTGTTTTACACTTCACAGGGTGTATCTGACTGTGGGTCATGATATACACAGTGTGTCAGTGAGTGTGTTAATATTAATCTGTGTTCTCTGTCAGTGTGTTAATATTACTGAGGACAGTGGGGGTGTTTTACACTTCACAGGGTTTATCTGACTGTGGGTCATGATATACACAGTGTGTCAGTGAGTGTGTTAATATTAATCTGTGTTCTCTGTCAGTGTGTTAATATTCCTGAGGACAGTGGGGGTGTTTTACACTTCACAGGGTGTATCTGACTGTGGGTCATGACATGCACAGTGTGTCAGTGAGTGTGTTAATATTAATCTGTGTTCTCTGTCAGTGTGTTAATATTACTGAGGACAGTGGGGGTGTTTTACACTTCACGGGGTGTATCTGACTGTGGGTCATGATGTACACAGTGTGTCAGTGAGTGTGTTAATATTAATCTGTGTTCTCTGTCAGTGTGTTAATATTACTGAGGACAGTGGGGGTGTTTTACACTTCACAGAGTGTATCTGACTGTGGGTCATGATGTACACAGTGTGTCAGTGAGTGTGTTAATATTAATCTGTGTTCTCTGTCAGTGTGTTAATATTACTGAGGACAGTGGGGGTGTTTTACACTTCACCGGGTGTATCTGACTGTGAGTCATGATATACACAGTGTGTCAGTGAGTGTGTTAATATTAATCTGTGTTCTCTGTCAGTGTGTTAATATTGCTAAGGACAGTGGGGGTGTTTTACACTTCACAGGGTGTATCTGGCTGTGGGTCATGATGTACACAGTGTGTCAGTGAGTGTGTTAATATTAATCTGTGTTCTCTGTCAGTGTGTTAATATTACTGAGAACAGTGGGGGTGCTTTACACTTCACAGGGTGTATCTGACTGTGGGTCATGATATACACAGTGTGTCAGTGAGTGTGTTAATATTAATCTGTGTTCTCTGTCAGTGTGTTAATATTCCTGAGGACAGTGGGGGTGTTTTACACTTCACAGGGTGTATCTGACTGTGGGTCATGATATACACAGTGTGTCAGTGAGTGTGTTAATATTAATCTGTGTTCTCTGTCAGTGTGTTAATATTCCTGAGGACAGTGGGGGTGTTTTACACTTCACAGGGTGTATCTGACTGTGGGTCATGATATACACAGTGTGTCAGTGAGTGTGTTAATATTAATCTGTGTTCTCTGTCAGTGTGTTAATATTACTGAGGACAGTGGGGGTGTTTTCCACTTCACAGGGTGTATCTGACTGTGAGTCATGATATACACAGTGTGTCAGTGAGTGTGTTAATATTAATCTGTGTTCTCTGTCAGTGTGTTAATATTACTGAGGACAGTGGGGGTGTTTTACACTTCACAGGGTGTATCTGACTGTGGGTCATGATATACACAGTGTGTCAGTGAGTGTGTTAATATTAATCTGTGTTCTCTGTCAGTGTGTTAATATTACTGTGGACAGTGGGGGTGTTTTACACTTCACAGGTTTTATCTGACTGTGGGTCATGATATACACAGTGTGTCAGTGAGTCTGTTAATATTAATCTGTGTTCTCTGTCAGTGTGTTAATATTCCTGAGGACAGTGGGGGTGTTTTACACTTCACAAGGTGTATCTGACTGTGGGTCATGATATACACAGTGTGTCAGTGAGTGTGTTAATATTAATCTGTGTTCTCTGTCAGTGTGTTAATATTCCTGAGGACAGTGGGGGTGTTTTACACTTCACAGGGTGTATCTGACTGTGGGTCATGATATACACAGTGTGTCAGTGAGTGTGTTAATATTAATCTGTGTTCTCTGTCAGTGTGATAATATTACTGACGACAGTGGGGGTGTTTTACACTTCACAAGGTGTATCTGATTGTGGGTCATGATATACACAGTGTGTCAGTGAGTGTGTTAATATTAATCTGTGTTCTCTGTCAGTGTGTTAATATTACTGAGGACAGTGGGGGTGTTTTACACTTCACAGGGTGAATCTGACTGTGGGTCATGATGTACACAGTTTGTCAGTGAGTGTGTTAATATTAATCTGTGTTCTCTGTCAGTGTGTTAATATTACTGAGGACAGTGGGGGATGTTTTACACTTCACAGGGTGTATCTGACTGTGGGTCATGATGTACACAGTTTGTCAGTGAGTTTGTTAATATTAATCTGTGTTCTCTGTCAGTGTGTTAATATTCCTGAGGACAGTGGGGGTGTTTTACACTTCACAGGGTATATCTGACTGTGGGTCATGATATACACAGTCTGTCAGTGAGTGTGTTAATATTAATCTGTGTTCTCTGTCAGTGTGTTAATATTACTGAGGACAGTGGGAATGTTTTACACTTCACAGGGTGTATCTGACTGTGGGTCATGATATACACAGTGTGTCAGTGAGTGTGTTAATAGTAATGTGTGTTCTCTGTCAGTGTGTTAATATTCCTGAGGACAGTGGGGGTGTTTTACACTTCACAGGGTGTATCTGACTGTGGGTCATGATGTACACAGTGTGTCAGTGAGTGTGTTAATATTAATCTGTGTTCTCTGTCAGTGTGTTAATATTCCTGAGGACAGTGGGGGTGTTTTGCACTTCACAGGGTGTATCTGACTGTGGGTCATGATATACACAGTGTGTCAGTGAGTGTGTTAATATTAATCTGTGTTCTCTGTCAGTGTGTTAATATTACTGAGGACAGTGGGGGTGTTTTACACTTCACAGGGTGTATCTGACTGTGGGTCATGATATACACAGTGTGTCAGTGAGTGTGTTAATATTAATCTGTGTTCTCTGTCAGTGTGTTAATATTCCTGAGGACAGTGGGGGTGTTTTACACTTCACAGGGTGTATCTGACTGTGGGTCATGATATACACAGTGTGTCAGTGAGTGTGTTAATATTAATCTGAGTTCTCTGTCAGTGTGTTAATATTCCTGAGGACAGTGGGGGTGTTTTATACTTCACAGGGTGTATCTGACTGTGGGTCATGATATACACAGTGTGTCAGTGAGTGTGTTAATATTAATCTGTGTTCTCTGTCAGTGTGTTAATATTCCTGAGGACAGTGGGGGTGTTTTACACTTCACAGGGTGTATCTGACTCTGGGTCATGATTAACACAGTGTGTCAGTGAGTGTGTTAATATTAATCTGTTTTCTCTGTCGGTGTGTTAATATTACTGAGGACAGTGGGGGTGTTTTACACTTCACAGGGTGTATCTGACTGTGGATCATGATGTACACAGTGTGTCAGTGAGTGTGTTAATATTAATCTGTGTTCTCTGTCAGTGTGTTAATATTGCTAAGGACAGTGGGGGTGTTTTACACTTCACAGGGTGTATCTGACTGTGAGTCATGATATACACAGTGTGTCAGTGAGTGTGTTAATATTAATCTGTGTTCTCTGTCAGTGTGTTAATATTCCTGAGGACAGTGGGGGTGTTTTACACTTCACAGGGTTTATCTGACTGTGGGTGATGATATACACAGTGTGTCAGTGAGTGTGTTCATATTAATCTGTGTTCTCTGTCAGTGTGTTAATATTCCTGAGGACAGTGGGGGTGTTTTACACTTCACAGGGTTTATCTGACTGTGGGTGATGATGTACACAGTGTGTCAGTGAGTGTGTTAATATTAATCTGTGTCCTCTGTCAGTGTGTTAATATTACTGAGGACAGTGGGGGTGTTTTCCACTTCACAGGGTGTATCTGACTCTGGGTCATGATATACACAGTGTGTCAGTGAGTGTGTTAATATTAATCTGTGTTCTCTGTCAGTGTGTTAATATTACTGAGGACATTGGAGGTGTTTTACACTTCACAGGGTGTATCTGACTCTGGGTCATGATATACACAGTGTGTCAGTGAGTGTGTTAATATTAATCTGTGTCCTCTGTCAGTGTGTTAATATTCCTGAGGACAGTGGGGGTGTTTTACACTTCACAGGGTGTATCTGACTCTGGGTCATGATATACACAGTGTGTCAGTGAGTGTGTTAATATTAATCTGTGTTCTCTGTCAGTGTGTTAATATTCCTGAGGACAGTGGGGGTGTTTTACACTTCACAGGGTGTATCTGACTGTGGGTCATGATATACACAGTGTGTCAGTGAGTGTGTTAGTATTAATCTGTGTTCTCTGTCAGTGTGTTAATATTACTGAGGACAGTGGGGTTTTTTTACACTTCACAGGGTGCATCTGACTGTGGGTCATGATGTACACAGTGTGTCAGTGAGTGTGTTAATATTAATCTGTGTTCTCTGTCAGTGTGTTAATATTCCTGAGGACAGTGGGGGTGTTTTACACTTCACAGGGTGTATCTGACTGTGGGTCATGATGTATACAGTGTGTCAGTGAGTGTGTTAATATTAATCTGTGTTCTCTGTCAGTGTGTTAATATTACTGAGGACAGTGGGGGTGTTTTACACTTCACAGGGGGTATCTGACTGTAGGTCATGATATACACAGTGTGTCAGTGAGTGAGTTAATATTAATCTGTGTTCTCTGTCAGTGTGTTAATATTCCTGAGGACAGTGGGGGTGTTTTACACTTCACAGGGTGTATCTAACTGTGGGTCATGATATACACAGTGTGTCAGTGAGTGTGTTAATATTTATCTGTGTTCTCTGTCAGTGTGTTAATATTGCTGAGGACAGTGGGGGTGTTTTACACTTCACAGGGTTTATCTGACTGTGGGTCATGATGTTCACAGTGTGTCAGTGAGTGTGTTAATATTAATCTGTGTTCTCTGTCAGTGTTTTAATCTTCCTGAGGACAGTGGGGGTGTTTTACACTTCACAGGGTGTATCTGACTGTGGGTCATGATATACACAGTGTGTCAGTGAGTGTGTTAATATTAATCTGTGTTCTCTGTCAGTGTGTTAATATTCCTGAGGACAATGGGGGTGTTTTACACTTCACAGGGTGTGTCTGACTGTGGGTCATGATATACACAGTGTGTCAGTGAGTGTGTTAATATTAATCTGTGTTCTCTGTCAGTGTGTTAATATTCCTGAGGACAGTGGGGGTGTTTTACACTTCACAAGGTGTATCTGACTGTGGGTCATGATATACACAGTGTGTCAGTGAGTGTGTTAACATTAATCTGTGTTCTCTGTCAGTGTGTTAATATTCCTGAGGACAGTGGGGATGTTTTACACTTCACAAGGTGTATCTGACTGTGGGTCATGATGTACACAGTGTGTCAGTGAGTGTGTTAATATTAATCTGTGTTCTCTGTCAGTGTGTTAATATTCCTGAGGACAGTGGGGGTGTTTTACACTTCACAGGGTGTATCTGACTGTGGGTCATGATATACACAGTGTGTCAGTGAGTGTGTTAATAGTAATGTGTGTTCTCTGTCAGTGTGTTAATATTCCTGAGGACAGTGGGGGTGTTTTACACTTCACAGGGTGTATCTGACTGTGGGTCATGATGTACACAGTGTGTCAGTGAGTGTGTTAATATTAATCTGTGTTCTCTGTCAGTGTGTTAATATTCCTGAGGACAGTGGGGGTGTTTTGCACTTCACAGGGTGTATCTGACTGTGGGTCATGATATACACAGTGTGTCAGTGAGTGTGTTAATATTAATCTGTGTTCTCTGTCAGTGTGTTAATATTACTGAGGACAGTGGGGGTGTTTTACACTTCACAGGGTGTATCTGACTGTGGGTCATGATATACACAGTGTGTCAGTGAGTGTGTTAATATTAATCTGTGTTCTCTGTCAGTGTGTTAATATTCCTGAGGACAGTGGGGGTGTTTTACACTTCACAGGGTGTATCTGACTGTGGGTCATGATATACACAGTGTGTCAGTGAGTGTGTTAATATTAATCTGAGTTCTCTGTCAGTGTGTTAATATTCCTGAGGACAGTGGGGGTGTTTTATACTTCACAGGGTGTATCTGACTGTGGGTCATGATATACACAGTGTGTCAGTGAGTGTGTTAATATTAATCTGTGTTCTCTGTCAGTGTGTTAATATTCCTGAGGACAGTGGGGGTGTTTTACACTTCACAGGGTGTATCTGACTCTGGGTCATGATTAACACAGTGTGTCAGTGAGTGTGTTAATATTAATCTGTTTTCTCTGTCGGTGTGTTAATATTACTGAGGACAGTGGGGGTGTTTTACACTTCACAGGGTGTATCTGACTGTGGATCATGATGTACACAGTGTGTCAGTGAGTGTGTTAATATTAATCTGTGTTCTCTGTCAGTGTGTTAATATTGCTAAGGACAGTGGGGGTGTTTTACACTTCACAGGGTGTATCTGACTGTGAGTCATGATATACACAGTGTGTCAGTGAGTGTGTTAATATTAATCTGTGTTCTCTGTCAGTGTGTTAATATTCCTGAGGACAGTGGGGGTGTTTTACACTTCACAGGGTTTATCTGACTGTGGGTGATGATATACACAGTGTGTCAGTGAGTGTGTTCATATTAATCTGTGTTCTCTGTCAGTGTGTTAATATTCCTGAGGACAGTGGGGGTGTTTTACACTTCACAGGGTTTATCTGACTGTGGGTGATGATGTACACAGTGTGTCAGTGAGTGTGTTAATATTAATCTGTGTCCTCTGTCAGTGTGTTAATATTACTGAGGACAGTGGGGGTGTTTTCCACTTCACAGGGTGTATCTGACTCTGGGTCATGATATACACAGTGTGTCAGTGAGTGTGTTAATATTAATCTGTGTTCTCTGTCAGTGTGTTAATATTACTGAGGACATTGGAGGTGTTTTACACTTCACAGGGTGTATCTGACTCTGGGTCATGATATACACAGTGTGTCAGTGAGTGTGTTAATATTAATCTGTGTTCTCTGTCAGTGTGTTAATATTCCTGAGGACAGTGGGGGTGTTTTACACTTCACAGGGTGTATCTGACTCTGGGTCATGATATACACAGTGTGTCAGTGAGTGTGTTAATATTAATCTGTGTTCTCTGTCAGTGTGTTAATATTCCTGAGGACAGTGGGGGTGTTTTACACTTCACAGGGTGTATCTGACTGTGGGTCATGATATACACAGTGTGTCAGTGAGTGTGTTAGTATTAATCTGTGTTCTCTGTCAGTGTGTTAATATTACTGAGGACAGTGGGGTTTTTTTACACTTCACAGGGTGCATCTGACTGTGGGTCATGATGTACACAGTGTGTCAGTGAGTGTGTTAATATTAATCTGTGTTCTCTGTCAGTGTGTTAATATTCCTGAGGACAGTGGGGGTGTTTTACACTTCACAGGGTGTATCTGACTGTGGGTCATGATGTATACAGTGTGTCAGTGAGTGTGTTAATATTAATCTGTGTTCTCTGTCAGTGTGTTAATATTACTGAGGACAGTGGGGGTGTTTTACACTTCACAGGGGGTATCTGACTGTAGGTCATGATATACACAGTGTGTCAGTGAGTGAGTTAATATTAATCTGTGTTCTCTGTCAGTGTGTTAATATTCCTGAGGACAGTGGGGGTGTTTTACACTTCACAGGGTGTATCTAACTGTGGGTCATGATATACACAGTGTGTCAGTGAGTGTGTTAATATTTATCTGTGTTCTCTGTCAGTGTGTTAATATTGCTGAGGACAGTGGGGGTGTTTTACACTTCACAGGGTTTATCTGACTGTGGGTCATGATGTTCACAGTGTGTCAGTGAGTGTGTTAATATTAATCTGTGTTCTCTGTCAGTGTTTTAATCTTCCTGAGGACAGTGGGGGTGTTTTACACTTCACAGGGTGTATCTGACTGTGGGTCATGATATACACAGTGTGTCAGTGAGTGTGTTAATATTAATCTGTGTTCTCTGTCAGTGTGTTAATATTCCTGAGGACAATGGGGGTGTTTTACACTTCACAGGGTGTGTCTGACTGTGGGTCATGATATACACAGTGTGTCAGTGAGTGTGTTAATATTAATCTGTGTTCTCTGTCAGTGTGTTAATATTCCTGAGGACAGTGGGGGTGTTTTACACTTCACAAGGTGTATCTGACTGTGGGTCATGATATACACAGTGTGTCAGTGAGTGTGTTAACATTAATCTGTGTTCTCTGTCAGTGTGTTAATATTCCTGAGGACAGTGGGGATGTTTTACACTTCACAAGGTGTATCTGACTGTGGGTCATGATGTACACAGTGTGTCAGTGAGTGTGTTAATATTAATCTGTGTTCTCTGTCAGTGTGTTAATATTCCTGAGGACAGTGGGGGTGTTTTACACTTCACAGGGTGTATCTGACTGTGGGTCATGATATACACAGTGTGTCAGTGAGTGTGTTAACATTAATCTGTGTTCTCTGTCAGTGTGTTAATATTCCTGAGGACAGTGGGGGTGTTATACACTTCACAGGGTGTATCTGACTGTGGGTCATGATGTACGCAGTGTGTCAGTGAGTGTGTTAATATTAATCTGTCTTCTCTGTCAGTGTGTTAATATTACTGAGGACAGTGGGGGTGTTTTACACTTCACAGGGTGTATCTGACTGTGGGTCATGATGTACACAGTGTGTCAGTGAGTGTGTTATTATTAATCTGTGTTCTCTGTCAGTGTGTAAATATTACTGAGGACAGTGGGGGTGTTTTACACTTCACCGGGTGTATCTGACTGTGGGTCATGATATACACAGTGTGTCAGTGAGTGTGTTAATATTAATCTGTGTTCTCTGTCAGTGTGTTAATATTCCTGAGGACAGTGGGGGTGTTTTACACTTCACAGGGTGTATCTGACTGTGGGTCATGATATACACAGTGTGTCAGTGAGTGTGTTAATATTAATCTGTGTTCTCTGTCAGTGTGTTAATATTACTGAGGACAGTGGGGGTGTTTTATACTTCACAGGGTTTATCTGACTGTGGGTCATGATGTTCACAGTGTGTCAGTGAGTGTGTTAATATTAATCTGTGTTCTCTGTCAGTGTTTTAATCTTCCTGAGGACGGTGGGGGTGTTTTACACTTCACAGGGTGTATCTGACTGTGGGTCATGATATACACAGTGTGTCAGTGAGTGTGTTAATATTAATCTGTGTTCTCTGTCAGTGTGTTAATATTCCTGAGGACAGTGGGGGTGTTTTACACTTCACAGGGTGTATCTGACTGTGGGTCATGATATACACAGTGTGTCAGTGAGTGTGTTAATATTTATCTGTGTTCTCTGTCAGTGTGTTAATATTCCTGAGGACAGTGCGGGTGTTTTACACTTCACAGGGTGTATCTGACTGTGGGTCATGATATACACAGTGTGTCAGTGAGTGTGTTAATATTAATCTGTGTTCTCTGTCAGTGTGTTAATATTACTGAGGACAGTGGGGGTGTTTTACACTTCACAGGGTGTATCTGACTGTGGGTCATGATGTACACATTGTGTCAGTGAGTGTGTTAATATTAATCTGTGTTCTCTGTCAGTGTGTTAATATTCCTGTGGACAGTGGGGGTGTTTTACACTTCACAGGGTTTATCTGACTGTGGGTGATGATATACACAGTGTGTCAGTGAGTGTGTTAATATTAATCTGTGTTCTCTGTCAGTGTGTTAATATTCCTGAGGACAGTTGGGGTGTTTTACACTTCACAGGGTGTATCTGACTGTGGGTCATGATATACACAGTGTGTCAGTGAGTGTGTTAATATTAATCTGTGTTCTCTGTCAGTGTGTTAATATTACTGAGGACAGTGGGGATGTTTTACACTTCACAGGGTGCATCTGACTGTGGGTCATGATGTACACAGTGTGTCAGTGAGTGTGTTAATATTAATCTGTGTTCTCTGTCAGTGTGTTAATATTCCTGAGGACAGTGGGGGTGTTTTACACTTCACAGGGTGTATCTAACTGTTGGTCATGATATACACAGTGTGTCAGTGAGTGTGTTAATATTTATCTGTGTTCTCTGTCAGTGTGTTAATATTGCTGAGGACAGTGGGGGTGTTTTACACTTCACAGGGTTTATCTGACTGTGGGTCATGATGTTCACAGTGTGTCAGTGAGTGTGTTAATATTAATCTGTGTTCTCTGTCAGTGTTTTAATCTTCCTGAGGACGGTGGGGGTGTTTTACACTTCACAGGGTGTATCTGACTGTGAGTCATGATATACACAGTGTGTCAGTGAGTTTGTTAATATTAATCTGTGTTCTCTGTCAGTGTGATAATATTACTGAGGACAGTGGGGGTGTTTTACACTTCACCGGGTGTATCTGACTGTGAGTCATGATATACACAGTGTGTCAGTGAGTTTGTTAATATTAATCTGTGTTCTCTGTCAGTGTGTTAATATTACTGAGGACAGTGGGAGTGTTTTACACTTCACAGGGTGTATCTGACTGTGGGTCATGATGTACACAGTGTGTCAGTGAGTGTGTTAATATTAATCTGTGTTCTCTGTCAGTGTGTTAATATTCCTGAGGACAGTGGGGATGTTTTACACTTCACAGGGTGTATCTGACTGTGGGTCATGATATACACAGTGTGTCAGTGAGTGTGTTAATATTAATCTGTGTTCTCTGTCAGTGTGTTAATATTCCTGAGGACAGTGGGGGTGTTTTACACTTCACAGGGTATATCTGACTGTGTGTCATGATATACACAGTGTGTCAGTGAGTGTGTTAATATTAATCTGTGTTTTCTGTCAGTGTGTTAATATTCCTGAGGACAGTGGGAATGTTTTACACTTCACAGGGTTTATCTGACTGTGGGTCATGATATACACAGTGTGTCAGTGAGTGTGTTAATATTAATCTGTGTTCTCTGTCAGTGTGTTAATATTCCTGAGGACAGTGGGGGTGTTTTAGACTTCACAGGGTGTATCTGACTGTGGGTCATGATATACACAGTGTGTCAGTGAGTGTGTTAATATTAATCTGTGTTCTCTGTCAGTGTGTTAATATTACTGAGGACAGTGGGGGTGCTTTACACTTCACAGGGTGTATCTGACTGTGGATCATGATGTACACAGTGTGCCAGTGAGTGTGTTAATATTAATCTGTGTTCTCTGTCAGTGTGTTAATATTACTGAGGACAGTGGGGGTGTTTTACACTTTACAGGGTTTATCTGACTGTGAGTCATGATATACACAGTGTGTCAGTGAGTGTGTTAATATTAATCTGTGTACTCTGTCAGTGTGTTAATATTGCACAGGACAGTGGGGGTCTTTTACACTTCACAGGGTGTATCTGACTGTGAGTCATGAAAGACACAGTGTGTCAGTGAGTGTGTTAATATTAATCTGTGTTCTCTGTCAGTGTGTTAATATTACTGAGGACAGTGGGGGTGTTTTACACTTCACAGGGTTTATCTGACTGTGAGTCATGATATACACAGTGTGTCAGTGAGTGTGTTAATATTAATCTGTGTACTCTGTCAGTGTGTAAATATTGCTAAGGACAGTGGGGGTCTTTTACACTTCACAGGGTGTATCTGACTGTGAGTCATGATATACACAGTGTGTCAGTGAGTGTGTTAATATTAATCTGTGTTCTCTGTCAGTGTGTTAATATTCCTGAGGACAGTGGGGGTGTTTTACACGTCACAGGGTGTATCTGACTGTGAGTCATGATATACACAGTGTGTCAGTGAGTGTGTTAATATTAATCTGTGTTCTCTGTCAGTGTGTTAATATTGCTGAGGACAGTGGGGGTGTTTTACACTTCACAGGGTGTATCTGACTGTGGGTCATGATGTACACAGTGTGTCAGTGAGTGTGTTAATATTAATCTGTGTTCTCTGTCAGTGTGTTAATATTACTGAGGACAGTGGGGGTGTTTTACACTTCACAGGGTGTATCTGACTGTGGGTCATGATATACACAGTGTGTCAGTGAGTGTGTTAATATTAATCTGTGTTCTCTGTCAGTGTGTTAATATTACTGAGGACAGTGGGGGTGTTTTACACTTCACAGGGTGTATCTGACTGTGGGTCATTATATACACAGTGTGTCAGTGAGTGTGTTAATATTAATCTGTGTTCTCTGTCAGTGTGTTAATATTCCTGAGGACAGTGGGGGTGTTTTACACTTCACAGGGTGTATCTGACTGTGGGTCATGATGTACACAGTGTGTCAGTGAGTGTGTTAATATTAATCTGTGTTCTCTGTCAGTGTGTTAATATTCCTGAGGACAGTGGGGGTGTTTTACACTTCACAGGGTGTATCTGACTGTGGGTCATGATATACACAGTGTGTCAGTGAGTGTGTTAATATTAATCTGTGTTCTCTTTCAGTGTGTTAATATTTCTGAGGACAGTGGGGGTGTTTTACACTTCACAGCGTGTATCTGACTGTGCGTCATGATGTACACAGTGTGTCAGTGAGTGTGTTAATATTTATCTGTGTTCTCTGTCAGTGTGTTAATATTACTGAGGACAGTGGGGGTGTTTTACACTTCACAGGGTTTATCTGACTGTGGGTGATGATATACACAGTGTGTCAGTGAGTGTGTTAATATTAATCTGTGTTCTCTGTCAGTGTGTTAATATTACTGAGGACAGTGGGGGTGTTTTACACTTCACAGGGTTTATCTGACTGTGGGTCATGAGATACACAGTGTGTCAGTGAGTGTGTTAATATTAATCTGTGTTCTCTGTCAGTGTGTTAATATTACTGAGGACAGTGGGGATGTTTTACACTTCACAGGGTGCATCTGACTGTGGGTCATGATGTACACAGTGTGTCAGTGAGTGTGTTAATATTAATCTGTGTTCTCTGTCAGTGTGTTAATATTCCTGAGGACAGTGGGGGTGTTTTACACTTCACAGGGGGTATCTGACTGTGGGTCATGATATACACAGTGTGTCAGTGAGTGTGTTAATATTAATCTGTGTTCTCTGTCAGTGTGTTAATATTCCTGAGGACAGTGGGGGTGTTTTACTCTTCACAGGGTGTATCTAACTGTGGGTCATGATATACACAGTGTGTCAGTGAGTGTGTTAATATTAATCTGTGTTCTCTGTCAGTGTGTTAATATTACTGAGGACAGTGGGGGTGTTTTACACTTCACAGGGTGTATCTGACTGTGGGTCATGATATACACAGTGTGTCAGTGAGTGTGTTAATATTTATCTGTGTTCTCTGTCAGTGTTTTAATCTTCCTGAGGACAGTGGGGGTGTTTTACACTTCACAGGGTGTATCTGACTGTGGGTCATGATATACACAGTGTGTCAGTGAGTGTGTTAACATTAATCTGTGTTCTCTGTCAGTGTGTTAATATTCCTGAGGACAGTGGGGATGTTTTACACTTCACAAGGTGTATCTGACTGTGGGTCATGATACACACAGTGTGTCAGTGAGTGTGTTAATATTAATCTGTGTTCTCTGTCAGTGTGTTAATATTCCTGAGGACAGTGGGGGTGTTTTACACTTCACAGGGTGTATCTGACTGTGGGTCATGATATACACAGTGTGTCAGTGAGTGTGTTAACATTAATCTGTGTTCTCTGTCAGTGTGTTAATATTCCTGAGGACAGTGGGGATGTTTTACACTTCACAAGGTGTATCTGACTGTGGGTCATGATACACACAGTGTGTCAGTGAGTGTGTTAATATTAATCTGTGTTCTCTGTCAGTGTGTTAATATTCCTGAGGACAGTGGGGGTGTTTTACACTTCACAGGGTGTATCTGATTGTGGGTCATGATATACACAGTGTGTCAGTGAGTGTGTTAACATTAATCTGTGTTCTCTGTCAGTGTGTTAATATTCCTGAGGACAGTGGGGATGTTTTACACTTCACAAGGTGTATCTGACTGTGGGTCATGATACACACAGTGTGTCAGTGAGTGTGTTAATATTAATCTGTGTTCTCTGTCAGTGTGTTAATATTCCTGAGGACAGTGGGGGTGTTTTACACTTCACAGGGTGTATCTGACTGTGGGTCATGATGTACACAGTGTGTCAGTGAGTGTGTTAATATTAATCTGTGTTCTCTGTCAGTGTGCTAATATTACTGAGGACAGTGGGGGTGTTTTACACTTCACAGGGTGTATCTGACTGTGGGTCATGATATACACAGTGTGTCAGTGAGTGTGTTAATATTTATCTGTGTTCTCTGTCAGTGTTTTAATCTTCCTGAGGACAGTGGGGGTGTTTTACACTTCACAGGGTGTATCTGACTGTGGGTCATGATATACACAGTGTGTCAGTGAGTGTGTTAATATTAATCTGTGTTCTCTGTCAGTGTGTTAATATTCCTGAGGACAGTGGGGGTGTTTTACACTTAACAGGGTGTGTCTGACTGTGGGTCATGATATACACAGTGTGTCAGTGAGTGTGTTAATATTAATCTTTGTTCTCTGTCAGTGTGTTAATATTCCTGAGGACAGTGGGGGTGTTTTACACTTCACAAGGTGTATCTGACTGTGGGTCATGATATACACAGTGTGTCAGTGAGTGTGTTAATATTAATCTGTGTTCTCTGTCAGTGTGTTAATATTACTGAGGACAGTGGGGGTGTTTTATACTTCACAGGGTTTATCTGACTGTGGGTCATGATGTTCACAGTGTGTCAGTGAGTGTGTTAATATTAATCTGTGTTCTCTGTCAGTGTTTTAATCTTCCTGAGGACGGTGGGGGTGTTTTACAATTCACAGGGTGTATCTGACTGTGGGTCATGATATACACAGTGTGTCAGTGAGTTTGTTAATATTAATCTGTGTTCTCTGTCAGTGTGTTAATATTCCTGAGGACAGTGGGGATGTTTTACACTTCACAGGGTGTATCTGACTGTGGGTCATGATATACACAGTGTGTCAGTGAGTGTGTTAATATTAATCTGTGTTCTCTGTCAGTGTGTTAATATTCCTGAGGACAGTGGGGGTGTTTTACACTTCACAGGGTGTATCTGACTGTGTGTCATGATATACACAGTGTGTCAGTGAGTGTGTTAATATTAATCTGTGTTTTCTGTCAGTGTGTTAATATTCCTGAGGACAGTGGGAATGTTTTACACTTCACAGGGTTTATCTGACTGTGGGTCATGATATACACAGTGTGTCAGTGAGTGTGTTAATATTAATCTGTGTTCTCTGTCAGTGTGTTAATATTCCTGAGGACAGTGGGGGTGTTTTAGACTTCACAGGGTGTATCTGACTGTGGGTCATGATATACACAGTGTGTCAGTGAGTGTGTTAATATTAATCTGTGTTCTCTGTCAGTGTGTTAATATTACTGAGGACAGTGGGGGTGCTTTACACTTCACAGGGTGTATCTGACTGTGGATCATGATGTACACAGTGTGCCAGTGAGTGTGTTAATATTAATCTGTGTTCTCTGTCAGTGTGTTAATATTACTGAGGACAGTGGGGGTGTTTTACACTTTACAGGGTTTATCTGACTGTGAGTCATGATATACACAGTGTGTCAGTGAGTGTGTTAATATTAATCTGTGTACTCTGTCAGTGTGTTAATATTGCACAGGACAGTGGGGGTCTTTTACACTTCACAGGGTGTATCTGACTGTGAGTCATGAAAGACACAGTGTGTCAGTGAGTGTGTTAATATTAATCTGTGTTCTCTGTCAGTGTGTTAATATTACTGAGGACAGTGGGGGTGTTTTACACTTCACAGGGTTTATCTGACTGTGAGTCATGATATACACAGTGTGTCAGTGAGTGTGTTAATATTAATCTGTGTACTCTGTCAGTGTGTAAATATTGCTAAGGACAGTGGGGGTCTTTTACACTTCACAGGGTGTATCTGACTGTGAGTCATGATATACACAGTGTGTCAGTGAGTGTGTTAATATTAATCTGTGTTCTCTGTCAGTGTGTTAATATTCCTGAGGACAGTGGGGGTGTTTTACACGTCACAGGGTGTATCTGACTGTGAGTCATGATATACACAGTGTGTCAGTGAGTGTGTTAATATTAATCTGTGTTCTCTGTCAGTGTGTTAATATTGCTGAGGACAGTGGGGGTGTTTTACACTTCACAGGGTGTATCTGACTGTGGGTCATGATGTACACAGTGTGTCAGTGAGTGTGTTAATATTAATCTGTGTTCTCTGTCAGTGTGTTAATATTACTGAGGACAGTGGGGGTGTTTTACACTTCACAGGGTGTATCTGACTGTGGGTCATGATATACACAGTGTGTCAGTGAGTGTGTTAATATTAATCTGTGTTCTCTGTCAGTGTGTTAATATTACTGAGGACAGTGGGGGTGTTTTACACTTCACAGGGTGTATCTGACTGTGGGTCATTATATACACAGTGTGTCAGTGAGTGTGTTAATATTAATCTGTGTTCTCTGTCAGTGTGTTAATATTCCTGAGGACAGTGGGGGTGTTTTACACTTCACAGGGTGTATCTGACTGTGGGTCATGATGTACACAGTGTGTCAGTGAGTGTGTTAATATTAATCTGTGTTCTCTGTCAGTGTGTTAATATTCCTGAGGACAGTGGGGGTGTTTTACACTTCACAGGGTGTATCTGACTGTGGGTCATGATATACACAGTGTGTCAGTGAGTGTGTTAATATTAATCTGTGTTCTCTTTCAGTGTGTTAATATTTCTGAGGACAGTGGGGGTGTTTTACACTTCACAGCGTGTATCTGACTGTGCGTCATGATGTACACAGTGTGTCAGTGAGTGTGTTAATATTTATCTGTGTTCTCTGTCAGTGTGTTAATATTACTGAGGACAGTGGGGGTGTTTTACACTTCACAGGGTTTATCTGACTGTGGGTGATGATATACACAGTGTGTCAGTGAGTGTGTTAATATTAATCTGTGTTCTCTGTCAGTGTGTTAATATTACTGAGGACAGTGGGGGTGTTTTACACTTCACAGGGTTTATCTGACTGTGGGTCATGAGATACACAGTGTGTCAGTGAGTGTGTTAATATTAATCTGTGTTCTCTGTCAGTGTGTTAATATTACTGAGGACAGTGGGGATGTTTTACACTTCACAGGGTGCATCTGACTGTGGGTCATGATGTACACAGTGTGTCAGTGAGTGTGTTAATATTAATCTGTGTTCTCTGTCAGTGTGTTAATATTCCTGAGGACAGTGGGGGTGTTTTACACTTCACAGGGGGTATCTGACTGTGGGTCATGATATACACAGTGTGTCAGTGAGTGTGTTAATATTAATCTGTGTTCTCTGTCAGTGTGTTAATATTCCTGAGGACAGTGGGGGTGTTTTACTCTTCACAGGGTGTATCTAACTGTGGGTCATGATATACACAGTGTGTCAGTGAGTGTGTTAATATTAATCTGTGTTCTCTGTCAGTGTGTTAATATTACTGAGGACAGTGGGGGTGTTTTACACTTCACAGGGTGTATCTGACTGTGGGTCATGATATACACAGTGTGTCAGTGAGTGTGTTAATATTTATCTGTGTTCTCTGTCAGTGTTTTAATCTTCCTGAGGACAGTGGGGGTGTTTTACACTTCACAGGGTGTATCTGACTGTGGGTCATGATATACACAGTGTGTCAGTGAGTGTGTTAACATTAATCTGTGTTCTCTGTCAGTGTGTTAATATTCCTGAGGACAGTGGGGATGTTTTACACTTCACAAGGTGTATCTGACTGTGGGTCATGATACACACAGTGTGTCAGTGAGTGTGTTAATATTAATCTGTGTTCTCTGTCAGTGTGTTAATATTCCTGAGGACAGTGGGGGTGTTTTACACTTCACAGGGTGTATCTGACTGTGGGTCATGATATACACAGTGTGTCAGTGAGTGTGTTAACATTAATCTGTGTTCTCTGTCAGTGTGTTAATATTCCTGAGGACAGTGGGGATGTTTTACACTTCACAAGGTGTATCTGACTGTGGGTCATGATACACACAGTGTGTCAGTGAGTGTGTTAATATTAATCTGTGTTCTCTGTCAGCGTGTTAATATTCCTGAGGACAGTGGGGGTGTTTTACACTTCACAGGGTGTATCTGACTGTGGGTCATGATATACACAGTGTGTCAGTGAGTGTGTTAACATTAATCTGTGTTCTCTGTCAGTGTGTTAATATTCCTGAGGACAGTGGGGATGTTTTACACTTCACAAGGTGTATCTGACTGTGGGTCATGATACACACAGTGTGTCAGTGAGTGTGTTAATATTAATCTGTGTTCTCTGTCAGTGTGTTAATATTCCTGAGGACAGTGGGGGTGTTTTACACTTCACAGGGTGTATCTGACTGTGGGTCATGATGTACACAGTGTGTCAGTGAGTGTGTTAATATTAATCTGTGTTCTCTGTCAGTGTGCTAATATTACTGAGGACAGTGGGGGTGTTTTACACTTCACAGGGTGTATCTGACTGTGGGTCATGATATACACAGTGTGTCAGTGAGTGTGTTAATATTTATCTGTGTTCTCTGTCAGTGTTTTAATCTTCCTGAGGACAGTGGGGGTGTTTTACACTTCACAGGGTGTATCTGACTGTGGGTCATGATATACACAGTGTGTCAGTGAGTGTGTTAATATTAATCTGTGTTCTCTGTCAGTGTGTTAATATTCCTGAGGACAGTGGGGGTGTTTTACACTTAACAGGGTGTGTCTGACTGTGGGTCATGATATACACAGTGTGTCAGTGAGTGTGTTAATATTAATCTTTGTTCTCTGTCAGTGTGTTAATATTCCTGAGGACAGTGGGGGTGTTTTACACTTCACAAGGTGTATCTGACTGTGGGTCATGATATACACAGTGTGTCAGTGAGTGTGTTAATATTAATCTGTGTTCTCTGTCAGTGTGTTAATATTACTGAGGACAGTGGGGGTGTTTTATACTTCACAGGGTTTATCTGACTGTGGGTCATGATGTTCACAGTGTGTCAGTGAGTGTGTTAATATTAATCTGTGTTCTCTGTCAGTGTTTTAATCTTCCTGAGGACGGTGGGGGTGTTTTACAATTCACAGGGTGTATCTGACTGTGGGTCATGATATACACAGTGTGTCAGTGAGTGTGTTAATATTAATCTGTGTTCTCTGTCAGTGTGTTAATATTCCTGAGGACAGTGGGGGTGTTTTACACTTCACAGGGTGTATCTGACTGTGGGTCATGATATACACAGTGTTTCAGTGAGTGTGTTAATATTTATCTGTGTTCTCTGTCAGTGTGTTAATATTCCTGAGGACAGTGCAGGTGTTTTACACTTCACAGGGTGTATCTGACTGTGGGTCATGATATACACAGTGTGTCAGTGAGTGTGTTAATATTAATCTGTGTTCTCTGTCAGTGTGTTAATATTACTGAGGACAGTGGGGGTGTTTTACACTTCACAGGGTGTATCTGACTGTGGGTCATGATGTACACATTGTGTCAGTGAGTGTGTTAATATTAATCTGTGTTCTCTGTCAGTGTGTTAATATTCCTGTGGACAGTGGTGGTGTTTTACACTTCACAGGGTTTATCTGACTGTGGGTGATGATATACACAGTGTGTCAGTGAGTGTGTTAATATTAATCTGTGTTCTCTGTCAGTGTGTTAATATTCCTGAGGACAGTGGGGGTGTTTTACACTTCACAGGGTGTATCTGACTGTGGGTCATGATATACACAGTGTGTCAGTGAGTGTGTTAATATTAATCTGTGTTCTCTGTCAGTGTGTTAATATTCCTGAGGACAGTGGGGGTGTTTTAGACTTCACAGGGTGTATCTGACTGTTGGTCATGATATACACAGTGTGTCAGTGAGTGTGTTAATATTAATCTGTGTTCTCTGTCAGTGTGTTAATATTGCTGAGGACAGTGGGGGTGTTTTACACTTCACAGGGTGTATCTGACTGTGGGTCATGATGTACACAGTGTGTCAGTGAGTGTGTTAATATTAATCTGTGTTCTCTGTCAGTGTGTTAATATTACTGAGGACAGTGGGGGTGTTTTACACTTCACAGGGTGTATCTGACTGTGGGTCATGATATACACAGTGTGTCAGTGAGTGTGTTAATATTAATCTGTGTTCTCTGTCAGTGTGTTAATATTACTGAGGACAGTGGGGGTGTTTTACACTTCACAGGGTGTATCTGACTGTGGGTCATTATATACACAGTGTGTCAGTGAGTGTGTTAATATTAATCTGTGTTCTCTGTCAGTGTGTTAATATTCCTGAGGACAGTGGGGGTGTTTTACACTTCACAGGGTGTATCTGACTGTGGGTCATGATGTACACAGTGTGTCAGTGAGTGTGTTAATATTAATCTGTGTTCTCTGTCAGTGTGTTAATATTCCTGAGGACAGTGGGGGTGTTTTACACTTCACAGGGTGTATCTGACTGTGGGTCATGATATACACAGTGTGTCAGTGAGTGTGTTAATATTAATCTGTGTTCTCTTTCAGTGTGTTAATATTTCTGAGGACAGTGGGGGTGTTTTACACTTCACAGCGTGTATCTGACTGTGCGTCATGATGTACACAGTGTGTCAGTGAGTGTGTTAATATTTATCTGTGTTCTCTGTCAGTGTGTTAATATTACTGAGGACAGTGGGGGTGTTTTACACTTCACAGGGTTTATCTGACTGTGGGTGATGATATACACAGTGTGTCAGTGAGTGTGTTAATATTAATCTGTGTTCTCTGTCAGTGTGTTAATATTACTGAGGACAGTGGGGGTGTTTTACACTTCACAGGGTTTATCTGACTGTGGGTCATGAGATACACAGTGTGTCAGTGAGTGTGTTAATATTAATCTGTGTTCTCTGTCAGTGTGTTAATATTACTGAGGACAGTGGGGATGTTTTACACTTCACAGGGTGCATCTGACTGTGGGTCATGATGTACACAGTGTGTCAGTGAGTGTGTTAATATTAATCTGTGTTCTCTGTCAGTGTGTTAATATTCCTGAGGACAGTGGGGGTGTTTTACACTTCACAGGGGGTATCTGACTGTGGGTCATGATATACACAGTGTGTCAGTGAGTGTGTTAATATTAATCTGTGTTCTCTGTCAGTGTGTTAATATTCCTGAGGACAGTGGGGGTGTTTTACTCTTCACAGGGTGTATCTAACTGTGGGTCATGATATACACAGTGTGTCAGTGAGTGTGTTAATATTAATCTGTGTTCTCTGTCAGTGTGTTAATATTACTGAGGACAGTGGGGGTGTTTTACACTTCACAGGGTGTATCTGACTGTGGGTCATGATATACACAGTGTGTCAGTGAGTGTGTTAATATTTATCTGTGTTCTCTGTCAGTGTTTTAATCTTCCTGAGGACAGTGGGGGTGTTTTACACTTCACAGGGTGTATCTGACTGTGGGTCATGATATACACAGTGTGTCAGTGAGTGTGTTAACATTAATCTGTGTTCTCTGTCAGTGTGTTAATATTCCTGAGGACAGTGGGGATGTTTTACACTTCACAAGGTGTATCTGACTGTGGGTCATGATACACACAGTGTGTCAGTGAGTGTGTTAATATTAATCTGTGTTCTCTGTCAGTGTGTTAATATTCCTGAGGACAGTGGGGGTGTTTTACACTTCACAGGGTGTATCTGACTGTGGGTCATGATATACACAGTGTGTCAGTGAGTGTGTTAACATTAATCTGTGTTCTCTGTCAGTGTGTTAATATTCCTGAGGACAGTGGGGATGTTTTACACTTCACAAGGTGTATCTGACTGTGGGTCATGATACACACAGTGTGTCAGTGAGTGTGTTAATATTAATCTGTGTTCTCTGTCAGTGTGTTAATATTCCTGAGGACAGTGGGGGTGTTTTACACTTCACAGGGTGTATCTGACTGTGGGTCATGATATACACAGTGTGTCAGTGAGTGTGTTAACATTAATCTGTGTTCTCTGTCAGTGTGTTAATATTCCTGAGGACAGTGGGGATGTTTTACACTTCACAAGGTGTATCTGACTGTGGGTCATGATACACACAGTGTGTCAGTGAGTGTGTTAATATTAATCTGTGTTCTCTGTCAGTGTGTTAATATTCCTGAGGACAGTGGGGGTGTTTTACACTTCACAGGGTGTATCTGACTGTGGGTCATGATGTACACAGTGTGTCAGTGAGTGTGTTAATATTAATCTGTGTTCTCTGTCAGTGTGCTAATATTACTGAGGACAGTGGGGGTGTTTTACACTTCACAGGGTGTATCTGACTGTGGGTCATGATATACACAGTGTGTCAGTGAGTGTGTTAATATTTATCTGTGTTCTCTGTCAGTGTTTTAATCTTCCTGAGGACAGTGGGGGTGTTTTACACTTCACAGGGTGTATCTGACTGTGGGTCATGATATACACAGTGTGTCAGTGAGTGTGTTAATATTAATCTGTGTTCTCTGTCAGTGTGTTAATATTCCTGAGGACAGTGGGGGTGTTTTACACTTAACAGGGTGTGTCTGACTGTGGGTCATGATATACACAGTGTGTCAGTGAGTGTGTTAATATTAATCTTTGTTCTCTGTCAGTGTGTTAATATTCCTGAGGACAGTGGGGGTGTTTTACACTTCACAAGGTGTATCTGACTGTGGGTCATGATATACACAGTGTGTCAGTGAGTGTGTTAATATTAATCTGTGTTCTCTGTCAGTGTGTTAATATTACTGAGGACAGTGGGGGTGTTTTATACTTCACAGGGTTTATCTGACTGTGGGTCATGATGTTCACAGTGTGTCAGTGAGTGTGTTAATATTAATCTGTGTTCTCTGTCAGTGTTTTAATCTTCCTGAGGACGGTGGGGGTGTTTTACAATTCACAGGGTGTATCTGACTGTGGGTCATGATATACACAGTGTGTCAGTGAGTGTGTTAATATTAATCTGTGTTCTCTGTCAGTGTGTTAATATTCCTGAGGACAGTGGGGGTGTTTTACACTTCACAGGGTGTATCTGACTGTGGGTCATGATATACACAGTGTGTCAGTGAGTGTGTTAATATTTATCTGTGTTCTCTGTCAGTGTGTTAATATTCCTGAGGACAGTGCAGGTGTTTTACACTTCACAGGGTGTATCTGACTGTGGGTCATGATATACACAGTGTGTCAGTGAGTGTGTTAATATTAATCTGTGTTCTCTGTCAGTGTGTTAATATTACTGAGGACAGTGGGGGTGTTTTACACTTCACAGGGTGTATCTGACTGTGGGTCATGATGTACACATTGTGTCAGTGAGTGTGTTAATATTAATCTGTGTTCTCTGTCAGTGTGTTAATATTCCTGTGGACAGTGGTGGTGTTTTACACTTCACAGGGTTTATCTGACTGTGGGTGATGATATACACAGTGTGTCAGTGAGTGTGTTAATATTAATCTGTGTTCTCTGTCAGTGTGTTAATATTCCTGAGGACAGTGGGGGTGTTTTACACTTCACAGGGTGTATCTGACTGTGGGTCATGATATACACAGTGTGTCAGTGAGTGTGTTAATATTAATCTGTGTTCTCTGTCAGTGTGTTAATATTCCTGAGGACAGTGGGGGTGTTTTAGACTTCACAGGGTGTATCTGACTGTTGGTCATGATATACACAGTGTGTCAGTGAGTGTGTTAATATTTATCTGTGTTCTCTGTCAGTGTGTTAATATTGCTGAGGACAGTGGGGGTGTTTTACACTTCACAGGGTTTATCTGACTGTGGGTCATGATGTTCACAGTGTGTCAGTGAGTGTGTTAATATTAATCTGTGTTCTCTGTCTTTGTTTTAATCTTCCTGAGGACGGTGGGGGTCTTTTACACTTCACAGGGTGTATCTGACTGTGAGTCATGATATACACAGTGTGTCAGTGAGTTTGTTAATATTAATCTGTGTTCTCTGTCAGTGTGATAATATTACTGAGGACAGTGGGGGTGTTTTACACTTCACCGGGTGTATCTGACTGTGAGTCATGATATACACAGTGTGTCAGTGAGTTTGTTAATATTAATCTGTGTTCTCTGTCAGTGTGTTAATATTACTGAGGACAGTGGGAGTGTCTTACACTTCACAGGGTGTATCTGACTGTGGGTCATGATGTACACAGTGTGTCAGTGAGTGTGTTAATATTAATCTGTGTTCTCTGTCAGTGTGTTAATATTCCTGAGGACAGTGGGGATGTTTTACACTTCACAGGGTGTATCTGACTGTGGGTCATGATATACACAGTGTGTCAGTGAGTGTGTTAATATTAATCTGTGTTCTCTGTCAGTGTGTTAATATTACTGAGGACAGTGGGGGTGTTTTATACTTCACAGGGTTTATCTGACTGTGGGTCATGATGTTCACAGTGTGTCAGTGAGTGTGTTAATATTAATCTGTGTTCTCTGTCAGTGTTTTAATCTTCCTGAGGACGGTGGGGGTGTTTTACACTTCACAGGGTGTATCTGACTGTGGGTCATGATATACACAGTGTGTCAGTGAGTGTGTTAATATTAATCTGTGTTCTCTGTCAGTGTGTTAATATTCCTGAGGACAGTGGGGGTGTTTTACACTTCACAGGGTGTATCTGACTGTGGGTCATGATATACACAGTGT
This sequence comes from Heterodontus francisci, assembly GCF_036365525.1. Classification (NCBI taxonomy): domain Eukaryota; kingdom Metazoa; phylum Chordata; class Chondrichthyes; order Heterodontiformes; family Heterodontidae; genus Heterodontus; species Heterodontus francisci. The sequence continues at coordinate 990,432 of NW_027141353.1, forward strand.
GTCAGTGAGTGTGTTAATATTTATCTGTGTTCCCTGTCAGTGTGTTAATATTCCTGAGGACAGTGCGGGTGTTTTACACTTCACAGGGTGTATCTGACTGTGGGTCATGATATACACATTGTGTCAGTGAGTGTGTTAATATTAATCTGTGTTCTCTGTCAGTGTGTTAATATTACTGAGGACAGTGGGGGTGTTTTACACTTCACAGGGTGTATCTGACTGTGGGTCATGATGTACACATTGTGTCAGTGAGTGTGTTAATATTAATCTGTGTTCTCTGTCAGTGTGTTAATATTCCTGTGGACAGTGGGGGTGTTTTACACTTCACAGGGTTTATCTGACTGTGGGTGATGATATACACAGTGTGTCAGTGAGTGTGTTAATATTAATCTGTGTTCTCTGTCAGTGTGTTAATATTCCTGAGGACAGTGGGGGTGTTTTACACTTCACAGGGTGTATCTGACTGTGGGTCATGATATACACAGTGTGTCAGTGAGTGTGTTAATATTAATCTGTGTTCTCTGTCAGTGTCTTAATATTACTGAGGACAGTGGGGATGTTTTACACTTCACAGGGTGCATCTGACTGTGGGTCATGATGTACACAGTGTGTCAGTGAGTCTGTTAATATTAATCTGTGTTCTCTGTCAGTGTGTTAATATTCCTGAGGACAGTGGGGGTGTTTTACACTTCACAGGGTGTATCTAACTGTTGGTCATGATATACACAGTGTGTCAGTGAGTGTGTTAATATTTATCTGTGTTCTCTGTCAGTGTGTTAATATTGCTGAGGACAGTGGGGGTGTTTTACACTTCACAGGGTTTATCTGACTGTGGGTCATGATGTTCACAGTGTGTCAGTGAGTGTGTTAATATTAATCTGTGTTCTCTGTCAGTGTTTTAATCTTCCTGAGGACGGTGGGCGTCTTTTACACTTCACAGGGTGTATCTGACTGTGAGTCATGATATACACAGTGTGTCAGTGAGTTTGTTAATATTAATCTGTGTTCTCTGTCAGTGTGATAATATTACTGAGGACAGTGGGGGTGTTTTACACTTCACCGGGTGTATCTGACTGTGAGTCATGATATACACAGTGTGTCAGTGAGTTTGTTAATATTAATCTGTGTTCTCTGTCAGTGTGTTAATATTACTGAGGACAGTGGGAGTGTTTTACACTTCACAGGGTGTATCTGACTGTGGGTCATGATGTACACAGTGTGTCAGTGAGTGTGTTAATATTAATCTGTGTTCTCTGTCAGTGTGTTAATATTCCTGAGGACAGTGGGGATGTTTTACACTTCACAGGGTGTATCTGACTGTGGGTCATGATATACACAGTGTGTCAGTGAGTGTGTTAATATTAATCTGTGTTCTCTGTCAGTGTGTTAATATTCCTGAGGACAGTGGGGGTGTTTTACACTTCACAGGGTGTATCTGACTGTGGGTCATGATATACACAGTGTGTCAGTGAGTGTGTTAATATTAATCTGTGTTCTCTGTCAGTGTGTTAATATTCCTGAGGACAGTGGGAATGTTTTACACTTCACAGGGTTTATCTGACTGTGGGTCATGATATACACAGTGTGTCAGTGAGTGTGTTAATATTAATCTGTGTTCTCTGTCAGTGTGTTAATATTCCTGAGGACAGTGGGGGTGTTTTAGACTTCACAGGGTGTATCTGACTGTGGGTCATGATATACACAGTGTGTCAGTGAGTGTGTTAATATTAATCTGTGTTCTCTGTCAGTGTGTTAATATTACTGAGGACAGTGGGGGTGTTTTACACTTCACAGTGTGTATCTGCCTGTGGATCATGATGTACACAGTGTGTCAGTGAGTGTGTTAATATTAATCTGTGTTCTCTGTCAGTGTGTTAATATTACTGAGGACAGTGGGGGTGTTTTACACTTTACAGGGTTTATCTGACTGTGAGTCATGATATACACAGTGTGTCAGTGAGTGTGTTAATATTAATCTGTGTACTCTGTCAGTGTGTTAATATTGCTAAGGACAGTGGGGGTCTTTTACACTTCACAGGGTGTATCTGACTGTGAGTCATGAAAGACACAGTGTGTCAGTGAGTGTGTTAATATTAATCTGTGTTCTCTGTCAGTGTGTTAATATTACTGAGGACAGTGGGGGTGTTTTACACTTCACAGGGTTTATCTGACTGTGAGTCATGATATACACAGTGTGTCAGTGAGTGTGTTAATATTAATCTGTGTACTCTGTCAGTGTGTAAATATTGCTAAGGACAGTGGGGGTCTTTTACACTTCACAGGGTGTATCTGACTGTGAGTCATGATATACACAGAGTGTCAGTGAGTGTGTTAATATTAATCTGTGTTCTCTGTCAGTGTGTTAATATTCCTGAGGACAGTGGGGGTGTTTTACACTTCACAGGGTGTATCTGACTGTGAGTCATGATATACACAGTGTGTCAGTGAGTGTGTTAATATTAATCTGTGTTCTCTGTCAGTGTGTTAATAATGCTGAGGACAGTGGGGGTGTTTTACACTTCACAGGGTGTATCTGACTGTGGGTCATGATGTACACAGTGTGTCAGTGAGTGTGTTAATATTAATCTGTGTTCTCTGTCAGTGTGTTAATATTACTGAGGACAGTGGGGGTGTTTTACACTTCACAGGGTGTATCTGACTGTGGGTCATGATATACACAGTGTGTCAGTGAGTGTGTTAATATTAATCTGTGTTCTCTGTCAGTGTGTTAATATTACTGAGGACAGTGGGGGTGTTTTACACTTCACAGGGTGTATCTGACTGTGGGTCATGATATACACAGTGTGTCAGTGAGTGTGTTAATATTAATCTGTGTTCTCTGTCAGTGTGTTAATATTCCTGAGGACAGTGGGGGTGTTTTACACTTCACAGGGTGTATCTGACTGTGGGTCATGATGTACACAGTGTGTCAGTGAGTGTGTTAATATTAATCTGTGTTCTCTGTCAGTGTGTTAATATTCCTGAGGACAGTGGGGTTGTTTTACACTTCACAGGGTGTATCTGACTGTGGGTCATGATATACACAGTGTGTCAGTGAGTGTGTTAATATTAATCTGTGTTCTCTGTCAGTGTGTTAATATTTCTGAGGACAGTGGGGGTGTTTTACACTTCACAGGGTGTATCTGACTGTGGGTCATGATGTACACAGTGTGTCAGTGAGTGTGTTAATATTTATCTGTGTTCTCTGTCAGTGTGTTAATATTACTGAGGACAGTGGGGGTGTTTTACACTTCACAGGGTTTATCTGACTGTGGGTGATGATATACACAGTGTGTCAGTGAGTGTGTTAATATTAATCTGTGTTCTCTGTCAGTGTGTTAATATTACTGAGGACAGTGGGGGTGTTTTACACTTCACAGGCTTTATCTGACTGTGGGTCATGAGATACACAGTGTGTCAGTGAGTGTGTTAATATTAATCTGTGTTCTCTGTCAGTGTGTTAATATTACTGAGGACAGTGGGGATGTTTTACACTTCACAGGGTGCATCTGACTGTGGGTCATGATGTACACAGTGTGTCAGTGAGTGTGTTAATATTAATCTGTGTTCTCTGTCAGTGTGTTAATATTCCTGAGGACAGTGGGGGTGTTTTACACTTCACAGGGGGTATCTGACTGTGGGTCATGATATACACAGTGTGTCAGTGAGTGTGTTAATATTAATCTGTGTTCTCTGTCAGTGTGTTAATATTCCTGAGGACAGTGGGGGTGTTTTACTCTTCACAGGGTGTATCTAACTGTGGGTCATGATATACACAGTGTGTCAGTGAGTGTGTTAATATTAATCTGTGTTCTCTGTCAGTGTGTTAATATTCCTGAGGACAGTGGGGGTGTTTTAGACTTCACAGGGTGTATCTGACTGTGGGTCATGATATACACAGTGTGTCAGTGAGTGTGTTAATATTAATCTGTGTTCTCTGTCAGTGTGTTAATATTACTGAGGACAGTGGGGGTGTTTTACACTTCACAGGGTGTATCTGACTGTGGATCATGATGTACACAGTGTGTCAGTGAGTGTGTTAATATTAATCTGTGTTCTCTGTCAGTGTGTTAATATTACTGAGGACAGTGGGGGTGTTTTACACTTTACAGGGTTTATCTGACTGTGAGTCATGATATACACAGTGTGTCAGTGAGTGTGTTAATATTAATCTGTGTACTCTGTCAGTGTGTTAATATTGCTAAGGACAGTGGGGGTCTTTTACACTTCACAGGGTGTATCTGACTGTGAGTCATGAAAGACACAGTGTGTCAGTGAGTGTGTTAACATTAATCTGTGTTCTCTGTCAGTGTGTTAATATTACTGAGGACAGTGGGGGTGTTTTACACTTCACAGGGTTTATCTGACTGTGAGTCATGATATACACAGTGTGTCAGTGAGTGTGTTAATATTAATCTGTGTACTCTGTCAGTGTGTAAATATTGCTAAGGACAGTGGGGGTCTTTTACACTTCACAGGGTGTATCTGACTGTGAGTCATGATATACACAGAGTGTCAGTGAGTGTGTTAATATTAATCTGTGTTCTCTGTCAGTGTGTTAATATTCCTGAGGACAGTGGGGGTGTTTTACACTTCACAGGGTGTATCAGACTGTGAGTCATGATATACACAGTGTGTCAGTGAGTGTGTTAATATTAATCTGTGTTCTCTGTCAGTGTGTTAATATTGCTGAGGACAGTGGGGGTGTTTTACACTTCACAGGGTGTATCTGACTGTGGGTCATGATGTACACAGTGTGTCAGTGAGTGTGTTAATATTTATCTGTGTTCTCTGTCAGTGTGTTAATATTACTGAGGACAGTGGGGGTGTTTTACACTTCACAGGCTTTATCTGACTGTGGGTCATGAGATACACAGTGTGTCAGTGAGTGTGTTAATATTAATCTGTGTTCTCTGTCAGTGTGTTAATATTACTGAGGACAGTGGGGATGTTTTACACTTCACAGGGTGCATCTGACTGTGGGTCATGATGTACACAGTGTGTCAGTGAGTGTGTTAATATTAATCTGTGTTCTCTGTCAGTGTGTTAATATTCCTGAGGACAGTGGGGGTGTTTTACACTTCACAGGGGGTATCTGACTGTGGGTCATGATATACACAGTGTGTCAGTGAGTGTGTTAATATTAATCTGTGTTCTCTGTCAGTGTGTTAATATTCCTGAGGACAGTGGGGGTGTTTTACTCTTCACAGGGTGTATCTAACTGTGGGTCATGATATACACAGTGTGTCAGTGAGTGTGTTAATATTAATCTGTGTTCTCTGTCAGTGTGTTAATATTACTGAGGACAGTGGGGGTGTTTTACACTTCACAGGGTGTATCTGACTGTGGGTCATGATATACACAGTGTGTCAGTGAGTGTGTTAATATTAATCTGTGTTCTCTGTCAGTGTGTTAATATTGCTGAGGACAGTGGGGGTGTTTTACACTTCACAGGGTGTATCTGACTGTGGGTCATGATATACACAGTGTGTCAGTGAGTGTGTTAATATTAATCTGTGTTCTCTGTCAGTGTGTTAATATTACTGAGGACAGTGGGGGTGTTTTACACTTCACAGGGTGTATCTGACTGTGGGTCATGATATACACAGTGTGTCAGTGAGTGTGTTAATATTTATCTGTGTTCTCTGTCAGTGTGTTAATATTGCTGAGGACAGTGGGGGTGTTTTACACTTCACAGGGTTTATCTGACTGTGGGTCGTGATGTTCACAGTGTGTCAGTGAGTGTGTTAATATTAATCTGTGTTCTCTGTCAGTGTTTTAATCTTCCTGAGGACGGTGGGGGTGTTTTACACTTCACAGGGTGTATCTGACTGTGGGTCATGATGTACACAGTGTGTCAGTGAGTGTGTTAATATTAATCTGTGTTCTCTGTCAGTGTGTTAATATTTCTGAGGACAGTGGGGGTGTTTTACACTTCACAGGGTGTATCTGACTGTGGGTCATGATGTACACAGTGTGTCAGTGAGTGTGTTAATATTTATCTGTGTTCTCTGTCAGTGTGTTAATATTACTGAGGACAGTGGGGGTGTTTTACACTTCACAGGGTTTATCTGACTGTGGGTGATGATATACACAGTGTGTCAGTGAGTGTGTTAATATTAATCTGTGTTCTCTGTCAGTGTGTTAATATTACTGAGGACAGTGGGGGTGTTTTACACTTCACAGGCTTTATCTGACTGTGGGTCATGAGATACACAGTGTGTCAGTGAGTGTGTTAATATTAATCTGTGTTCTCTGTCAGTGTGTTAATATTACTGAGGACAGTGGGGATGTTTTACACTTCACAGGGTGCATCTGACTGTGGGTCATGATGTACACAGTGTGTCAGTGAGTGTGTTAATATTAATCTGTGTTCTCTGTCAGTGTGTTAATATTCCTGAGGACAGTGGGGGTGTTTTACACTTCACAGGGGGTATCTGACTGTGGGTCATGATATACACAGTGTGTCAGTGAGTGTGTTAATATTAATCTGTGTTCTCTGTCAGTGTGTTAATATTCCTGAGGACAGTGGGGGTGTTTTACTCTTCACAGGGTGTATCTAACTGTGGGTCATGATATACACAGTGTGTCAGTGAGTGTGTTAATATTAATCTGTGTTCTCTGTCAGTGTGTTAATATTACTGAGGACAGTGGGGGTGTTTTACACTTCACAGGGTGTATCTGACTGTGGGTCATGATATACACAGTGTGTCAGTGAGTGTGTTAATATTAATCTGTGTTCTCTGTCAGTGTGTTAATATTGCTGAGGACAGTGGGGGTGTTTTACACTTCACAGGGTGTATCTGACTGTGGGTCATGATATACACAGTGTGTCAGTGAGTGTGTTAATATTAATCTGTGTTCTCTGTCAGTGTGTTAATATTACTGAGGACAGTGGGGGTGTTTTACACTTCACAGGGTGTATCTGACTGTGGGTCATGATATACACAGTGTGTCAGTGAGTGTGTTAATATTTATCTGTGTTCTCTGTCAGTGTGTTAATATTGCTGAGGACAGTGGGGGTGTTTTACACTTCACAGGGTTTATCTGACTGTGGGTCGTGATGTTCACAGTGTGTCAGTGAGTGTGTTAATATTAATCTGTGTTCTCTGTCAGTGTTTTAATCTTCCTGAGGACGGTGGGGGTGTTTTACACTTCACAGGGTGTATCTGACTGTGGGTCATGATGTACACAGTGTGTCAGTGAGTGTGTTAATATTAATCTGTGTTCTCTGTCAGTGTGTTAATATTCCTGAGGACAGTGGGGGTGTTTTACACTTCACAGGGTGTATCTGACTCTGGGTCATGATATACACAGTGTGTCAGTGAGTGTGTTAATATTAATCTGTGTTCTCTGTCAGTGTGTTAATATTACTGAGGACAGTGGGGATGTTTTACACTTCACAGGGTGCATCTGACTGTGGGTCATGATGTACACAGTGTGTCAGTGAGTGTGTTAATATTAATCTGTGTTCTCTGTCAGTGTGTTAATATTCCTGAGGACAGTGGGGGTGTTTTACACTTCACAGGGGGTATCTGACTGTGGGTCATGATATACACAGTGTGTCAGTGAGTGTGTTAATATTAATCTGTGTTCTCTGTCAGTGTGTTAATATTCCTGAGGACAGTGGGGGTGTTTTACTCTTCACAGGGTGTATCTAACTGTGGGTCATGATATACACAGTGTGTCAGTGAGTGTGTTAATATTAATCTGTGTTCTCTGTCAGTGTGTTAATATTACTGAGGACAGTGGGGGTGTTTTAGACTTCACAGGGTGTATCTGACTGTTGGTCATGATATACACTGTGTGTCAGTGAGTGTGTTAATATTAATCTGTGTTCTCTGTCAGTGTGTTAATATTGCTGAGGACAGTGGGGGTGTTTTACACTTCACAGGGTGTATCTGACTGTGGGTCATGATATACACAGTGTGTCAGTGAGTGTGTTAATATTAATCTGTGTTCTCTGTCAGTGTGTTAATATTACTGAGGACAGTGGGGGTGTTTTACACTTCACAGGGTGTATCTGACTGTGGGTCATGATATACACAGTGTGTCAGTGAGTGTGTTAATATTTATCTGTGTTCTCTGTCAGTGTGTTAATATTGCTGAGGACAGTGGGGGTGTTTTACACTTCACAGGGTTTATCTGACTGTGGGTCGTGATGTTCACAGTGTGCCAGTGAGTGTGTTAATATTAATCTGTGTTCTCTGTCAGTGTTTTAATCTTCCTGAGGACGGTGGGGGTGTTTTACACTTCACAGGGTGTATCTGACTGTGGGTCATGATGTACACAGTGTGTCAGTGAGTGTGTTAATATTAATCTGTGTTCTCTGTCAGTGTGTTAATATTCCTGAGGACAGTGGGGGTGTTTTACACTTCACAGGGTGTATCTGACTCTGGGTCATGATATACACAGTGTGTCAGTGAGTCTGTTAATATTAATCTGTGTTCTCTGTCAGTGTGTTAATATTCCTGAGGACAGTGGGGGTGTTTTACACTTCACAGGGTGTATCTGACTGTGGGTCGTGATATACACAGTGTGTCAGTGAGTGTGTTAATATTAATCTGTGTTCTCTGTCAGTGTGTTCATATTACTGAGGACAGTGGGGGTGTTTTACACTTCACAGGGTGTATCTGACTGTGGGTCATGATATACACAGTGTGTCAGTGAGTGTGTTAATATTAATCTGTGTTCTCTGTCAGTGTGTTAATATTCCTGAGGACAGTGGGGATGTTTTACACTTCACAGGGTGTATCTGACTGTGGGTCATGATATACACAGTGTGTCAGTGAGTGTGTTAATATTAATCTGTGTTCTCTGTCAGTGTGTTAATATTACTGAGGACAGTGGGGGTGTTTTACACTTCACAGGGTGTATCTGACTGTGGGTCATGATATACACAGTGTGTCAGTGAGTGTGTTAATATTAATCTGTGTTCTCTGTCAGTGTGTTAATATTACTGAGGACAGTGGGGGTGTTTTACACTTTACAGGGTGTATCTGACTGTGGGTCATGATGTACACAGTGTGTCAGTGAGTGTGTTAATATTAATCTGTGTTCTCTGTCAGTGTGTTAATATTACTGAGGACAGTGGGGGTGTTTTACACTTCACAGGGTGTATCTGACTGTGGGTCATGATATACACAGTGTGTCAGTGAGTGTGTTAATATTAATCTGTGTTCTCTGTCAGTGTGTTAATATTACTGAGGACAGTGGTGGTGTTTTACACTTCACAGGGTGTATCTGACTGTGGGTCATGATATACACAGTGTGTCAGTGAGTGTGTTAATATTAATCTGTGTTCTCTGTCAGTGTGTTAATATTCCTGAGGACAGTGGGGGTGTTTTACACTTCACAGGGTGTATCTGACTGTGGGTCATGATGTACACAGTGTGTCAGTGAGTGTGTTAATATTAATCTGTGTTCTCTGTCAGTTTGTTAATATTACCGAGGACAGTGGGGTGTTTTACACTTCACAGGGTGTATCTGACTGTGGGTCATGATATACACAGTGTGTCAGTGAGTGTGTTAATATTAATCTGTGTTCTCTATCAGTGTGTTAATATTGCTGAGGACAGTGGGAATGTTTTACACTTCACAGGGTGTATCTGACTGTGGGTCATGATATACACAGTGTGTCAGTGAGTGTGTTAATATTAATCTGTGTTCTCTGTCAGTGTGTTAATATTGCTGAGGACAGTGGGAATGTTTTACACTTCGCAGGGTGTATCTGACTGTGGGTCATGATATACACAGTGTGTCAGTGAGTGTGTTAATATTAATCTGTGTTCTCTGTCAGTGTGTTAATATTGCTGAGGACAGTGGGGGTGTTTTACACTTCACAGGGTGTATCTGACTGTGGGTCATGAAATACACTGTGTGTCAGTGAGTGTGTTAATATTAATCTGTGTTCTCTGTCAGTGTGTTAATATTACTGAGGACAGTGGGGGTGTTTTACACTTCACAGGGTGTATCTGACTGTGGGTCATGATATACACAGTGTGTCAGTGAGTGTGTTAATATTAATCTGTGTCCTCTGTCAGTGTGTTAATATTACTGAGGACAGTGGGGGTGTTTTAAACTTCACAGGCTGTATCTGACTGTGGGTCATGATATACACAGTGTGTCAGTGAGTGTGTTAATATTAATCTGTGTTCTCTGTCAGTGTGTTAATATTGCTGAGGACAGTGGGGGTGTTTTACACTACACAGGGTGTATCTGACTGTGGATCATGATGTACACAGTGTGTCAGTGAGTGTGTTAATATTAATCTGTGTTCTCTGTCAGTGTGTTAATATTACTGAGGACAGTGGGGATGTTTTACACTTCACAGGGTGTATCTGACTGTGGGTCATGACATACACAGTGTGTCAGTGAGTGTGTTAATATTAATCTGTGTTCTCTGTCAGTGTGTTAATATTCCGGAGGACAGTGGGGGTGTTTTACACTTCACAGGGTGTATCTGACTGTGGGTCATGATGTACGCAGTGTGTCAGTGAGTGTGTTAATATTAATCTGTGTTCTCTGTCAGTGTGTTAATATTACTGAGGACAGTGGGGGTGTTTTACACTTCACAGGGTGTATCTGACTGTGGGTCATGATGTACACAGTGTGTCAGTGAGTGTGTTAATATTAATCTGTGTTCTCTGTCAGTGTGTTAATATTCCTGAGGACAGTGGGGGTGTTTTACACTTCACAGGGTTTATCTGACTGTGGGTGATGATGTACACAGTGTGTCAGTGAGTGTGTTAATATTAATCTGTGTTCTCTGTCAGTGTGTTAATATTGCTAAGGACAGTGGGGATGTTTTACACTTCACCGGGTGTATCTGACTTTGGGTCATGATATACACAGTGTGTCAGTGAGTGTGTTAATATTAATCTGTGTTCTCTGTCAGTGTGTTAATATTCCTGAGGAAAGTGGAGGTGTTTTACACTTCACAGGGTGTATCTGACTGTGGGTCATGATTTACACAGTGTGTCAGTGAGTGTGTTAATATTAATCTGTGTTCTCTGTCAGTGTGTTAATATTACTGAGGACAGTGGGGGTGTTTTACACTTCACAGGGTTTATCTGACTGTGGGTCATGATGTTCACAGTGTGTCAGTGAGTGTGTTAATATTAATCTGTGTTCTCTGTCAGTGTTTTAATATTACTGAGGACGGTGGGGGTGTTTTACACTTCACAGGGTGTATCTGACTGTGGGTCATGATATACACAGTGTGTCAGTGAGTGTGTTAATATTAATCTGTGTTCTCTGTCAGTGTGTTAATATTACTGACGACAGTGGGGGTGTTTTACACTTCACAGGGTGTATCTGACTGTGGGTCATGATGTACACAGTGTGTCAGTGAGTGTGTTAATATTAATCTGTGTTCTCTGTCAGTGTGTTAATATTACTGAGGACAGTGGGGGTGTTTTACACTTCACCGGGTGTATCTGACTGTGAGTCATGATATACACAGTGTGTCAGTGAGTGTGTTAATATTAATCTGTGTTCTCTGTCAGTGTGTTAATATTGCTAAGGACAGTGGGGGTGTTTTACACTTCACAGGGTGTATCTGGCTGTGGGTCATGATGTACACAGTGTGTCAGTGAGTGTGTTAATATTAATCTGTGTTCTCTGTCAGTGTGTTAATATTACTGAGGACAGTGGGGGTGTTTTACACTTCACCGGGTGTATCTGACTGTGAGTCATGATGTACACAGTGTGTCAATGAGTGTGTTAATATTAATCTGTGTTCTCTGTCAGTGTGTTAATATTACTGAGGACAGAGGGGGTGTTTTACACTTCACCGGGTGTATCTGACTGTGGGTCATGATGTACACAGTGTGTCAGTGAGTGTGTTAATATTAATCTGTGTTCTCTGTCAGTGTGTTAATATTACTGAGGACAGTGGGGGTGTTTTACACTTCACAGGGTGTATCTGACTGTGGGTCATGATATACGCAGTGTGTCAGTGAGTGTGTTAATATTAATCTGTGTTCTCTGTCAGTGTGTTAATATTCCTGAGGACAGTGGGGGTGTTTTACACTTCACAGGGTGTATCTGACTGTGGTTCATGATATACACAGTGTGTCAGTGAGTGTGTTAATATTAATCTGTGTTCTCTGTCAGTGTGTTAATATTCCTGAGGACAGTGGGGTGTTTTACACTTCACAGGGTGTATCTGACTGTGGGTCATGATATACACAGTGTGTCAGTGAGTGTGTTAATATTAATCTGTGTTCTCTGTCAGTGTGTTAATATTACTGAGGACAGTGGGGATGTTTTACACTTCACAGGGTGCATCTAACTGTGGGTCATGATATACACAGTGTGTCAGTGAGTGTGTTAATATTAATCTGTGTTCTCTGTCAGTGTGTTAATATTACTGAGGACAGTGGGGGTGTTTTACACTTCACAGGGTGTATCTGACTGTGGGTCATGATATACACAGTGTGTCAGTGAGTGTGTTAATATTAATCTGTGTTCTCTCTCAGTGTGTTAATATTCCTGAGGACAGTGGGGGTGTTTTACACTTCACAGGGTGTTTGTGACTGTGGGTCATGATATACACAGTGTGTCAGTGAGTGTGTTAATATTAATCTGTGTTCTCTGTCAGTGTGTTAATATTCCTGAGGACAGTGGGGGTGTTTTACACTTCACAGGGTGTATCTGACTGTGGGTCATGATGTACACAGTATGTCAGTGAGTGTGTTAATATTAATCTGTGTTCTCTGTCAGTGTGTTAATATTACTGAGGACAGTGGGGGTGTTTTACACTTCACAGGGTGTATCTGACTGTGGGTCATGATGTACACAGTGTGTCAGTGAGTGTGTTAATATTAATCTGTGTTCTCTGTCAGTGTGTTAATATTACTGAGGACAGTGGGGGTGTTTTACACTTCACCGGGTGTATCTGACTGTGAGTCATGATATACACAGTGTGTCAGTGAGTGTGTTAATATTAATCTGTGTTCTCTGTCAGTGTGTTAATATTGCTAAGGACAGTGGGGGTGTTTTACACTTCACAGGGTGTATCTGGCTGTGGGTCATGATGTACACAGTGTGTCAGTGAGTGTGTTAATATTAATCTGTGTTCTCTGTCAGTGTGTTAATATTACTGAGGACAGTGGGGGTGTTTTACACTTCACCGGGTGTATCTGACTGTGAGTCATGATGTACACAGTGTGTCAATGAGTGTGTTAATATTAATCTGTGTTCTCTGTCAGTGTGTTAATATTACTGAGGACAGAGGGGGTGTTTTACACTTCACCGGGTGTATCTGACTGTGGGTCATGATGTACACAGTGTGTCAGTGAGTGTGTTAATATTAATCTGTGTTCTCTGTCAGTGTGTTAATATTACTGAGGACAGTGGGGGTGTTTTACACTTCACAGGGTGTATCTGACTGTGGGTCATGATATACGCAGTGTGTCAGTGAGTGTGTTAATATTAATCTGTGTTCTCTGTCAGTGTGTTAATATTCCTGAGGACAGTGGGGGTGTTTTACACTTCACAGGGTGTATCTGACTGTGGTTCATGATATACACAGTGTGTCAGTGAGTGTGTTAATATTAATCTGTGTTCTCTGTCAGTGTGTTAATATTCCTGAGGACAGTGGGGTGTTTTACACTTCACAGGGTGTATCTGACTGTGGGTCATGATATACACAGTGTGTCAGTGAGTGTGTTAATATTAATCTGTGTTCTCTGTCAGTGTGTTAATATTACTGAGGACAGTGGGGATGTTTTACACTTCACAGGGTGCATCTAACTGTGGGTCATGATATACACAGTGTGTCAGTGAGTGTGTTAATATTAATCTGTGTTCTCTGTCAGTGTGTTAATATTACTGAGGACAGTGGGGGTGTTTTACACTTCACAGGGTGTATCTGACTGTGGGTCATGATATACACAGTGTGTCAGTGAGTGTGTTAATATTAATCTGTGTTCTCTCTCAGTGTGTTAATATTCCTGAGGACAGTGGGGGTGTTTTACACTTCACAGGGTGTTTGTGACTGTGGGTCATGATATACACAGTGTGTCAGTGAGTGTGTTAATATTAATCTGTGTTCTCTGTCAGTGTGTTAATATTCCTGAGGACAGTGGGGGTGTTTTACACTTCACAGGGTGTATCTGACTGTGGGTCATGATGTACACAGTATGTCAGTGAGTGTGTTAATATTAATCTGTGTTCTCTGTCAGTGTGTTAATATTACTGAGGACAGTGGGGGTGTTTTACACTTCACAGGGTGTATCTGACTGTGGGTCATGATGTACACAGTGTGTCAGTGAGTGTGTTAATATTAATCTGTGTTCTCTGTCCGTGTGTTAATATTACTGAGGACAGTGGGGGTGTTTTACACTTCACAGGGTGAATCTGACTGTGGGTCATGATATACACAGTGTGTCAGTGAGTGTGTTAATATTAATCTGTGTTCTCTGTCAGTGTGTTAATATTACTGAGGACAGTGGGGGTGTTTTACACTTCACAGGGTGTATCTGACTGTGGGTCATGATGTACACAGTGTGTCAGTGAGTGTGTTAATATTAATCTGTGTTCTCTGTCAGTGTGTTAATATTACTGAGGACAGTGGGGGTGTTTTACACTTCACAGGGTGTATCTGACTGTGGGTCATGATATACACAGTGTGTCAGTGAGTGTGTTAATATTAATCTGTGTTCTCTCTCAGTGTGTTAATATTCCTGAGGACAGTGGGGGTGTTTTACACTTCACAGGGTGTTTGTGACTGTGGGTCATGATATACACAGTGTGTCAGTGAGTGTGTTAATATTAATCTGTGTTCTCTGTCAGTGTGTTAATATTCCTGAGGACAGTGGGGGTGTTTTACACTTCACAGGGTGTATCTGACTGTGGGTCATGATGTACACAGTATGTCAGTGAGTGTGTTAATATTAATCTGTGTTCTCTGTCAGTGTGTTAATATTACTGAGGACAGTGGGGGTGTTTTACACTTCACAGGGTGTATCTGACTGTGGGTCATGATGTACACAGTGTGTCAGTGAGTGTGTTAATATTAATCTGTGTTCTCTGTCAGTGTGTTAATATTACTGAGGACAGTGGGGGTGTTTTACACTTCACCGGGTGTATCTGACTGTGAGTCATGATATACACAGTGTGTCAGTGAGTGTGTTAATATTAATCTGTGTTCTCTGTCAGTGTGTTAATATTGCTAAGGACAGTGGGGGTGTTTTACACTTCACAGGGTGTATCTGGCTGTGGGTCATGATGTACACAGTGTGTCAGTGAGTGTGTTAATATTAATCTGTGTTCTCTGTCAGTGTGTTAATATTACTGAGGACAGTGGGGGTGTTTTACACTTCACCGGGTGTATCTGACTGTGAGTCATGATGTACACAGTGTGTCAATGAGTGTGTTAATATTAATCTGTGTTCTCTGTCAGTGTGTTAATATTACTGAGGACAGAGGGGGTGTTTTACACTTCACCGGGTGTATCTGACTGTGGGTCATGATGTACACAGTGTGTCAGTGAGTGTGTTAATATTAATCTGTGTTCTCTGTCAGTGTGTTAATATTACTGAGGACAGTGGGGGTGTTTTACACTTCACAGGGTGTATCTGACTGTGGGTCATGATATACGCAGTGTGTCAGTGAGTGTGTTAATATTAATCTGTGTTCTCTGTCAGTGTGTTAATATTCCTGAGGACAGTGGGGGTGTTTTACACTTCACAGGGTGTATCTGACTGTGGTTCATGATATACACAGTGTGTCAGTGAGTGTGTTAATATTAATCTGTGTTCTCTGTCAGTGTGTTAATATTCCTGAGGACAGTGGGGTGTTTTACACTTCACAGGGTGTATCTGACTGTGGGTCATGATATACACAGTGTGTCAGTGAGTGTGTTAATATTAATCTGTGTTCTCTGTCAGTGTGTTAATATTACTGAGGACAGTGGGGATGTTTTACACTTCACAGGGTGCATCTAACTGTGGGTCATGATATACACAGTGTGTCAGTGAGTGTGTTAATATTAATCTGTGTTCTCTGTCAGTGTGTTAATATTACTGAGGACAGTGGGGGTGTTTTACACTTCACAGGGTGTATCTGACTGTGGGTCATGATATACACAGTGTGTCAGTGAGTGTGTTAATATTAATCTGTGTTCTCTCTCAGTGTGTTAATATTCCTGAGGACAGTGGGGGTGTTTTACACTTCACAGGGTGTTTGTGACTGTGGGTCATGATATACACAGTGTGTCAGTGAGTGTGTTAATATTAATCTGTGTTCTCTGTCAGTGTGTTAATATTCCTGAGGACAGTGGGGGTGTTTTACACTTCACAGGGTGTATCTGACTGTGGGTCATGATGTACACAGTATGTCAGTGAGTGTGTTAATATTAATCTGTGTTCTCTGTCAGTGTGTTAATATTACTGAGGACAGTGGGGGTGTTTTACACTTCACAGGGTGTATCTGACTGTGGGTCATGATGTACACAGTGTGTCAGTGAGTGTGTTAATATTAATCTGTGTTCTCTGTCCGTGTGTTAATATTACTGAGGACAGTGGGGGTGTTTTACACTTCACAGGGTGAATCTGACTGTGGGTCATGATATACACAGTGTGTCAGTGAGTGTGTTAATATTAATCTGTGTTCTCTGTCAGTGTGTTAATATTACTGAGGACAGTGGGGGTGTTTTACACTTCACAGGGTGTATCTGACTGTGGGTCATGATGTACACAGTGTGTCAGTGAGAGTGTTAATATTAATCTGTGTTCTCTGTCAGTGTGTTAATATTCCTGAGGACAGTGGGGGTGTTTTACACTTCACAGGGTTTATCTGACTGTGGGTCATGATGTACACAGTGTGTCAGTGAGTGTGTTAATATTAATCTGTGTTCTCTGTCAGTGTGTTAATATTACTGAGGACAGTGGGGGTGTTTTACACTTCACAGGGTGAATCTGACTGTGGGTCATGATATACACAGTGTGTCAGTGAGTGTGTTAATATTAATCTGTGTTCTCTGTCAGTGTGTTAATATTACTGAGGACAGTGGGGGTGTTTTACACTTCACAGGGTGTATCTGACTGTGGGTCATGATGTACACAGTGTGTCAGTGAGAGTGTTAATATTAATCTGTGTTCTCTGTCAGTGTGTTAATATTCCTGAGGACAGTGGGGGTGTTTTACACTTCACAGGGTTTATCTGACTGTGGGTCATGATGTACACAGTGTGTCAGTGAGTGTGTTAATATTAATCTGTGTTCTCTGTCAGTGTGTTAATATTACTGAGGACAGTGGGGGTGTTTTACACTTCACAGGGTGTATCTGACTGAGGGTCATGATATACACAGTGTGTCAGTGAGTGTGTTAATATTAATCTGTGTTCTCTGTCAGGGTGTTAATATTCCTGAGGACAGGGGAGGTGTTTTACACTTCACAGGGTGTATCTGACTGTGGGTCATGATGTACACAGTGTGTCAGTGAGTGTGTTAATATTAATCTGTGTTCTCTGTCAGTGTGTTAATATTCCTGAGGACAGTGGGGGTGTTTTACACTTCACAGAGTGTATCTGACTGTGGGTCATGATATACACAGTGTGTCTGTGAGTGTGTTAATATTAATCTGTGTTCTCTGTCAGTGTGTTAATATTACTGAGGACAGTGGGGGTGTTTTACACTTCACAGGGTGTATCTGGCTGTGGGTCATGATGTACACAGTGTGTCAGTGAGTGTGTTAATATTAATCTGTGTTCTCTGTCAGTGTGTTAATATTACTGAGGACAGTGGGGGTGTTTTACACTTCACCGGGTGTATCTGACTGTGAGTCATGATGTACACAGTGTGTCAGTGAGTGTGTTAATATTAATCTGTGTTCTCTGTCAGTGTGTTAATATTACTGAGGACAGAGGGTGTGTTTTACACTTCACCGGGTGTATCTGACTGTGGCTCATGATGTACACAGTGTGTCAGTGAGTGTGTTAATATTAATCTGTGTTCTCTGTCAGTGTGTTAATATTACTGAGGACAGTGGGGGTGTTTTACACTTCACAGGGTGTATCTGACTGTGGGTCATGATATACGCAGTGTGTCAGTGAGTGTGTTAATATTAATCTGTGTTCTCTGTCAGTGTGTTAATATTCCTGAGGACAGTGGGGGTGTTTTACACTTCACAGGGTGTATCTGACTGTGGTTCATGATATACACAGTGTGTCAGTGAGTGTGTTAATATTAATCTGTGTTCTCTGTCAGTGTGTTAATATTCCTGAGGACAGTGGGGTGTTTTACACTTCACAGGGTGTATCTGACTGTGGGTCATGATATACACAGTGTGTCAGTGAGTGTGTTAATATTAATCTGTGTTCTCTGTCAGTGTGTTAATATTACTGAGGACAGTGGGGATGTTTTACACTTCACAGGGTGCATCTAACTGTGGGTCATGATATACACAGTGTGTCAGTGAGTGTGTTAATATTAATCTGTGTTCTCTGTCAGTGTGTTAATATTACTGAGGACAGTGGGGGTGTTTTACACTTCACAGGGTGTATCTGACTGTGGGTCATGATATACACAGTGTGTCAGTGAGTGTGTTAATATTAATCTGTGTCCTCTGTCAGTGTGTTAATATTACTCAGGACAGTGGGGGTGTTTTACACTTCACAGGGTGTATGTGACTGTGGGTCATGATATACACAGTGTGTCAGTGAGTGTGTTAATATTAATCTGTGTTCTCTGTCAGTGTGTTAATATTCCTGAGGACAGTGGGGGTGTTTTACACTTCACAGGGTGTATCTGACTGTGGGTCATGATGTACACAGTGTGTCAGTGAGTGTGTTAATATTAATCTGTGTTCTCTATCAGTGTGTTAATATTACTGAGGACCGTGGGGGTGTTTTACACTTCACAGGGTGTATCTGACTGTGGGTCATGATGTACACAGTGTGTCAGTGAGTGTGTTAATATTAATCTGTGTTCTCTGTCAGTGTGTTAATATTACTGAGGACAGTGGGGGTGTTTTACACTTCACAGGGTGTATCTGACTGTCGGTCATGATATACACAGTGTGTCAGTGAGTGTGTTAATATTAATCTGTGTTCTCTGTCAGTGTGTTAATATTACTGAGGACAGTGGGGGTGTTTTACACTTCTCAGGGTGTATCTGACTGTGGGTCATGATGTACACAGTGTGTCAGTGAGAGTGTTAATATTAATCTGTGTTCTCTGTCAGTGTGTTAATATTCCTGAGGACAGTGGGGGTGTTTTACACTTCACAGGGTTTATCTGACTGTGGGTCATGATGTACACAGTGTGTCAGTGAGTGTGTTAATATTAATCTGTGTACTCTGTCAGTGTGTTAATATTACTGAGGACAGTGGGGGTGTTTTACACTTCACAGGGTGCATCTGACTGTGGGTCATGATATACACAGTGTGTCAGTGAGTGTGTTAATATTAATCTGTGTTCTCTGTCAGGGTGTTAATATTCCTGAGGACAGTGGAGGTGTTTTACACTTCACAGGGTGTATCTGACTGTGGGTCATGATTTACACAGTGTGTCAGTGAGTGTGTTAATATTAATCTGTGTTCTCTGTCAGTGTGTTAATATTGCTGAGGAAAGTGGGGGTGTTTTACACTTCACAGGGTTTATCTGACTGTGGGTCATGATGTACACAGTGTGTCAGTGAGTGTGTTAATATTAATCTGTGTTCTCTGTCAGTGTTTTAATCTTCCTGAGGACGGTGGGGGTGTTTTACACTTCACAGGGTGTATCTGACTGTGGGTCATGATATACACAGTGTGTCAGTGAGTGTGTTAATATTAATCTGTGTTCTCTGTCAGTGTGTTAATATTACTGAGGACAGTGGGGGTGTTTTACACTTCACAGGGTTTATCTGACTGTGGGTCATGATGTACATAGTGTGTCAGTGAGTGTGTTAATATTAATCTGTGTACTCTGTCAGTGCGTTAATATTACTGAGGACAGTGGGGGTGTTTTACACTTCACAGGGTGTATCTGACTCTGGGTCAATACATACACAGTGAGTCAGTGAGTGTGTTAATATTAATCTGTGTTCTCTGTCAGTGTGTTAATATTACTGAGGACAGTGGGGGTGTTTTACACTTCACAGGGTGTATCTGACTGTGGGTCATGATATACACAGTGTGTCAGTGAGTGTGTTAATATTAATCTGTGTTCTCTGTCAGTGTGTTAATATTACTGAGGACAGTGGGGGTGTTTTACACTTCACAGGGTGTATCTGACTGTGGGTCATGATATACACAGTGTGTCAGTGAGTGTGTTAATATTAATCTGTGTTCTCTGTCAGTGTGTTAATATTCCTGAGGACAGTGGGGATGTTTTACACTTCACCGGGTGTATCTGACTGTGGGTCATGATGTACACAGTGTGTCAGTGAGTGTGTTAATATTAATCTGTGTTCTCTGTCAGTGTGTTAATATTCCTGAGGACAGTGGGGGTGTTTTACACTTCACCGGGTGTATCTGACTGTGGGTCATGATATACACAGTGTGTCAGTGAGTGTGTTAATATTAATCTGTGTTCTCTGTCAGTGTGTTAATATTACTGAGGACAGTGGGGGTGTTTTACACTTCACAGGGTGTATCTGACTGTGGGTCATGATGTACACAGTGTGTCAGTGAGTGTGTTAATATTAATCTGTGTTCTCTGTCAGGTGTTAATATTACTGAGGACAGTGGGGATGTTTTACACTTCACAGGGTGTATCTGACTGTGGGTCATGATGTACACAGTGTGTCAGTGAGTGTGTTAATATTAATCTGTGTTCTCTGTCAGTGCGTTAATATTACTGAGGACAGTGGGGGTATTTACACTTCACAGGGTGTATCTGACTCTGGGTCATGATATACACAGTGAGTCAGTGAGTGTGTTAATATTAATCTGTGTTCTCTGTCAGTGTGTTAATATTACTGAGGACAGTGGGGGTGTTTTACACTTCACAGGGTGTATCTGACTGTGGGTCATGATATACACAGTGTGTCAGTGAGTGTGTTAATATTAATCTGTGTTCTCTGTCAGTGTGTTAATATTACTGAGGACAGTGGGGGTGTTTTACACTTCACAGGGTGTATCTGACTGTGGGTCATGATATACACAGTGTGTCAGTGAGTGTGTTAATATTAATCTGTGTTCTCTGTCAGGTGTTAATATTCCTGAGGACAGTGGGGGTGTTTTACACTTCACCGGGTGTATCTGACTGTGGGTCATGATATACACAGTGTGTCAGTGAGTGTGTTAATATTAATCTGTGTTCTCTGTCAGTGTGTTAATATTACTGAGGACAGTGGGGGTGTTTTACACTTCACAGGGTGTATCTGACTGTGGGTCATGATGTACACAGTGTGTCAGTGAGTGTGTTAATATTAATCTGTGTTCTCTGTCAGGTGTTAATATTACTCAGGACAGTGGGGATGTTTTACACTTCACAGGGTGTATCTGACTGTGGGTCATGATGTACACAGTGTGTCAGTGAGTGTGTTAATATTAATCTGTGTTCTCTGTCTGTGTGTTAATATTACTGAGGACAGTGGGGGTGTTTTACACTTCACCGGGTGTATCTGACTGTGAGTCATGATATACACAGTGTGTCAGTGAGTGTGTTAATATTAATCTGTGTTCTCTGTCAGTGTGTTAATATTGCTAAGGACAGTGGGGGTGTTTTACACTTCACAGGGTGTATCTGGCTGTGGGTCATGATGTACACAGTGTGTCAGTGAGTGTGTTAATATTAATCTGTGTTCTCTGTCAGTGTGTTAATATTCCTGAGGACAGTGGGAATGTTTTACACTTCACAGGGTGTATCTGACTGTGGGTCTTGATGTACACAGTGTGTCAGTGAGTGTGTTAATATTAATCTGTGTTCTCTGTCAGTGTGTTAATATTACTGAGGACAGTGGGGGTGTTTTACACTTCACCGGGTGTATCTGACTGTGAGTCATGATGTACACAGTGTGTCAGTGAGTGTGTTAATATTAATCTGTGTTCTCTGTCAGTGTGTTAATATTACTGAGGACAGAGGGGGTGTTTTACACTTCACCGGGTGTATCTGACTGTGGGTCATGATGTACACAGTGTGTCAGTGAGTGTGTTAATATTAATCTGTGTTCTCTGTCAGTGTGTTAATATTCCTGAGGACAGTGGGGGTGTTTTACACTTCACAGGGTGTATCTGACTGTGGGTCATGATACACACAGTGTGTCAGTGAGTGTGTTAATATTAATCTGTGTTCTCTGTCAGTGTGTTAATATTACTGAGGACAGTGGGGGTGTTTTACACTTCACAGGGTTTATCTGACTGTGGGTCATGATATACACAGTGTGTCAGTGAGTGTGTTAATATTAATCTGTGTTCTCTGTCAGTGTGTTAATATTACTGTGGACAGTGGGGGTGTTTTACACTTCACAGGGTGTATCTGACTGTGGGTCATGATATACACAATGTGTCAGTGAGTGTGTTAATATTAATCTATGTTCTCTGTCAGTGTGTTAATATTCCTGAGGACAGTGGGGGTGTTTTACACTTCACAGGGTTTATCTGACTGTGGGTCATGATATACACAGTGTGTCAGTGAGTGTGTTAATATTAATCTGTGTTCTCTGTCAGTGTGTTAATATTACTGAGGACAGTGGGGGTGTTTTACACTTCACAGGGTTTATCTGACTGTGGGTCATGATATACACAGTGTGTCAGTGAGTGTGTTAATATTAATCTGTGTTCTCTGTCAGTGTGTTAATATTCCTGAGGACAGTGGGGGTGTTTTACACTTCACAGGGTTTATCTGACTGTGGGTCATGATATACACAGTGTGTCAGTGAGTGTGTTAATATTAATCTGTGTTCTCTGTCAGTGTGTTAATATTCCTGAGGACAGTGGGGGTGTTTTACACTTCACAGGGTGTATCTGACTGTGGGTCATGATATACACAGTGTGTCAGTGAGTGTGTTAATATTAATCTGTGTTCTCTGTCAGTGTGTTAATATTGCTAAGGACAGTGGGGGTGTTTTACACTTCACAGGGTGTATCTGGCTGTGGGTCATGATGTACACAGTGTGTCAGTGAGTGTGTTAATATTAATCTGTGTTCTCTGTCAGTGTGTTAATATTACTGAGGACAGTGGGGGTGTTTTACACTTCACAGGGTTTATCTGACTGTGGGTGATGATATACACAGTGTGTCAGTGAGTGTTTTAATATTAATCTGTGTTCTCTGTCAGTGTGTTAATATTCCTGAGGACAGTGGGGATGTTTTACACTTCACCGGGTGTATCTGACTGTGGGTCATGATGTACACAGTGTGTCAGTGAGTGTGTTAATATTAATCTGTGTTCTCTGTCAGGTGTTAATATTCCTGAGGACAGTGGGGGTGTTTTACACTTCACCGGGTGTATCTGACTGTGGGTCATGATATACACAGTGTGTCAGTGAGTGTGTTAATATTAATCTGTGTTCTCTGTCAGTGTGTTAATATTACTGAGGACAGTGGGGGTGTTTTACACTTCACAGGGTGTATCTGACTGTGGGTCATGATGTACACAGTGTGTCAGTGAGTGTGTTAATATTAATCTGTGTTCTCTGTCAGGTGTTAATATTACTGAGGACAGTGGGGATGTTTTACACTTCACAGGGTGTATCTGACTGTGGGTCATGATGTACACAGTGTGTCAGTGAGTGTGTTAATATTAATCTGTGTTCTCTGTCAGTGTGTTAATATTACTGAGGACAGTGGGGGTGTTTTACACTTCACCGGGTGTATCTGACTGTGAGTCATGATATACACAGTGTGTCAGTGAGTGTGTTAATATTAATCTGTGTTCTCTGTCAGTGTGTTAATATTGCTAAGGACAGTGGGGGTGTTTTACACTTCACAGGGTGTATCTGGCTGTGGGTCATGATGTACACAGTGTGTCAGTGAGTGTGTTAATATTAATCTGTGTTCTCTGTCAGTGTGTTAATGTTACTGAGGACAGTGGGGGTGTTTTACACTTCACAGGGTGTATCTGACTGTGGGTCATGATGTAAACAGTGTGTCAGTGAGTGTGTTAATATTAATCTGTGTTCTCTGTCAGTGTGTTAATATTCCTGAGAACAGTGGGGGTGTTTTACACTTCACAGGGTGTATCTGACTGTGGGTCATGATATACACAGTGTGTCAGTGAGTGTGTTAATATTAATCTGTGTTCTCTGTCAGTGTGTTAATGTTACTGAGGACAGTGGGGGTGTTTTACACTTCACAGGGTTTATCTGACTGTGGGTCATGATATACACAGTGTGTCAGTGAGTGTGTTAATATTAATCTGTGTTCTCTGTCAGTGTGTTAATATTACTGTGGACAGTGGGGGTGTTTTACACTTCACAGGGTGTATCTGACTGTGGGTCATGATATACACAGTGTGTCAGTGAGTGTGTTAATATTAATCTATGTTCTCTGTCAGTGTGTTAATATTCCTGAGGACAGTGGGGGTGTTTTACAGTTCACAGGGTTTATCTGACTGTGGGTCATGATATACACAGTGTGTCAGTGAGTGTGTTAATATTAATCTGTGTTCTCTGTCAGTGTGTTAATATTACTGAGGACAGTGGGGGTGTTTTACACTTCACAGGGTTTATCTGACTGTGGGTCATGATATACACAGT
This sequence comes from Heterodontus francisci, assembly GCF_036365525.1. Taxonomy (NCBI): domain Eukaryota; kingdom Metazoa; phylum Chordata; class Chondrichthyes; order Heterodontiformes; family Heterodontidae; genus Heterodontus; species Heterodontus francisci. The sequence goes on from NW_027141353.1 coordinate 1,015,063, forward strand.
GTGTCAGTGAGTGTGTTAATATTAATCTGTGTTCTCTGTCAGTGTGTTAATATTCCTGAGGACAGTGGGGGTGTTTTACACTTCACAGGGTTTATCTGACTGTGGGTCATGATATACACAGTGTGTCAGTGAGTGTGTTTATATTAATTTGTGTTCTCTGTCAGTGTGTTAATATTCCTGAGGACAGTGGGGGTGTTTTACACTTCACAGGGTGTATCTGACTGTGGGTCATGATATACACAGTGTGTCAGTGAGTGTGTTAATATTAATCTGTGTTCTCTGTCAGTGTGTTAATCTTGCTAAGGACAGTGGGGGTGTTTTACACTTCACAGGGTGTATCTGGCTGTGGGTCATGATGTACACAGTGTGTCAGTGAGTGTGTTAATATTAATCTGTGTTCTCTGTCAGTGTGTTAATATTACTGAGGACAGTGGGGGTGTTTTACACTTCACAGGGTTTATCTGACTGTGGGTGATGATATACACAGTGTGTCAGTGAGTGTGTTAATATTAATCTGTGTTCTCTGTCAGTGTGTTAATATTCCTGAGGACAGTGGGGGTGTTTTACACTTCACAGGGTGTATCTGACTGTGGGTCATGATATACACAGTGTGTCAGTGAGTGTGTTAATATTAATCTGTGTTCTCTGTCAGTGTGTTAATATTACTGAGGACAGTGGGGATGTTTTACACTTCACAGGGTGTATCTGACTGTGGGTCATGATATACACAGTGTGTCAGTGAGTGTGTTAATATTAATCTGTGTTCTCTGTCAGTGTGTTAATATTACTGAGGACAGTGGGGGTGTTTTACACTTCACAGGGTGTATCTGACTGTGACTCATGATATACACAGTGTGTCAGTGAGTGTGTTAATATTAATCTGTGTTCTCTGTCAGTGTGTTAATATTCCTGAGGACAGTGGGGGTGTTTTACTCTTCACAGGGTGTATCTGACTGTGGGTCATGATATACACAGTGTGTCAGTGAGTGTGTTAATATTAATCTGTGTTCTCTGTCAGTGTGTTAATATTACTGAGGACAGTGGGGGTGTTTTACACTTCACAGGGTGTATCTGACTGTGGGTCATGATATACACAGTGTGTCAGTGAGTGTGTTAATATTAATCTGTGTTCTCTGTCAGTGTGTTAATATTCCTGAGGACAGTGGGGGTGTTTTACACTTCACAGGGTTTATCTGACTGTGGGTCATGATGTACACAGTGTGTCAGTGAGTGTGTTAATATTAATCTGTGTTCTCTGTCAGTGTGTTAATATTACTGAGGACAGTGGGGGTGTTTTACACTTCACAGGGTGTATCTGACTGTGGGTCATGATATACACAGTGTGTCAGTGAGTGTGTTAATATTAATCTGTGTTCTCTGTCAGTGTGTTAATATTCCTGAGGACAGTGGGGGTGTTTTACACTTCACAGGGTTTATCTGACTGTGGGTCATGATGTACACAGTGTGTCAGTGAGTGTGTATTATATTAATCTGTGTTCTCTGTCAGTGTGTTAATATTACTGAGGTCAGTGGGGGTGTTTTACACTTCACAGGGTGTATCTGACTGTGGGTCATGATATACACAGTGTGTCAGTGAGTGTGTTAATATTAATCTGTGTTCTCTGTCAGTGTGCTAATATTACTGAGGACAGTGGGGGTGTTTTACACTTCACAGGGTGTATCTGACTGTGGGTCATGATGTACACAGTGTGTCAGTGAGTGTGTTAATATTAATCTGTGTTCTCTGTCAGTGTGTTAATATTACTGAGGACAGTGGGGGTGTTTTACACTTCACAGGGTGTATCTGACTGTGGGTCATGATATACACAGTGTGTCAGTGAGTGTGTGAATATTAATCTGTGTTCTCTGTCAGTGTGTTAATATTCCTGAGGACAGTGGGGGTGTTTTACACTTCACAGGGTGTATCTGACTGTGGGTCATGATATACACAGTGTGTCAGTGAGTGTGTAAATATTAATCTGTGTTCTCTGTCAGTGTGTTAATATTACTGAGGACAGTGGGGGTGTTCTACACTTCACAGGGTATATCTGACTGTGGGTCATGATATACACAGTGTGTCAGTGAGTGTGTTAATATTAATCTGTGTTCTCTGTCAGTGTGTTAATATTACTGAGGACAGTGGGGATGTTTTACACTTCACAGGGTGCATCTGACTGTGGGTCATGATGTACACAGTGTGTCAGTGAGTGTGTTAATATTAATCTGTGTTCTCTGTCAGTGTGTTAATATTACTGAGGACAGTGGGGGTGTTTTACACTTCACAGGGTGTATCTGACTGTGGGTCATGATATACACAGTGTGTCAGTGAGTGTGTTAATATTAATCTGTGTTCTCTGTCAGTGTGTTAATATTACTGAGGACAGTGGGGGTGTTTTACACTTCACAGGGTGTATCTGACTGTGTGTCATGATATACACAGTGTGTCAGTGAGTCTGTTAATATTTATTTGTGTTCTCTGTCAGTGTGTTAATATTGCTGAGGACAGTGGGGGTGTTTTACACTTCACAGGGTTTATCTGACTGTGGGTCGTGATTTTCACAGTGTGTCAGTGAGTGTGTTAATATTAATCTATGTTCTCTGTCAGTGTTTTAATCTTCCTGAGGACAGTGGGGGTGTTTTACACTTCACAGGGTGTATCTGACTGTGAGTCATGATGTACACAGTGTGTCAGTGAGTGTGTTAATATTAAACTGTGTTCTCTGTCAGTGTGTTAATATTACTGAGGACAGTGGGGGTGTTTTACACTTCACAGGGTGTATCTGACTGTGGGTCATGATGTACACAGTGTGTCAGTGAGTGTGTTAATATTAATCTGTGTTCTCTGTCAGTGTGTTAATATTACTGAGGACAGTGGGGGTGTTTTACACTTCACAGGGTTTATCTGACTGTGGGTCATGATATACACAGTGTGTCAGTGAGTGTGTTAATATTAATCTGTGTTCTCTGTCAGTGTGGTAATATTACTGAGGACAGTGGGGGTGTTTTACACTTCACAGGGTGTATCTGACTGTGGGTCATGATGTACACAGTGTGTCAGTGAGTGTGTTAATATTAATCTGTGTTCTCTGTCAGTGTGTTAATATTACTGAGGACAGTGGGGGTGTTTTACACTTCACAGGGTGTATCTGACTGTGGGTCATGATATACACAGTGTGTCAGTGAGTGTGTTAATATTAATCTGTGTTCTCTGTCAGTGTGTTAATATTCCTGAGGACAGTGGGGGTGTTTTACACTTCACAGGGTGTATCTGACTGTGGGTCATGATATACACAGTGTGTCAGTGAGTGTGTTAATATTAATCTGTGTTCTCTGTCAGTGTGTTAATATTACTGAGGACAGTGGGGATGTTTTACACTTCACAGGGTGTATCTGACTGTGGGTCATGATATACACAGTGTGTCAGTGAGTGTGTTAATATTAATCTGTGTTCTCTGTCAGTGTGTTAATATTCCTGAGGACAGTGGGGGTGTTTTACACTTCACAGGGTGTATCTGACTGTGACTCATGATATACACAGTGTGTCAGTGAGTGTGTTAATATTAATCTGTGTTCTCTGTCAGTGTGTTAATATTCCTGAGGACAGTGGGGGTGTTTTACACTTCACAGGGTGTATCTGACTGTGGGTCATGATATACACAGTGTGTCAGTGAGTGTGTTAATATTAATCTGTGTTCTCTGTCAGTGTGTTAATATTACTGAGGACAGTGGGGGTGTTTTACACTTCGCAGGGTGTATCTGACTGTGGGTCATGATATACACAGTGTATCAGTGAGTGTGTTAATATTAATCTGTGTTCTCTGTCAGTGTGTTAATATTCCTGAGGACATTGGGGGTGTTTTACACTTCACTGGGTTTATCTGACTGTGGGTCATGATGTACACAGTGTGTCAGTGAGTGTGTTAATATTAATCTGTGTTCTCTGTCAGTGTGTTAATATTACTGAGGACAGTGGGGGTGTTTTACACTTCACAGGGTGTATCTGACTGTGGGTCATGATATACACAGTGTGTCAGTGAGTGTGTTAATATTAATCTGTGTTCTCTGTCAGTGTGTTAATATTACTGAGGACAGTGGGGGTGTTTTACACTTCACAGGGTGTATCTGACTGTGGGTCATGATGTACACAGTGTGTCAGTGAGTGTGTTAATATTAATCTGTGTTCTCTGTCAGTGTGTTAATATTACTGAGGACAGTGGGGGTGTTTTACACTTCACAGGGTGTATCTGACTGTGGGTCATGATATACACAGTGTGTCAGTGAGTCTGTTAATATTTATTTGTGTTCTCTGTCAGTGTGTTAATATTGCTGAGGACAGTGGGGGTGTTTTACACTTCACAGGGTTTATCTGACTGTGGGTCGTGATTTTCACAGTGTGTCAGTGAGTGTGTTAATATTAATCTATGTTCTCTGTCAGTGTTTTAATCTTCCTGAGGACAGTGGGGGTGTTTTACACTTCACAGGGTGTATCTGACTGTGAGTCATGATGTACACAGTGTGTCAGTGAGTGTGTTAATATTAAACTGTGTTCTCTGTCAGTGTGTTAATATTACTGAGGACAGTGGGGGTGTTTTACACTTCACAGGGTGTATCTGACTGTGGGTCATGATGTACACAGTGTGTCAGTGAGTGTGTTAATATTAATCTGTGTTCTCTGTCAGTGTGTTAATATTACTGAGGACAGTGGGGGTGTTTTACACTTCACAGGGTTTATCTGACTGTGGGTCATGATATACACAGTGTGTCAGTGAGTGTGTTAATATTAATCTGTGTTCTCTGTCAGTGTGGTAATATTACTGAGGACAGTGGGGGTGTTTTACACTTCACAGGGTGTATCTGACTGTGGGTCATGATATACACAGTGTGTCAGTGAGTGTGTTAATATTAATCTGTGTTCTCTGTCAGTGTGTTAATATTACTGAGGACAGTGGGGGTGTTTTACACTTCACAGGGTGTATCTGACTGTGGGTCATGATATACACAGTGTGTCAGTGTGTGTGTTAATATTAATCTGTGTTCTCTGTCAGTGTGTTAATATTCCTGAGGACAGTGGGGGTGTTTTACACTTCACAGGGTGTATCTGACTGTGGGTCATGATATACACAGTGTGTCAGTGAGTGTGTTAATATTAATCTGTGTTCTCTGTCAGTGTGTTAATATTACTGAGGACAGTGGGGATGTTTTACACTTCACAGGGTGTATCTGACTGTGGGTCATGATATACACAGTGTGTCAGTGAGTGTGTTAATATTAATCTGTGTTCTCTGTCAGTGTGTTAATATTCCTGAGGACAGTGGGGGTGTTTTACACTTCACAGGGTGTATCTGACTGTGACTCATGATATACACAGTGTGTCAGTGAGTGTGTTAATATTAATCTGTGTTCTCTGTCAGTGTGTTAATATTCCTGAGGACAGTGGGGGTGTTTTACACTTCACAGGGTGTATCTGACTGTGGGTCATGATATACACAGTGTGTCAGTGAGTGTGTTAATATTAATCTGTGTTCTCTGTCAGTGTGTTAATATTACTGAGGACAGTGGGGGTGTTTTACACTTCGCAGGGTGTATCTGACTGTGGGTCATGATATACACAGTGTATCAGTGAGTGTGTTAATATTAATCTGTGTTCTCTGTCAGCGTGTTAATATTCCTGAGGACAGTGGGGGTGTTTTACACTTCACAGGGTGTATCTGACTGTGGGTCATGATATACACAGTGTGTCAGTGAGTGTGTTAATATTAATCTGTGTTCTCTGTCAGTGTGTTAATATTACTGAGGACAGTGGGGGTGTTCTACACTTCACAGGGTGTATCTGACTGTGGGTCATGATATACACAGTGTGTCAGTGAGTGTGTTAATATTAATCTGTGTTCTCTGTCAGTGTGTTAATATTACTGAGGACAGTGGGGATGTTTTACACTTCACAGGGTGCATCTGACTGTGGGTCATGATGTACACAGTGTGTCAGTGAGTGTGTTAATATTAATCTGTGTTCTCTGTGAGTGTGTTAATATTACTGAGGACAGTGGGGGTGTTTTACACTTCACAGGGTGTATCTGACTGTGGGTCATGATATACACAGTGTGTCAGTGAGTGTGTTAATATTAATCTGTGTTCTCTGTCAGTGTGTTAATATTACTGAGGACAGTGGGGGTGTTTTACACTTCACAGGGTGTATCTGACTGTGGGTCATGATATACACAGTGTGTCAGTGAGTGTGTTAATATTAATCTGTGTTCTCAGTCAATGTGTTAATATTACTGAGGACAGTGGGGGTGTTTTACACTTCACAGGGGGTATCTGACTGTGGGTCATGATATACACAGTGTGTCAGTGAGTGTGTTAATATTAATCTGTGTTCTCTGTCAGTGTGGTAATATTACTGAGGACAGTGGGGGTGTTTTACACTTCACAGGGTGTATCTGACTGTGGGTCATGATTTACACAGTGTGTCAGTGAGTGTGTTAATATTAATCTGTGTTCTCTGTCAGTGTGTTAATATTCCTGAGGACAGTGGGGGTGTTTTACACTTCACAGGGGGTATCTGACTGTGGGTCATGATATACACAGTGTGTCAGTGAGTGTGTTAATATTAATCTGTGTTCTCTGTCAGTGTGTTAATATTACTGAGGACAGTGGGGGTGTTTTACACTTCACAGGGTGTATCTGACTGTGGGTCATGATATACACAGTGTGTCAGTGAGTCTGTTAATATTTATCTGTGTTCTCTGTCAGTGTGTTAATATTGCTGAGGACAGTGGGGGTGTTTTACACTTCACAGGGTTTATCTGACTGTGGGTCGTGATGTTCACAGTGTGTCAGTGAGTGTGTTAATATTAATCTATGTTCTCTGTCAGTGTTTTAATCTTCCTGAGGACAGTGGGGGTGTTTTACACTTCACAGGGTGTATCTGACTGTGAGTCATGATGTACACAGTGTGTCAGTGAGTGTGTTAATATTAATCTGTGTTCTCTGTCAGTGTGTTAATATTACTGAGGACAGTGGGGGTGTTTTACACTTCACAGGGTGTATCTGACTGTGGGTCATGATTTACACAGTGTGTCAGTGAGTGTGTTAATATTAATCTGTGTTCTCTGTCAGTGTGTTAATATTACTGAGGACAGTGGGGGTGTTTTACACTTCACAGGGTTTATCTGACTGTGGGTCATGATATACACAGTGTGTCAGTGAGTGTGTTAATATTAATCTGTGTTCTCTGTCAGTGTGGTAATATTACTGAGGACAGTGGGGGTGTTTTACACTTCACAGGGTGTATCTGACTGTGGGTCATGATATACACAGTGTGTCAGTGAGTGTGTTAATATTAATCTGTGTTCTCTGTCAGTGTGTTAATATTACTGAGGACAGTGGGGGTGTTTTACACTTCACAGGGTGTATCTGACTGTGGGTCATGATATACACAGTGTGTCAGTGAGTGTGTTAATATTAATCTGTGTTCTCTGTCAGTGTGTTAATATTCCTGAGGACAGTGGGGGTGTTTTACACTTCACAGGGTGTATCTGACTGTGGGTCATGATATACACAGTGTGTCAGTGAGTGTGTTAATATTAATCTGTGTTCTCTGTCAGTGTGTTAATATTCCTGAGGACAGTGGGGGTGTTTTACACTTCACAGGGTGTATCTGACTGTGGGTCATGATATACACAGTATGTCAGTGAGTGTGTTAATACTAATCTGTGTTCTCTGTCAGTGTGTTAATATTCCTGAGGACAGTGGGAATGTTTAACACTTCACAGGGTGTATCTGACTGTGAGTCATGATATACACAGTGTGTCAGTGAGTGTGTTAATATTAATCTGTGTTCTCTGTCAGTGTTTTAATATTACTGAGGATAGTGGGGGTGTTTTACACTTCACAGGGTGTATCTGACTGTGGGTCATGATATACACAGTGTGTCAGTGAGTGTGTTAATATTAATCTGTGTTCTCTGTCAGTGTGTTAATATTACTGAGGACAGTGGGGGTGTTTTACACTTCACAGGGTGTATCTGACTGTGGGTCATGATATACACAGTGTGTCAGTGAGTGTGTTAATATTAATCTGTGTTCTCTGTCAGTGTGTTAATATTCCTGAGGACAGTGGGGGTGTTTTACACTTCACAGGGGGTATCTGACTGTGGGTCATGATATACACAGTGTGTCAGTGAGTGTGTTAATATTAATCTGTGTTCTCTGTCAGTGTGTTAATATTACTGAGGACAGTGGGGGTGTTTTACACTTCACAGGGTGTATCTGACTGTGGGTCATGATATACACAGTGTGTCAGTGAGTCTGTTAATATTTATTTGTGTTCTCTGTCAGTGTGTTAATATTGCTGAGGACAGTGGGGGTGTTTTACACTTCACAGGGTTTATCTGACTGTGGGTCGTGATTTTCACAGTGTGTCAGTGAGTGTGTTAATATTAATCTATGTTCTCTGTCAGTGTTTTAATCTTCCTGAGGACAGTGGGGGTGTTTTACACTTCACAGGGTGTATCTGACTGTGAGTCATGATGTACACAGTGTGTCAGTGAGTGTGTTAATATTAAACTGTGTTCTCTGTCAGTGTGTTAATATTACTGAGGACAGTGGGGGTGTTTTACACTTCACAGTGTGTATCTGACTGTGCGTCATGATGTACGCAGTGTGTCAGTGAGTGTGTTAATATTAATCTGTGTTCTCTGTCAGTGTGTTAATATTACTGAGGACAGTGGGGGTGTTTTACACTTCACAGGGTTTATCTGACTGTGGGTCATGATATACACAGTGTGTCAGTGAGTGTGTTAATATTAATCTGTGTTCTCTGTCAGTGTGGTAATATTACTGAGGACAGTGGGGGTGTTTTACACTTCACAGGGTGTATCTGACTGTGGGTCATGATATACACAGTGTGTCAGTGAGTGTGTTAATATTAATCTGTGTTCTCTGTCAGTGTGTTAATATTACTGAGGACAGTGGGGGTGTTTTACACTTCACAGGGTGTATCTGACTGTGGGTCATGATATACACAGTGTGTCAGTGAGTGTGTTAATATTAATCTGTGTTCTCTGTCAGTGTGTTAATATTCCTGAGGACAGTGGGGGTGTTTTACACTTCACAGGGTGTATCTGACTGTGGGTCATGATATACACAGTGTGTCAGTGAGTGTGTTAATATTAATCTGTGTTCTCTGTCAGTGTGTTAATATTACTGAGGACAGTGGGGATGTTTTACACTTCACAGGGTGTATCTGACTGTGGGTCATGATATACACAGTGTGTCAGTGAGTGTGTTAATATTAATCTGTGTTCTCTGTCAGTGTGTTAATATTCCTGAGGACAGTGGGGGTGTTTTACACTTCACAGGGTGTATCTGACTGTGACTCATGATATACACAGTGTGTCAGTGAGTGTGTTAATATTAATCTGTGTTCTCTGTCAGTGTGTTAATATTCCTGAGGACAGTGGGGGTGTTTTACACTTCACAGGGTGTATCTGACTGTGGGTCATGATATACACAGTGTGTCAGTGAGTGTGTTAATATTAAACTGTGTTCTCTGTCAGTGTGTTAATATTACTGAGGACAGTGGGGGTGTTTTACACTTCGCAGGGTGTATCTGACTGTGGGTCATGATATACACAGTGTATCAGTGAGTGTGTTAATATTAATCTGTGTTCTCTGTCAGTGTGTTAATATTCCTGAGGACAGTGGGGGTGTTTTACACTTCACTGGGTTTATCTGACTGTGGGTCATGATGTACACAGTGTGTCAGTGAGTGTGTTAATATTAATCTGTGTTCTCTGTCAGTGTGTTAATATTACTGAGGACAGTGGGGGTGTTTTACACTTCACAGGGTGTATCTGACTGTGGGTCATGATATACACAGTGTGTCAGTGAGTGTGTTAATATTAATCTGTGTTCTCTGTCAGTGTGTTAATATTACTGAGGACAGTGGGGGTGTTTTACACTTCACAGGGTGTATCTGACTGTGGGTCATGATGTACACAGTGTGTCAGTGAGTGTGTTAATATTAATCTGTGTTCTCTGTCAGTGTGTTAATATTACTGAGGACAGTGGGGGTGTTTTACACTTCACAGGGTGTATCTGACTGTGGGTCATGATATACACAGTGTGTCAGTGAGTGTGTGAATATTAATCTGTGTTCTCTGTCAGTGTGTTAATATTCCTGAGGACAGTGGGGGTGTTTTACACTTCACAGGGTGTATCTGACTGTGGGTCATGATATACACAGTGTGTCAGTGAGTGTGTTAATATTAAACTGTGTTCTCTGTCAGTGTGTTAATATTACTGAGGACAGTGGGGGTGTTTTACACTTCACAGGGTGTATCTGACTGTGGGTCATGATGTACACAGTGTGTCAGTGAGTGTGTTAATATTAATCTGTGTTCTCTGTCAGTGTGTTAATATTACTGAGGACAGTGGGGGTGTTTTACACTTCACAGGGTTTATCTGACTGTGGGTCATGATATACACAGTGTGTCAGTGAGTGTGTTAATATTAATCTGTGTTCTCTGTCAGTGTGGTAATATTACTGAGGACAGTGGGGGTGTTTTACACTTCACAGGGTGTATCTGACTGTGGGTCATGATATACACAGTGTGTCAGTGAGTGTGTTAATATTAATCTGTGTTCTCTGTCAGTGTGTTAATATTACTGAGGACAGTGGGGGTGTTTTACACTTCACAGGGTGTATCTGACTGTGGGTCATGATATACACAGTGTGTCAGTGAGTGTGTTAATATTAATCTGTGTTCTCTGTCAGTGTGTTAATATTCCTGAGGACAGTGGGGGTGTTTTACACTTCACAGGGTGTATCTGACTGTGGGTCATGATATACACAGTGTGTCAGTGAGTGTGTTAATATTAATCTGTGTTCTCTGTCAGTGTGTTAATATTACTGAGGACAGTGGGGATGTTTTACACTTCACAGGGTGTATCTGACTGTGGGTCATGATATACACAGTGTGTCAGTGAGTGTGTTAATATTAATCTGTGTTCTCTGTCAGTGTGTTAATATTCCTGAGGACAGTGGGGGTGTTTTACACTTCACAGGGTGTATCTGACTGTGACTCATGATATACACAGTGTGTCAGTGAGTGTGTTAATATTAATCTGTGTTCTCTGTCAGTGTGTTAATATTCCTGAGGACAGTGGGGGTGTTTTACACTTCACAGGGTGTATCTGACTGTGGGTCATGATATACACAGTGTGTCAGTGAGTGTGTTAATATTAATCTGTGTTCTCTGTCAGTGTGTTAATATTACTGAGGACAGTGGGGGTGTTTTACACTTCGCAGGGTGTATCTGACTGTGGGTCATGATATACACAGTGTATCAGTGAGTGTGTTAATATTAATCTGTGTTCTCTGTCAGTGTGTTAATATTCCTGAGGACAGTGGGGGTGTTTTACACTTCACTGGGTTTATCTGACTGTGGGTCATGATGTACACAGTGTGTCAGTGAGTGTGTTAATATTAATCTGTGTTCTCTGTCAGTGTGTTAATATTACTGAGGACAGTGGGGGTGTTTTACACTTCACAGGGTGTATCTGACTGTGGGTCATGATATACACAGTGTGTCAGTGAGTGTGTTAATATTAATCTGTGTTCTCTGTCAGTGTGTTAATATTACTGAGGACAGTGGGGGTGTTTTACACTTCACAGGGTGTATCTGACTGTGGGTCATGATGTACACAGTGTGTCAGTGAGTGTGTTAATATTAATCTGTGTTCTCTGTCAGTGTGTTAATATTACTGAGGACAGTGGGGGTGTTTTACACTTCACAGGGTGTATCTGACTGTGGGTCATGATATACACAGTGTGTCAGTGAGTGTGTGAATATTAATCTGTGTTCTCTGTCAGTGTGTTAATATTCCTGAGGACAGTGGGGGTGTTTTACACTTCACAGGGTGTATCTGACTGTGGGTCATGATATACACAGTGTGTCAGTGAGTGTGTTAATATTAATCTGTGTTCTCTGTCAGTGTGTTAATATTACTGAGGACAGTGGGGGTGTTCTACACTTCACAGGGTGTATCTGACTGTGGGTCATGATATACACAGTGTGTCAGTGAGTGTGTTAATATTAATCTGTGTTCTCTGTCAGTGTGTTAATATTACTGAGGACAGTGGGGATGTTTTACACTTCACAGGGTGCATCTGACTGTGGGTCATGATGTACACAGTGTGTCAGTGAGTGTGTTAATATTAATCTGTGTTCTCTGTGAGTGTGTTAATATTACTGAGGACAGTGGGGGTGTTTTACACTTCACAGGGTGTATCTGACTGTGGGTCATGATATACACAGTGTGTCAGTGAGTGTGTTAATATTAATCTGTGTTCTCTGTCAGTGTGTTAATATTACTGAGGACAGTGGGGGTGTTTTACACTTCACAGGGTGTATCTGACTGTGGGTCATGATATACACAGTGTGTCAGTGAGTGTGTTAATATTAATCTGTGTTCTCTGTCAATGTGTTAATATTACTGAGGACAGTGGGGGTGTTTTACACTTCACAGGGGGTATCTGACTGTGGGTCATGATATACACAGTGTGTCAGTGAGTGTGTTAATATTAATCTGTGTTCTCTGTCAGTGTGGTAATATTACTGAGGACAGTGGGGGTGTTTTACACTTCACAGGGTGTATCTGACTGTGGGTCATGATTTACACAGTGTGTCAGTGAGTGTGTTAATATTAATCTGTGTTCTCTGTCAGTGTGTTAATATTCCTGAGGACAGTGGGGGTGTTTTACACTTCACAGGGGGTATCTGACTGTGGGTCATGATATACACAGTGTGTCAGTGAGTGTGTTAATATTAATCTGTGTTCTCTGTCAGTGTGTTAATATTACTGAGGACAGTGGGGGTGTTTTACACTTCACAGGGTGTATCTGACTGTGGGTCATGATATACACAGTGTGTCAGTGAGTCTGTTAATATTTATCTGTGTTCTCTGTCAGTGTGTTAATATTGCTGAGGACAGTGGGGGTGTTTTACACTTCACAGGGTTTATCTGACTGTGGGTCGTGATGTTCACAGTGTGTCAGTGAGTGTGTTAATATTAATCTATGTTCTCTGTCAGTGTTTTAATCTTCCTGAGGACAGTGGGGGTGTTTTACACTTCACAGGGTGTATCTGACTGTGAGTCATGATGTACACAGTGTGTCAGTGAGTGTGTTAATATTAATCTGTGTTCTCTGTCAGTGTGTTAATATTACTGAGGACAGTGGGGGTGTTTTACACTTCACAGGGTGTATCTGACTGTGGGTCATGATTTACACAGTGTGTCAGTGAGTGTGTTAATATTAATCTGTGTTCTCTGTCAGTGTGTTAATATTACTGAGGACAGTGGGGGTGTTTTACACTTCACAGGGTTTATCTGACTGTGGGTCATGATATACACAGTGTGTCAGTGAGTGTGTTAATATTAATCTGTGTTCTCTGTCAGTGTGGTAATATTACTGAGGACAGTGGGGGTGTTTTACACTTCACAGGGTGTATCTGACTGTGGGTCATGATATACACAGTGTGTCAGTGAGTGTGTTAATATTAATCTGTGTTCTCTGTCAGTGTGTTAATATTACTGAGGACAGTGGGGGTGTTTTACACTTCACAGGGTGTTTCTGACTGTGGGTCATGATATACACAGTGTGTCAGTGAGTGTGTTAATATTAATCTGTGTTCTCTGTCAGTGTGTTAATATTCCTGAGGACAGTGGGGGTGTTTTACACTTCACAGGGTGTATCTGACTGTGGGTCATGATATACACAGTGTGTCAGTGAGTGTGTTAATATTAATCTGTGTTCTCTGTCAGTGTGTTAATATTCCTGAGGACAGTGGGGGTGTTTTACACTTCACAGGGTGTATCTGACTGTGGGTCATGATATACACAGTATGTCAGTGAGTGTGTTAATACTAATCTGTGTTCTCTGTCAGTGTGTTAATATTCCTGAGGACAGTGGGAATGTTTTACACTTCACAGGGTGTATCTGACTGTGAGTCATGATATACACAGTGTGTCAGTGAGTGTGTTAATATTAATCTGTGTTCTCTGTCAGTGTTTTAATATTACTGAGGATAGTGGGGGTGTTTTACACTTCACAGGGTGTATCTGACTGTGGGTCATGATATACACAGTGTGTCAGTGAGTGTGTTAATATTAATCTGTGTTCTCTTTCAGTGTGTTAATATTACCGAGGACAGTGGGGTGTTTTACACTTCACAGGGTGTATCTGACTGTGGGTCACGATGTACACAGTGTGTCAGTGAGTGTGTTAATATTAATCTGTGTTCTCTGTCAGTGTGTTAATATTACCGAGGACAGTGGGGTGTTTTACACTTCACAGGGTGTATCTGACTGTGGGTCATGATATACACAGTGTGTCAGTGAGTGTGTTAATATTAATCTGTGTTCTCTGTCAGTGTGTTAATATTGCTGAGGACAGTGGGAATGTTTTACACTTCACAGGGTGTATCTGACTGTGGGTCATGATATACACAGTGTGTCAGTGAATGTGTTAATATTAATCTGTGTTCTCTGTCAGTGTGATAATATTGCTGACGACAGTGGGGGTGTTTTACACTTCACAGGATTTATCTGACTGTGGGTCATGATATACACAGTGTGTCAGTGAGTGTGTTAATATTAATCTGTGTTCTCTGTCAGTGTGTTAATATTCCTGAGGACAGTGGGGGTGTTTTACACTTCACAGGGTTTATCTGACTCTGGGTCATGATGTACACAGTGTGTCAGTGAGTGTGTTAATATTAATCTGTGTTCTCTGTCAGTGTGTTAATATTGCTGAGGACAGTGGGGGTGTTTTACACTTCACAGGGTGTATCTGACTGTGGGTCATGATGTACACAGTGTGTCAGTGAGTGTGTTAATATTAATCTGTGTTCTCTGTCAGTGTGTTAATTTTACTGAGGACAGTGGGGGTGTTTTACACTTCACAGGGTGTATCTGACTGTGGGTCATGATATACACAGTGTGTCAGTGAGTGTGTTAATATTAATCTGTGTTCTCTGTCAGTGTGTTAATATTCCTGAGGACAGTGGGGGTGTTTTACACTTCACAGGGTGTATCTGACTGTGGGTCATGATATGCACAGTGTGTCAGTGAGTGTGTTAATATTAATCTGTGTTCTCTGTCAGTGTGATAATATTGCTGACGACAGTGGGGGTGTTTTACACTTTACAGGGTGTATCTGACTGTGAGTCATGATATACACAGTGTGTCAGTGAGTGTGTTAATATTAATCTGTGTTCTCTGTCAGTGTGTTAATATTACTGAGGACAGTGGGGGTGTTTTACACTTCACAGGGTTTATCTGACTGTGGGTCATGATATACACAGTGTGTCAGTGAGTGTGTTAATATTAATCTGTGTTCTCTGTCAGTGTGTTAATATTCCTGAGGACAGTGGGGGTGTTTTACACTTCACAGGGTGTATCTGACTGTGGGTCATGATATACACAGTGTGTCAGTGAGTGTGTTAATATTAATCTGTGTTCTCTGTCAGTGTGTTAATATTACTGAGGACAGTGGGGGTGTTTTACACTTCACAGGGTGTATCTGACTGTGGGTCATGATATACACAGTGTGTCAGTGAGTGTGTTAATATTAATCTGTGTTCTCTGTCAGTGTGTTAATATTCCTGAGGACAGTGGGGGCGTTTTACACTTCACAGGGTGCATCTGACTGTGGGTCATGATGTACACAGTGTGTCAGTGAGTGTGTTAATATTAATCTGTGTTCTCTGTCAGTGTGTTAATATTACTGAGGACAGTGGGGGTGTTTTACACTTCACAGGGTGGATCTGACTGTGGGTCATGATATACACAGTGTGTCAGTGAGTGTGTTAATATTAATCTGTGTTCTCTGTCAGTGTGTTAATATTACTGAGGACAGTGGGGGTGTTTTACACTTCACAGGGTGTATCTGACTGTGGGTCATGATGTACATAGTGTGTCAGTGAGTGTGTTAATATTAATCTGTGTTCTCTGTCAGTGTGTTAATATTACTGAGGACAGTGGGGGTGTTTTACACTTCACAGGGTGTATCTGACTGTGGGTCATGATGTACACAGTGTGTCAGTGAGTGTGTTAATATTAATCTGTGTTCTCTGTCAGTGTGTTAATATTAATGAGGACAGTGGGGGTGTTTTACACTTCACAGGGTGTATCTGACTGTGGATCATGATGTACACAGTGTGTCAGTGAGTGTGTTAATATTAATCTGTGTTCTCTGTCAGTGTGTTAATATTCCTGAGGACAGTGGGGGTGTTTTACACTTCACAGGGTGTATCTGACTGTGGGTCATGATATGCACAGTGTGTCAGTGAGTGTGTTAATATTAATCTGTGTTCTCTGTCAGTGTGTTAATATTACTGAGGACAGTGGGGGTGTTTTACACTTCACAGGGTGTATCTGACTGTGGGTCATGATATACACAGTGTGTCAGTGAGTGTGTTAATATTAATCTGTGTTCTCTGTCAGTGTGTTAATATTCCTGAGGACAGTGGGGGTGTTTTACACTTCACAGGGTGTATCTGACTGTGGGTCATGATATACACAGTGTGTCAGTGAGTGTGTTAATATTAATCTGTGTTCTCTGTCAGTGTGTTAATATTCCTGTGGACAGTGGGGGTGTTTTACACTTCACAGGGTGTATCTGACTGTGGGTCATGATATGCACAGTGTGTCTGTGAGTGTGTTAATATTAATCTGTGTTCTCTGTCAGTGTTTTAATCTTCCTGAGGACGGTTGGGGTGTTTTACACTTCACAGGGTGTATCTGACTGTGGGACATGATATACACAGTGTGTCAGTGAGTGTGTTAATATTAATCTGTGATCTCTGTCAGTGTGTTAATATTCCTGAGGACAGTGGGGGTGTTTTACACTTCACAGGGTGTATCTGACTGTGGGTCATGATATACACAGTGTGTCAGTGAGTGTGTTAATATTAATCTGTGTTCTCTGTCAGTGTGCTAATATTCCTGAGGACAGTGGGGGTGTTTTACACTTCACAGGGTGTATCTGACTGTGGGTCATGATGTACACAGTGTGTCTGTGAGTGTGTTAATATTAATCTGTGTTCTCTGTCAGTGTGTTAACATTACTGAGGACAGTAGGGGTGTTTTACACTTCACAGGGTGTATCTGACTGTGGGTCATGATGTACACAGTGTGTCAGTGAGTGTGTTAATATTAATCTGTGTTCTCTGTCAGTGTGTTAATATTACCGAGGACAGTGGGGTGTTTTACACTTCACAGGGTGTATCTGACTGTGGGTCTTGATATACACAGTGTGTCAGTGAGTGTGTTAATATTAATCTGTGTTCTCTGTCAGTGTGTTAATATTACTGAGGACAGTGGGGATGTTTTACACTTCACAGGGTGCATCTGACTGTGGGTCATGATGTACACAGTGTGTCAGTGAGTTTGTTAATATTAATCTGTGTTCTCTGTCAGTGTGTTAATATTACTGAGGACAGTGGGGGTGTTTTACACTTCACAGGGTATATCTGACTGTGGGTCATGATATACACAGTGTGTCAGTGAGTGTGTTAATATTAATCTGTGTTCTCTGTCAGTGTGTTAATATTACTGAGGACAGTGGGGGTGTTTTACACTTCACAGGGTGTATCTGACTGTGGGTCATGATATACACAGTGTGTCAGTGAGTGTGTTAATATTAATCTGTGTTCTCTGTCAGTGTGTTAATATTCCTGAGGACAGTGGGGGTGTTTTACACTTCACAGGGGGTATCTGACTGTGGGTCATGATATACACAGTGTGTCAGTGAGTGTGTTAATATTAATCTGTGTTCTCTGTCAGTGTGTTAATATTCCTGAGGACAGTGGGGGTGTTTTACACTTCACAGGGTGTATCTGACTGTGGGTCATGATATGCACAGTGTGTCAGTGAGTGTGTTAATATTAATCTGTGTTCTCTGTCAGTGTGATAATATTGCTGACGACAGTGGGGGTGTTTTACACTTCACAGGGTGTATCTGACTGTGGGTCATGATATACACAGTGTGTCAGTGAGTGTGTTAATATTAATCTGTGTTCTCTGTCAGTGTGTTAATATTACTGAGGACAGTGGGGGTGTTTTACACTTTACAGGGTGTATCTGACTGTGAGTCATGATATACACAGTGTGTCAGTGAGTGTGTTAATATTAATCTGTGTTCTCTGTCAGTGTGTTAATATTACTGAGGACAGTGGGGGTGTTTTACACTTCACAGGGTTTATCTGACTGTGGGTCATGATATACACAGTGTGTCAGTGAGTGTGTTAATATTAATCTGTGTTCTCTGTCAGTGTGTTAATATTCCTGAGGACAGTGGGGGTGTTTTACACTTCACAGGGTGTATCTGACTGTGGGTCATGATATACACAGTGTGTCAGTGAGTGTGTTAATATTAATCTGTGTTCTCTGTCAGTGTGTTAATATTACTGAGGACAGTGGGGGTGTTTTACACTTCACAGGGTGTATCTGACTGTGGGTCATGATATACACAGTGTGTCAGTGAGTGTGTTAATATTAATCTGTGTTCTCTGTCAGTGTGTTAATATTCCTGAGGACAGTGGGGGTGTTTTACACTTCACAGGGTGTATCTGACTGTGGGTCATGATGTACACAGTGTGTCAGTGAGTGTGTTAATATTAATCTGTGTTCTCTGTCAGTGTGTTAATATTACTGAGGACAGTGGGGGTGTTTTACACTTCACAGGGTGGATCTGACTGTGGGTCATGATATACACAGTGTGTCAGTGAGTGTGTTAATATTAATCTGTGTTCTCTGTCAGTGTGTTAATATTACTGAGGACAGTGGGGGTGTTTTACACTTCACAGGGTGTATCTGACTGTGGGTCATGATGTACATAGTGTGTCAGTGAGTGTGTTAATATTAATCTGTGTTCTCTGTCAGTGTGTTAATATTACTGAGGACAGTGGGGGTGTTTTACACTTCACAGGGTGTATCTGACTGTGGGTCATGATGTACACAGTGTGCCAGTGAGTGTGTTAATATTAATCTGTGTTCTCTGTCAGTGTGTTAATATTAATGAGGACAGTGGGGGTGTTTTACACTTCACAGGGTGTATCTGACTGTGGATCATGATGTACACAGTGTGTCAGTGAGTGTGTTAATATTAATCTGTGTTCTCTGTCAGTGTGTTAATATTCCTGAGGACAGTGGGGGTGTTTTACACTTCACAGGGTGTATCTGACTGTGGGTCATGATATGCACAGTGTGTCAGTGAGTGTGTTAATATTAATCTGTGTTCTCTGTCAGTGTGTTAATATTACTGAGGACAGTGGGGGTGTTTTACACTTCACAGGGTGTATCTGACTGTGGGTCATGATATACACAGTGTGTCAGTGAGTGTGTTAATATTAATCTGTGTTCTCTGTCAGTGTGTTAATATTCCTGAGGACAGTGGGGGTGTTTTACACTTCACAGGGTGTATCTGACTGTGGGTCATGATATACACAGTGTGTCAGTGAGTGTGTTAATATTAATCTGTGTTCTCTGTCAGTGTGTTAATATTCCTGTGGACAGTGGGGGTGTTTTACACTTCACAGGGTGTATCTGACTGTGGGTCATGATATACACAGTGTGTCTGTGAGTGTGTTAATATTAATCTGTGATCTCTGTCAGTGTGTTAATATTCCTGAGGACAGTGGGGGTGTTTTACACTTCACAGGGTGTATCTGACTGTGGGTCATGATATACACAGTGTGTCAGTGAGTGTGTTAATATTAATCTGTGTTCTCTGTCAGTGTGTTAATATTGCTGAGGACAGTGGGGGTGTTTTACACTTCACAGGGTGTATCTGACTGTGGGTCATGATATACACAGTGTGTCAGTGAGTGTGTTAATATTAATCTGTGTTCTCTGTCAGTGTGCTAATATTCCTGCGGACAGTGGGGGTGTTTTACACTTCACAGGGTGTATCTGACTGTGGGTCATGATGTACACAGTGTGTCAGTGAGTGTGTTAATATTAATCTGTGTTCTCTGTCAGTGTGTTAACATTACTGAGGACAGTGGGGGTGTTTTACACTTCACAGGGTGTATCTGACTGTGGGTCATGATGTACACAGTGTGTCAGTGAGTGTGTTAATATTAATCTGTGTTCTCTGTCAGTGTGTTAATATTACCGAGGACAGTGGGGTGTTTTACACTTCACAGGGTGTATCTGACTGTGGGTCATGATATACACAGTGTGTCAGTGAGTGTGTTAATATTAATCTGTGTTCTCTGTCAGTGTGTTAATATTACTGAGGACAGTGGGGATGTTTTACACTTCACAGGGTGCATCTGACTGTGGGTCATGATGTACACAGAGTGTCAGTGAGTTTGTTAATATTAATCTGTGTTCTCTGTCAGTGTGTTAATATTACTGAGGACAGTGGGGGTGTTTTACACTTCACAGGGTGTATCTGACTGTGGGTCATGATATACACAGTGTGTCAGTGAGTGTGTTAATATTAATCTGTGTTCTCTGTCAGTGTGTTAATATTACTGAGGACAGTGGGGGTGTTTTACACTTCACAGGGTGTATCTGACTGTGGGTCATGATATACACAGTGTGTCAGTGAGTGTGTTAATATTAATCTGTGTTCTCTGTCAGTGTGTTAATATTCCTGAGGACAGTGGGGGTGTTTTACACTTCACAGGGGGTATCTGACTGTGGGTCGTGATGTTCACAGTGTGTCAGTGAGTGTGTTAATATTAATCTGTGTTCTCTGTCAGTGAGTTAATATTCCTGAGGACAGTGGGGGTGTTTTACACTTCACAGGGTGTATCTGACTGTGGGTCATGATATACACAGTGTGTCAGTGAGTGTGTTAATATTAATCTGTGTTCTCTGTCAGTGTGTTAATATTACTGAGGACAGTGGGGGTGTTTTACACTTCACAGGGTGTATCTGACTGTGGGTCATGATATACACAGTGTGTCAGTGAGTGTGTTAATATTAATCTGTGTTCTCTGTCAGTGTGTTAATATTCCTGAGGACAGTGGGGGTGTTTTACACTTCACAGGGTGTATCTGACTGTGGGTCATGATGTACACAGTGTGTCAGTGAGTGTGTTAATATTAATCTGTGTTCTCTGTCAGTGTGTTAATATTACTGAGGACAGTGGGGGTGTTTTACACTTCACAGGGTGGATCTGACTGTGGGTCATGATATACACAGTGTGTCAGTGAGTGTGTTAATATTAATCTGTGTTCTCTGTCAGTGTGTTAATATTACTGAGGACAGTGGGGGTGTTTTACACTTCACAGGGTGTATCTGACTGTGGGTCATGATGTACATAGTGTGTCAGTGAGTGTGTTAATATTAATCTGTGTTCTCTGTCAGTGTGTTAATATTACTGAGGACAGTGGGGGTGTTTTACACTTCACAGGGTGTATCTGACTGTGGGTCATGATGTACACAGTGTGTCAGTGAGTGTGTTAATATTAATCTGTGTTCTCTGTCAGTGTGTTAATATTAATGAGGACAGTGGGGGTGTTTTACACTTCACAGGGTGTATCTGACTGTGGATCATGATGTACACAGTGTTTCAGTGAGTGTGTTAATATTAATCTGTGTTCTCTGTCAGTGTGTTAATATTCCTGAGGACAGTGGGGGTGTTTTACACTTCACAGGGTGTATCTGACTGTGGGTC
Organism: Heterodontus francisci; assembly: GCF_036365525.1. Lineage (NCBI taxonomy): Eukaryota > Metazoa > Chordata > Chondrichthyes > Heterodontiformes > Heterodontidae > Heterodontus > Heterodontus francisci. The sequence continues at coordinate 1,036,762 of NW_027141353.1, forward strand.
ATGATATGCACAGTGTGTCAGTGAGTGTGTTAATATTAATCTGTGTTCTCTGTCAGTGTGTTAATATTACTGAGGACAGTGGGGGTGTTTTACACTTCACAGGGTGTATCTGACTGTGGGTCATGATATACACAGTGTGTCAGTGAGTGTGTTAATATTAATCTGTGTTCTCTGTCAGTGTGTTAATATTACTGAGGACAGTGGGGGTGTTTTACACTTCACAGGGTGTATCTGACTGTGGGTCATGATATACACAGTGTGTCAGTGAGTGTGTTAATATTAATCTGTGTTCTCTGTCAGTGTGTTAATATTCCTGTGGACAGTGGGGGTGTTTTACACTGCACAGGGTGTATCTGACTGTGGGTCATGATATACACAGTGTGTCTGTGAGTGTGTTAATATTAATCTGTGTTCTCTGTCAGTGTTTTAATCTTCCTGAGGACGGTGGGGGTGTTTTACACTTCACAGGGTGTATCTGACTGTGGGACATGATATACACAGTGTGTCAGTGAGTGTGTTAATATTAATCTGTGATCTCTGTCAGTGTGTTAATATTCCTGAGGACAGTGGGGGTGTTTTACACTTCACAGGGTGTATCTGACTGTGGGTCATGATATACACAGTGTGTCAGTGAGTGTGTTAATATTAATCTGTGTTCTCTGTCAGTGTGCTAATATTCCTGAGGACAGTGGGGGTGTTTTACACTTCACAGGGTGTATCTGACTGTGGGTCATGATGTACACAGTGTGCCAGTGAGTGTGTTAATATTAATCTGTGTTCTCTGTCAGTGTGTTAACATTACTGAGGACAGTGGGGGTGTTTTACACTTCACAGGGTGTATCTGACTGTGGGTCATGATGTACACAGTGTGTCAGTGAGTGTGTTAATATTAATCTGTGTTCTCTGTCAGTGTGTTAATATTACTGAGGACAGTGGGGTGTTTTACACTTCACAGGGTGTATCTGACTGTGGGTCATGATATACACAGTGTGTCAGTGAGTGTGTTAATATTAATCTGTGTTCTCTGTCAGTGTGTTAATATTACTGAGGACAGTGGGGATGTTTTACACTTCACAGGGTGCATCTGACTGTGGGTCATGATGTACACAGTGTGTCAGTGAGTTTGCTAATATTAATCTGTGTTCTCTGTCAGTGTGTTAATATTACTGAGGACAGTGGGGGTGTTTTACACTTCACAGGGTGTATCTGACTGTGGGTCATGATATACACAGTGTGTCAGTGAGTGTGTTAATATTAATCTGTGTTCTCTGTCAGTGTGTTAATATTACTGAGGACAGTGGGGGTGTTTTACACTTCACAGGGTGTATCTGACTGTGGGTCATGATATACACAGTGTGTCAGTGAGTGTGTTAATATTAATCTGTGTTCTCTGTCAGTGTGTTAATATTCCTGAGGACAGTGGGGGTGTTTTACACTTCACAGGGGGTATCTGACTGTGGGTCATGATATACACAGTGTGTCAGTGAGTGTGTTAATATTAATCTGTGTTCTCTGTCAGTGAGTTAATATTACTGAGGACAGTGGGGGTGTTTTACACTTCACAGGGTGTATCTGACTGTGGGTCATGATATACACAGTGTGTCAGTGAGTCTGTTAATATTTATCTGTGTTCTCTGTCAGTGTGTTAATATTGCTGAGGACAGTGGGAGTGTTTTACACTTCACAGGGTTTATCTGACTGTGGGTCGTGATGTTCACAGTGTGTCAGTGAGTGTGTTAATATTAATCTGTGTTCTCTGTCAGTGTGTTAATATTACCGAGGACAGTGGGGTGTTTTACACTTCACAGGGTGTATCTGACTGTGGGTCATGATATACACAGTGTGTCAGTGAGTGTGTTAATATTAATCTGTGTTCTCTGTCAGTGTGTTAATATTACTGAGGACAGTGGGGATGTTTTACACTTCACAGGGTGCATCTGACTGTGGGTCATGATGTACACAGTGTGTCAGTGAGTTTGTTAATATTAATCTGTGTTCTCTGTCAGTGTGTTAATATTACTGAGGACAGTGGGGGTGTTTTACACTTCACAGGGTGTATCTGACTGTGGGTCATGATATACACAGTGTGTCAGTGAGTGTGTTAATATTAATCTGTGTTCTCTGTCAGTGTGTTAATATTACTGAGGACAGTGGGGGTGTTTTACACTTCACAGGGTGTATCTGACTGTGGGTCATGATATACACAGTGTGTCAGTGAGTGTGTTAATATTAATCTGTGTTCCCTGTCAGTGTGTTAATATTCCTGAGGACGGTGGGGGTGTTTTACACTTCACAGGGGGTATCTGACTGTGGGTCATGATATACACAGTGTGTCAGTGAGTGTGTTAATATTAATCTGTGTTCTCTGTCAGTGTGTTAATATTACTGAGGACAGTGGGGGTGTTTTACACTTCACAGGGTGTATCTGACTGTGGGTCATGATATACACAGTGTGTCAGTGAGTGTGTTAATATTTATCTGTGTTCTCTGTCAGTGTGTTAATATTGCTGAGGACAGTGGGGGTGTTTTACACTTCACAGGGTTTATCTGACTGTGGGTCGTGATGTTCACAGTGTGTCAGTGAGTGTGTTAATATTAATCTATGTTCTCTGTCAGTGTTTTAATCTTCCTGAGGACAGTGGGGGTGTTTTACACTTCACAGGGTGTATCTGACTGTGAGTCATGATGTACACAGTGTGTCAGTGAGTGTGTTAATATTAATCTGTGTTCTCTGTCAGTGTGTTAATATTACTGAGGACAGTGGGGGTGTTTTACACTTCACAGGGTGTATCTGACTGTGGGTCATGATGTACACAGTGTGTCAGTGAGTGTGTTAATATTAATCTGTGTTCTCTGTCAGTGTGTTAATATTACTGAGGACAGTGGTTGTGTTTTACACTTCACAGGGTTTATCTGACTGTGGGTCATGATATACACAGTGTGTCAGTGAGTGTGTTAATATTAATCTGTGTTCTCTGTCAGTGTGTTAATATTACTGAGGACAGTGGGGGTGTTTTACACTTCACAGGGTGTATCTGACTGTGGGTCATGATGTACACAGTGTGTCAGTGAGTGTGTTAATATTAATCTGTGTTCTCTGTCAGTGTGTTAATATTAATGAGGACAGTGGGGGTGTTTTACACTTCACAGGGTGTATCTGACTGCGGATCATGATGTACACAGTGTGTCAGTGAGTGTGTTAATATTTATCTGTGTTCTCTGTCAGTGTGTTAATATTCCTGAGGACAGTGGGGGTGTTTTACACTTCACAGGGTGTATCTGACTGTGGGTCATGATATGCACAGTGTGTCAGTGAGTGTGTTAATATTAATCTGTGTTCTCTGTCAGTGTGTTAATATTACTGAGGACAGTGGGGGTGTTTTACACTTCACACGGTGTATCTGACTGTGGGTCATGATATACACAGTGTGTCAGTGAGTGTGTTAATATTAATCTGTGTTCTCTGTCAGTGTGTTAATATTACTGAGGACAGTGGGGGTGTTTTACACTTCACAGGGTGTATCTGACTGTGGGTCATGATATACACAGTGTGTCAGTGAGTGTGTTAATATTAATCTGTGTTCTCTGTCAGTGTGTTAATATTCCTGTGGACAGTGGGGGTGTTTTACACTTCACAGGGTGTATCTGACTGTGGGTCATGATATACACAGTGTGTCAGTGAGTCTGTTAATATTAATCTGTGTTCTCTGTCAGTGTTTTAATCTTCCTGAGGACGGTGGGGGTGTTTTACACTTCACAGGGTGTATCTGACTGTGGGTCATGATATACACAGTGTGTCAGTGAGTGTGTTAATATTAATCTGTGATCTCTGTCAGTGTGTTAATATTCCTGAGGACAGTGGGGGTGTTTTACACTTCACAGGGTGTATCTGACTGTGGGTCATGATATACACAGTGTGTCAGTGAGTGTGTTAATATTAATCTGTGTTCTCTGTCAGTGTGTTAATATTCCTGAGGACAGTGGGGGTGTTTTACACTTCACAGGGTGTATCTGACTGTGGGTCATGATATACACAGTGTGTCAGTGAGTGTGTTAATATTAATCTGTGTTCTCTGTCAGTGTGTTAATATTCCTGAGGACAGTGGGGGTGTTTTACACTTCACAGGGTGTATCTGACTGTGGGTCATGATATACACAGTGTGTCAGTGAGTGTGTTAATATTAATCTGTGTTCTCTGTCAGTGTGCTAATATTCCTGAGGACAGTGGGGGTGTTTTACACTTCACAGGGTGTATCTGACTGTGGGTCATGATGTACACAGTGTGTCAGTGAGTGTGTTAATATTAATCTGTGTTCTCTGTCAGTGTGTTAATATTGCTGAGGACAGTGGGGGTGTTTTACACTTCACAGGGTGTTTCTGACTGTGGGTCATGATATACACAGTGTGTCAGTGAGTGTGTTAATATTAATCTGTGTTCTCTGTCAGTGTGTTAATATTAGTGAGGACAGTGGGGATGTTTTACACTTCACAGGGTGCATCTGACTGTGGGTCATGATGTACACAGTGTGTCAGTGAGTGTGTTAATATTAATCTGTGTTCTCTGTCAGTGTTTTAATATTACTGAGGACAGTGGGGGTGTTTTACACTTCACAGGGTGTATCTGACTGTGGGTCATGATATACACAGTGTGTCAGTGAGTGTGTTAATATTAATCTGTGTTCTCTGTCAGTGTGTTAATATTACTGAGGACAGTGGGGGTGTTTTACACTTCACAGGGTGTATCTGACTGTGGGTCATGATATACACAGTGTGTCAGTGAGTGTGTTAATATTAATCTGTGTTCTCTGTCAGTGTGTTAATATTCCTGAGGACAGTGGGGGTGTTTTACACTTCACAGGGGGTATCTGACTGTGGGTCATGATATACACAGTGTGTCAGTGAGTGTGTTAATATTAATCTGTGTTCTCTGTCAGTGTGTTAATATTACTGAGGACAGTGGGGGTGTTTTACACTTCACAGGGTGTATCTGACTGTGGGTCATGATATACACAGTGTGTCAGTGAGTCTGTTAATATTTATCTGTGTTCTCTGTCAGTGTGTTAATATTGCTGAGGACAGTGGGGGTGTTTTACACTTCACAGGGTTTATCTGACTGTGGGTCGTGATGTTCACAGTGTGTCAGTGAGTGTGTTAATATTAATCTAATGTTCTCTGTCAGTGTTTTAATCTTCCTGAGGACAGTGGGGGTGTTTTACACTTCACAGGGTGTATCTGACTGTGAGTCATGATGTACACAGTGTGTCAGTGAGTGTGTTAATATTAATCTGTGTTCTCTGTCAGTGTGTTAATATTACTGAGGACAGTGGGGGTGTTTTACACTTCACAGGGTGTATCTGACTGTGGGTCATGATGTACACAGTGTGTCAGTGAGTGTGTTAATATTAATCTGTGTTCTCTGTCAGTGGGTTAATATTACTGAGGACAGTGGGGGTGTTTTACACTTCACAGGGTTTATCTGACTGTCGGTCATGATATACACAGTGTGTCAGTGAGTGTGTTAATATTAATCTGTGTTCTCTGTCAGTGTGTTAATATTACTGAGGACAGTGGGGGTGTTTTACACTTCACAGGGTGTACCTGACTGTGGGTCATGATATACACAGCGTGTCAGTGAGTGTGTTAATATTAATCTGTGTTCTCTGTCAGTGTGTTAATATTACTGAGGACAGTGGGGGTGTTTTACACTTCACAGGGTGTATCTGACTGTGGGTCATGATATACACAGTGTGTCAGTGAGTGTGTTAATATTAATCTGTGTTCTCTGTCAGTGTGTTAATATTCCTGAGGACAGTGGGGGTGTTTTACACTTCACAGGGTGTATCTGACTGTGGGTCATGATATACACAGTGTGTCAGTGAGTGTGTTAATATTAATCTGTGTTCTCTGTCAGTGTGTTAATATTCCTGAGGACAGTGGGGGTGTTTTACACTTCACAGGGTGTATCTGACTGTGGGTCATGATATACACAGTGTGTCAGTGAGTGTGTTAATATTAATCTGTGTTCTCTGTCAGTGTTTTAATATTACTGAGGATAGTGGGGGTGTTTTACACTTCACAGGGTGTATCTGACTGTGGGTCATGATATACACAGTGTGTCAGTGAGTGTGTTAATATTAATCTGTGTTCTCTTTCAGTGTGTTAATATTACCGAGGACAGTGGGGTGTTTTACACTTCACAGGGTGTATCTGACTGTGGGTCATGATGTACACAGTGTGTCAGTGAGTGTGTTAATATTAATCTGTGTTCTCTGTCAGTGTGTTAATATTACCGAGGACAGTGGGGTGTTTTACACTTCACAGGGTGTATCTGACTGTGGGTCATGATATACACAGTGTGTCAGTGAGTGTGTTAATATTAATCTGTGTTCTCTGTCAGTGTGTTAATATTGCTGAGGACAGTGGGAATGTTTTACACTTCACAGGGTGTATCTGACTGTGGGTCATGATATACACAGTGTGTCAGTGAATGTGTTAATATTAATCTGTGTTCTCTGTCAGTGTGATAATATTGCTGACGACAGTGGGGGTGTTTTACACTTCACAGGATTTATCTGACTGTGGGTCATGATATACACAGTGTGTCAGTGAGTGTGTTAATATTAATCTGTGTTCTCTGTCAGTGTGTTAATATTCCTGAGGACAGTGGGGGTGTTTTACACTTCACAGGCTGTATCTGACTGTGGGTCATGATATACACAGTGTGTCAGTGAGTGTGTTAATATTAATCTGTGTTCTCTGTCAGTGTGTTAATATTACTGAGGACAGTGGGGGTGTTTTACACTTCACAGGGTGTATCTACTGTGGGTCATGATATACACAGTGTGTCAGTGAGTGTGTTAATATTAATCTGTGTTCTCTGTCAGTGTGTTAATATTCCTGAGGACAGTGGGGGTGTTTTACACTTCACAGGGTGTATCTGACTGTGGGTCATGATATACACAGTGTGTCAGTGAGTGTGTTAATATTAATCTGTGTTCTCTGTCAGTGTTTTAATATTACTGCGGATAGTGGGGGTGTTTTACACTTCACAGGGTGTATCTGACTGTGGGTCATGATATACACAGTGTGTCAGTGAGTGTGTTAATATTAATCTGTGTTCTCTGTCAGTGTGTTAATATTACAGAGGACAGTGGGGGTGTTTTACACTTTACAGGGTGTATCTGACTGTGAGTCATGATATACACAGTGTGTCAGTGAGTGTGTTAATATTAATCTGTGTTCTCTGTCAGTGTGTTAATATTACTGAGGACAGTGGGGGTGTTTTACACTTCACAGGGTTTATCTGACTGTGGGTCATGATATACACAGTGTGTCAGTGAGTGTGTTAATATTAATCTGTGTTCTCTGTCAGTGTGTTAATATTCCTGAGGACAGTGGGGGTGTTTTACACTTCACAGGGTGTATCTGACTGTGGGTCATGATATACACAGTGTGTCAGTGAGTGTGTTAATATTAATCTGTGTTCTCTGTCAGTGTGTTAATATTCCTGAGGACAGTGGGGGTGTTTTACACTTCACAGGGTGTATCTGACTGTGGGTCATGATATACACAGTGTGTCAGTGAGTGTGTTAATATTAATCTGTGTTCTCTGTCAGTGTTTTAATATTACTGAGGATAGTGGGGGTGTTTTACACTTCACAGGGTGTATCTGACTGTGGGTCATGATATACACAGTGTGTCAGTGAGTGTGTTAATATTAATCTGTGTTCTCTTTCAGTGTGTTAATATTACCGAGGACAGTGGGGTGTTTTACACTTCACAGGGTGTATCTGACTGTGGGTCATGATGTACACAGTGTGTCAGTGAGTGTGTTAATATTAATCTGTGTTCTCTGTCAGTGTGTTAATATTACCGAGGACAGTGGGGTGTTTTACACTTCACAGGGTGTATCTGACTGTGGGTCATGATATACACAGTGTGTCAGTGAGTGTGTTAATATTAATCTGTGTTCTCTGTCAGTGTGTTAATATTGCTGAGGACAGTGGGAATGTTTTACACTTCACAGGGTGTATCTGACTGTGGGTCATGATATACACAGTGTGTCAGTGAATGTGTTAATATTAATCTGTGTTCTCTGTCAGTGTGATAATATTGCTGACGACAGTGGGGGTGTTTTACACTTCACAGGATTTATCTGACTGTGGGTCATGATATACACAGTGTGTCAGTGAGTGTGTTAATATTAATCTGTGTTCTCTGTCAGTGTGTTAATTTTCCTGAGGACAGTGGGGGTGTTTTACACTTCACAGGCTGTATCTGACTGTGGGTCATGATATACACAGTGTGTCAGTGAGTGTGTTAATATTAATCTGTGTTCTCTGTCAGTGTGTTAATATTACTGAGGACAGTGGGGGTGTTTTACACTTCACAGGGTGTATCTGACTGTGGGTCATGATATACACAGTGTGTCAGTGAGTGTGTTAATATTAATCTGTGTTCTCTGTCAGTGTGTTAATATTCCTGAGGACAGTGGGGGTGTTTTACACTTCACAGGGTGTATCTGACTGTGGGTCATGATATACACAGTGTGTCAGTGAGTGTGTTAATATTAATCTGTGTTCTCTGTCAGTGTTTTAATATTACTGAGGATAGTGGGGGTGTTTTACACTTCACAGGGTGTATCTGACTGTGGGTCATGATATACACAGTGTGTCAGTGAGTGTGTTAATATTAATCTGTGTTCTCTGTCAGTGTGTTAATATTACTGAGGACAGTGGGGGTGTTTTACACTTTACAGGGTGTATCTGACTGTGAGTCATGATATACACAGTGTGTCAGTGAGTGTGTTAATATTAATCTGTGTTCTCTGTCAGTGTGTTAATATTACTGAGGACAGTGGGGGTGTTTTACACTTCACAGAGTTTATCTGACTGTGGGTCATGATATACACAGTGTGTCAGTGAGTGTGTTAATATTAATCTGTGTTCTCTGTCAGTGTGTTAATATTCCTGAGGACAGTGGGGGTGTTTTACACTTCACAGGGTGTATCTGACTGTGGGTCATGATATACACAGTGTGTCAGTGAGTGTGTTAATATTAATCTGTGTTCTCTGTCAGTGTGTTAATATTCCTGAGGACTGTGGGGGTGTTTTACACTTCACAGGGTGTATCTGACTGTGGGTCATGATATACACAGTGTGTCAGTGAGTGTGTTAATATTAATCTGTGTTCTCTGTCAGTGTGTTAATATTACTGAGGACAGTGGGGGTGTTTTACACTTCACAGGGTGTATCTGACTGTGGGTCATGATGTACATAGTGTGTCAGTGAGTGTGTTAATATTAATCTGTGTTCTCTGTCAGTGTGTTAATATTAATGAGGACAGTGGGGGTGTTTTACACTTCACAGGATTTATCTGACTGTGGGTCATGATATACACAGTGTGTCAGTGAGTGTGTTAATATTAATCTGTGTTCTCTGTCAGTGTGTTAATATTCCTGAGGACAGTGGGAGTGTTTTACACTTCACAGGGTGTATCTGACTGTGGGTCATGATATACACAGTGTGTCAGTGAGTGTGTTAATATTAATCTGTGTTCTCTGTCAGTGTGTTAATATTACTGAGGACAGTGGGGGTGTTTTACACTTCACAGGGTGTATCTGACTGTGGGTCATGATATACACAGTGTGTCAGTGAGTGTGTTAATATTAATCTGTGTTCTCTGTCAGTGTGTTAATATTCCTGAGGACAGTGGGGGTGTTTTACACTTCACAGGGTGTATCTGACTGTGGGTCATGATATACACAGTGTGTCAGTGAGTGTGTTAATATTAATCTGTGTTCTCTGTCAGTGTTTTAATATTACTGAGGATAGTGGGGGTGTTTTACACTTCACAGGGTGTATCTGACTGTGGGTCATGATATACACAGTGTGTCAGTGAGTGTGTTAATATTAATCTGTGTTCTCTGTCAATGTGTTAATATTACTGAGGACAGTGGGGGTGTTTTACACTTTACAGGGTGTATCTGACTGTGAGTCATGATATACACAGTGTGTCAGTGAGTGTGTTAATATTAATCTGTGTTCTCTGTCAGTGTGTTAATATTACTGAGGACAGTGGGGGTGTTTTACACTTCACAGGGTGTATCTGACTGTGGGCCATGATATACACAGTGTGTCAGTGAGTGTGTTAATATTAATCTGTGTTCTCTGTCAGTGTGTTAATATTACTGAGGACAGTGGGGGTGTTTTACACTTCACAGGGTGTATCTGACTGTGGGTCATGATGTACATAGTGTGTCAGTGAGTGTGTTAATATTAATCTGTGTTCTCTGTCAGTGTGTTAATATTACTGAGGACAGTGGGGGTGTTTTACACTTCACAGGGTGTATCTGACTGTGGGTCATGATGTACACTGTGTGTCAGTGAGTGTGTTAATATTAATCTGTGATCTCTGTCAGTGTGTTAATATTAATGAGGACAGTGGGGGTGTTTTACACTTCACAGGGTGTATCTGACTGTGGGTCATGATGTACACAGTGTGTCAGTGAGTGTGTTAATATTAATCTGTGTTCTCTGTCAGTGTGTTAATATTCCTGAGGAAAGTGGGGGTGTTTTACACTTCTCAGGGTGTATCTGACTGTGGGTCAGGATATGCACAGTGTGTCAGTGAGTGTGTTAATATTAATCTGTGTTCTCTGTCAGTGTGTTAATATTACTGAGGACAGTGGGGGTGTTTTACACTTCACAGGGTGTATCTGACTGTGGGTCATGATATACACAGTGTGTCAGTGAGTGTGTTAATATTAATCTGTGTTCTCTGTCAGTGTGTTAATATTCCTGAGGACAGTGGGGGTGTTTTACACTTCACAGGGTGTATCTGACTGTGGGTCATGATATACACAGTGTGTCAGTGAGTGTGTTAATATTAATCTGTGTTCTCCGTCAGTGTGTTAATATTCCTGAGGACAGTGGGGGTGTTTTACACTTCACAGGGTGTATCTGACTGTGGGTCATGATATACACAGTGTGTCAGTGAGTGTGTTAATATTAATCTGTGTTCTCTGTCAGTGTTTTAATCTTCCTGAGGACGGTGGGGGTGTTTTACACTTCACAGGGTGTATCTGACTGTGGGTCATGATATACACAGTGTGTCAGTGAGTGTGTTAATATTAATCTGTGTTCTCTGTCAGTGTGTTAATATTCCTGAGGACAGTGGGGGTATTTTACACTTCACAGGGTGGATCTGACTGTGGGTCATGATATACACAGTGTGTCAGTGAGTGTGTTAATATTAATCTGTGTTCTCTGTCAGTGTGTTAATATTCCTGAGGACAGTGGGGGTGTTTTACACTTCACAGGGTGTATCTGACTGTGGGTCATGATATACACAGTGTGTCAGTGAGTGTGTTAATATTAATCTGTGTTCTCTGTCAGTGTGCTAATATTCCTGAGGACAGTGGGGGTGTTTTACACTTCACAGGGTGTATCTGACTGTGGGTCATGATGTACACAGTGTGTCAGTGAGTGTGCTAATATTAATCTGTGTTCTCTGTCAGTGTGTTAATATTACTGAGGACAGTGGGGGTGTTTTACACTTCACAGGGTGTATCTGACTGTGGGTCATGATGTACACAGTGTGTCAGTGAGTGTGTTAATATTAATCTGTGTTCTCTGTCAGTGTGTTAATATTACCGAGGACAGAGGGGTGTTTTACACTTCACAGGGTGTATCTGACTGTGGGTCATGATATACACAGTGTGTCAGTGAGTGTGTTAATATTAATCTGTGTTCTCTGTCAGTGTGTTAATATTGCTGAGGACAGTGGGGGTGTTTTACACTTCACAGTGTGTATCTGACTGTGGGTCATGATATACACAGTGTGTCAGTGAGTGTGTTAATATTAATCTGTGTTCTCTGTCATTGTGTTAATATTACTGAGGACAGTGGGGATGTTTTACACTTCTCAGGGTGTGTCTGACTGTAGTCATGATATACACAGTGTGTCAGTGAGTGTGTTAATATTAATCTGTGTTCTCTGTCAGTGTGTTAATATTCCTGAGGACAGTGGGGGTGTTTTACACTTCACAGGGTGTATCTGACTGTGGGTCATGATATACACAGTGTGTCAGTGAGTGTGTTAATATTAATCTGTGTTCTCTGTCAGTGTGTTAATATTCCTGAGGACAGTGGGGGTGTTTTACACTTCACAGGGTGTATCTGACTGTGGGTCATGATATACACAGTGTGTCAGTGAGTGTGTTAATATTAATCTGTGTTCTCTGTCAGTGTTTTAATATTACTGAGGATAGTGGGGGTGTTTTACACTTCACAGGGTGTATCTGACTGTGGGTCATGATATACACAGTGTGTCAGTGAGTGTGTTAATATTAATCTGTGTTCTCTTTCAGTGTGTTAATATTACCGAGGACAGTGGGGTGTTTTACACTTCACAGGGTGTATCTGACTGTGGGTCATGATGTGCACAGTGTGTCAGTGAGTGTGTTAATATTAATCTGTGTTCTCTGTCAGTGTGTTAATATTACCGAGGACAGTGGGGTGTTTTACACTTCACAGGGTGTATCTGACTGTGGGTCATGATATACACAGTGTGTCAGTGAGTGTGTTAATATTAATCTGTGTTCTCTGTCAGTGTGTTAATATTGCTGAGGACCGTGGGAATGTTTTACACTTCACAGGGTGTATCTGACTGTGGGTCGTGATATACACAGTGTGTCAGTGAATGTGTTAATATTAATCTGTGTTCTCTGTCAGTGTGATAATATTGCTGACGACAGTGGGGGTGTTTTACACTTCACAGGATTTATCTGACTGTGGGTCATGATATACACAGTGTGTCAGTGAGTGTGTTAATATTAATCTGTGTTCTCTGTCAGTGTGTTAATATTCCTGAGGACTGTGGGGGTGTTTTACACTTCACAGGGTGTATCTGACTGTGGGTCATGATATACACAGTGTGTCAGTGAGTGTGTTAATATTAATCTGTGTTCTCTGTCAGTGTGTTAATATTACTGAGAACAGTGGGGGTGTTTTACACTTCACAGGGTGTATCTGACTGTGGGTCATGATATACACAGTGTGTCAGTGAGTGTGTTAATATTAATCTGTGTTCTCTGTCAGTGTTTTAATATTACTGAGGATAGTGGGGGTGTTTTACACTTCACAGGGTGTATCTGACTGTGGGTCATGATATACACAGTGTGTCAGTGAGTGTGTTAATATTAATCTGTGTTCTCTGTCAGTGTGTTAATATTACTGAGGACAGTGGGGGTGTTTTACACTTTACAGGGTGTATCTGACTGTGAGTCATGATATACACAGTGTGTCAGTGAGTGTGTTAATATTAATCTGTGTTCTCTGTCAGTGTGTTAATATTACTGAGGACAGTGGGGGTGTTTTACACTTCACAGGGTGTATCTGACTGTGGGTCATGATATACACAGTGTGTCAGTGAGTGTGTTAATATTAATCTGTGTTCTCTGTCAGTGTGTTAATATTCCTGAGGACAGTGGGGGTGTTTTACACTTCACAGGGTGTATCTGACTGTGGGTCATGATATACACAGTGTGTCAGTGAGTGTGTTAATATTAATCTGTGTTCTCTGTCAGTGTGTTAATATTCCTGAGGACAGTGGGGGTGTTTTACACTTCACAGGGTGTATCTGACTGTGGGTCATGATATACACAGTGTGTCAGTGAGTGTGTTAATATTAATCTGTGTTCTCTGTCAGTGTGTTAATATTACTGAGGACAGTGGGGGTGTTTTACACTTTACAGGGTGTATCTGACTGTGGGTCATGATGTACATAGTGTGTCAGTGAGTGAGTTAATATTAATCTGTGTTCTCTGTCAGTGTGTTAATATTACTGAGGACAGTGGGGGTGTTTTACACTTCACAGGGTGTATCTGACTGTGGGTCATGATGTACACAGTGTGTCAGTGAGTGTGATAATATTAATCTGTGTTCTCTGTCAGTGTGTTAATATTAATGAGGACAGTGGGGGTGTTTTACACTTCACAGGGTGTATCTGACTGTGGGTCATGATGTACACAGTGTGTCAGTGAGTGTGTTAATATTAATCTGTGTTCTCTGTCAGTGTGTTAATATTCCTGAGGACAGTGGGGGTGTTTTACACTTCACAGGGTGTATCTGACTGTGGGTCAGGATATGCACAGTGTGTCAGTGAGTGTGTTAATATTAATCTGTGTTCTCTGTCAGTGTGTTAATATTACTGAGGACAGTGGGGGTGTTTTACACTTCACAGGGTGTATCTGACTGTGGGTCATGATATACACAGTGTGTCAGTGAGTGTGTTAATATTAATCTGTGTTCTCTGTCAGTGTGTTAATATTCCTGAGGACAGTGGGGGTGTTTTACACTTCACAGGGTGTATCTGACTGTGGGTCATGATATACACAGTGTGTCAGTGAGTGTGTTAATATTAATCTGTGTTCTCTGTCAGTGTGTTAATATTCCTGAGGACAGTGGGGGTGTTTTACACTTCACAGGGTGTATCTGACTGTGGGTCATGATATACACAGTGTGTCAGTGAGTGTGTTAATATTAATCTGTGTTCTCTGTCAGTGTTTTAATCTTCCTGAGGACGGTGGGGGTGTTTTACACTTCACAGGGTGTATCTGACTGTGGGTCATGATATACACAGTGTGTCAGTGAGTGTGTTAATATTAATCTGTGTTCTCTGTCAGTGTGTTAATATTCCTGAGGACAGTGGGGGTGTTTTACACTTCACAGGGTGTATCTGACTGTGGGTCATGATATACACAGTGTGTCAGTGAGTGTGTTAATATTAATCTGTGTTCTCTGTCAGTGTGTTAATATTCCTGAGGACAGTGGGGGTGTTTTACACTTCACAGGGTGTATCTGACTGTGGGTCATGATGTACACAGTGTGTCAGTGAGTGTGTGAATATTAATCTGTGTTCTCTGTCAGTGTGTTAATATTACTGAGGACAGTGGGGGTGTTTTACACTTCACAGGGTGTATCTGACTGTGGGTCATGATGTACACAGTGTGTCAGTGAGTGTGTTAATATTAATCTGTGTTCTCTGTCAGTGTGTTAATATTACCGAGGACAGAGGGGTGTTTTACACTTCACAGGGTGTATCTGACTGTGGGTCATGATATACACAGTGTGTCAGTGAGTGTGTTAATATTAATCTGTGTTCTCTGTCAGTGTGTTAATATTCCTGAGGACAGTGGGGGTGTTTTACACTTCACAGGGTTTATCTGACTGTGGGTCATGATGTACACAGTGTGTCAGTGAGTGTGCTAATATTAATCTGTGTTCTCTGTCAGTGTGTTAATATTACTGAGGACAGTGGGGGTGTTTTACACTTCACAGGGTGTATCTGACTGTGGGTCATGATGTACACAGTGTGTCAGTGAGTGTGTTAATATTAATCTGTGTTCTCTGTCAGTGTGTTAATATTACCGAAGACAGAGGGGTGTTTTACACTTCACAGGGTGTATCTGACTGTGGGTCATGATATACACAGTGTGTCAGTGAGTGTGTTAATATTAATCTGTGTTCTCTGTCAGTGTGTTAATATTGCTGAGGACAGTGGGGGTGTTTTACACTTCACAGTGTGTATCTGACTGTGGGTCATGATATACACAGTGTGTCAGTGAGTGTGTTAATATTAATCTGTGTTCTCTGTCATTGTGTTAATATTACTGAGGACAGTGGGGATGTTTTACACTTCTCAGGGTGTGTCTGACTGTAGTCATGATATACACAGTGTGTCAGTGAGTGTGTTAATATTAATCTGTGTTCTCTGTCAGTGTGTTAATATTCCTGAGGACAGTGGGGGTGTTTTACACTTCACAGGGTGTATCTGACTGTGGGTCATGATATACACAGTGTGTCAGTGAGTGTGTTAATATTAATCTGTGTTCTCTGTCAGTGTGTTAATATTCCTGAGGACAGTGGGGGTGTTTTACACTTCACAGGGTGTATCTGACTGTGGGTCATGATATACACAGTGTGTCAGTGAGTGTGTTAATATTAATCTGTGTTCTCTGTCAGTGTTTTAATATTACTGAGGATAGTGGGGGTGTTTTACACTTCACAGGGTGTATCTGACTGTGGGTCATGATATACACAGTGTGTCAGTGAGTGTGTTAATATTAATCTGTGTTCTCTTTCAGTGTGTTAATATTACCGAGGACAGTGGGGTGTTTTACACTTCACAGGGTGTATCTGACTGTGGGTCATGATGTGCACAGTGTGTCAGTGAGTGTGTT
This sequence comes from Heterodontus francisci, assembly GCF_036365525.1. Classification (NCBI taxonomy): domain Eukaryota; kingdom Metazoa; phylum Chordata; class Chondrichthyes; order Heterodontiformes; family Heterodontidae; genus Heterodontus; species Heterodontus francisci. Next base: position 1,053,005 of record NW_027141353.1, read on the forward strand.
AATATTAATCTGTGTTCTCTGTCAGTGTGTTAATATTACCGAGGACAGTGGGGTGTTTTACACTTCACAGGGTGTATCTGACTGTGGGTCATGATATACACAGTGTGTCAGTGAATGTGTTAATATTAATCTGTGTTCTCTGTCAGTGTGATAATATTGCTGACGACAGTGGGGGTGTTTTACACTTCACAGGATTTATCTGACTGTGGGTCATGATATACACAGTGTGTCAGTGAGTGTGTTAATATTAATCTGTGTTCTCTGTCAGTGTGTTAATATTCCTGAGGACTGTGGGGGTGTTTTACACTTCACAGGGTGTATCTGACTGTGGGTCATGATATACACAGTGTGTCAGTGAGTGTGTTAATATTAATCTGTGTTCTCTGTCAGTGTGTTAATATTACTGAGAACAGTGGGGGTGTTTTACACTTCACAGGGTGTATCTGACTGTGGGTCATGATATACACAGTGTGTCAGTGAGTGTGTTAATATTAATCTGTGTTCTCTGTCAGTGTTTTAATATTACTGAGGATAGTGGGGGTGTTTTACACTTCACAGGGTGTATCTGACTGTGGGTCATGATATACACAGTGTGTCAGTGAGTGTGTTAATATTAATCTGTGTTCTCTGTCAGTGTGTTAATATTACTGAGGACAGTGGGGGTGTTTTACACTTTACAGGGTGTATCTGACTGTGAGTCATGATATACACAGTGTGTCAGTGAGTGTGTTAATATTAATCTGTGTTCTCTGTCAGTGTGTTAATATTACTGAGGACAGTGGGGGTGTTTTACACTTCACAGGGTGTATCTAACTGTGGGTCATGATATACACAGTGTGTCAGTGAGTGTGTTAATATTAATCTGTGTTCTCTGTCAGTGTGTTAATATTCCTGAGGACAGTGGGGGTGTTTTACACTTCACAGGGTGTATCTGACTGTGGGTCATGATATACACAGTGTGTCAGTGAGTGTGTTAATATTAATCTGTGTTCTCTGTCAGTGTGTTAATATTACTGAGGACAGTGGGGGTGTTTTACACTTCACAGGGTGTATCTGACTGTGGGTCATGATATACACAGTGTGTCAGTGAGTGTGTTAATATTAATCTGTGTTCTCTGTCAGTGTGTTAATATTACTGAGGACAGTGGGGGTGTTTTACACTTCACAGGGTGTATCTGACTGTGGGTCATGATGTACATAGTGTGTCAGTGAGTGAGTTAATATTAATCTGTGTTCTCTGTCAGTGTGTTAATATTACTGAGGACAGTGGGGGTGTTTTACACTTCACAGGGTGTATCTGACTGTGGGTCATGATGTACACAGTGTGTCAGTGAGTGTGATAATATTAATCTGTGTTCTCTGTCAGTGTGTTAATATTAATGAGGACAGTGGGGGTGTTTTACACTTCACAGGGTGTATCTGACTGTGGGTCATGATGTACACAGTGTGTCAGTGAGTGTGTTAATATTAATCTGTGTTCTCTGTCAGTGTGTTAATATTCCTGAGGACAGTGGGGGTGTTTTACACTTCACAGGGTGTATCTGACTGTGGGTCAGGATATGCACAGTGTGTCAGTGAGTGTGTTAATATTAATCTGTGTTCTCTGTCAGTGTGTTAATATTACTGAGGACAGTGGGGGTGTTTTACACTTCACAGGGTGTATCTGACTGTGGGTCATGATATACACAGTGTGTCAGTGAGTGTGTTAATATTAATCTGTGTTCTCTGTCAGTGTGTTAATATTCCTGAGGACAGTGGGGGTGTTTTACACTTCACAGGGTGTATCTGACTGTGGGTCATGATATACACAGTGTGTCAGTGAGTGTGTTAATATTAATCTGTGTTCTCTGTCAGTGTGTTAATATTCCTGAGGACAGTGGGGGTGTTTTACACTTCACAGGGTGTATCTGACTGTGGGTCATGATATACACAGTGTGTCAGTGAGTGTGTTAATATTAATCTGTGTTCTCTGTCAGTGTGTTAATATTCCTGAGGACAGTGGGGGTGTTTTACACTTCACAGGGTGTATCTGACTGTGGGTCATGATATACACAGTGTGTCAGTGAGTGTGTTAATATTAATCTGTGTTCTCTGTCAGTGTGTTAATATTCCTGAGGACAGTGGGGGTGTTTTACACTTCACAGGGTGTATCTGACTGTGGGTCATGATGTACACAGTGTGTCAGTGAGTGTGTGAATATTAATCTGTGTTCTCTGTCAGTGTGTTAATATTACTGAGGACAGTGGGGGTGTTTTACACTTCACAGGGTGTATCTGACTGTGGGTCATGATGTACACAGTGTGTCAGTGAGTGTGTTAATATTAATCTGTGTTCTCTGTCAGTGTGTTAATATTACCGAGGACAGAGGGGTGTTTTACACTTCACAGGGTGTATCTGACTGTGGGTCATGATATACACAGTGTGTCAGTGAGTGTGTTAATATTAATCTGTGTTCTCTGTCAGTGTGTTAATATTACTGAGGACAGTGGGGGTGTTTTACACTTCACAGGGTTTATCTGACTGTGGGTCATGATGTACACAGTGTGTCAGTGAGTGTGCTAATATTAATCTGTGTTCTCTGTCAGTGTGTTAATATTACTGAGGACAGTGGGGGTGTTTTACACTTCACAGGGTGTATCTGACTGTGGGTCATGATGTACACAGTGTGTCAGTGAGTGTGTTAATATTAATCTGTGTTCTCTGTCAGTGTGTTAATATTACCGAGGACAGAGGGGTGTTTTACACTTCACAGGGTGTATCTGACTGTGGGTCATGATATACACAGTGTGTCAGTGAGTGTGTTAATATTAATCTGTGTTCTCTGTCAGTGTGTTAATATTGCTGAGGACAGTGGGGGTGTTTTACACTTCACAGTGTGTATCTGACTGTGGGTCATGATATACACAGTGTGTCAGTGAGTGTGTTAATATTAATCTGTGTTCTCTGTCATTGTGTTAATATTACTGAGGACAGTGGGGATGTTTTACACTTCTCAGGGTGTGTCTGACTGTAGTCATGATATACACAGTGTGTCAGTGAGTGTGTTAATATTAATCTGTGTTCTCTGTCAGTGTGTTAATATTCCTGAGGACAGTGGGGGTGTTTTACACTTCACAGGGTGTATCTGACTGTGGGTCATGATATACACAGTGTGTCAGTGAGTGTGTTAATATTAATCTGTGTTCTCTGTCAGTGTGTTAATATTCCTGAGGACAGTGGGGGTGTTTTACACTTCACAGGGTGTATCTGACTGTGGGTCATGATATACACAGTGTGTCAGTGAGTGTGTTAATATTAATCTGTGTTCTCTGTCAGTGTTTTAATATTACTGAGGATAGTGGGGGTGTTTTACACTTCACAGGGTGTATCTGACTGTGGGTCATGATATACACAGTGTGTCAGTGAGTGTGTTAATATTAATCTGTGTTCTCTTTCAGTGTGTTAATATTACCGAGGACAGTGGGGTGTTTTACACTTCACAGGGTGTATCTGACTGTGGGTCATGATGTGCACAGTGTGTCAGTGAGTGTGTTAATATTAATCTGTGTTCTCTGTCAGTGTGTTAATATTACCGAGGACAGTGGGGTGTTTTACACTTCACAGGGTGTATCTGACTGTGGGTCATGATATACACAGTGTGTCAGTGAGTGTGTTAATATTAATCTGTGTTCTCTGTCAGTGTGTTAATATTGCTGAGGACCGTGGGAATGTTTTACACTTCACAGGGTGTATCTGACTGTGGGTCATGATATACACAGTGTGTCAGTGAATGTGTTAATATTAATCTGTGTTCTCTGTCAGTGTGATAATATTGCTGACGACAGTGGGGGTGTTTTACACTTCACAGGATTTATCTGACTGTGGGTCATGATATACACAGTGTGTCAGTGAGTGTGTTAATATTAATCTGTGTTCTCTGTCAGTGTGTTAATATTCCTGAGGACTGTGGGGGTGTTTTACACTTCACAGGGTGTATCTGACTGTGGGTCATGATATACACAGTGTGTCAGTGAGTGTGTTAATATTAATCTGTGTTCTCTGTCAGTGTGTTAATATTACTGAGAACAGTGGGGGTGTTTTACACTTCACAGGGTGTATCTGACTGTGGGTCATGATATACACAGTGTGTCAGTGAGTGTGTTAATATTAATCTGTGTTCTCTGTCAGTGTTTTAATATTACTGAGGATAGTGGGGGTGTTTTACACTTCACAGGGTGTATCTGACTGTGGGTCATGATATACACAGTGTGTCAGTGAGTGTGTTAATATTAATCTGTGTTCTCTGTCAGTGTGTTAATATTACTGAGGACAGTGGGGGTGTTTTACACTTTACAGGGTGTATCTGACTGTGAGTCATGATATACACAGTGTGTCAGTGAGTGTGTTAATATTAATCTGTGTTCTCTGTCAGTGTGTTAATATTACTGAGGACAGTGGGGGTGTTTTACACTTCACAGGGTGTATCTGACTGTGGGTCATGATATACACAGTGTGTCAGTGAGTGTGTTAATATTAATCTGTGTTCTCTGTCAGTGTGTTAATATTACTGAGGACAGTGGGGGTGTTTTACACTTCACAGGGTGTATCTGACTGTGGGTCATGATATACACAGTGTGTCAGTGAGTGTGTTAATATTAATCTGTGTTCTCTGTCAGTGTGTTAATATTACTGAGGACAGTGGGGGTGTTTTACACTTCACAGGGTGTATCTGACTGTGGGTCATGATATACACAGTGTGTCAGTGAGTGTGTTAATATTAATCTGTGTTCTCTGTCAGTGTGTTAATATTACTGAGGACAGTGGGGGTGTTTTACACTTCACAGGGTGTATCTGACTGTGGGTCATGATGTACATAGTGTGTCAGTGAGTGAGTTAATATTAATCTGTGTTCTCTGTCAGTGTGTTAATATTACTGAGGACAGTGGGGGTGTTTTACACTTCACAGGGTGTATCTGACTGTGGGTCATGATGTACACAGTGTGTCAGTGAGTGTGATAATATTAATCTGTGTTCTCTGTCAGTGTGTTAATATTAATGAGGACAGTGGGGGTCTTTTACACTTCACAGGGTGTATCTGACTGTGGGTCATGATGTACACAGTGTGTCAGTGAGTGTGTTAATATTAATCTGTGTTCTCTGTCAGTGTGTTAATATTCCTGAGGACAGTGGGGGTGTTTTACACTTCACAGGGTGTATCTGACTGTGGGTCAGGATATGCACAGTGTGTCAGTGAGTGTGTTAATATTAATCTGTGTTCTCTGTCAGTGTGTTAATATTACTGAGGACAGTGGGGGTGTTTTACACTTCACAGGGTGTATCTGACTGTGGGTCATGATATACACAGTGTGTCAGTGAGTGTGTTAATATTAATCTGTGTTCTCTGTCAGTGTGTTAATATTCCTGAGGACAGTGGGGGTGTTTTACACTTCACAGGGTGTATCTGACTGTGGGTCATGATATACACAGTGTGTCAGTGAGTGTGTTAATATTAATCTGTGTTCTCTGTCAGTGTGTTAATATTCCTGAGGACAGTGGGGGTGTTTTACACTTCACAGGGTGTATCTGACTGTGGGTCATGATATACACAGTGTGTCAGTGAGTGTGTTAATATTAATCTGTGTTCTCTGTCAGTGTTTTAATCTTCCTGAGGACGGTGGGGGTGTTTTACACTTCACAGGGTGTATCTGACTGTGGGTCATGATATACACAGTGTGTCAGTGAGTGTGTTAATATTAATCTGTGTTCTCTGTCAGTGTGTTAATATTCCTGAGGACAGTGGGGGTGTTTTACACTTCACAGGGTGTATCTGACTGTGGGTCATGATATACACAGTGTGTCAGTGAGTGTGTTAATATTAATCTGTGTTCTCTGTCAGTGTGTTAATATTCCTGAGGACAGTGGGGGTGTTTTACACTTCACAGGGTGTATCTGACTGTGGGTCATGATGTACACAGTGTGTCAGTGAGTGTGTGAATATTAATCTGTGTTCTCTGTCAGTGTGTTAATATTACTGAGGACAGTGGGGGTGTTTTACACTTCACAGGGTGTATCTGACTGTGGGTCATGATGTACACAGTGTGTCAGTGAGTGTGTTAATATTAATCTGTGTTCTCTGTCAGTGTGTTAATATTACCGAGGACAGAGGGGTGTTTTACACTTCACAGGGTGTATCTGACTGTGGGTCATGATATACACAGTGTGTCAGTGAGTGTGTTAATATTAATCTGTGTTCTCTGTCAGTGTGTTAATATTGCTGAGGACAGTGGGGGTGTTTTACACTTCACAGGGTGTATCTGACTGTGGGTCATGATATACACAGTGTGTCAGTGAGTGTGTTAATATTAATCTGTGTTCTCTGTCAGTGTGTTAATATTACTGAGGACAGTGGGGATGTTTTACACTTCACAGGGTGCATCTGACTGTGGGTCATGATGTACACAGTGTGTCAGTGAGTGTGTTAATATTAATCTGTGTTCTCTGTCAGTGTGTTAATATTACTGAGGACAGTGGGGGTGTTTTACACTTCACAGGGTGTATCTGACTGTGGGTCATGACATACACAGTGTGTCAGTGAGTGTGTTAATATTAATCTGTGTTCTCTGTCAGTGTGTTAATATTACTGAGGACAGTGGGGGTGTTTTACACTTCACAGGGTGTATCTGACTGTGGGTCATGATATACACAGTGTGTCAGTGAGTGTGTTAATATTAATCTGTGTTCTCTGTCAGTGTGTTAATATTCCTGAGGACAGTGGGGGTGTTTTACACTTCACAGGGGGTATCTGACTGTGGGTCATGATATACACAGTGTGTCAGTGAGTGTGTTAATATTAATCTGTGTTCTCTGTCAGTGTGTTAATATTACTGAGGACAGTGGGGGTGTTTTACACTTCACAGGGTGTATCTGACTGTGGGTCATGATATACACAGTGTGTCAGTGAGTCTGTTAATATTTATCTGTGTTCTCTGTCAGTGTGTTAATATTGCTGAGGACAGTGGGGATGTTTTACACTTCACAGGGTTTATCTGACTGTGGGTCGTGATGTTCACAGTGTGTCAGTGAGTGTGTTAATATTAATCTGTGTTCTCAGACAGTGTGTTAATATTCCTGAGGACAGTGGGGGTGTTTTACACTTCACAGGGTATATCTGACTGTGGGTCATGATATACACTGTGTGTCAGTGAGTGTGTTAATATTAATCTGTGTTCTCAGACAGTGTGTTAATATTCCTGAGGACAGTGGGGGTGTTTTACACTTCACAGGGTGTATCTGACTGTGGGTCATGATATACACAGTGTGTCAGTGAGTGTGTTAATATTAATCTGTGTTCTCTGCAGGGTGTTAATATTACTGAGGACAGTGGGGGTGTTTTACACTTCACCGGGTGTATCTGACTGTGGGTCATGATATACACAGTGTGTCAGTGAGTGTGTTAATATTAATCTATGTTCTCTGTCAGTGTTTTAATCTTCCTGAGGACAGTGGGGGTGTTTTACACTTCACAGGGTGTATCTGACTGTGAGTCATGATGTACACAGTGTGTCAGTGAGTGTGTTAATATTAATCTGTGTTCTCTGTCAGTGTGTTAATATTACTGAGGACAGTGGGGGTGTTTTACACTTCACAGGGTGTATCTGACTGTGGGTCATGACATACACAGTGTGTCAGTGAGTGTGTTAATATTAATCTGTGTTCTCTGTCAGTGTGTTAATATTACTGAGGACAGTGGGGGTGTTTTACACTTCACAGGGTGTATCTGACTGTGGGTCATGATATACACAGTGTGTCAGTGAGTGTGTTAATATTAATCTGTGTTCTCTGTCAGTGTGTTAATATTCCTGAGGACAGTGGGGGTGTTTTACACTTCACAGGGGGTATCTGACTGTGGGTCATGATATACACAGTGTGTCAGTGAGTGTGTTAATATTAATCTGTGTTCTCTGTCAGTGTGTTAATATTACTGAGGACAGTGGGGGTGTTTTACACTTCACAGGGTGTATCTGACTGTGGGTCATGATATACACAGTGTGTCAGTGAGTCTGTTAATATTTATCTGTGTTCTCTGTCAGTGTGTTAATATTGCTGAGGACAGTGGGGATGTTTTACACTTCACAGGGTTTATCTGACTGTGGGTCGTGATGTTCACAGTGTGTCAGTGAGTGTGTTAATATTAATCTGTGTTCTCAGACAGTGTGTTAATATTCCTGAGGACAGTGGGGGTGTTTTACACTTCACAGGGTATATCTGACTGTGGGTCATGATATACACTGTGTGTCAGTGAGTGTGTTAATATTAATCTGTGTTCTCAGACAGTGTGTTAATATTCCTGAGGACAGTGGGGGTGTTTTACACTTCACAGGGTGTATCTGACTGTGGGTCATGATATACACAGTGTGTCAGTGAGTGTGTTAATATTAATCTGTGTTCTCTGCAGGGTGTTAATATTACTGAGGACAGTGGGGGTGTTTTACACTTCACCGGGTGTATCTGACTGTGGGTCATGATATACACAGTGTGTCAGTGAGTGTGTTAATATTAATCTATGTTCTCTGTCAGTGTTTTAATCTTCCTGAGGACAGTGGGGGTGTTTTACACTTCACAGGGTGTATCTGACTGTGAGTCATGATGTACACAGTGTGTCAGTGAGTGTGTTAATATTAATCTGTGTTCTCTGTCAGTGTGTTAATATTACTGAGGACAGTGGGGGTGTTTTACACTTCACAGGGTGTATCTGACTGTGGGTCATGATGTACACAGTGTGTCAGTGAGTGTGTTAATATTAATCTGTGTTCTCTGTCAGTGTGTTAATATTACTGAGGACAGTGGGGGTGTTTTACACTTCACAGGGTGTATCTGACTGTGGGTCATGATATACACAGTGTGTCAGTGAGTGTGTTAATATTAATCTGTGCTCTCTTTCAGTGTGTTAATATTACCGAGGACAGTGGGGTGTTTTACACTTCACAGGGTGTATCTGACTGTGGGTCATGATGTACACAGTGTGTCAGTGAGTGTGTTAATATTAATCTGTGTTCTCTGTCAGTGTGTTAATATTCCTGAGGACAGTGGGGGTGTTTTACACTTCACAGGGTGTATCTGACTGTGGGTCATGATATACACAGTGTGTCAGTGAGTGTGTTAATATAAATCTGTGCTCTCTTTCAGTGTGTTAATATTACCGAGGACAGTGGGGTGTTTTACACTTCACAGGGTGTATCTGACTGTGGGTCATGATGTACACAGTGTGTCAGTGAGTGTGTTAATATTAATCTGTGTTCTCTGTCAGTGTGTTAATATTACCGAGGAAAGTGGGATGTTTTACACTTCACAGGGTGTATCTGACTGTGGGTCATGATATACACAGTGTGTCAGTGAGTGTGTTAATATTAATCTGTGTTCTCTGTCAGTGTGTTAATATTGCTGAGGACAGTGGGAATGTTTTACACTTCACAGGGTGTATCTGACTGTGGGTCATGATATACACAGTGTGTCAGTGAATGTGTTAATATTAATCTGTGTTCTCTGTCAGTGTGATAATATTGCTGACGACAGTGGGGGTGTTTTACACTTCACAGGATTTATCTGACTGTGGGTCATGATATACACAGTGTGTCAGTGAGTGTGTTAATATTAATCTGTGTTCTCTGTCAGTGTGTTAATATTCCTGAGGACAGTGGGGGTGTTTTACACTTCACAGGGTGTATCTGACTGTGGGTCATGATGTACACAGTGTGTCAGTGAGTGTGTTAATATTAATCTGTGTTCTCTGTCAGTGTGTTAATATTACTGAGGACAGTGGGGGTGTTTTACACTTCACAGGGTGTATCTGACTGTGGGTCATGATATACACAGTGTGTCAGTGAGTGTGTTAATATTAATCTGTGTTCTCTGTCAGTGTGTTAATATTCCTGAGGACAGTGGGGGTGTTTTACACTTCACAGGGTGTATCTGACTGTGGGTCATGATATACACAGTGTGTCAGTGAGTGTGTTAATATTAATCTGTGTTCTGTGTCAGTGTTTTAATATTACTGAGGATAGTGGGGGTGTTTTACACTTCACAGGGTGTATCTGACTGTGGGTCATGATATACACAGTGTGTCAGTGAGTGTGTTAATATTAATCTGTGTTCTCTGTCAGTGTGTTAATATTACTGAGGACAGTGGGGGTGTTTTACACTTTACAGGGTGTATCTGACTGTGAGTCATGATATACACAGTGTGTCAGTGAGTGTGTTAATATTAATCTGTGTTCTCTGTCAGTGTGTTAATATTACTGAGGACAGTGGGGGTGTTTTACACTTCACAGGGTGGATCTGACTGTGGGTCATGATATACACAGTGTGTCAGTGAGTGTGTTAATATTAATCTGTGTTCTCTGTCAGTGTGTTAATATTCCTGAGGACAGTGGGGGTGTTTTACACTTCACAGGGGGTATCTGACTGTGGGTCATGATATACACAGTGTGTCAGTGAGTGTGTTAATATTAATCTGTGTTCTCAGACAGTGTGTTAATATTCCTGAGGACAGTGGGGGTGTTTTACACTTCACAGGGTGTATCTGACTGTGGGTCATGATATACACAGTGCGTCAGTGAGTCTGTTAATATTTATCTGTGTTCTCTGTCAGTGTGTTAATATTGCTGAGGACAGTGGGGGTGTTTTACACTTCACAGGGTTTATCTGACTGTGGGTCGTGATGTTCACAGTGTGTCAGTGAGTGTGTTAATATTAATCTGTGTTCTCAGACAGTGTGTTAATATTCCTGAGGACAGTGGGGGTGTTTTACACTTCACAGGGTGTATCTGACTGTGGGTCATGATATACACTGTGTGTCAGTGAGTGTGTTAATATTAATCTGTGTTCTCAGACAGTGTGTTAATATTCCTGAGGACAGTGGGGGTGTTTTACACTTCACAGGGTGTATCTGACTGTGGGTCATGATATACACAGTGTGTCAGTGAGTGTGTTAATATTAATCTGTGTTCTCTGTCAGTGTGTTAATATTACTGAGGACAGTGGGGGTGTTTTACACTTCACCGGGTGTATCTGACTGTGGGTCATGATATACACAGTGTGTCAGTGAGTGTGTTAATATTAATCTATGTTCTCTGTCAGTGTTTTAATCTTCCTGAGGACAGTGGGGGTGTTTTACACTTCACAGGGTGTATCTGACTGTGAGTCATGATGTACACAGTGTGTCAGTGAGTGTGTTAATATTAATCTGTGTTCTCTGTCAGTGTGTTAATATTACTGAGGACAGTGGGGGTGTTTTACACTTCACAGGGTGTATCTGACAGTGGGTCATGATGTACACAGTGTGTCAGTGAGTGTGTTAATATTAATCTGTGTTCTCTGTCAGTGTGTTAATATTACTGAGGACAGTGGGGGTGTTTTACACTTCACAGGGTTTATCTGACTGTGGGTCATGATATACACAGTGTGTCAGTGAGTGTGTTAATATTAATCTGTGTTCTCTGTCAGTGTGTTAATATTACTGAGGACAGTGGGGGTGTTTTACACTTCACAGGGTGTATCTGACTGTGGGTCATGATATACACAGTGTGTCAGTGAGTGTGTTAATATTAATCTGTGTTCTCTGTCAGTGTGTTAATATTACTGAGGACAGTGGGGGTGTTTTACACTTCACAGGGTGTATCTGACTGTGGGTCATGATATACACAGTGTGTCAGTGAGTGTGTTAATATTAATCTGTGTTCTCTGTCAGTGTGTTAATATTCCTGAGGACAGTGGGGGTGTTTTACACTTCACAGGGTGTATCTGACTGTGGGTCATGATATACACAGTGTGTCAGTGAGTGTGTTAATATTAATCTGTGTTCTCTGTCAGTGTGTTAATATTCCTGAGGACAGTGGGGGTGTTTTACACTTCACAGGGTGTATCTGACTGTGGGTCATGATATACACAGTGTGTCAGTGAGTGTGTTAATATTAATCTGTGTTCTCTGTCAGTGTTTTAATATTACTGAGGATAGTGGGGGTGTTTTACACTTCACAGGGTGTATCTGACTGTGGGTCAAGATATACACAGTGTGTCAATGAGTGTGTTAATATTAATCTGTGTTCTCTTTCAGTTTGTTAATATTACCGAGGACAGTGGGGTGTTTTACACTTCACAGGGTGTATCTGACTGTGGGTCATGATGTACACAATGTGTCAGTGAGTGTGTTAATATTAATCTGTGTTCTCTGTCAGTGTGTTAATATTACCGAGGACAGTGGGGTGTTTTACACTTCACAGGGTGTATCTGACTGTGGGTCATGATATACACAGTGTGTCAGTGAATGTGTTAATATTAATCTGTGTTCTCTGTCAGTGTGTTAATATTGCTGAGGACAGTGGGAATGTTTTACACTTCACAGGGTGTATCTGACTGTGGGTCATGATATACACAGTGTGTCAGTGAATGTGTTAATATTAATCTGTGTTCTCTGTCAGTGTGATAATATTGCTGACGACAGTGGGGGTGTTTTACACTTCACAGGATTTATCTGACTGTGGGTCATGATATACACAGTGTGTCAGTGAGTGTGTTAATATTAATCAGTGTTCTCTGTCAGTGTGTTAATATTCCTGAGGACAGTGGGGGTGTTTTACACTTCACAGGGTGTATCTGACTGTGGGTCATGATGTACACAGTGTGTCAGTGAGTGTGTTAATATTAATCTGTGTTCTCTGTCAGTGTGTTAATATTACTGAGGACAGTGGGGGTGTTTTACACTTCACAGGGTGTATCTGACTGTGGGTCATGATATACACAGTGTGTCAGTGAGTGTGTTAATATTAATCTGTGTTCTCTGTCAGTGTGTTAATATTCCTGAGGACAGTGGGGGTGTTTTACACTTCACAGGGTGTATCTGACTGTGGGTCATGATATACACAGTGTGTCAGTGAGTGTGTTAATATTAATCTGTGTTCTCTGTCAGTGTTTTAATATTACTGAGGATAGTGGGGGTGTTTTACACTTCACAGGGTGTATCTGACTGTGGGTCATGATATACACAGTGTGTCAGTGAGTGTGTTAATATTAATCTGTGTTCTCTGTCAGTGTGTTAATATTACTGAGGACAGTGGGGGTGTTTTACACTTTACAGGGTGTATCTGACTGTGAGTCATGATATACACAGTGTGTCAGTGAGTGTGTTAATATTAATCTGTGTTCTCTGTCAGTGTGTTAATATTACTGAGGACAGTGGGGGTGTTTTACACATCACAGGGTTTATCTGACTGTGGGTCATGATATACACAGTGTGTCAGTGAGTGTGTTAATATTAATCTGTGTTCTCTGTCAGTGTGTTAATATTCCTGAGGACAGTGGGGGTGTTTTACACTTCACAGGGTGTATCTGACTGTGGGTCATGATATACACAGTGTGCCAGTGAGTGTGTTAATATTAATCTGTGTTCTCTGTCAGTGTGTTAATATTCCTGAGGACAGTGGGGGTGTTTTACACTTCACAGGGTGTATCTGACTGTGGGCATGATATACACAGTGTGTCAGTGAGTGTGTTAATATTAATCTGTGTTCTCTGTCAGTGTGCTAATATTCCTGAGGACGGTGGGGGTGTTTTACACTTCACAGGGTGTATCTGACTGTGGGTCATGATGTACACAGTGTGTCAGTGAGTGTGTTAATATTGATCTGTGTTCTCTGTCAGTGTGTTAATATTACTGAGGACACTGGGGGTGTTTTACACTTCACAGGGTGTATCTGACTGTGGGTCATGATGTACACAGTGTGTCAGTGAGTGTGTTAATATTAATCTGTGTTCTCTGTCAGTGTGTTAATATTACCGAGGACAGTGGGGTGTTTTACACTTCACAGGGTGTATCTGACTGTGGGTCATGATATACACAGTGTGTCAGTGTGTGTGTTAATATTAATCTGTGTTCTCTGTCAGTGTGTTAATATTACTGAGGACAGTGGGGATGTTTTACACTTCACAGGGTTTATCTGACTGTGGGTCATGATATACACAGTGTGTCAGTGAGTGTGTTAATATTAATCTGTGTTCTCTGTCAATGTGTTAATATTCCTGAGGACAGTGGGGGTGTTTTACACTTCACAGGGTGTATCTGACTGTGGGTCATGATATACACAGTGTGTCAGTGAGTGTGTTAATATTAATCTGTGTTCTCTGTCAGTGTGTTAATATTACTGAGGACAGTGGGGGTGTTTTACACTTCACAGGGTGTATCTGACTGTGGGTCATGATATACACAGTGTGTCAGTGAGTGTGTTAATATTAATCTGTGTTCTCTGTCAGTGTGTTAATATTACTGAGGACAGAGGGGGTGTTTTACACTTCACAGGGTGTATCTGACTGTGGGTCATGATGTACACAGTGTGTCAGTGAGTGTGTTAATATTAATCTGTGTTCTCTGTCAGTGTGTTAATATTACTGAGGACAGTGGGGGTGTTTTACACTTCACAGGGTGTATCTGACTGTGGGTCATGATATACACAGTGTGTCAGTGAGTGTGTTAATATTAATCTGTGTCCTCTGTCAGTGTGTTAATATTACTGAGGACAGTGGGGGTGTTTTACACTTCACAGGGTTTATCTGACTGTGGGTCATGATGTACACAGTGTGTCAGTGAGTGTGTTAATATTAATCTGTGTTCTCTGTCAGTGTGTTAATATTACTGAGGACAGTGGGGGTGTTTTACACTTCACAGGGTGTATCTGACTGTGGGTCATGATATACACAGTGTGTCAGTGAGTGTGTTAATATTAATCTGTGTCCTCTGTCAGTGTGTTAATATTACTGAGGACAGTGGGGGTGTTCTACACTTCACAGGGTGTATCTGACTGTGGTTCATGATGTACACAGTGTGTCAGTGAGTGTGTTAATATTAATCTGTGTTCTCTGTCAGTGTGTTAATATTACTGAGGACAGTGGGGGTGTTTTACACTTCACAGGGTGTATCTGACTGTGGGTCATGATATACACAGTGTGTCAGTGAGTGTGTTAATATTAATCTGTGTTCTCTGTCAGTGTGCTAATATTACTGAGGACAGTGGGGAGTGTTTTACACTTCACAGAGTGTATCTGACTGTGGGTCATGATATACACAGTGTGTCAGTGAGTGTGTTAATATTAATCTGTGTTCTCCGTCAGTGTGTTAATATTACTGAGGACAGTGGGGGTGTTTTGCACTTCACAGGGTGTATCTGACTGTGGGTCATGATGTACACAGTGTGTCAGTGAGTGTGTTAATATTAATCTGTGTTCTCTGTCAGTGTGTTACTATTACTGAGGACAGTGGGGGTGTTTTACACTTCACAGGGTGTATCTGACTGTGGGTCATGATATACACAGTGTGTCAGTGAGTGTGTTAATATTAATCTGTGTTCTCTGTCAGTGTGTTAATATTACTGAGGACAGTGGGGGTGTTTTACACTTCACAGGGTGTATCTGACTGTGGGTCATGATATACACAGTGTGTCAGTGAGTGTGTTAATATTAATCTGTGTTCTCTGTCAGTGTGTTAATATTACTGAGGACAGTGGGGGTGTTTTACACTTCACAGGGTGTATCTGACTGTGGGTCATGATGTGCACAGTGTGTCAGTGAGTGTGTTAATATTAATCTGTGTTCTCTGTCAGTGTGATAATATTGCTGACGGCAGTGGGGGTGTTTTACACTTCACAGGGTGTATCTGACTGTGGGTCATGATATACACAGTTTGTCAGTGAGTGTGTTAATATTAATCTGTGTTCTCTGTCAGTGTGTTAATATTCCTGAGGACAGTGGGGTGTTTTACACTTCACAGGGTGTATCTGACTGTGGGTCATGATATACACAGTGTGTCAGTGAGTGTGTTAATATTAATCTGTGTTCTCTGTCAGTGTGTTAATATTGCTGAGGACAGTGGGAATGTTTTACACTTCACAGGGTGTATCTGACTGTGGGTCATGATATACACAGTGTGTCAGTGAGTGTGTTAATATTAATCTGTGTTCTCTGTCAGTGTGATAATATTGCTGAGAACAGTGGGGGTGTTTTACACTTCACAGGATTTATCTGACTGTGGGTCATGATATACACAGTGTGTCAGTGAGTGTGTTAATATTAATCTGTGTTCTCTGTCAGTGTGTTAACATTCCTGAGGACAGTGGGGGTGTTTTACACTTCACAGGGTGTATCTGACTGTGGGTCATGATATACACAGTGTGTCAGTGAGTGTGTTAATATTAATCTGTGTTCTCTGTCAGTGTGTTAATATTACTGAGGACAGTGGGGGTGTTTTACACTTCACAGAGTGTATCTGACTGTGGGTCATGATGTACACAGTGTGTCAGTGAGTGTGTTAATATTAATCTGTGTTCTCTGTCAGTGTGTTAATATTACTGAGGACAGTGGGGGTGTTTTACACTTCACAGGGTGCATCTGACTGTGGGTCATGATATACACAGTGTGTCAGTGAGTGTGTTAATATTAATCTGTGTTCTCTGTCAGTGTGTTAATATTACTGAGGACAGTGGGGGTGTTTTACACTTCACAGGGTGTATCTGACTGTGGGTCATGATGTACATAGTGTGTCAGTGAGTGTGTTAATATTAATCTGTGTTCTCTGTCAGTGTGTTAATATTACTGAGGACAGTGGGGGTGTTTTACACTTCACAGGGTGTATCTGACTGTGGGTCATGATATACACAGTGTGTCAGTGAGTGTGTTAATATTAATCTGTGTTCTCTGTCAGTGTGTTAATATTCCTGAGGACAGTGGGGATGTTTTACACTTCACAGGGTGTATCTGACTGTGGGTCATGATGCACACAGTGTGTCGGTGAGTGTGTTAATATTAATCTGTGTTCTCTGTCAGTGTGTTAATATTCCTGAGGACAGTGGGGATGTTTTACACTTCACAGGGTGTATCTGACTGTGGGTCATGATGTACACAGTGTGTCAGTGAGTGTGTTAATATTTACCTGTGTTCTCTGTCAGTGTGTTAATATTAATGAGGACAGTGGGGGTGTTTTACACTTCACAGGGTGTATCTGACTGTGGGTCATGATGTACACAGTGTGTCAGTGAGTGTGTTAATATTAATCTGTGTTCTCTGTCCGTGTGTTATTATTCCTGAGGACAGTGGGGGTGTTTTACACTTCACAGGGTGTATCTGACTGTGTGTCATGATATGCACAGTGTGTCAGTGAGTGTGTTAATATTAATCTGTGTTCTCTGTCAGTGTGTTAATATTACTGAGGACAGTGGGGGTGTTTTACACTTCACAGGGTGTATCTGACTGTGGGTCATGATATACACAGTGTGTCAGTGAGTGTGTTAATATTAATCTGTGTTCTCTGTCAGTGTGTTAATATTCCTGAGGACAGTGGGGGTGTTTTACACTTCACAGGGTGTATCTGACTGTGGGTCATGATATACACAGTGTGTCAGTGAGTGTGTTAATATTAATCTGTGTTCTCTGTCAGTGTGTTAATATTCCTGAGGACAGTGGGTGTGTTTTACACTTCACAGGGTGTATCTGACTGTGGGTCATGATATACACAGTGTGTCAGTGAGTGTGTTAATATTAATCTGTGTTCTCTGTCAGTGTTTTAATCTTCCTGAGGACAGTGGGGGTGTTTTACACTTCACAGGGTGTATCTGACTGTGGGTCATGATATACACAGTGTGTCAGTGAGTGTGTTAATATTAATCTGTGTTCTCTGTCAGTGTGTTAATATTCCTGAGGACAGTGGGGGTGTTTTACACTTCACAGGGTGTATCTGACTGTGGGTCATGATATACACAGTGTGTCAGTGAGTGTGTTAATATTAATCTGTGTTCTCTGTCATTGTGTTAATATTCCTGAGGACAGTGGGGGTGTTTTACACTTCACAGGGTGTATCTGACTGTGGGTCATGATATACACAGTGTGTCAGTGAGTGTGTTAATATTAATCTGTGTTCTCTGTCAGTGTGCTAATATTCCTGAGGACGGTGGGGGTGTTTTACACTTCACAGGGTGTATCTGACTGTGGGTCATGATGTACACAGTGTGTCAGTGAGTGTGTTAATATTAATCTGCGTTCTCTGTCAGTGTGTTAATATTACTGAGGACACTGGGGGTGTTTTACACTTCACAGGGTGTATCTGACTGTGGGTCATGATGTACACAGTGTGTCAGTGAGTGTGTTAATATTAATCTGTGTTCTCTGTCAGTGTGTTAATATTACCGAGGACAGTGGGGTGTTTTACACTTCACAGGGTGTATCTGACTGTGGGTCATGATATACACAGTGTGTCAGTGAGTGTGTTAATATTAATCTGTGTTCTCTGTCAGTGTGTTAATATTACTGAGGACAGTGGGGATGTTTTACACTTCACAGGGTTTATCTGACTGTGGGTCATGATATACACAGTGTGTCAGTGAGTGTGTTAATATTAATCTGTGTTCTCTGTCAATGTGTTAATATTACTGAGGACAGTGGGGGTGTTTTACACTTCACAGGGTGTATCTGACTGTGGGTCATGATATACACAGTGTGTCAGTGAGTGTGTTAATATTAATCTGTGTTCTCTGTCAGTGTGTTAATATTACTGAGGACAGAGGGGGTGTTTTACACTTCACAGGGTGTATCTGACTGTGGGTCATGATGTACACAGTGTGTCAGTGAGTGTGTTAATATTAATCTATGTTCTCTGTCAGTGTGTTAATATTACTGAGGACAGTGGGAGTGTTTTACACTTCACAGGGTGTATCTGACTGTGGGTCATGATATACACAGTGTGTCAGTGAGTGTGTTAATATTAATCTGTGTCCTCTGTCAGTGTGTTAATATTACTGAGGACAGTGGGGGTGTTTTACACTTCACAGGGTTTATCTGACTGTGGGTCATGATGTACACAGTGTGTCAGTGAGTGTGTTAATATTAATCTGTGTTCTCTGTCAGTGTGTTAATATTACTGAGGACAGTGGGGGTGTTTTACACTTCACAGGGTGTATCTGACTGTGGGTCATGATATACACAGTGTGTCAGTGAGTGTGTTAATATCAATCTGTGTCCTCTGTCAGTGTGTTAATATTACTGAGGACAGTGGGGGTGTTCTACACTTCACAGGGTGTATCTGACTGTGGTTCATGATGTACACAGTGTGTCAGTGAGTGTGTTAATATTAATCTGTGTTCTCTGTCAGTGTGTTAATATTACTGAGGACAGTGGGGGTGTTTTACACTTCACAGGGTGTATCTGACTGTGGGTCATGATATACACAGTGTGTCAGTGAGTGTGTTAATATTAATCTGTGTTCTCTGTCAGTGTGCTAATATTACTGAGGACAGTGGGGAGTGTTTTACACTTCACAGAGTGTATCTGACTGTGGGTCATGATATACACAGTGTGTCAGTGAGTGTGTTAATATTAATCTGTGTTCTCTGTCAGTGTGTTAATATTACTGAGGACAGTGGGGGTGTTTTACACTTCACAGGGTGTATCTGACTGTGGGTCATGATGTACACAGTGTGTCAGTGAGTGTGTTAATATTAATCTGTGTTCTCTGTCAGTGTGTTAATATTACTGAGGACAGTGGAGGTGTTTTACACTTCACAGGGTGTATCTGACTGTGGGTCATGATATACACAGTGTGTCAGTGAGTGTGTTAATATTAATCTGTGTTCTCTGTCAGTGTGTTAATATTACTGAGGACAGTGGGGGTGTTTTACACTTCACAGGGTGTATCTGACTGTGGGTCATGATATACACAGTGTGTCAGTGAGTGTGTTAATATTAATCTGTGTTCTCTGTCAGTGTGTTAATATTACTGAGGACAGTGGGGGTGTTTTACACTTCACAGGGTGTATCTGACTGTGGGTCATGATGTGCACAGTGTGTCAGTGAGTGTGTTAATATTAATCTGTGTTCTCTGTCAGTGTGATAATATTGCTGACGACAGTGGGGGTGTTTTACACTTCACAGGGTGTATCTGACTGTGGGTCATGATATACACAGTGTGTCAGTGAGTGTGTTAATATTAATCTGTGTTCTCTGTCAGTGTGTTAATATTCCTGAGGACAGTGGGGGTGTTTTACACTTCACAGGGTGTATCTGACTGTGGGTCATGATATACACAGTGTGTCAGTGAGTGTGTTAATATTAATCTGTGTTCTCTGTCAGTGTGATAATATTGCTGAGGACAGTGGGGGTGTTTTACACTTCACAGGATTTATCTGACTGTGGGTCATGATATACACAGTGTGTCAGTGAGTGTGTTAATATTAATCTGTGTTCTCTGTCAGTGTGTTAACATTCCTGAGGACAGTGGGGGTGTTTTACACTTCACAGGGTGTATCTGACTGTGGGTCATGATGTACACAGTGTGTCAGTGAGTGTGTTAATATTAATCTGTGTTCTCTGTCAGTGTGTTAATATTACTGAGGACAGTGGGGGTGTTTTACACTTCACAGGGTGTATCTGACTGTGGGTCATGATGTACACAGTGTTTCAGTGAGTGTGTTAATATTAATCTGTGTTCTCTGTCAGTGTGTTAATATTACTGAGGACAGTGGGGGTGTTTTACACTTCACAGGGTGTATCTGACTGTGGTTCATGATATACACAGTGTTTCAGTGAGTGTGTTAATATTAATCTGTGTTCTCTGTCAGTGTGTTAATATTCCTGAGGACAGTGGGGGTGTTTTACACTTCACAGGGTGTATCTGACTGTGGGTCATGATGTACACAGTGTGTCAGTGAGTGTGTTAATATTAATCTGTGTTCTCTGTCAGTGTTTTAATATTACTGAGGATAGTGGGGGTGTTTTACACTTCACAGGGTGTATCTGACTGTGGGTCATGATATACACAGTGTGTCAGTGAGTGTGTTAATATTAATCTGTGTTCTCTGTCAGTGTGTTAATATTACTGAGGACAGTGGGGGTGTTTTACACTTTACAGGGTGTATCTGACTGTGAGTCATGATATACACAGTGTGTCAGTGAGTGTGTTAATATTAATCTGTGTTCTCTGTCAGTGTGTTAATATTACTGAGGACAGTGGGGGTGTTTTACACTTCACAGGGTTTATCTGACTGTGGGTCATGATATACACAGTGTGTCAGTGAGTGTGTTAATATTAATCTGTGTTCTCTGTCAGTGTGTTAATATTCCTGAGGACAGTGGGGGTGTTTTACACTTCACAGGGTGTATCTGACTGTGGGTCATGATATACACAGTGTGTCAGTGAGTGTGTTAATATTAATCTGTGTTCTCTGTCAGTGTGTTAATATTCCTGAGGACAGTGGGGGTGTTTTACACTTCACAGGGTGTATCTGACTGTGGGTCATGATATACACAGTGTGTCAGTGAGTGTGTTAATATTAATCTTTGTTCTCTGTCAGTGTGTTAATATTCCTGAGGACAGTGGGGGTGTTTTACACTTCACAGAGTGTATCTGACTGTGGGTCATGATGTACACAGTGTGTCAGTGAGTGTGTTAATATTAATCTGTGTTCTCTGTCAGTGTGTTAATATTACTGAGGACAGTGGGGGTGTTTTACACTTCACAGGGTGTATCTGACTGTGGGTCATGATATACACAGTGTGTCAGTGAGTGTGTTAATATTAATCTGTGTTCTCTGTCAGTGTGTTAATATTACTGAGGACAGTGGGGGTGTTTTACACTTCACAGGGTGTATCTGACTGTGGGTCATGATGTACATAGTGTGTCAGTGAGTGTGTTAATATTAATCTGTGTTATCTTTCAGTGTGTTAATATTACTGAGGACAGTGGGGGTGTTTTACACTTCACAGGGTGTATCTGACTGTGGGTCATGATATACACAGTGTGTCAGTGAGTGTGTTAATATTAATCTGTGTTCTCTGTCAGTGTGTTAATATTCCTGAGGACAGTGGGGATGTTTTACACTTCACAGGGTGTATCTGACAGTGGGTCATGATGTACACAGTGTGTCGGTGAGTGTGTTAATATTAATCTGTGTTCTCTGTCAGTGTGTTAATATTCCTGAGGACAGTGGGGATGTTTTACACTTCACAGGGTGTATCTGACTCTGGGTCATGATGTACACAGTGTGTCAGTGAGTGTGTTAATATTTACCTGTGTTCTCTGTCAGTGTGTTAATATTACTGAGGACAGTGGGGGTGTTTTACACTTCACAGGGTGTATCTGACTGTGGGTCATGATGTACACAGTGTGTCAGTGAGTGTGTTAATATTAATCTGTGTTCTCTGTCAGTGTGTTAATATTACTGAGGACAGTGGGGGTGTTTTACACTTCACAGGGTGTATCTGACTGTGGGTCATGATATACACAGTGTGTCAGTGAGTGTGTTAATATTAATCTGTGTTCTCTGTCAGTGTGTTAATATTACTGAGGACAGTGGGGGTGTTTTACACTTCACAGGGTGTATCTGACTGTGGGTCATGATATACACAGTGTGTCAGTGAGTGTGTTAATATTAATCTGTGTTCTCTGTCAGTGTGTTAATATTACTGAGGACAGTGGGGGTGTTTTACACTTCACAGGGTGTATCTGACTGTGGGTCATGATGTGCACAGTGTGTCAGTGAGTGTGTTAATATTAATCTGTGTTCTCTGTCAGTGTGATAATATTGCTGACGACAGTGGGGGTGTTTTACACTTCACAGGGTGTATCTGACTGTGGGTCATGATATACACAGTGTGTCAGTGAGTGTGTTAATATTAATCTGTGTTCTCTGTCAGTGTGTTAATATTCCTGAGGACAGTGGGGGTGTTTTACACTTCACAGGGTGTATCTGACTGTGGGTCATGATATACACAGTGTGTCAGTGAGTGTGTTAATATTAATCTGTGTTCTCTGTCAGTGTGATAATATTGCTGAGGACAGTGGGGGTGTTTTACACTTCACAGGATTTATCTGACTGTGGGTCATGATATACACAGTGTGTCAGTGAGTGTGTTAATATTAATCTGTGTTCTCTGTCAGTGTGTTAACATTCCTGAGGACAGTGGGGGTGTTTTACACTTCACAGGGTGTATCTGACTGTGGGTCATGATGTACACAGTGTGTCAGTGAGTGTGTTAATATTAATCTGTGTTCTCTGTCAGTGTGTTAATATTACTGAGGACAGTGGGGGTGTTTTACACTTCACAGGGTGTATCTGACTGTGGGTCATGATGTACACAGTGTTTCAGTGAGTGTGTTAATATTAATCTGTGTTCTCTGTCAGTGTGTTAATATTACTGAGGACAGTGGGGGTGTTTTACACTTCACAGGGTGTATCTGACTGTGGTTCATGATATACACAGTGTTTCAGTGAGTGTGTTAATATTAATCTGTGTTCTCTGTCAGTGTGTTAATATTCCTGAGGACAGTGGGGGTGTTTTACACTTCACAGGGTGTATCTGACTGTGGGTCATGATGTACACAGTGTGTCAGTGAGTGTGTTAATATTAATCTGTGTTCTCTGTCAGTGTTTTAATATTACTGAGGATAGTGGGGGTGTTTTACACTTCACAGGGTGTATCTGACTGTGGGTCATGATATACACAGTGTGTCAGTGAGTGTGTTAATATTAATCTGTGTTCTCTGTCAGTGTGTTAATATTACTGAGGACAGTGGGGGTGTTTTACACTTTACAGGGTGTATCTGACTGTGAGTCATGATATACACAGTGTGTCAGTGAGTGTGTTAATATTAATCTGTGTTCTCTGTCAGTGTGTTAATATTACTGAGGACAGTGGGGGTGTTTTACACTTCACAGGGTTTATCTGACTGTGGGTCATGATATACACAGTGTGTCAGTGAGTGTGTTAATATTAATCTGTGTTCTCTGTCAGTGTGTTAATATTCCTGAGGACAGTGGGGGTGTTTTACACTTCACAGGGTGTATCTGACTGTGGGTCATGATATACACAGTGTGTCAGTGAGTGTGTTAATATTAATCTGTGTTCTCTGTCAGTGTGTTAATATTCCTGAGGACAGTGGGGGTGTTTTACACTTCACAGGGTGTATCTGACTGTGGGTCATGATATACACAGTGTGTCAGTGAGTGTGTTAATATTAATCTTTGTTCTCTGTCAGTGTGTTAATATTCCTGAGGACAGTGGGGGTGTTTTACACTTCACAGAGTGTATCTGACTGTGGGTCATGATGTACACAGTGTGTCAGTGAGTGTGTTAATATTAATCTGTGTTCTCTGTCAGTGTGTTAATATTACTGAGGACAGTGGGGGTGTTTTACACTTCACAGGGTGTATCTGACTGTGGGTCATGATATACACAGTGTGTCAGTGAGTGTGTTAATATTAATCTGTGTTCTCTGTCAGTGTGTTAATATTACTGAGGACAGTGGGGGTGTTTTACACTTCACAGGGTGTATCTGACTGTGGGTCATGATGTACATAGTGTGTCAGTGAGTGTGTTAATATTAATCTGTGTTATCTTTCAGTGTGTTAATATTACTGAGGACAGTGGGGGTGTTTTACACTTCACAGGGTGTATCTGACTGTGGGTCATGATATACACAGTGTGTCAGTGAGTGTGTTAATATTAATCTGTGTTCTCTGTCAGTGTGTTAATATTCCTGAGGACAGTGGGGATGTTTTACACTTCACAGGGTGTATCTGACAGTGGGTCATGATGTACACAGTGTGTCGGTGAGTGTGTTAATATTAATCTGTGTTCTCTGTCAGTGTGTTAATATTCCTGAGGACAGTGGGGATGTTTTACACTTCACAGGGTGTATCTGACTCTGGGTCATGATGTACACAGTGTGTCAGTGAGTGTGTTAATATTTACCTGTGTTCTCTGTCACTGTGTTAATATTAATGAGGACAGTGGGTGTGTTTTACACTTCACAGGGTGTATCTGACTGTGGGTCATGATGTACACAGTTTGTCAGTGAGTGTGTTAATATTAATCTGTGTTCTCTGTCCGTGTGTTATTATTCCTGAGGACAGTGGGGGTGTTTTACACTTCACAGGGTGTATCTGACTGTGTGTCATGATATGCACAGTGTGTCAGTGAGTGTGTTAATATTAATCTGTGTTCTCTGTCAGTGTGTTAATATTACTGAGGACAGTGGGGGTGTTTTACACTTCACAGGGTGTATCTGACTGTGGGTCATGATATACACAGTGTGTCAGTGAGTGTGTTAATATTAATCTGTGTTCTCTGTCAGTGTGTTAATATTCCTGAGGACAGTGGGGGTGTTTTACACTTCACAGGGTGTATCTGACTGTGGGTCATGATATACACAGTGTGTCAGTGAGTGTGTTAATATTAATCTGTGTTCTCTGTCAGTGTGTTAATATTCCTGAGGACAGTGGGGGTGTTTTACACTTCACAGGGTCTATCTGACTGTGGGTCATGATATACACAGTGTGTCAGTGAGTGTGTTAATATTAATCTGTGTTCTCTGTCAGTGTTTTAATCTTCCTGATGACAGTGGGGGTGTTTTACACTTCACAGGGTGTATCTGACTGTGGGTCATGATATACACAGTGTGTCAGTGAGTGTGTTAATATTAATCTGTGTTCTCTGTCAGTGTGTTAATATTCCTGAGGACAGTGGGGGTGTTTTACACTTCACAGGGTGTATCTGACTGTGGTTCATGATATACACAGTGTGTCAGTGAGTGTGTTAATATTAATCTGTGTTCTCTGTCAGTGTGTTAATATTCCTGAGGACAGTGGGGGTGTTTTACACTTCACAGGGTGTATCTGACTGTGGGTCATGATGTACACAGTGTGTCAGTGAGTGTGTTAATATTAATCTGTGTTCTCTGTCAGTGTGCTAATCTTCCTGAGGACAGTGGGGGTGTTTTACACTTCACAGGGTGTATCTGACTGTGGGTCATGATGTACACAGTGTGTCAGTGAGTGTGTTAATATTAATCTGTGTTCTCTGTCAGTGTGTTAATATTACTGAGGACACTGGGGGTGTTTTACACTTCACAGGGTGTATCTGACTGTGGGTCATGATGTACACAGTGTGTCAGTGAGTGTGTTAATATTAATCTGTGTTCTCTGTCAGTGTGTTAATATTACCGAGGACAGTGGGGTGTTTTACACTTCACAGGGTGTATCTGACTGTGGGTCATGATCTACACAGTGTGTCAGTGAGTGTGTTAATATTAATCTGTGTCTTCTGTCAGTGTGTTAATATTACTGAGGACAGTGGGGATGTTTTACACTTCACAGGGTTTATCTGACTGTGGGTCATGATATACACAGTGTGTCAGTGAGTGTGTTAATATTAATCTGTGTTCTCTGTCAATGTGTTAATATTCCTGAGGACAGTGGGGGTGTTTTACACTTCACAGGGTGTATCTGACTGTGGGTCATGATATACACAGTGTGTCAGTGAGTGTGTTAATATTAATCTGTGTTCTCTGTCAGTGTGTTAATATTACTGAGGACAGTGGGGGTGTTTTACACTTCACAGGGTGTATCTGACTGTGGGTCATGATATACACAGTGTGTCAGTGAGTGTGTTAATATTAATCTGTGTTCTCTGTCAGTGTGTTAATATTACTGAGGACAGAGGGGGTGTTTTACACTTCACAGGGTGTATCTGACTGTGGGTCATGATGTACACAGTGTGTCAGTGAGTGTGTTAATATTAATCTGTGTTCTCTGTCAGTGTGTTAATATTACTGAGGACAGTGGGGGTGTTTTACACTTCACAGGGTGTATCTGACTGTGGGTCATGATATACACAGTGTGTCAGTGAGTGTGTTAATATTAATCTGTGTCCTCTGTCAGTGTGTTAATATTACTGAGGACAGTGGGGGTGTTTTACACTTCACAGGGTTTATCTGACTGTGGGTCATGATGTACACAGTGTGTCAGTGAGTGTGTTAATATTAATCTGTGTCCTCTGTCAGTGTGTTAATATTACTGAGGACAGTGGGGGTGTTTTACACTTCACAGGGTGTATCTGACTGTGGGTCATGATATACACAGTGTGTCAGTGAGTGTGTTAATATTAATCTGTGTCCTCTGTCAGTGTGTTAATATTACTGAGGACAGTGGGGGTGTTCTACACTTCACAGGGTGTATCTGACTGTGGTTCATGATGTACACAGTGTGTCAGTGAGTGTGTTAATATTAATCTGTGTTCTCTGTCAGTGTGTTAATATTACTGAGGACAGTGGGGGTGTTTTACACTTCACAGGGTGTATCTGACTGTGGGTCATGATATCCACAGTGTGTCAGTGAGTGTGTTAATATTAATCTGTGTTCTCTGTCAGTGTGTTAATATTCCTGAGGACAGTGGGGGTGTTTTACACTTCACAGGGTGTATCTGACTGTGGGTCATGATATACACAGTGTGTCAGTGAGTGTGTTAATATTAATCTGTGTTCTCTGTCAGTGTGCTAATATTACTGAGGACAGTGGGGAGTGTTTTACACTTCACAGAGTGTATCTGACTGTGGGTCATGATATACACAGTGTGTCAGTGAGTGTGTTAATATTAATCTGTGTTCTCTGTCAGTGTGTTAATATTACTGAGGACAGTGGGGGTGTTTTACACTTCGCAGGGTGTATCTGACTGTGGTTCATGATGTACACAGTGTGTCAGTGAGTGTGTTAATATTAATCTGTGTTCTCTGTCAGTGTGTTAATATTACTGAGGACAGTGGGGGTGTTTTACACTTCACAGGGTGTATCTGACTGAGGGTCATGATATACACAGTGTGTCAGTGAGTGTGTTAATATTAATCTGTGTTCTCTGTCAGTGTGTTAATATTACTGAGGACAGTGGGGGTGTTTTACACTTCACAGGGTGTATCTGACTGTGGGTCATGATATACACAGTGTGTCAGTGAGTGTGTTAATATTAATCTGTGTTCTCTGTCAGTGTGTTAATATTACTGAGGACAGTGGGGGTGTTTTACACTTCACAGGGTGTATCTGACTGTGGGTCATGATGTACACAGTGTGTCAGTGAGTGTGTTAATATTAATCTGTGTTCTCTGTCAGTGTGTTAATATTACTGAGGACAGTGGGGGTGTTCTACACTTCACAGGGTGTATCTGACTGTGGGTCATGATGTACACAGTGTGTCAGTGAGTGTGTTAATATTAATCTGTGTTCTCTGTCAGTGTGTTAATATTACTGAGGACAGTGGGGGTGTTTTACACTTCACAGGGTGTATCTGACTGTGGTTCATGATATACACAGTGTTTCAGTGAGTGTGTTAATATTAATCTGTGTTCTCTGTCAGTGTGTTAATATTCCTGAGGACAGTGGGGGTATTTTACACTTCACAGGGTGTATCTGACTGTGGGTCATGATGTACACAGTGTGTCAGTGAGTGTGTTAATATTAATCTGTGTCCTCTGTCAGTGTGTTAATATTACTGAGGACAGTGGGGGTGTTTTACACTTGACAGGGTGTATCTGACTGTGGGTCATGATGTACGCAGTGTGTCAGTGAGTGTGTTAATATTAATCTGTGTTCTCTGTCAGTGTGTTAATATTACTGAGGACAGTGGGGGTGTTTTACACTTCACAGGGTGTATCTGACTGTGGGTCATGATATACACAG
The DNA here is from genome assembly GCF_036365525.1 of Heterodontus francisci. Classification (NCBI taxonomy): domain Eukaryota; kingdom Metazoa; phylum Chordata; class Chondrichthyes; order Heterodontiformes; family Heterodontidae; genus Heterodontus; species Heterodontus francisci. The sequence goes on from NW_027141353.1 coordinate 1,081,519, forward strand.
TGTGTCAGTGAGTGTGTTAATATTAATCTGTGTTCTCTGTCAGTGTGTTAATATTCCTGAGGACAGTGGGGGTGTTTTACACTTCACAGGGTGTATCTGACTGTGGGTCATGATATACACAGTGTGTCAGTGAGTGTGTTAATATTAATCTGTGTTCTCTGTCAGTGTGTTAATATTACTGAGGACAGTGGGGGTGTTTTACACTTCACAGGGTGTATCTGACTGTGGGTCATGATATGCACAGTGTGTCAGTGAGTGTGTTAATATTAATCTGTGTTCTCTGTCAGTGTGATAATATTGCTGACGACAGTGGGGGTGTTTTACACTTCACAGGGTGTATCTGACTGTGGGTCATGAGATACACAGTGTGTCAGTGAGTGTGTTAATATTAATCTGTGTTCTCTGTCAGTGTGTTAATATTACTGAGGACAGTGGGGGTGTTTTACACTTCACAGGGTGTATCTGACTGTGGGTCATGATATACACAGTGTGTCAGTGAGTGTGTTAATATTAATCTGTGTTCTCTGTCAGTGTGTTAATCTTACTGAGGACAGTGGGGGTGTTTTACACTTCACAGGGTGTATCTGACTGTGGGTCATGATGTACACAGTGTGTCAGTGAGTGTGTTAATATTAATCTGTGTTCTCTGTCAGTGTGTTAATATTCCTGAGGACAGTGGGGGTGTTTTACACTTCACAGGGTGTATCTGACTGTGGGTCATGATATACACAGTGTGTCAGTGAGTGTGTTAATATTAATCTGTGTTCTCTTTCAGTGTCATAATACTGCTGACGACAGTGTGGGTGTTTTACACTTCACAGGGTGTATCGGACTGTGGGTCATGATGTACACAGTGTGTCAGTGAGTGTGTTAATATTAATCTGTGTTCTCTGTCAGTGTGTTAATATTACCGAGGACAGTGGGGTGTTTTACACTTCACAGGGTGTATCTGACTGTGGGTCATGATATACACAGTGTGTCAGTGAGTGTGTTAATATTAATCTGTGTTCTCTGTCAGTGTGTTAATATTGCTGAGGACAGTGGGAATGTTTTACACTTCACAGGGTGTATCTGACTGTGGGTCATGATATACACAGTGTGTCAGTGAGTGTGTTAATATTAATCTGTGTTCTCTGTCAGTGTGATAATATTGCTGAGGACAGTGGGGGTGTTTTACACTTCACAGGGTGTATCTGACTGTGGGTCATGATATACACAGTGTGTCAGTGAGTGTGTTAATATTAATCTGTGTTCTCTGTCAGTGTGTTAATATTCCTGAGGACAGTGGGGATGTTTTACACTTCACAGTGTGTTTCTGACTGTGGGTCATGATATACACAGTGTGTCAGTGAGTGTGTTAATATTAATCTGTGTTCTCTGTCAGTGTGTTAATATTACCGAGGACAGTGGGGTGTTTTACACTTCACAGGGTGTATCTGACTGTGGGCCATGATATACACAGTGTGTCAGTGAGTGTGTTAATATTAATCTGTGTTCTCTGTCAGTGTGTTAATATTGCTGAGGACAGTGGGAATGTTTTACACTTCACAGGGTGTATCTGACTGTGGGTCATGATATACACAGTGTGTCAGTGAGTGTGTTAATATTAATCTGTGTTCTCTGTCAGTGTGATAATATTGCTGAGGACAGTGGGGGTGTTTTACACTTCACAGGATTTATCTGACTGTGGGTCATGATATACACAGTGTGTCAGTGAGTGTGTTAATATTAATCTGTGTTCTCTGTCAGTGTGTTAACATTCCTGAGGACAGTGGGGGTGTTTTACACTTCACAGGGTGTATCTGACTGTGGGTCATGATGTACACAGTGTGTCAGTGAGTGTGTTAATATTAATCTGTGTTCTCAGTCAGTGTGTTAATATTACTGAGGACAGTGGGGGTGTTTTACACTTCACAGGGTGTATCTGACTGTGGTTCATGATATACACAGTGTTTCAGTGAGTGTGTTAATATTAATCTGTGTTCTCTGTCAGTGTGTTAATATTCCTGAGGACAGTGGGGGTGTTTTACACTTCACAGGGTGTATCTGACTGTGGGTCATGATGTACACAGTGTGTCAGTGAGTGTGTTAATATTAATCTGTGTCCTCTGTCAGTGTGTTAATATTACTGAGGACAGTGGGGGTGTTTTACACTTGACAGGGTGTATCTGACTGTGGGTCATGATGTACACAGTGTGTCAGTGAGTGTGTTAATATTAATCTGTGTTCTCTGTCAGTGTGTTAATATTACTGAGGACAGTGGGGGTGTTTTACACTTCACAGGGTGTATCTGACTGTGGGTCATGATATACACAGTGTGTCAGTGAGTGTGTTAATATTAATCTGTGTTCTCTGTCAGTGTGTTAATATTGCTGAGGACAGTGGGGGTGTTTTACACTTCACAGGGTGTATCTGACTGTGGGTCATGATATACACAGTGTGTCAGTGAGTGTGTTAATATTAATCTGTGTTCTCTGTCAGTGTGTTAATATTACTGAGGACAGTGGGGGTGTTTTACACTTCACAGGGTGTATCTGACTGTGGGTCATGATATGCACAGTGTGTCAGTGAGTGTGTTAATATTAATCTGTGTTCTCTGTCAGTGTGATAATATTGCTGACGACAGTGGGGGTGTTTTACACTTCACAGGGTGTATCTGACTGTGGGTCATGATGTACACAGTGTGTCAGTGAGTGTGTTAATATTAATCTGTGTCCTCTGTCAGTGTGTTAATATTGCTGAGGACAGTGGGGGTGTTTTACAATTCACAGGGTGTATCTGACTGTGGGTCATGATGTACACAGTGTGTCAGTGAGTGTGTTAATATTAATCTGTGTCCTCTGTCAGTGTGTTAATATTACTGAGGACAGTGGGGGTGTTTTACACTTGACAGGGTGTATCTGACTGTGGGTCATGATGTACGCAGTGTGTCAGTGAGTGTGTTAATATTAATCTGTGTTCTCTGTCAGTGTGTTAATATTACTGAGGACAGTGGGGGTGTTTTACACTTCACAGGGTGTATCTGACTGTGGGTCATGATATACACAGTGTGTCAGTGAGTGTGTTAATATTAATCTGTGTTCTCTGTCAGTGTGTTAATATTCCTGAGGACAGTGGGGGTGTTTTACACTTCACAGGGTGTATCTGACTGTGGGTCATGATATACACAGTGTGTCAGTGAGTGTGTTAATATTAATCTGTGTTCTCTGTCAGTGTGTTAATATTACTGAGGACAGTGGGGGTGTTTTACACTTCACAGGGTGTATCTGACTGTGGGTCATGATATGCACAGTGTGTCAGTGAGTGTGTTAATATTAATCTGTGTTCTCTGTCAGTGTGATAATATTGCTGACGACAGTGGGGGTGTTTTACACTTCACAGGGTGTATCTGACTGTGGGTCATGAGATACACAGTGTGTCAGTGAGTGTGTTAATATTAATCTGTGTTCTCTGTCAGTGTGTTAATATTACTGAGGACAGTGGGGGTGTTTTACACTTCACAGGGTGTATCTGACTGTGGGTCATGATATACACAGTGTGTCAGTGAGTGTGTTAATATTAATCTGTGTTCTCTGTCAGTGTGTTAATCTTACTGAGGACAGTGAGGGTGTTTTACACTTCACAGGGTGTATCTGACTGTGGGTCATGATGTACACAGTGTGTCAGTGAGTGTGTTAATATTAATCTGTGTTCTCTGTCAGTGTGTTAATATTCCTGAGGACAGTGGGGGTGTTTTACACTTCACAGGGTGTATCTGACTGTGGGTCATGATATACACAGTGTGTCAGTGAGTGTGTTAATATTAATCTGTGTTCTCTTTCAGTGTCATAATACTGCTGACGACAGTGTGGGTGTTTTACACTTCACAGGGTGTATCTGACTGTGGGTCATGATGTACACAGTGTGTCAGTGAGTGTGTTAATATTAATCTGTGTTCTCTGTCAGTGTGTTAATATTACCGAGGACAGTGGGGTGTTTTACACTTCACAGGGTGTATCTGACTGTGGGTCATGATATACACAGTGTGTCAGTGAGTGTGTTAATATTAATCTGTGTTCTCTGTCAGTGTGTTAATATTGCTGAGGACAGTGGGAATGTTTTACACTTCACAGGGTGTATCTGACTGTGGGTCATGATATACACAGTGTGTCAGTGAGTGTGTTAATATTAATCTGTGTTCTCTGTCAGTGTGATAATATTGCTGAGGACAGTGGGGGTGTTTTACACTTCACAGGGTGTATCTGACTGTGGGTCATGATATACACAGTGTGTCAGTGAGTGTGTTAATATTAATCTGTGTTCTCTGTCAGTGTGTTAATATTCCTGAGGACAGTGGGGATGTTTTACACTTCACAGGGTGTTTCTGACTGTGGGTCATGATATACACAGTGTGTCAGTGAGTGTGTTAATATTAATCTGTGTTCTCTGTCAGTGTGTCAATATTACCGAGGACAGTGGGGTGTTTTACACTTCACAGGGTGTATCTGACTGTGGGCCATGATATACACAGTGTGTCAGTGAGTGTGTTAATATTAATCTGTGTTCTCTGTCAGTGTGTTAATATTGCTGAGGACAGTGGGAATGTTTTACACTTCACAGGGTGTATCTGACTGTGGGTCATGATATACACAGTGTGTCAGTGAGTGTGTTAATATTAATCTGTGTTCTCTGTCAGTGTGATAATATTGCTGAGGACAGTGGGGGTGTTTTACACTTCACAGGATTTATCTGACTGTGGGTCATGATATACACAGTGTGTCAGTGAGTGTGTTAATATTAATCTGTGTTCTCTGTCAATGTGTTAACATTCCTGAGGACAGTGGGGGTGTTTTACACTTCACAGGGTGTATCTGACTGTGGGTCATGATGTACACAGTGTGTCAGTGAGTGTGTTAATATTAATCTGTGTTCTCAGTCAGTGTGTTAATATTACTGAGGACAGTGGGGGTGTTTTACACTTCACAGGGTGTATCTGACTGTGGTTCATGATATACACAGTGTTTCAGTGAGTGTGTTAATATTAATCTGTGTTCTCTGTCAGTGTGTTAATATTCCTGAGGACAGTGGGGGTGTTTTACACTTCACAGGGTGTATCTGACTGTGGGTCATGATGTACACAGTGTGTCAGTGAGTGTGTTAATATTAATCTGTGTCCTCTGTCAGTGTGTTAATATTACTGAGGACAGTGGGGGTGTTTTACACTTGACAGGGTGTATCTGACTGTGGGTCATGATGTACACAGTGTGTCAGTGAGTGTGTTAATATTAATCTGTGTTCTCTGTCAGTGTGTTAATATTACTGAGGACAGTGGGGGTGTTTTACACTTCACAGGGTGTATCTGACTGTGGGTCATGATATACACAGTGTGTCAGTGAGTGTGTTAATATTAATCTGTGTTCTCTGTCAGTGTGTTAATATTGCTGAGGACAGTGGGGGTGTTTTACACTTCACAGGGTGTATCTGACTGTGGGTCATGATATACACAGTGTGTCAGTGAGTGTGTTAATATTAATCTGTGTTCTCTGTCAGTGTGTTAATATTACTGAGGACAGTGGGGGTGTTTTACACTTCACAGGGTGTATCTGACTGTGGGTCATGATATGCACAGTGTGTCAGTGAGTGTGTTAATATTAATCTGTGTTCTCTGTCAGTGTGATAATATTGCTGACGACAGTGGGGGTGTTTTACACTTCACAGGGTGTATCTGACTGTGGGTCATGAGATACACAGTGTGTCAGTGAGTGTGTTAATATTAATCTGTGTTCTCTGTCAGTGTGTTAATATTACTGAGGACAGTGGGGGTGTTTTACACTTCACAGGGTGTATCTGACTGTGGGTCATGATAAACACAGTGTGTCAGTGAGTGTGTTAATATTAATCTGTGTTCTCTGTCAGTGTGTTAATATTACTGAGGACAGTGGGGGTTTTTTACACTTCACAGGGTGTATCTGACTGTGGGTCATGATGTACACAGTGTGTCAGTGAGTGTGTTAATATTAATCTGTGTTCTCTGTCAGTGTGTTAATATTACTGAGGACAGTGGGGGTGTTTTACACTTCACAGGGTGTATCTGACTGTGGGTCATGATATACACAGTGTGTCAGTGAGTGTGTTAATATTAATCTGTGTTCTCTGTCAGTGTGTTAATATTACTGAGGACAGTGGGGGTTTTTTACACTTCACAGGGTGTATCTGACTGTGGGTCATGATGTACACAGTGTGTCAGTGAGTGTGTTAATATTAATCTGTGTTCTCTGTCAGTGTGTTAATATTACTGAGGACAGTGGGGGTGTTTTACACTTCACAGGGTTTATCTGACTGTGAGTCATGATATACACAGTGTGTCAGTGAGTGTGTTAATATTAATCTGTGTTCTCTGTCAGTGTGTTAATATTACTGAGGACAGTGGGAATGTTTTACACTTCACAGGGTGTATCTGACTGTGGGTCATGATATACACAGTGTGTCAGTGAGTGTGTTAATATTAATCTGTGTTCTCTGTCAGTGTGTTAATATTCCTGAGGACAGTGGGGGTGTTTTACACTTCACAGGGTGTATCTGACTGTGGGTCATGATATACACAGTGTGTCAGTGAGTGTGTTAATATTAATCTGTGTTCTCTGTCAGTGTGTTAATATTACTGAGGACAGTGGGGGTGTTTTACACTTCACAGGGTGTATCTGACTGTGGGTCATGATGTACACAGTGTGTCAGTGAGTGTGTTAATATTAATCTGTGTTCTCTGTCAGTGTGTTAATATTACTGAGGACAGTGGGGGTGTTTTACACTTCACAGGGTGTATCTGACTGTGGGTCATGATATACACAGTGTGTCAGTGAGTGTGTTAATATTAATCTGTGTTCTCTGTCAGTGTGTTAATATTCCTGAGGACAGTGGGGATGTTTTACACTTCACCGGGTGTATCTGACTGTGGGTCATGATGTACACAGTGTGTCAGTGAGTGTGTTAATATTAATCTGTGTTCTCTGTCAGTGTGTTAATATTACTGAGGACAGTGGGGGTGTTTTACACTTCACAGGGTGTATCTGACTGTGGGTCATGATATACACAGTGTGTCAGTGAGTGTGTTAATATTAATCTGTGTTCTCTGTCAGTGTGTTAATATTACTGAGGACAGTGGGGATGTTTTACACTTCACAGGGTGTATCTGACTGTGAGTCATGATATACACAGTGTGTCAGTGAGTGTGTTAATATTAATCTGTGTTCTCTGTCAGTGTGTTAATATTACTGAGGACAGTGCGGGTGTTTTACACTTCACAGGGTGTATCTGACTGTGGGTCATGAGATACACAGTGTGTCAGTGAGTGTGTTAATATTAATATGTGTTCTCTGTCAGTGTGTTAATATTACTGAGGACAGTGGGGGTGTTTTACACTTCACAGGGTGTATCTGACTGTGGGTCATGATATACACAGTGTGTCAGTGAGTGTGTTAATATTAATCTGTGTTCTCTGTCAGTGTGTTAATCTTACTGAGGACAGTGGGGGTGTTTTACACTTCACAGGGTGTATCTGACTGTGGGTCATGATATACACAGTGTGTCAGTGAGTGTGTTAATATTAATCTGTGTTCTCTGTCAGTGTGTTAATCTTACTGAGGACAGTGGGGGTGTTTTACACTTCACAGGGTGTATCTGACTGTGGGTCATGATGTACACAGTGTGTCAGTGAGTGTGTTAATATTAATCTGTGTTCTCTGTCAGTGTGTTAATATTCCTGAGGACAGTGGGGGTGTTTTACACTTCTCAGGGTGTATCTGACTGTGGGTCATGATATACACAGTGTGTCAGTGAGTGTGTTAATATTAATCTGTGTTCTCTTTCAGTGTCATAATACTGCTGACGACAGTGGGGGTGTTTTACACTTCACAGGGTGTATCTGACTGTGGGTCATGATGTACACAGTGTGTCAGTGAGTGTGTTAATATTAATCTGTGTTCTCTGTCAGTGTGTTAATATTACCGAGGACAGTGGGGTGTTTTACACTTCACAGGGTGTATCTGACTGTGGGCCAAGATATACACAGTGTGTCAGTGAGTGTGTTAATATTAATCTGTGTTCTCTGTCAGTGTGTTAATATTGATGAGGACAGTGGGAATGTTTTACACTTCACAGGGTGTATCTGACTGTGGGTCATGATATACACAGTGTGTCAGTGAGTGTGTTAATATTAATCTGTGTACTCTGTCAGTGTGATAATATTGCTGAGGACAGTGGGGGTGTTTTACACTTCACAGGGTGTATCTGACTGTGGGTCATGATATACACAGTGTGTCAGTGATTGTGTTAATATTAATCTGTGTTCTCTGTCAGTGTGTTAATATTCCTGAGGACAGTGGGGATGTTTTACACTTCACAGGGTGTTTCTGACTGTGGGTCATGATATACACAGTGTGTCAGTGAGTGTGTTAATATTAATCTGTGTTCTCTGTCAGTGTGTTAATATTACTGAGGACAGTGGGGATGTTTTACACTTCACAGGGTGTATCTGACTGTGAGTCATGATATACACAGTGTGTCAGTGAGTGTGTTAATATTAATCTGTGTTCTCTGTCAGTGTGTTAATATTACTGAGGACAGTGCGGGTGTTTTACACTTCACAGGGTGTATCTGACTGTGGGTCATGAGATACACAGTGTGTCAGTGAGTGTGTTAATATTAATATGTGTTCTCTGTCAGTGTGTTAATATTACTGAGGACAGTGGGGGTGTTTTACACTTCACAGGGTGTATCTGACTGTGGGTCATGATATACACAGTGTGTCAGTGAGTGTGTTAATATTAATCTGTGTTCTCTGTCAGTGTGTTAATCTTACTGAGGACAGTGGGGGTGTTTTACACTTCACAGGGTGTATCTGACTGTGGGTCATGATATACACAGTGTGTCAGTGAGTGTGTTAATATTAATCTGTGTTCTCTGTCAGTGTGTTAATCTTACTGAGGACAGTGGGGGTGTTTTACACTTCACAGGGTGTATCTGACTGTGGGTCATGATGTACACAGTGTGTCAGTGAGTGTGTTAATATTAATCTGTGTTCTCTGTCAGTGTGTTAATATTCCTGAGGACAGTGGGGGTGTTTTACACTTCTCAGGGTGTATCTGACTGTGGGTCATGATATACACAGTGTGTCAGTGAGTGTGTTAATATTAATCTGTGTTCTCTTTCAGTGTCATAATACTGCTGACGACAGTGGGGGTGTTTTACACTTCACAGGGTGTATCTGACTGTGGGTCATGATGTACACAGTGTGTCAGTGAGTGTGTTAATATTAATCTGTGTTCTCTGTCAGTGTGTTAATATTACCGAGGACAGTGGGGTGTTTTACACTTCACAGGGTGTATCTGACTGTGGGCCAAGATATACACAGTGTGTCAGTGAGTGTGTTAATATTAATCTGTGTTCTCTGTCAGTGTGTTAATATTGATGAGGACAGTGGGAATGTTTTACACTTCACAGGGTGTATCTGACTGTGGGTCATGATATACACAGTGTGTCAGTGAGTGTGTTAATATTAATCTGTGTACTCTGTCAGTGTGATAATATTGCTGAGGACAGTGGGGGTGTTTTACACTTCACAGGGTGTATCTGACTGTGGGTCATGATATACACAGTGTGTCAGTGATTGTGTTAATATTAATCTGTGTTCTCTGTCAGTGTGTTAATATTCCTGAGGACAGTGGGGATGTTTTACACTTCACAGGGTGTTTCTGACTGTGGGTCATGATATACACAGTGTGTCAGTGAGTGTGTTAATATTAATCTGTGTTCTCTGTCAGTGTGTTAATATTACCGAGGACAGTGGGGTGTTTTACACTTCACAGGGTGTATCTGACTGTGGGCCATGATATACACAGTGTGTCAGTGAGTGTGTTAATATTAATCTGTGTTCTCTGTCAGTGTGTTAATATTGCTGAGGACAGTGGGAATGTTTTACACTTCACAGGGTGTATCTGACTGTGGGTCATGATATACACAGTGTGTCAGTGAGTGTGTTAATATTAATCTGTGTTCTCTGTCAGTGTGATAATATTGCTGAGGACAGTGGGGGTGTTTTACAATTCACAGGATTTATCTGACTGTGGGTCATGATATACACAGTGTGTCAGTGAGTGTGTTAATATTAATCTGTGTTCTCTGTCAGTGTGTTAACATTCCTGAGGACAGTGGGGGTGTTTTACACTTCACAGGGTGTATCTGACTGTGGGTCATGATGTACACAGTGTGTCAGTGAGTGTGTTAATATTAATCTGTGTTCTCAGTCAGTGTGTTAATATTACTGAGGACAGTGGGGGTGTTTTACACTTCACAGGGTGTATCTGACTGTGGTTCATGATATACACAGTGTTTCAGTGAGTGTGTTAATATTAATCTGTGTTCTCTGTCAGTGTGTTAATATTCCTGAGGACAGTGGGGGTGTTTTACACTTCACAGGGTGTATCTGACTGTGGGTCATGATGTACACAGTGTGTCAGTGAGTGTGTTAATATTAATCTGTGTCCTCTGTCAGTGTGTTAATATTACTGAGGACAGTGGGGGTGTTTTACACTTGACAGGGTGTATCTGACTGTGGGTCATGATGTACAGAGTGTGTCAGTGAGTGTGTTAATATTAATCTGTGTTCTCTGTCAGTGTGTTAATATTCCTGAGGACAGTGGGGGTGTTTTACACTTCACAGGGTGTATCTGACTGTGGGTCATGATATACACAGTGTGTCAGTGATTGTGTGAACATTAATCTGTGTTCTCTGTCAGTGTGTTAATATTACTGAGGACAGTGGGGATGTTTTACACTTCACAGGGTGTATCTGACTGTGGGTCATGATGTACACAGTGTGTCAGTGAGTGTGTTAATATTAATCTGTGTTCTCTGTCAGTGTGTTAATATTACTGAGGACAGTGGGGGTGTTTTACACTTCACAGGGTGTATCTGACTGTGGGTCATGATATACACAGTGTGTCAGTGAGTGTGTTAATATTAATCTGTGTTCTCTGTCAGTGTGTTAATATTACTGAGGACAGTGGGGATGTTTTACACTTCACAGGGTGTATCTGACTGTGAGTCATGATATACACAGTGTGTCAGTGAGTGTGTTAATATTAATCTGTGTTCTCTGTCAGTGTGTTAATATTACTGAGGACAGTGGGGGTGTTTTACACTTCACAGGGTGTATCTGACTGTGGGTCATGATGTACACAGTGTGTCAGTGAGTGTGTTAATATTAATCTGTGTTCTCTGTCAGTGTGTTAATATTCCTGAGGACAGTGGGGGTGTTTTACACTTCACAGGGTGTATCTGACTGTGGGTCATGATATACACAGTGTGTCAGTGATTGTGTGAACATTAATCTGTGTTCTCTGTCAGTGTGTTAATATTACTGAGGACAGTGGGGATGTTTTACACTTCACAGGGTGTATCTGACTGTGGGTCATGATGTACACAGTGTGTCAGTGAGTGTGTTAATATTAATCTGTGTTCTCTGTCAGTGTGTTAATATTACTGAGGACAGTGGGGGTGTTTTACACTTCACAGGGTGTATCTGACTGCGGGTCATGATATACACAGTGTGTCAGTGAGTGTGTTAATATTAATCTGTGTTCTCTGTCAGTGTGTTAATATTGCTGAGGACAGTGGGGGTGTTTTACACTTCACAGGGTGTATCTGACTGTGGGTCATGATATACACATTGTGTCAGTGAGTGTGTTAATATTAATCTGTGTTCTCTGTCAGTGTGTTAATATTCCTGAGGACAGTGGGGATGTTTTACACTTCACAGGGTGTATCTGACTGTGGGTCATGATGTACACAGTGTGTCAGTGAGTGTGTTAATATTAATCTGTGTTCTCTGTCAGTGTGTTAATATTACTGAGGACAGTGGGGGTGTTTTACACTTCACCGGGTGTATCTGACTGTGAGTCATGATATACACAGTGTGTCAGTGAGTGTGTTAATATTAATCTGTGTTCTCTGTCAGTGTGTTAATATTGCTCAGGACAGTGGGGGTGTTTTACACTTCACAGGGTGTATCTGGCTGTGGGTCATGATGTACACAGTGTGTCAGTGAGTGTGTTAATATTAATCTGTGTTCTCTGTCAGTGTGTTAATATTACTGAGGACAGTGGGGGTGTTTTACACTTCACAGGCTGTATCTGTCTCTGGTTCATGATATACACAGTGTGTCAGTGAGTTTGTTAATATTAATCTGTGTTCTCTGTCAGTGTGTTAATATTACTGAGGACAGTGGGGGTGTTTTACACTTCACAGGGTGTATCTGACTGTGGGTCATGATATACACAGTGTGTCAGTGAGTGTGTTAATATTAATCTGTGTTCTCAGTCAGTGTGTTAATATTACTGAGGACAGTGGGGGTGTTTTACACTTCACAGTGTGTGTCTGACTCTGGGTCATGATATACACAGTGTGTCAGTGAGTGTGTTAATATTAATCTGTGTTCTCTGTCAGTGTGTTAATATTACTGAGGACAGTGGGGGTGTTTTACACTTCACAGGGTTTATCTGACTGTGAGTCATGATATACACAGTGTGTCAGTGAGTGTGTGAATATTAATCTGTGTTCTCTGTCAGTGTGTTAATATTACTGAGGACAGTGGGGGTGTTTTACACTTCACAGGGTGTATCTGACTGTGGGTCATGATATACACAGTGTGTCAGTGAGTGTGTTAATATTAATCTGTGTTCTCTGTCAGTGTGTTAATATTCCTGAGGACAGTGGGGGTGTTTTACACTTCACAGGGTGTATCTGACTGTGGGTCATGATATACACAGTGTGTCAGTGAGTGTGTTAATATTAATCTGTGTTCTCTGTCAGTGTGTTAATATTACTGAGGACAGTGGGGGTTTTTTACACGTCACAGGGTGTATCTGACTGTGGGTCATGATGTACACAGTGTGTCAGTGAGTGTGTTAATATTAATCTGTGTTCTCTGTCAGTGTGTTAATATTACTGAGGACAGTGGGGGTGTTTTACACTTCACAGGGTTTATCTGACTGTGAGTCATGATATACACAGTGTGTCAGTGAGTGTGTTAATATTAATCTGTGTTCTCTGTCAGTGTGTTAATATTACTGAGGACAGTGGGAATGTTTTACACTTCACAGGGTGTATCTGACTGTGGGTCATGATATACACAGTGTGTCAGTGAGTGTGTTAATATTAATCTGTGTTCTCTGTCAGTGTGTTAATATTCCTGAGGACAGTGGGGGTGTTTTACACTTCACAGGGTGTATCTGACTGTGGGTCATGATATACACAGTGTGTCAGTGAGTGTGTTAATATTAATCTGTGTTCTCTGTCAGTGTGTTAATATTCCTGAGGACAGTGGGGGTGTTTTACACTTCACAGATTTTATCTGACTGTAAGTCATGATATACACAGTGTGTCAGTGAGTGTGTTAATATTAATCTGTGTTCTCTGTCAGTGTGTTAATATTACTGAGGACAGTGGGGGTGTTTTACACTTCACAGGGTGTATCTGACTGTGGGTCATGATGTACACAGTGTGTCAGTGAGTGTGTTAATATTAATCTGTGTTCTCTGTCAGTGTGTTAATATTACTGAGGACAGTGGGGGTGTTTTACACTTCACAGGGTGTATCTGACTGTGGGTCATGATATACACAGTGTGTCAGTGAGTGTGTTAATATTAATCTGTGTTCTCTGTCAGTGTGTTAATATTCCTGAGGACAGTGGGGGTGTTTTACACTTCACAGGGTGTATCTGACTGTGGGTCATGATATACACAGTGTGTCAGTGAGTGTGTTAATATTAATCTGTGTTCTGTGTCAGTGTGTTAATATTACTGAGGACAGTGGGGGTGTTTTACACTTCACAGGGTGTATCTGACTGTGGGTCATGATATACACAGTGTGTCAGTGAGTGTGTTAATATTAATCTGTGTTCTCTGTCAGTATGTTAATATTACTGAGGACAGTGGGGGTGTTTTACACTTCACAGGGTGTATCTGACTGTGAGTCATGATATACACAGTGTGTCAGTGAGTGTGTTAATATTAATCTGTGTTCTCTGTCAGTATGTTAATATTACTGAGGACAGTGGGGGTGTTTTACACTTCACAGAGTTTATCTGACTGTGGGTCATGATGTACACAGTGTGTCAGTGAGTGTGTTAATATTAATCTGTGTTCTCTGTCAGTGTGTTAATATTCCTGAGGACAGTGGGGATGTTTTACACTTCACCGGGTGTATCTGACTGTGGGTCATGATGTACACAGTGTGTCAGTGAGTGTGTTAATATTAATCTGTGTTCTCTGTCAGTGTGTTAATATTACTGAGGACAGTGGGGGTGTTTTACACTTCACAGGGTGTATCTGACTGTGGGTCATGATATACACAGTGTGTCAGTGAGTGTGTTAATATTAATCTGTGTTCTCTGTCAGTGTGTTAATATCACTGAGGACAGTGGGGATGTTTTACACTTCACAGGGTGTATCTGACTGTGAGTCATGATATACACAGTGTGTCAGTGAGTGTGTTAATATTAATCTGTGTTCTCTGTCAGTGTGTTAATATTACTGAGGACAGTGGGAGTGTTTTACACTTCACAGGGTGTATCTGACTGTGGGTCATGATATACACAGTGTGTCAGTGAGTGTGTTAATATTAATCTGTGTTCTCTGTCAGTGTGTTAATATTACTGAGGACAGTGGGGATGTTTTACACTTCACAGGGTGTATCTGACTGTGAGTCATGATATACACAGTGTGTCAGTGAGTGTGTTAATATTAATCTGTGTTCTCTGTCAGTGTGTTAATATTACTGAGGACAGTGGGGGTGTTTTACACTTCACCGGGTGCATCTGACTGTGGGTCATGATGTACACAGTGTGTCAGTGAGTGTGTTAATATTAATCTGTGTTCTCTGTCAGTGTGTTAATATTCCTGAGGACAGTGGGGGTGTTTTACACTTCACAGGGTGTATCTGACTGTGGGTCATGATATACACAGTGTGTCAGTGATTGTGTTAACATTAATCTGTGTTCTCTGTCAGTGTGTTAATATTACTGAGGACAGTGGGGATGTTTTACACTTCACAGGGTGTATCTGACTGTGGGTCATGATGTACACAGTGTGTCAGTGAGTGTGTTAATATTAATCTGTGTTCTCTGTCAGTGTGTTAATATTACTGAGGACAGTGGGGGTGTTTTACACTTCACAGGGTGTATCTGACTGCGGGTCATGATATACACAGTGTGTCAGTGAGTGTGTTAATATTAATCTGTGTTCTCTGTCAGTGTGTTAATATTGCTGAGGACAGTGGGTGTGTTTTACACTTCACAGGGTGTATCTGACTGTGGGTCATGATATACACATTGTGTCAGTGAGTGTGTTAATATTAATCTGTGTTCTCTGTCAGTGTGTTAATATTCCTGAGGACAGTGGGGATGTTTTACACTTCACAGGGTGTATCTGACTGTGGGTCATGATGTACACAGTGTGTCAGTGAGTGTGTTAATATTAATCTGTGTTCTCTGTCAGTGTGTTAATATTACTGAGGACAGTGGGGGTGTTTTACACTTCACCGGGTGTATCTGACTGTGAGTCATGATATACACAGTGTGTCAGTGAGTGTGTTAATATTAATCTGTGTTCTCTGTCAGTGTGTTAATATTGCTCAGGACAGTGGGGGTGTTTTACACTTCACAGGGTGTATCTGGCTGTGGGTCATGATATACACAGTGTGTCAGTGAGTGTGTTAATATTAATCTGTGTTCTCTGTCAGTGTGTTAATATTACTGAGGACAGTGGGGGTGTTTTACACTTCACAGGCTGTATCTGACTCTGTTTCATGATACACACAGTGTCAGTGAGTTTGTTAATATTAATCTGTGTTCTCTGTCAGTGTGTTAATATTACTGAGGACAGTGAGGGTGTTTTACACTTCACAGGGTGTATCTGACTGTGGGTCATGATATACACAGTGTGTCAGTGAGTGTGTTAATATTAATCTGTGTTCTCTGTCAGTGTGTTAATATTACTGAGGACAGTGGGGGTGTTTTACACTTCACAGGGTGTATCTGACTGTGGGTCATGATATACACAGTGTGTCAGTGAGTGTGTTAATATTAATCTGAGTACTCTGTCAGTGTGTTAATATTCCTGAGGACAGTGGGGGTGTTTTACACTTCACAGGGTGTATCTGACTGTGGGTCATGATGTACACAGTGTGTCAGTGAGTGTGTTAATAGTAATCTGTGTTCTCTGTCAGTGTGTTAATATTACTGAGGACAGTGGGGGTGTTTTACACTTCACAGGGTTTATCTGACTGTGGGTCATGAAATACACAGTGTGTCAGTGAGTGTGTTAATATTAATCTGTGTTCTCTGTCAGTGTGTTAATATTACTGAGGACAGTGGGGATGTTTTACACTTCACAGGGTTTATCTGACTGTGGGTCATGATATACACAGTGTGTCAGTGAGTGGGTTAATATTAATCTGTGTTCTCTGTCAGTGTGTTAATATTACTGAGGACAGTGGGAATGTTTTACACTTCACAGGGTGTATCTGACTGTGGGTCATGATATACACAGTGTGTCAGTGAGTGTGTTAATATTAATCTGTGTTCTCTGTCAGTGTGTTAATATTCCTGAGGACAGTGGGGGTGTTTTACACTTCACAGGGTGTATCTGACTGTGGGTCATGATATACACAGTGTGTCAGTGAGTGTGTTAATGTTAATCTGTGTTCTCTGTCAGTGTGTTAATATTACTGAGGACAGTGGGGCTGTTTTACACTTCACAGGGTTTATCTGACTGTGGGTCATGATGTACACAGTGTGTCAGTGAGTGTGTTAATATTAATCTGTGTTCTCTGTCAGTGTGTTAATATTACTGAGGACAGTGGGGGTGTTTTACATTTCACAGGGTGTATCTGACTGTGGGTCATGATATACACAGTGTGTCAGTGAGTGTGTTAATATTAATCTGTGTTCTCTATCAGTGTGTTAATATTACTGAGGACAGTGGGGGTGTTTTACACTTCACAGGGTGTATCTGACTGTGGGTCATGATATACACAGTGTGTCAGTGAGTGTGTTAATATTAATCTGTGTTCTCTGTCAGTGTGTTAATATTACTGAGGACAGTGGGGGTGTTTTACACTTCACAGGGTGTATCTGACTGTGGGTCATGATGTACACAGTGTGTCAGTGAGTGTGTTAATATTAATCTGTGTTCTCTGTCAGTGTGTTAATATTCCTGTGGACAGTGGGGGTGTTTTACACTTCACAGGGTTTATCTGACTCTGGGTCATGATATACACAGTGTGTCAGTGAGTGTGTTAATATTAATCTGTGTTCTCTGTCAGTGTGTTAATATTCCTGAGGACAGTGGGGGTGTTTTACACTTCACAGGGTTTATCTGACTGTGGGTCATGATACACACAGTGTGTCAGTGAGTGTGTTAATATTAATCTGTGTTCTCTGTCAGTGTGTTAATATTCCTGAGGACAGTGGGGGTGTTTTACACTTCACAGGGTGTATCTGACTGTGGGTCATGATATACACAGTGTGTCAGTGAGTGTGTTAATATTAATCTGTGTTCTCTGTCAGTGTGTTAATATTACTGAGGACAGTGGTGGTGTTTTACACTTCACAGGGTGTATCTGACTCTGGGTCATGATATGCACAGTGTGTCAGTGAGTGTGTTAATATTAATCTGTGTTCTCTGTCAGTGTGTTAATATTACTGAGGACAGTGGGGGTGTTTTACACTTCACAGGGTGTATCTGACTGTGGGTCATGATATACACAGTGTGTCAGTGAGTGTGTTAATATTAATCTGTGTTCTCTGTCAGTGTGTTAATATTCCTGAGGACAGTGGGGATGTTTTACACTTCACAGGGTGTATCTGACTCTGGGTCATGATATACACAGTGTGGCAGTGAGTGTGTTAATATTAATCTGTGTTCTCTGTCAGTGTGTTAATATTACTGAGGACAGTGGGGGTGTTTTACACTTCACAGGGCGTATCTGGCTGTGGGTCATGATATACACAGTGTGTCAGTGAGTGTGTTAATATTAATCTGTGTTCTCTGTCAGTGTGTTAATATTACTGAGGACAGTGTGGGTATTTTACACTTCACAGGGTGTATCTGACTGTGGGTCATGATGTACACAGTGTGTCAGTGAGTGTGTTAATATCAATCTGTGTTCTCTGTCAGTGTGTTAATATTCCTGAGGACAGTGGGGGTGTTTTACACTTCACAGGGTTTATCTTACTGTGGGTGATGATATACACAGTGTGTCAGTGTGTGTGTTAATATTAATCTGTGTTCTCTGTCAGTGTGTTAATATTACTGAGGACAGTGGGGGTGTTTTACACTTCACAGGGTGTATCTGACTGTGGGTCATGATACACACATTGTGTCAGTGAGTGTGTTAATATTAATCTGTGTTCTCTGTCAGTGTGTTAATATTACTGAGGTCAGTGGGGATGTTTTACAATTCACAGGGTGTATCTGACTGTGGGTCATGATGTACACAGTGTGTCAGTGAGAGTGTTAATATTAATCTGTGTTCTCTGTCAGTGTGTTAATATTACTGAGGACAGTGGGGGTGTTTTACACTTCACAGGGTGTATCTGACTGTGGGTCATGATGTACACAGTGTGTCAGTGAGTGTGTTAATATTAATCTGTGTTCTCTGTCAGTGTGTTAATATTACTGAGGACAGTGGGGATGTTTTACACTTCACAGGGTTTATCTGACTGTGGGTCATGATGTACACAGTGTGTCAGAGAGTGTGTTAATATTAATCTGTGTTCTCTGTCAGTGTGTTAATATTACTGAGGACAGTGGGGGTGTTTTACACTTCACAGGGTGTATCTGACTGTGGGTCATGATGTACACAGTGTGTCAGTGAGTGTGTTAATATTAATCTGTGTTCTCTGTCAGTGTGTTAATATTCCTGAGGACAGTGGGAATGTTTTACACTTCAGAGGGTGTATCTGACTGTGGGTCATGATGTACACAGTGTGTCAGTGAGTGTGTTAATATTAATCTGTGTTCTCTGTCAGTGTGTTAATATTACTGAGGACAGTGGGGGTGTTTTACACTTCACAGGGTGTATCTGACTGTGGGTCATGATATACACAGTGTGTCAGTGAGTGTGTTAATATTAATCTGTGTTCTCTGTCAGTGTGTTAATATTCCTGAGGACAGTGGGGATGTTTTACACTTCACAGGGTGTTTCTGACTGTGGGTCATGATATACACAGTGTGTCAGTGAGTGTGTTAATATTAATCTGTGTTCTCTGTCAGTGTGTTAATATTACTGAGGACAGTGGGGGTGTTTTACACTTCACAGGGTGTATCTGGCTGTGGGTCATGATATACAGAGTGTGTCAGTGAGTGTGTTAATATTAATCTGTGTTCTCTGTCAGTGTGTTAATATTACTGAGGACAGTGGGGGTGTTTTACACTTCACAGAGTGTATCTGACTGTGGGTCATGATATACACAGTGTGTCAGTGAGTGTGTTAATATTAATCTGTGTTCTCTGTCAGTGTGTTAATATTACTGAGGACAGTGGGGGTGTTTTACACTTCACAGGGTGTATCTGACTGTGAGTCATGATATACACAGTGTGTCAGTGAGTGTGTTAATATTAATCTGTGTTCTCTGTCAGTGTGTTAATATTACTGAGGACAGTGGGGGTGTTTTACACTTCACAGAGTGTATCTGACTGTGGGTCATGATATACACAGTGTGTCAGTGAGTGTGTTAATATTAATCTGTGTTCTCTGTCAGTGTGTTAATATTACTGAGGACAGTGGGGGTGTTTTACACTTCACAGGGTGTATCTGACTGTGAGTCATGATATACACAGTGTGTCAGTGAGTGTGTTAATATTAATCTGTGTTCTCTGTCAGTGTGTTAATATTACTGAGGACAGTGAGGGTGTTTTACACTTCACAGGGTGTATCTGACTGTGGGTCATGATGTACACAGTGTGTCAGTGAGTGTGTTAATATTAATCTGTGTTCTCTGTCAATGTGTTAATATTCCTGAGGACAGTGGGAATGTTTTACACTTCACAGGGTGTATCTGAATGTGGGTCATGATGTACACAGTGTGTCAGTGAGTGTGTTAATATTAATCTGTGTTCTCTGTCAGTGTGTTAATATTGCTGAGGACAGTGGGGTGTTTTACACTTCACAGGGTGTATCTGACTGTGGGTCATGATATACACAGTGTGTCAGTGAGTGTGTTAATATTAATCTGTGTTCTCTGTCAGTGTGTTAATATTACTGAGGACAGTGGGGGTGTTTTACACTTCACAGGGTGTATCTGACTGTGGGTCATGATATACACAGTGTGTCAGTGAGTGTGTTAATATTAATCTGTGTTCTCTGTCAGTGTGTTAATATTCCTGAGGACAGTGGGGATGTTTTACACTTCACAGGGTGTAGCTGACTGTCGGTCATGATATACACAGTGTGTCAGTGAGTGTGTTAATATTAATCTGTGTTCTCTGTCAGTGTGTTAATATTACTGAGGACAGTGGGGGTGTTTTACACTTCACAGGGTGTATCTGACTGTTGGTCATGATATACACAGTGTGTCAGTGAGTGTGTTAATATTAATCTGTGTTCTCTGTCAGTGTGTTAATATTACTGAGGACAGTGGGGGTGTTTTACACTTCACAGGGTGTATCTGACTCTGGGTCATGATGTACACAGTGTGTCAGTGAGTGTGTTAATATTAATCTGTGTTCTCTGTCAGTGTGTTAATATTACTGAGGACAGTGGGGGTGTTTTACACTTCACAGGGTGTATCTGACTGTGGGTCATGATATACACAGTGTGTCAGTGAGTGTGTTAATATTAATCTGTGTTCTCTGTCAGTGTGTTAATATTCCTGAGGACAGTGGGGGTGTTTTACACTTCACAGGGTGTATCTGGCTGTGGGTCATGATATACACAGTGTGTCAGTGAGTGTGTTAATATTAATCTGTGTTCTCTGTCAGTGTGTTAATATTCCTGAGGACAGTGGGGGTGTTTTACACTTCACAGGGTGTATCTGACTGTGGGTCATGATATACAAAGTGTGTCAGTGAGTGTGTTAATATTAATCTGTGTTCTCTGTCAGTGTGTTAATATTCCTGAGGACAGTGGGGGTGTTTTACACTTCACAGGGTGTATCTGACTGTGGGTCATGATATACACAGTGTGTCAGTGAGTGTGGTAATATTAATCTGTGTTCTCTGTCAGTGTGTTAATATTACTGAGGACAGTGGGGGTGTTTTACACTTCACAGGGTTATCTGACTGTGGGTCATGATATACACAGTGTGTCAGTGAGTGTGTTAATATTAATCTGTGTTCTCTGTCAGTGTGTTAATATTCCTGAGGACAGTGGGGGTGTTTTACACTTCACCGGGTGTATCTGACTGTGGGTCATGATATACACAGTGTGTCAGTGAGTGTTTTAATATTAATCTGTGTTCTCTGTCAGTGTGTTAATATTCCTGAGGACAGTGGGGGTGTTTTACACTTCACAGGGTGTATCTGACTCTGGGTCATGATATACAGAGTGTGTCAGTGAGTGTGTTAATATTAATCTGTGTTCTCTGTCAGTGTGTTAATATTACTGAGGACAGTGGGGGTGTTTTACAGTTCACAGGGTGTATCTGACTTTGGGTCATGATGTACACAGTGTATCAGTGAGTGTGTTAATATTAATCTGTGTTCTCTGTCAGTGTGTTAATATTACTGAGGACAGTGGGGGTGTTTTACACTTCACAGAGTGTATCTGACTGTGGGTCATGATATACACAGTGTGTCAGTGAGTGTGTTAATATTAATCTGTGTTCTCTGTCAGTGTGTTAACATTACTGAGGACAGTGGGGATGTTTTACACTTCACAGGGTGTATCTGACTGTGGGTCATGATATACACAGTGTGTCAGTGAGTGTGTTAATATTAATCTGTGTTCTCTGTCAGTGTGTTAATATTCCTGAGGACAGTGGGGGTGTTTTACACTTCACAGGGTGTATCTGACTCTGGGTCATGATATACACAGTGTGTCAGTGAGTGTGTTAATATTAATCTGTGTTCTCTGTCAGTGTGTTAATATTCCTGAGGACAGTGGGGGTGTTTTACACTTCACCGGGTGTATCTGACTGTGGGTCATGATATACACAGTGTGTCAGTGAATGTGTTAATATTAATCTGTGTTCTCTGTCAGTGTGTTAATATTCCTGAGGACAGTGGGGGTGTTTTACACTTCACAGGGTGAATCTGACTGTGGGTCATGAGAGACACAGTGTGTCAGTGAGTGTGTTAATATTAATCTGTGTTCTCTGTCAGTGTGTTAATATTCCTGAGGACAGTGGGGGTGTTTTACACTTCACAGGGTGTATCTGACTGTGGGTCATGATATACACAGTGTGTCAGTGAGTGTGTTAATATTAATCTGTGTTCTCTGTCAGTGTGTTAATATTACTGAGGACAGTGGGGGTGTTTTACACTTCACAGGGTTTATCTGACTGTGAGTCATGATATGCACAGTGTGTCAGTGAGTGTGTTAATATTAATCTGTGTTCTCTGTCAGTGTGTTAATATTACTGAGGACAGTGGGGGTGTTTTACACTTCACAGGGTGTATCTGACAGTGGGTCATGATATACACAGTGTGTCAGTGAGTGTGTTAATATTAATCTGTGTTCTCTGTCAGTGTGTTAATATTACTGAGGGCAGTGGGGGTGTTTTACACTTCACAGGGTTTATCTGACTGTGGGTCATGATGTACACAGTGTGTCAGCGAGTGTGTTAATATTAATCTGTGTTCTCTGTCAGTGTGTTAATATTCCTGAGGACAGTGGGGGTGTTTTACACTTCACAGGGTGTATCTGACTGTGGGTCATGATATACACAGTGTGTCAGTGAGTGTGTTAATATTAATCTGTGTTCTCTGTCAGTGTGTTAATATTCCTGAGGACAGTGGGGGTGTTTTACACTTCACAGGGTGTATCTGACTGTGGGTCATGATATACACAGTGTGTCAGTGAGTGTTTTAATATTAATCTGTGTTCTCTGTCAGTGTGTTAATATTCCTGAGGACAGTGGGAGTGTTTTACACTTCACAGGGTGTATCTGACTGTGGGTCATGATATACACAGTGTGTCAGTGAGTGTGTTAATATTAATCTGTGTTCTCTGTCAGTGTGTTAATATTCCTGAGGACAGTGGAGGTGTTTTTCACTTGACAGGGTTTATCTGACTGTGGGTCATGATATACACAGTGTGTCAGTGAGTGTGTTAATATTAATCTGTGTTCTCTGTCAGTGTGTTAATATTACTGAGGACAGTGGGGGTGTTTTACACTTCACAGGGTTTATCTGACTGTGAGTCATGATATGCACAGTGTGTCAGTGAGTGTGTTAATATTAATCTGTGTTCTCTGTCAGTGTGTTAATATTACTGAGAACAGTGGGGGTGTTTTACACTTCACAGGGTGTATCTGACTCTGGGTCATGATATAGACAGTGTGTCAGTGAGTGTGTTAATATTAATCTGTGTTCTCTGTCAGTGTGTTAATATTACTGAGGACAGTCGGGGTGTTTTACACTTCACAGGGTGTATCTGACAGTGGGTCATGATATACACAGTGTGTCAGTGAGTGTGTTAATATTAATCTGTGTTCTCTGTCAGTGTGTTAATATTACTGAGGGCAGTGGGGGTGTTTTACACTTCACAGGGTTTATCTGACTGTGGGTCATGATGTACACAGTGTGTCAGCGAGTGTGTTAATATTAATCTGTGTTCTCTGTCAGTGTGTTAATATTCCTGAGGACAGTGGGGGTGTTTTACACTTCACAGGGTGTATCTGACTGTGGGTCATGATATACACAGTGTGTCAGTGAGTGTGTTAATATTAATCTGTGTTCTCTGTCAGTGTGTTAATATTACTGAGGACAGTGGGGGTGTTTTACACTTCACAGGGTTTATCTGACTGTGGGTCATGATATACACAGTGTGTCAGTGAGTGTGTTAATATTAATCTGTGTTCTCTGTCAGTGTGTTAATATTCCTGAGGACAGTGGGGGTGTTTTACACTTCACAGGGTGTATCTGACTGTGGGTCATGATATACACAGTGTGTCAGTGAGTGTGTTAATATTAATCTGTGTTCTCTGTCAGTGTGTTAATATTCCTGAGGACAGTGGGAGTGTTTTACACTTCACAGGGTGTATCTGACTGTGGGTCATGATATACACAGTGTGTCAGTGAGTGTGTTAATATTAATCTGTGTTCTCTGTCAGTGTGTTAATATTCCTGAGGACAGTGGAGGTGTTTTACACTTCACAGGGTTTATCTGACTGTGGGTCATGATATACACAGTCTGTCAGTGAGTGTGTTAATATTAATCTGTGTTCTCTGTCAGTGTGTTAATATTCCTGAGGATAGTGGGGGTGTTTTACACTTCACAGGGTTTATCTGACTGTGGGTCATGATATACACAGTGTGTCAGTGAGTGTGTTAATATTAATCTGTGTTCTCTGTCAGTGTGTTAATATTCCTGAGGACAGTGGGGGTGTTTTACACTTCACAGGGTGTATCTGACTGTGGGTCATGATGTACACAGTGTGTCAGTGAGTGTGTTAATATTAATCTGTGTTCTCTGTTAGTGTGTTAATATTCCTGAGGACAGTGGGGGTGTTTTACACTTCACAGGGTGTATCTGACTGTGGGGCATGATATACACAGTGTGTCAGTGAGTGTGTTAATATTAATCTGTGTTCTCTGTCAGTGTGTTAATATTCCTGAGGACAGTGGGGGTGTTTTACACTTCACAGGGTGTATCTGACTGTGGGTCATGATATACACAGTGTGTCAGTGAGTGTGTTAATATTAATCTGTGTTCTCTGTCAGTGTGTTAATATTACTGAGGACAGTGGGGGTGTTTTACACTTCACAGGGTGTATCTGACTGTGGGTCATGATATACACAGTGTGTCAGTGAGTGTGTTAATATTAATCTGTGTTCTCTGTCAGTGTGTTAATATTCCTGAGGACAGTGGGGGTGTTTTACACTTCACAGGGTGTATCTGACTGTGGGTCATGATATACACAGTGTGTCAGTGAGTGTGTTAATATTAATCTGTGTTCTCTGTCAGTGTGTTAATATTCCTGAGGACAGTGGGGATGTTTTACACTTCACAGGGTGTATCTGACTGTGGGTCATGATATACACAGTGTGTCAGTGAGTGTGTTAATATTAATCTGTGTTCTCTGTCAGTGTGTTAATATTACTGAGGACAGTGGGGATGTTTTACACTTCACAGGGTGTATCTGACTGTGGGTCATGATGTACACAGTGTGTCAGTGAGGATGTTAATATTAATCTGTGTTGTCTGTCAGTGTGTTAATATTCCTGAGGACAGTGGGGGTGTTTTACACTTCACAGGGTTTATCTGACTGTGGGTCATGATATACACAGTGTGTCAGTGAGTGTGTTAATATTAATCTGTGTTCTCTGTCAGTGTGTTAATATTCCTGAGGACAGTGGGGGTGTTTTACACTTCACAGGGTGTATCTGACTGTGGGTCATGATGTACACAGTGTGTCAGTGAGTGTGTTAATATTAATCTGTGTTCTCTGTTAGTGTGTTAATATTCCTGAGGACAGTGGGGGTGTTTTACACTTCACAGGGTGTATCTGACTGTGGGTCATGATATACACAGTGTGTCAGTGAGTGTGTTAATATTAATCTGTGTTCTCTGTCAGTGTGTTAATATTCCTGAGGACAGTGGGGGTGTTTTACACTTCACAGGGTGTATCTGACTGTGGGTCATGATATACACAGTGTGTCAGTGAGTGTGTTAATATTAATCTGTGTTCTCTGTCAGTGTGTTAATATTCCTGAGGACAGTGGGGGTGTTTTACACTTCACAGGGTGTATCTGACTGTGGGTCATGATATACACAGTGTGTCAGTGAGTGTGTTAATATTAATCTGTGTTCTCTGTCAGTGTGTTAATATTCCTGAGGACAGTGGGGATGTTTTACACTTCACAGGGTGTATCTGACTGTGGGTCATGATATACACAGTGTGTCAGTGAGTGTGTTAATATTAATCTGTGTTCTCTGTCAGTGTGTTAATATTCCTGAGGACAGTGGGGATGTTTTACACTTCACAGGGTGTATCTGACTGTGGGTCATGATGTACACAGTGTGTCAGTGAGGATGTTAATATTAATCTGTGTTCTCTGTCAGTGTGTTAATATTCCTGAGGAAAGTGGGGTGTTTTACACTACACAGGGTGTATCTGACTGTGAGTCATGATATACACAGTGTGTCAGTGAGTGTGTTAATATTAATCTGTGTTCTCTGTCAGTGTGTTAATATTCCTGAGGACAGTGGGGGTGTTTTACACTTCACAGGGTGTATCTGACTGTGGGTCATGATGTACACAGTGTGTCAGTGAGTGTGTTAATATTAATCTGTGTTCTCTGTCAGTATGTTAATATTCCTGAGGACAGTGGGGGTGTTTTACACTTCTCAGGGTTTATCTGACTGTGGGTCATGATACACACAGTGTGTCAGTGAGTGTGTTAATATTAATCTGTGTTCTCTGTCAGTGTGTTAATATTACTGAGGACAGTGGGGGTGTTTTACACTTCACAGGGTTTATCTGACTGTGGGTCATGATATACACAGTGTGTCAGTGAGTGTGTTAATATTAATCTGTGTTCTCTGTCAGTGTGTTAATATTCCTGAGGACAGTGGGGGTGTTTTACACTTCACAGGGTGTATCTGACTGTGGGTCATGATGTGCACAGTGTGTCAGTGAGTGTGTTAATATTAATCTGTGTTCTCTGTCAGTGTGTTAATATTACTGAGGACAGTGGGGATGTTTTACACTTCACAGGGTGTATCTGACTGTGGGTCAAGATATACACAGTGTGTCAGTGAGTGTGTTAATATTAATCTGTGTTCTCTGTCAGTGTGTTAATATTCCTGAGGACAGTGGGGGTGTTTTACACTTCACAGGGTGTATCTGACTGTGGGTCATGATGTACACAGTGTGTCAGTGAGTGTGTTAATATTAATCTGTGTTCTCTGTTAGTGTGTTAATATTCCTGAGGACAGTGGGGGTGTTTTACACTTCACAGGGTGTATCTGACTGTGGGTCATGATATACACAGTGTGTCAGTGAGTGTGGTAATATTAATCTGTGTTCTCTGTCAGTGTGTTAATATTCCTGAGGACAGTGGGGGTGTTTTACACTTCACAGGGTGTATCTGACTGTGGGTCATGATATACACAGTGTGTCAGTGAGTGTGTTAATATTAATCTGTGTTCTCTGTCAGTGTGTTAATATTCCTGAGGACAGTGGGGGTGTTTTACACTTCACAGGGTGTATCTGACTGTGGGTCATGATATACACAGTGTGTCAGTGAGTGTGTTAATATTAATCTGTGTTCTCTGTCAGTGTGTTAATATTCCTGAGGACAGTGGGGATGTTTTACACTTCACAGGGTGTATCTGACTGTGGGTCATGATATACACAGTGTGTCAGTGAGTGTGTTAATATTAATCTGTGTTCTCTGTCAGTGTGTTAATATTCCTGAGGACAGTGGGGATGTTTTACACTTCACAGGGTGTATCTGACTGTGGGTCATGATGTACACAGTGTGTCAGTGAGGATGTTAATATTAATCTGTGTTCTCTGTCAGTGTGTTAATATTCCTGAGGAAAGTGGGGTGTTTTACACTTCACAGGGTGTATCTGACTGTGAGTCATGATATACACAGTGTGTCAGTGAGTGTGTTAATATTAATCTGTGTTCTCTGTCAGTGTGTTAATATTCCTGAGGACAGTGGGGGTGTTTTACACTTCACAGGGTGTATCTGACTGTGGGTCATGATGTACACAGTGTGTCAGTGAGTGTGTTAATATTAATCTGTGTTCTCTGTCAGTATGTTAATATTCCTGAGGACAGTGGGGGTGTTTTACACTTCTCAGGGTTTATCTGACTGTGGGTCATGATACACACAGTGTGTCAGTGAGTGTGTTAATATTAATCTGTGTTCTCTGTCAGTGTGTTAATATTACTGAGGACAGTGGGGATGTTTTACACTTCACAGGGTGTATCTGACTGTGGGTCAAGATATACACAGTGTGTCAGTGAGTGTGTTAATATTAATCTGTGTTCTCTGTCAGTGTGTTAATATTCCTGAGGACAGTGGGGGTGTTTTACACTTCACAGGGTGTATCTGACTGTGGGTCATGATGTACACAGTGTGTCAGTGAGTGTGTTAATATTAATCTGTGTTCTCTGTTAGTGTGTTAATATTCCTGAGGACAGTGGGGGTGTTTTACACTTCACAGGGTGTATCTGACTGTGGGTCATGATATACACAGTGTGTCAGTGAGTGTGTTAATATTAATCTGTGTTCTCTGTCAGTGTGTTAATATTCCTGAGGACAGTGGGGGTGTTTTACACTTCACAGGGTGTATCTGACTGTGGGTCATGATATACACAGTGTGTCAGTGAGTGTGTTAATATTAATCTGTGTTCTCTGTCAGTGTGTTAATATTCCTGAGGACAGTGGGGGTGTTTTACACTTCACAGGGTGTATCTGACTGTGGGTCATGATATACACAGTGTGTCAGTGAGTGTGTTAATATTAATCTGTGTTCTCTGTCAGTGTGTTAATATTCCTGAGGACAGTGGGGATGTTTTACACTTCACAGGGTGTATCTGACTGTGGGTCATGATATACACAGTGTGTCAGTGAGTGTGTTAATATTAATCTGTGTTCTCTGTCAGTGTGTTAATATTCCTGAGGACAGTGGGGATGTTTTACACTTCACAGGGTGTATCTGACTGTGGGTCATGATGTACACAGTGTGTCAGTGAGGATGTTAATATTAATCTGTGTTCTCTGTCAGTGTGTTAATATTCCTGAGGAAAGTGGGGTGTTTTACACTTCACAGGGTGTATCTGACTGTGAGTCATGATATACACAGTGTGTCAGTGAGTGTGTTAATATTAATCTGTGTTCTCTGTCAGTGTGTTAATATTCCTGAGGACAGTGGGGGTGTTTTACACTTCACAGGGTGTATCTGACTGTGGGTCATGATGTACACAGTGTGTCAGTGAGTGTGTTAATATTAATCTGTGTTCTCTGTCAGTATGTTAATATTCCTGAGGACAGTGGGGGTGTTTTACACTTCTCAGGGTTTATCTGACTGTGGGTCATGATACACACAGTGTGTCAGTGAGTGTGTTAATATTAATCTGTGTTCTCTGTCAGTGTGTTAATATTACTGAGGACAGTGGGGGTGTTTTACACTTCACAGGGTTTATCTGACTGTGGGTCATGATATACACAGTGTGTCAGTGAGTGTGTTAATATTAATCTGTGTTCTCTGTCAGTGTGTTAATATTCCTGAGGACAGTGGGGGTGTTTTACACTTCACAGGGTGTATCTGACTGTGGGTCATGATGTGCACAGTGTGTCAGTGAGTGTGTTAATATTAATCTGTGTTCTCTGTCAGTGTGTTAATATTACTGAGGACAGTGGGGATGTTTTACACTTCACAGGGTGTATCTGACTGTGGGTCAAGATATACACAGTGTGTCAGTGAGTGTGTTAATATTAATCTGTGTTCTCTGTCAGTGTGTTAATATTCCTGAGGACAGTGGGGTTGTTTTGCACTTCACCGGGTGTATCTGACTGTGGGTCATGATATACACAGTGTGTCAGTGAGTGTGTTAATATTAATCTGTGTTCTCTGTCAGTGTGTTAATATTCCTGAGGACAGTGGGGGTGTTTTACACTTCACAGGGTTATCTGACTGTGGGTCATGATATACACAGTGTGTCAGTGAGTGTGTTAATATTAATCTGTGTTCTCTGTCAGTGTGTTAATATTCCTGAGGACAGTGGGGGTGTTTTGCACTTCACCGGGTGTATCTGACTGTGGGTCATGATATACACAGTGTGTCAGTGAGTGTGTTAATATTAATCTGTGTTCTCTGTCAGTGCGTTAATATTCCTGAGGACAGTGGGGGTGTTTTACACTTCACAGGGTGTATCTGACTCTGGGTCATGATATACACAGTGTGTCAGTGAGTGTGTTAATATTAATCTGTGTTCTCTGTCAGTGTGTTAATATTACTGAGGACAGTGGGGGTGTTTTACACTTCACAGGGTGTATCTGACTGTGGGTCATGATATACACAGTGTGTCAGTGAGTGTGTTAATATTAATCTGTGTTCTCTGTCAGTGTGTTAATATTACTGAGGACAGTGGGGTTGTTTTACACTTCACAGGGTGTATCTGACTGTGGATCATGATATACACAGCGTGTCAGTGAGTGTGTTAATATTAATCTGTGTTCTCTGTCAGTGTGTTAATATTCCTGAGGACAGTGGGGGTGTTTTACACTTCACAGGGTGTATCTGACTGTGGGTCATGATGTACACAGTGTGTCAGTGAGTGTGTTAATATTAATCTGTGTTCTCTGTCAGTGTGTTAATATTACTGAGGACAGTGGGGGTGTTTTACACTTCACAGGGTTTATCTGACTGTGAGTCATGACATACACAGTGTGTCAGTGAGTGTGTTAATATTAATCTGTGTTCTCTGTCAGTGTGTTAATATTACTGAGAACAGTGGGGGTGTTTTACACTTCACAGGCTGTATCTGACTGTGGGTCATGATATAGACAGTGTGTCAGTGAGTGTGTTAATATTAATCTGTGTTCTCTGTCAGTGTGTTAATATTACTGAGGACAGTGGGGGTGTTTTACACTTCACAGGGTTTATCTGACTGTGAGTCATGATTTACACAGTGTGTCAGTGAGTCTGTTAATATTAATCTGTGTTCTCTGTCAGTGTGTTAATATTCCTGAGGACAGTGGGGGTGTTTTACACTTCACAGGGTTTATCTGACTGTGGGTCATGATATACACAGTGTGTCAGTGAGTATGTTAATATTAATCTGTGTTCTCTGTCAGTGTGTTCATATTCCTGAGTACCGTGGGGGTGTTTTACACTTCACAGGGTGTATCTGACTGTGGGTCATGATGTACACAGTGTGTCAGTGAGTGTGTTAATATTAATCTGTGTTCTCTGTCAGTGTGTTCATATTACTGAGGACAGTGGGGGTGTTTTACACTTCACAGGGTGTATCTGACTGTGGGTCATGATGTACACAGTGTGTCAGTGAGAGTGTTAATATTAATCTGTGTTCTCTGTCAGTGTGTTAATATTACTGAGGACAGTGGGGGTGTTTTACACTTCACAGGGTGTATCTGACTGTGGGTCATGATGTACACAGTGTGTCAGTGAGTGTGTTAATATTAATCTGTGTTCTCTGTCAGTGTGTTAATATTCCTGAGGACAGTGGGGATGTTTTACACTTCACAGGGTGTATCTGACTGTGAGTCATGATATACACAGTGTGTCAGTGAGTGTGTTAATATTAATCTGTGTTCTCTGTCAGTGTGTTAATATTACTGAGGACAGTGGGGGTGTTTTACACTTCACAGGGTGTATCTGACTGTGGGTCATGATATACACAGTGTGTCAATGAGTGTGTTAATATTAATCTGTGTTCTCTGTCAGTGTGTTAATATTCCTGAGGACAGTGGGGGTGTTTTACACTTCACAGGGTGTATCTGACTGTGGTTCATGATGTACACAGTGTGTCAGTGAGTGTGTTAATATTAATCTGTGTTCTCTGTCAGTATGTTAATATTCCTGAGGACATTGGGGGTGTTTTACACTTCACAGGGTTTATCTGACTGTGGGTCATGATATACACAGTTTGTCAGTGAGTGTGTTAATATTAATCTGTGTTCTCTGTCAGTGTGTTAATATTCCTGAGGACAGTGGGGGTGTTTTACACTTCACAGGGTTTAGCTGACTGTGGGTCATGATATACACAGTGTGTCAGTGAGTGTGTTAATATTAATCTGTGTTCTCTGTCAGTGTGTTAATAGTCCTGAGGACAGTGGGGGTGTTTTACCCTTCACAGGGTGTATCTGACTGTGGGTCATGATACACACAGTGTGTCAGTGAGTGTGTTAATATTAATCTGTGTTCTCTGTCAGTGTTTTAATATTACTGAGGACAGTGGGGGTGTTTTACACTTCACAGGGTTTATCTGACTGTGGGTCATGATATACACAGTGTGTCAGTGAGTGTGTTAATATTAATCTGTGTTCTCTGTCAGTGTGTTAATATTACTGAGGACAGTGGGGGTGTTTTACACTTCACAGGGTGTATCTGACTGTGGGTCATGATGTACACAGTGTGTCAGTGAGTGTGTTAATATTAATCTGTGTTCTCTGTCAGTGTGTTAATATTGCTGAGGACAGTGGGGTGTTTTACACTTCACAGGGTGTATCTGACTGTGGGTCATGATGTACACAGTGTGTCAGTGAGTGTGTTAATATTAATCTGTGTTCTCTGTCAGTATGTTAATATTCCTGAGGACAGTGGGGGTGTTTTACACTTCACAGGGTTTATCTGACTGTGGGTCATGATATACACAGTGTGTCAGTGAGTGTGTTAATATTAATCTGTGTTCTCTGTCAGTGTGTTAATATTCCTGAGGACAGTGGGGGTGTTTTACACTTCACAGGGTTTATCTGACTGTGGGTCATGATATACACAGTGTGTCAGTGAGTGTGTTAATATTAATCTGTGTTCTCTGTCAGTGTGTTAATATTCCTGAGGACAGTGGGGGTGTTTTACACTTCACAGGGTGTATCTGACTGTGGGTCATGATACACACAGTGTGTCAGTGAGTGTGTTAATATTAATCTGTGTTCTCTGTCAGTGTGTTAATATTACTGAGGACAGTGGGGGTGTTTTACACTTCACAGGGTGTATCTGACTGTGGGTCATGATGTACACAGTGTGTCAGTGAGTGTGTTAATATTAATCTGTGTTCTCTGTCAGTGTGTTAATATTGCTGAGGACAGTGGGGTGTTTTACACTTCACAGGGTGTATCTGACTGTGGGTCATGATGTACACAGTGTGTCAGTGAGTGTGTTAATATTAATCTGTGTTCTCTGTCAGTGTGTTAATATTACTGAGGACAGTGGGGTGTTTTACACTTCACAGGGTGTATCTGACTGTGGGTCATGATGTACACAGTGTGTCAGTGAGTGTGTTAATATTAATCTGTGTTCTCTGTCAGTGTGTTAATATTACTGAGGACAGTGGGGGTGTTTTACACTTCACAGGGTGTATCTGACTGTGGGTCATGATATACACAGTGTGTCAGTGAGTGTGTTAATATTAATCTGTGTTCTCTCTCAGTGTGTTAATATTCCTGAGGACAGTGGGGGTGTTTTACACTTCACAGGGTGTATCTGACTGTGGGTCATGATATACACAGTGTGTCAGTGAGTGTGTTAATATTAATCTGTGTTCTCTGTCAGTGTGTTAATATTACTGAGGACAGTGGGGGTGTTTTACACTTCACAGGGTGTATCTGACTGTGGGTCATGATGTACACAGTGTGTCAGTGAGTGTGTTAATATTAATCTGTGTTCTCTGTCAGTGTGTTAATATTGCTGAGGACTGTGGGGGTGTTTTACACTTCTCAGGGTGTGTCTAACAGTGGGTCATGATGTACACAGTGTGTCAGTGAGTGTGTTAATATTAATCTGTGTTCTCTGTCAGTATGTTAATATTCCTGAGGACAGTGGGGGTGTTTTACACTTCACAGGGTTTATCTGACTGTGGGTCATGATATACACAGTGTGTCAGTGAGTGTGTTAATATTAATCTGTGTTCTCTGTCAGTGTGTTAATATTCCTGAGGACAGTGGGGGTGTTTTACACTTCACAGGGTATAGCTGACTGTGGGTCATGATATACACAGTGTGTCAGTGAGTGTGTTAATATTAATCTGTGTTCTCTGTCAGTGTGTTAATAGTCCTGAGGACAGTGGGGGTGTTTTACACTTCACAGGGTGTATCTGACTGTGGGTCATGATACACACAGTGTGTCAGTGAGTGTGTTAATATTAATCTGTGTTCTCTGTCAGTGTTTTAATATTACTGAGGACAGTGGGGGTGTTTTACACTTCACAGGGTTTATCTGACTGTGGGTCATGATATACACAGTGTGTCAGTGAGTGTGTTAATATTAATCTGTGTTCTCTGTCAGTGTGTTAATATTACTGAGGACAGTGGGGGTGTTTTACACTTCACAGGGTGTATCTGACTGTGGGTCATGATGTACACAGTGTGTCAGTGAGTGTGTTAATATTAATCTGTGTTCTCTGTCAGTGTGTTAATATTGCTGAGGACAGTGGGGTGTTTTACACTTCACAGGGTGTATCTGACTGTGGGTCATGATGTACACAGTGTGTCAGTGAGTGTGTTAATATTAATCTGTGTTCTCTGTCAGTATGTTAATATTCCTGAGGACAGTGGGGGTGTTTTACACTTCACAGGGTTTATCTGACTGTGGATCATGATATACACAGTGTGTCAGTGAGTGTGTTAATATTAATCTGTGTTCTCTGTCAGTGTGTTAATATTCCTGAGGACAGTGGGGGTGTTTTACACTTCACAGGGTTTATCTGACTGTGGGTCATGATATACACAGTGTGTCAGTGAGTGTGTTAATATTAATCTGTGTTCTCTGTCAGTGTGTTAATATTCCTGAGGACAGTGGGGGTGTTTTACACTTCACAGGGTGTATCTGACTGTGGGTCATGATACACACAGTGTGTCAGTGAGTGTGTTAATATTAATCTGTGTTCTCTGTCAGTGTGTTAATATTACTGAGGACAGTGGGGGTGTTTTACACTTCACAGGGTTTATCTGACTGTGGGTCATGATATACACAGTGTGTCAGTGAGTGTGTTAATATTAATCTGTGTTCTCTGTCAGTGTGTTAATATTACTGAGGACAGTGGGGGTGTTTTACACTTCACAGGGTGTATCTGACTGTGGGTCATGATGTACACAGTGTGTCAGTGAGTGTGTTAATATTAATCTGTGTTCTCTGTCAGTGTGTTAATATTGCTGAGGACAGTGGGGTGTTTTACACTTCACAGGGTGTATCTGACTGTGGGTCATGATGTACACAGTGTGTCAGTGAGTGTGTTAATATTAATCTGTGTTCTCTGTCAGTGTGTTAATATTACTGAGGACAGTGGGGTGTTTTACACTTCACAGGGTGTATCTGACTGTGGGTCATGATGTACACAGTGTGTCAGTGAGTGTGTTAATATTAATCTGTGTTCTCTGTCAGTGTGTTAATATTACTGAGGACTGTGGGGGTGTTTTACACTTCACAGGGTGTATCTGACTGTGGGTCATGATATACACAGTGTGTCAGTGAGTGTGTTAATATTAATCTGTGTTCTCTCTCAGTGTGTTAATATTCCTGAGGACAGTGGGGGTGTTTTACACTTCACAGGGTGTATCTGACTGTGGGTCATGATATACACAGTGTGTCAGTGAGTGTGTTAATATTAATCTGTGTTCTCTGTCAGTGTGTTAATATTACTGAGGACAGTGGGGGTGTTTTACACTTCACAGGGTGTATCTGACTGTGGGTCATGATGTACACAGTGTGTCAGTGAGTGTGTTAATATTAATCTGTGTTCTCTGTCAGTGTGTTAATATTGCTGAGGACTGTGGGGGTGTTTTACACTTCGCAGGGTGTATCTAACAGTGGGTCATGATGTACACAGTGTGTCAGTGAGTGTGTTAATATTAATCTGTGTTCTCTGTCAGTGTGTTAATATTGCTGAGGACAGTGGGGGTGTTTTACACTTCACCGTGTGTATCTGACTGTGGGTCATGATGTACACAGTGTGTCAGTGAGTGTGTTAATATTAATCTGTGTTCTCTGTCAGTGTGTTAATATTACTGAGGACAGTGGGGTGTTTTACACTTCACAGGGTGTATCTGACTGTGGGTCATGATGTACACAGTGTGTCAGTGAGTGTGTTAATATTAATCTGTGTTCTCTGTCAGTGTGTTAATATTACTGAGGACAGTGGGGGTGTTTTACACTTCACAGGGTGTATCTGACTGTGGGTCATGATATACACAGTGTGTCAGTGAGTGTGTTAATATTAATCTGTGTTCTCTTTCAGTGTGTTAATATTCCTGAGGACAGTGGGGGTGTTTTACACTTCACTGGGTGTATCTGACTGTGGGTCATGATATACACAGTGTGTCAGTGAGTGTGTTAATATTAATCTGTGTTCTCTGTCAGTGTGTTAATATTCCTGAGGACAGTGGGGGTGTTTTACACTTCACAGGGTGTATCTGACTGTGGGTCATGATATACACAGTGTGTCAGTGAGTGTGTTAATATTAATCTGTGTCCTCTGTCAGTGTGTTAATATTGCTGAGGACAGTGGGGGTGTTTTACACTTCACAGGGTGTATCTGACTGTGGGTCATGATATACACAGTGTGTCAGTGAGTGTGTTAATATTAATCTGTGTTCTCTGTCAGTGTGTTTCTATTCCTGAGGACAGTGGGGGTGTTTTACACTTCACAGGGTGTATCTGACTGTGGCTCATGATATACACAGTGTGTCAGTGAGTGTGTTAATATTAATCTGTGTTCTCTGTCAGTGTGTTAATATTCCTGAGGACAGTGGGGGTGTTTTACATTTCACAGGGGGTATCTGACTGTGGGTCATGATATACACAGTTTGTCAGTGAGTGTGTTAATATTAATCTGTGTTCTCTGTCAGTGTGTTAATATTACTGAGGACAGTGGGGGAGTTTTACACTTCACAGGGTGTATCTGACTGTGGGTCATGATGTACACAGTGTGTCAGTGAGTGTGTTAATATTAATCTGTGTTCTCTGTCAGTGTGTTAATATTACTGAGGACAGTGGGGGTGTTTTACACTTCACAGGGTTTATCTGACTGTGAGTCATGATATACACAGTGTGTCAGTGAGTGTGTTAATATTAATCTGTGTTCTCTGCCAGTGTGTTAATATTACTGAGAACAGTGGGGGTGTTTTACACTTCACAGGGTGTATCTGACTGTGGGTCATGATATACACAGTGTGTCAGTGAGTGTGTTAATATTAATCTGTGTTCTCTGTCAGTGTGTTAATATTACTGAGGACAGTGGGGGTGTTTTACACTTCACAGGGTGTATCTGACTGTGAGTCATGATGTACACAGTGTGTCAGTGAGTGTGTTAATATTAATCTTTGTTCTCTGTCAGTGTGTTAATATTCCTGAGGACAGTGGGGGTGTTTTACACTTCACAGGGTGTATCTGACTGTGGGTCATGATATACACAGTGTGTCA
This sequence comes from Heterodontus francisci, assembly GCF_036365525.1. Lineage (NCBI taxonomy): Eukaryota > Metazoa > Chordata > Chondrichthyes > Heterodontiformes > Heterodontidae > Heterodontus > Heterodontus francisci. The sequence continues at coordinate 1,118,836 of NW_027141353.1, forward strand.
GTGAGTGTGTTAATATTAATCTGTGTTCTCTGTCAGTGTGTTAATATTCCTGTGGACAGTGGGGGTGTTTTACACTTCACAGTGTGTATCTGACTGTGGGTCATGATATACACAGTGTGTCAGTGAGTGTGTTAATATTAATCTGTGTTCTCTGTCAGTGTGTTAATATTACTGAGGACAGTGGGGGTGTTTTACACTTCACAGGGTGTATCTGACTGTGGGTCATGATATACACAGTGTGTCAGTGAGTGTGTTAATATTAATCTGTGTTCTCTGTCAGTGTGTTAATATTACTGAGGACAGTGGGGGTGTTTTACACTTCACAAGGTGTATCTGACTGTGGGTCATGATATACACAGTGTGTCAGTGAGTGTGTTAATATTAATCTGTGTTCTCTGTCAGTGTGTTAATATTACTGAGGACAGTGGGGGTGTTTTACATTTCACAGGGTGTATCTGACTGTGAGTCATGATGTACACAGTGTGTCAGTGAGTGTGTTAATATTAATCTTTGTTCTCTGTCAGTGTGTTAATATTCCTGAGGACAGTGGGGGTGTTTTACACTTCACAGGGTGTATCTGACTGTGGGTCATGATATACACAGTGTGTCAGTGAGTGTGTTAATATTAATCTGTGTTCTCTGTCAGTGTGTTAATATTACTGAGGACAGTGGGGGTGTTTTACACTTCACAGGGTGTATCTGACTGTGGGTCATGATATACACAGTGTGTCAGTGAGTGTGTTAATATTAATCTGTGTTCTCTGTCAGTGTGTTAATATTACTGAGGACAGTGGGGGTGTTTTACACTTCACAGGGTGTATCTGACTGTGGGTCATGATGTACACATTGTGTCAGTGAGTGTGTTAATATTAATCTGTGTTCTCTGTCAGTGTGTTAATATTCCTGAGGACAGTGGGGATGTTTTACACTTCACAGGGTGTATCTGACTGTGGGTCATGATATACACAGTGTGTCAGTGAGTGTGGTAATATTAATCTGTGTTCTCTGTCAGTGTGTTAATATTCCTGAGGACAGTGGGGGTGTTTTACACTTCACAGGGTGTATCTGACTGTGGGTCATGATATACACAGTGTGTCAGTGAGTGTGTTAATATTAATCTGTGTTCTCTGTCAGTGTGTTAATATTACTGAGGACAGTGGGGGTGTTTTACACTTCACAGGGTGTATCTGACTGTGGGTCATGATATACACAGTGTGTCAGTGAGTGTGTTAATATTAATCTGTGTTCTCTGTCAGTGTGTTAATATTCCTGAGGACAGTGGGGGTGTTTTACACTTCACAGTGTTTATCTGACTGTGGGTCATGATATACACAGTGTGTCAGTGAGTGTGTTAATATTAATCTGTGTTCTCTGTCAGTGTGTTAATACTCCTGAGGACAGTGGGGGTGTTTTACACTTCACAGGGTGTATCTGACTGTGGGTCATGATGTACACAGTGTGTCAGTGAGTGTGTTAATATTAATCTGTGTTCTCTGTCAGTGTGTTAATATTACTGAGGACAGTGGGGGTGTTTTACACTTCACAGGGTGTATCTGACTGTGGGTCATGATATACACAGTGTGTCAGTGAGTGTGTTAATATTAATCTGTGTTCTCTGTCAGTGTGTTAATATTACTGAGGACAGTGGGGGTGTTTTACACTTCACAGGGTGTATCTGACTGTGGGTCATGATGTACACATTGTGTCAGTGAGTGTGTTAATATTAATCTGTGTTCTCTGTCAGTGTGTTAATATTCCTGAGGACAGTGGGGGTGTTTTACACTTCACAGGGTGTATCTGACTGTGGGTCATGATGTACACAGTGTGTCAGTGAGTGTGTTAATATTAATCTGTGTTCTCTGTCAGTGTGTTAATATTACTGAGAACAGTGGGGGTGTTTTACACTTCACAGGGTGTATCTGACTGTGGGTCATGATATACACAGTGTGTCAGTGAGTGTGTTAATATTAATCTGTGTTCTCTGTCAGTGTGTTAATATTCCTGAGGACAGTGGGGGTGTTTTACACTTCACAGTGTTTATCTGACTGTGGGTCATGATATACACAGTGTGTCAGTGAGTGTGTTAATATTAATCTGTGTTCTCTGTCAGTGTGTTAATATTCCTGAGGACAGTGGGGGTGTTTTACACTTCACAGGGTGTATCTGACTGTGGGTCATGATGTACACAGTGTGTCAGTGAGTGTGTTAATATTAATCTGTGTTCTCTGTCAGTGTGTTAATATTACTGAGGACAGTGGGGGTGTTTTACACTTCACAGGGTGTATCTGACTGTGGTCATGATATACACAGTGTGTCAGTGAGTGTGTTAATATTAATCTGTGTTCTCTGTCAGTGTGTTAATATTACTGAGGACAGTGGGGGTGTTTTACACTTCACAGGGTTTATCTGACTGTGAGTCATGATATACACAGTGTGTCAGTGAGTGTGTTAATATTAATCTGTGTTCTCTGCCAGTGTGTTAATATTACTGAGAACAGTGGGGGTGTTTTACACTTCACAGGGTGTATCTGACTGTGGGTCATGATATACACAGTGTGTCAGTGAGTGTGTTAATATTAATCTGTGTTCTCTGTCAGTGTGTTAATATTACTGAGGACAGTGGGGGTGTTTTACACTTCACAGGGTGTATCTGACTGTGAGTCATGATGTACACAGTGTGTCAGTGAGTGTGTTAATATTAATCTTTGTTCTCTGTCAGTGTGTTAATATTCCTGAGGACAGTGGGGGTGTTTTACACTTCACAGGGTGTATCTGACTGTGGGTCATGATATACACAGTGTGTCAGTGAGTGTGTTAATATTAATCTGTATTCTCTGTCAGTGTGTTAATATTCCTGTGGACAGTGGGGGTGTTTTACACTTCACAGTGTGTATCTGACTGTGGGTCATGATATACACAGTGTGTCAGTGAGTGTGTTAATATTAATCTGTGTTCTCTGTCAGTGTGTTAATATTACTGAGGACAGTGGGGGTGTTTTACACTTCACAGGGTGTATCTGACTGTGGGTCATGATATACACAGTGTGTCAGTGAGTGTGTTAATATTAATCTGTGTACTCTGTCAGTGTGTTAATATTACTGAGGACAGTGGGGGTGTTTTACACTTCACAAGGTGTATCTGACTGTGGGTCATGATATACACAGTGTGTCAGTGAGTGTGTTAATATTAATCTGTGTTCTCTGTCAGTGTGTTAATATTACTGAGGACAGTGGGGGTGTTTTACACTTCACAGGGTGTATCTGACTGTGAGTCATGATGTACACAGTGTGTCAGTGAGTGTGTTAATATTAATCTTTGTTCTCTGTCAGTGTGTTAATATTCCTGAGGACAGTGGGGGTGTTTTACACTTCACAGGGTGTATCTGACTGTGGGTCATGATATACACAGTGTGTCAGTGAGTGTGTTAATATTAATCTGTGTTCTCTGTCAGTGTGTTAATATTACTGAGGACAGTGGGGGTGTTTTACACTTCACAGGGTGTATCTGACTGTGGGTCATGATATACACAGTGTGTCAGTGAGTGTGTTAATATTAATCTGTGTTCTCTGTCAGTGTGTTAATATTACTGAGGACAGTGGGGGTGTTTTACACTTCACAGGGTGTATCTGACTGTGGGTCATGATGTACACATTGTGTCAGTGAGTGTGTTAATATTAATCTGTGTTCTCTGTCAGTGTGTTAATATTCCTGAGGACAGTGGGGATGTTTTACACTTCACAGGGTGTATCTGACTGTGGGTCATGATATACACAGTGTGTCAGTGAGTGTGGTAATATTAATCTGTGTTCTCTGTCAGTGTGTTAATATTCCTGAGGACAGTGGGGGTGTTTTACACTTCACAGGGTGTATCTGACTGTGGGTCATGATATACACAGTGTGTCAGTGAGTGTGTTAATATTAATCTGTGTTCTCTGTCAGTGTGTTAATATTACTGAGGACAGTGGGGGTGTTTTACACTTCACAGGGTGTATCTGACTGTGGGTCATGATATACACAGTGTGTCAGTGAGTGTGTTAATATTAATCTGTGTTCTCTGTCAGTGTGTTAATATTCCTGAGGACAGTGGGGGTGTTTTACACTTCACAGTGTTTATCTGACTGTGGGTCATGATATACACAGTGTGTCAGTGAGTGTGTTAATATTAATCTGTGTTCTCTGTCAGTGTGTTAATACTCCTGAGGACAGTGGGGGTGTTTTACACTTCACAGGGTGTATCTGACTGTGGGTCATGATGTACACAGTGTGTCAGTGAGTGTGTTAATATTAATCTGTGTTCTCTGTCAGTGTGTTAATATTACTGAGGACAGTGGGGGTGTTTTACACTTCACAGGGTGTATCTGACTGTGGGTCATGATATACACAGTGTGTCAGTGAGTGTGTTAATATTAATCTGTGTTCTCTGTCAGTGTGTTAATATTACTGAGGACAGTGGGGGTGTTTTACACTTCACAGGGTGTATCTGACTGTGGGTCATGATGTACACATTGTGTCAGTGAGTGTGTTAATATTAATCTGTGTTCTCTGTCAGTGTGTTAATATTCCTGAGGACAGTGGGGGTGTTTTACACTTCACAGGGTGTATCTGACTGTGGGTCATGATGTACACAGTGTGTCAGTGAGTGTGTTAATATTAATCTGTGTTCTCTGTCAGTGTGTTAATATTACTGAGAACAGTGGGGGTGTTTTACACTTCACAGGGTGTATCTGACTGTGGGTCATGATATACACAGTGTGTCAGTGAGTGTGTTAATATTAATCTGTGTTCTCTGTCAGTGTGTTAATATTCCTGAGGACAGTGGGGGTGTTTTACACTTCACAGTGTTTATCTGACTGTGGGTCATGATATACACAGTGTGTCAGTGAGTGTGTTAATATTAATCTGTGTTCTCTGTCAGTGTGTTAATATTCCTGAGGACAGTGGGGGTGTTTTACACTTCACAGGGTGTATCTGACTGTGGGTCATGATGTACACAGTGTATCAGTGAGTGTGTTAATATTAATCTGTGTTCTCTGTCAGTGTGTTAATATTACTGAGGACAGTGGGGGTGTTTTACACTTCACAGGGTGTATCTGACTGTGGTCATGATATACACAGTGTGTCAGTGAGTGTGTTAATATTAATCTGTGTTCTCTGTCAGTGTGTTAATATTACTGAGGACAGTGGGGGTGTTTTACACTTCACAGGGTGTATCTGACTGTGGGTCATGATGTACACATTGTGTCAGTGAGTGTGTTAATATTAATCTGTGTTCTCTGTCAGTGTGTTAATATTCCTGAGGACAGTGGGGATGTTTTACACTTCACAGGGTGTATCTGACTGTTGGTCATGATATACACAGTGTGTCAGTGAGTGTGTTAATATTAATCTGTGTTCTCTGTCAGTGTGCTAATATTCCTGAGGCCAGTGGGGGTGTTTTACACTTCACAGGGTGTATCTGACTGTGGGTCATGATATACACAGTGTGTCAGTGAGTGTGTTAATATTAATATGTGTTCTCTGTCAGTGTGTTAATATTCCTGAGGACAGTGGGGGTGTTTTACACTTCACAGGGTGTATCTGACTGTGGGTCATGATGTACACACTGTGTCAGTGAGTGTGTTAATATTAATCTGTGTTCTCTGTCAGTGTGTTAATATTCCTGAGGACAGTGGGGGTGTTTTACACTTCACAGGGTGTATCTGACTGTGGGTCATGATATACACAGTGTGTCAGTGAGTGTGTTAATATTAATCTGTGTTCTCTGTCAGTGTGTTAATATTACTGAGGACAGTGGGGGTGTTTTACACTTCACAGGGTGTATCTGACTGTGAGTCATGATGTACACAGTGTGTCAGTGAGTGTGTTAATATTAATCTTTGTTCTCTGTCAGTGTGTTAATATTCCTGAGGACAGTGGGGGTGTTTTACACTTCACAGGGTGTATCTGACTGTGGGTCATGATATACACAGTGTGTCAGTGAGTGTGTTAATATTAATCTGTGTTCTCTGTCAGTGTGTTAATATTCCTGTGGACAGTGGGGGTGTTTTACACTTCACAGGGTGTATCTGACTGTGGGTCATGATATACACAGTGTGTCAGTGAGTGTGTTAATATTAATCTGTGTTCTCTGTCAGTGTGTTAATATTACTGAGGACAGTGGGGGTGTTTTACACTTCACAGGGTGTATCTGACTGTGGGTCATGATATACACAGTGTGTCAGTGAGTGTGTTAATATTAATCTGTGTTCTCTGTCAGTGTTTTAATATTACTGAGGACAGTGGGGGTGTTTTACACTTCACAAGGTGTATCTGACTGTGGGTCATGATATACACAGTGTGTCAGTGAGTGTGTTAATATTAATCTGTGTTCTCTGTCAGTGTGTTAATATTACTGAGGACAGTGGGGGTGTTTTACACTTCACAGGGTGTATCTGACTGTGAGTCATGATGTACACAGTGTGTCAGTGAGTGTGTTAATATTAATCTTTGTTCTCTGTCAGTGTGTTAATATTCCTGAGGACAGTGGGGGTGTTTTACACTTCACAGGGTGTATCTGACTGTGGGTCATGATATACACAGTGTGTCAGTGAGTGTGTTAATATTAATCTGTGTTCTCTGTCAGTGTGTTAATATTACTGAGGACAGTGGGGGTGTTTTACACTTCACAGGGTGTATCTGACTGTGGGTCATGATATACACAGTGTGTCAGTGAGTGTGTTAATATTAATCTGTGTTCTCTGTCAGTGTGTTAATATTCCTGAGGACAGTGGGGGTGTTTTACACTTCACAGTGTTTATCTGACTGTGGGTCATGATATACACAGTGTGTCAGTGAGTGTGTTAATAATAATCTGTGTTCTCTGTCAGTGTGTTAATATTCCTGAGGACAGTGGGGGTGTTTTACACTTCACAGGGTGTATCTGACTGTGGGTCATGATGTACACAGTGTGTCAGTGAGTGTGTTAATATTAATCTGTGTTCTCTGTCAGTGTGTTAATATTACTGAGGACAGTGGGGGTGTTTTACACTTCACAGGGTGTATCTGACTGTGGGTCATGATATACACAGTGTGTCAGTGAGTGTGTTAATATTAATCTGTGTTCTCTGTCAGTGTGTTAATATTACTGAGGACAGTGGGGGTGTTTTACACTTCACAGGGTGTATCTGACTGTGGGTCATGATGTACACATTGTGTCAGTGAGTGTGTTAATATTAATCTGTGTTCTCTGTCAGTGTGTTAATATTCCTGAGGACAGTGGGGGTGTTTTACACTTCACAGGGTGTATCTGACTGTGGGTCATGATGTACACAGTGTGTCAGTGAGTGTGTTAATATTAATCTGTGTTCTCTGTCAGTGTGTTAATATTACTGAGGACAGTGGGGGTGTTTTACACTTCACAGGGTGTATCTGACTGTGGGTCATGATATACACAGTGTGTCAGTGAGTGTGTTAATATTAATCTGTGTTCTCTGTCAGTGTGTTAATATTCCTGAGGACAGTGGGGGTGTTTTACACTTCACAGTGTTTATCTGACTGTGGGTCATGATATACACAGTGTGTCAGTGAGTGTGTTAATATTAATCTGTGTTCTCTGTCAGTGTGTTAATATTCCTGAGGACAGTGGGGGTGTTTTACACTTCACAGGGTGTATCTGACTGTGGGTCATGATGTACACAGTGTGTCAGTGAGTGTGTTAATATTAATCTGTGTTCTCTGTCAGTGTGTTAATATTACTGAGGACAGTGGGGGTGTTTTACACTTCACAGGGTGTATCTGACTGTGGGTCATGATATACACAGTGTGTCAGTGAGTGTGTTAATATTAATCTGTGTTCTCTGTCAGTGTGTTAATATTACTGAGGACAGTGGGGGTGTTTTACACTTCACAGGGTGTATCTGACTGTGGGTCATGATGTACACATTGTGTCAGTGAGTGTGTTAATATTAATCTGTGTTCTCTGTCAGTGTGTTAATATTCCTGAGGACAGTGGGGATGTTTTACACTTCACAGGGTGTATCTGACTGTTGGTCATGATATACACAGTGTGTCAGTGAGTGTGTTAATATTAATCTGTGTTCTCTGTCAGTGTGCTAATATTCCTGAGGACAGTGGGGGTGTTTTACACTTCACAGGGTGTATCTGACTGTGGGTCATGATATACACAGTGTGTCAGTGAGTGTGTTAATATTAATCTGTGTTCTCTGTCAGTGTGTTAATATTCCTGTGGACAGTGGGGGTGTTTTATACTTCACAGGGTGTATCTGACTGTGGGTCATGATATACACAGTGTGTCAGTGAGTGTGTTAATATTAATCTGTGTTCTCTGTCAGTGTGTTAATATTCCTGAGGACAGTGGGGGTGTTTTACACTTCACAGGGTGTATCTGACTGTGGGTCATGATGTACACACTGTGTCAGTGAGTGTGTTAATATTAATCTGTGTTCTCTGTCAGTGTGTTAATATTCCTGAGGACAGTGGGGGTGTTTTACACTTCACAGGGTGTATCTGACTGTGGGTCATGATATACACAGTGTGTCAGTGAGTGTGTTAATATTAATCTTTGTTCTCTGTTAGTGTGTTAATATTCCTGTGGACAGTGGGGGTGTTTTACACTTCACAGGGTGTATCTGACTGTGGGTCATGATATACACAGTGTGTCAGTGAGTGTGTTAATATTAATCTGTGTTCTCTGTCAGTGTGTTAATATTCCTGAGGACAGTGGGGGTGTTTTACACTTCACAGGGTGTATCTGACTGTGGGTCATGATGTACACAGTGTGTCAGTGAGTGTGTTAATATTAATCTGTGTTCTCTGTCAGTGTGTTAATATTACTGAGGACAGTGGGGGTGTTTTACACTTCACAGGGTGTATCTGACTGTGGGTCATGATATACACAGTGTGTCAGTGAGTGTGTTAATATTAATCTGTGTTCTCTGTCAGTGTGTTAATATTCCTGAGGACAGTGGGGGTGTTTTACACTTCACAGGGTGTATCTGACTGTGGGTCATGATGTACACAGTGTGTCAGTGAGTGTGTTAATATTAATCTGTGTTCTCTGTCAGTGTGTTAATATTCCTGAGGACAGTGGGGGTGTTTTACACTTCACAGTGTTTATCTGACTGTGGGTCATGATATACACAGTGTGTCAGTGAGTGTGTTAATATTAATCTGTGTTCTCTGTCAGTGTGTTAATATTCCTGAGGACAGTGGGGGTGTTTTACACTTCACAGGGTGTATCTGACTGTGGGTCATGATATACACAGTGTGTCAGTGAGTGTGTTAATATTAATCTGTGTTCTCTGTCAGTGTGTTAATATTACTGAGGACAGTGGGGGTGTTTTACACTTCACAGGGTATATCTAACTGTGAGTCATGATATACACAGTGTGTCAGTGAGTGTGTTAATATTAAGCTGTTATCTCTGTCAGTGTGTTAATATTCCTGAGGACAGTGGGGGTGTTTTACACTTCACAGGGTGTATCTAACTGTGAGTCATGATATACACAGTGTGTCAGTGAGTGTGTTAATATTAATCTGTGTTCTCTGTCAGTGTGTTAATATTCCTGAGGACAGTGGGGGTGTTTTACACTTCACAGGGTGTATCTGACTGTGGGTCATGATATACACAGTGTGTCAGTGAGTGTGTTAATATTAATCTGTGTTCTCTGTCAGTGTGTTAATATTCCTGAGGACATTGGGGGTGTTTTACACTTCACAGGGTGTATCTAACTGTGAGTGATGATATACACAGTGTGTCAGTGAGTGTGTTAATATTAATCTGTGTTCTCTGTCAGTGTGTTAATATTCCTGAGGACAGTGGGGGTGTTTTACACATCACAGGGTGTATCTAACTGTGTGTCATCATATACACAGTGTGTCAGTGAGTGTGTTAATATTAATCTGTGTCCTCTGTCAGTGTGTTAATATTACTGAGGACAGTGGGGGTGTTTTACACTTCACAGGGTGTATCTGACTCTGGGTCATGATATACACAGTGTGTCAGTGAGTGTGTTAATATTAATCTGTGTTCTCTGTCAGTGTGTTAATATTACTGAGGACAGTGGGGATGTTTTACACTTCAGAGGGTTTATCTGACTGTGGGTCATGATATACACAGTGTGTCAGTGAGTGTGTTAATATTAATCTGTGTTCTCTGTCAGTGTGTTAATATTCCTGAGGACAGTGGGGGTGTTTTACACTTCACAGGGTGTATCTGACTCTGGGTCATGATATAGACAGTGTGTCAGTGAGTGTGTTAATATTAATCTGTGTTCTCTGTCAGTGTGTTAATATTCCTGAGGACAGTGGGGATGTTTTACACTTCACAGGGTGTATCTGACTGTGGGTCGTGATGTACACAGTGTGTCAGTGAATGTGTTAATATTAATCTGTGTTCTCTGTCAGTGTGTTAATATTCCTGAGGACAGTGATAATGTTTTACACTTCACAGGGTGTATCTGACTGTGGGTCATGATATACACAGTGTGTCAGTGAGTGTGTTAATATTAATCTGTGTTCTCTGTCAGTGTGTTAATATTCCTGAGGACAGTGGGGGTGTTTTACACTTCACAGGGTGTATCTGACTGTGGGTCATGATATACACAGTGTGTCAGTGAGTGTGTTAATATTAATCTGTGTTCTCTGTCAGTGTGTTAATATTACTGAGGACAGTGGGGGTGTTTTACACTTCACAGGGTATATCTAACTGTGAGTCATGATATACACAGTGTGTCAGTGAGTGTGTTAATATTAAGCTGTTATCTCTGTCAGTGTGTTAATATTCCTGAGGACAGTGGGGGTGTTTTACACTTCACAGGGTGTATCTAACTGTGAGTCATGATATACACAGTGTGTCAGTGAGTGTGTTAATATTAATCTGTGTTCTCTGTCAGTGTGTTAATATTCCTGAGGACAGTGGGGGTGTTTTACACTTCACAGGGTGTATCTGACTGTGGGTCATGATATACACAGTGTGTCAGTGAGTGTGTTAATATTAATCTGTGTTCTCTGTCAGTGTGTTAATATTCCTGAGGACATTGGGGGTGTTTTACACTTCACAGGGTGTATCTAACTGTGAGTGATGATATACACAGTGTGTCAGTGAGTGTGTTAATATTAATCTGTGTTCTCTGTCAGTGTGTTAATATTCCTGAGGACAGTGGGGGTGTTTTACACATCACAGGGTGTATCTAACTGTGTGTCATCATATACACAGTGTGTCAGTGAGTGTGTTAATATTAATCTGTGTCCTCTGTCAGTGTGTTAATATTACTGAGGACAGTGGGGGTGTTTTACACTTCACAGGGTGTATCTGACTCTGGGTCATGATATACACAGTGTGTCAGTGAGTGTGTTAATATTAATCTGTGTTCTCTGTCAGTGTGTTAATATTACTGAGGACAGTGGGGATGTTTTACACTTCAGAGGGTTTATCTGACTGTGGGTCATGATATACACAGTGTGTCAGTGAGTGTGTTAATATTAATCTGTGTTCTCTGTCAGTGTGTTAATATTCCTGAGGACAGTGGGGGTGTTTTACACTTCACAGGGTGTATCTGACTCTGGGTCATGATATAGACAGTGTGTCAGTGAGTGTGTTAATATTAATCTGTGTTCTCTGTCAGTGTGTTAATATTCCTGAGGACAGTGGGGATGTTTTACACTTCATAGGGTGTATCTGACTGTGGGTCGTGATGTACACAGTGTGTCAGTGAATGTGTTAATATTCATCTGTGTTCTCTGTCAGTGTGTTAATATTACTGAGGACAGTGGGGATGTTTTACACTTCACAGGGTTTATCTGACTGTGGGTCATGATATACACAGTGTGTCAGTGAGTGTGTTAATATTAATCTGTGTTCTCTGTCAGTGTGTTAATATTCCTGAGGACAGTGGGGGTGTTTTACACTTCACAGGGTTTATCTGACTGTGGGTCATGATATACACAGTGTGTCAGTGAGTGTGTTAATATTAATCTGTGTTCTCTGTCAGTGTGTTAATATTACTGAGGACAGTGGGGATGTTTTACACTTCACAGGGTTTATCTGACTGTGGGTCATGATATACACAGTGTGTCAGTGAGTGTGTTAATATTCATCTGTGTTCTCTGTCAGTGTGTTAATATTACTGAGGACAGTGGGGATGTTTTACACTTCACAGGGTTTATCTGACTGTGGGTCATGATATACACAGTGTGTCAGTGAGTGTGTTAATATTAATCTGTGTTCTCTGTCAGTGTGTTAATATTCCTGAGGACAGTGGGGGTGTTTTACACTTCACAGGGTGTATCTGACTCTGGGTCATGATATACACAGTGTGTCAGTGAGTGTGTTAATATTAATCTGTGTTCTCTGTCAGTGTGTTAATATTACTGAGGACAGTGGGGATGTTTTACACTTCACAGGGTTTATCTGACTGTGGGTCATGATATACACAGTGTGTCAGTGAGTGTTTTAATATTAATCTGTGTTCTCTGTCAGGTATTAATATTCCACCCTAGCCAAATCGCCCCGTTCACATTTTGCTCTCTCTCTCCCCCCACAACTCCTCTTGCACCTTCTCCTCCTTTGAGCTCATCACTTTGTTCCCCAAATCCCCATCCCGACTCCCATACACCATTCCCCGATACCACTACTCCGTAACACCCCTCCCTCACTCCCATATCCCACATCCCACCCAGCCACCCCTCCCCCAATCCCCTTCCCCACTCCCCTCCCAACTTCCCTCCATCATTCCCCTCCCCCACTCCCCAACTACTCCCCCAACCACACTCCTCGATCCCAATGCTTCCCCCACTGCCCTCCCCCACTCTCCTACCCCACTCCCCCACTCCCCTCCCCAACTCCCCTCAACCGCTCCACGCCCCAACTCCACCACCATCTCCCCTCCCCCACTCCCCTCCCCAACTCCCCTCCGCAAATCACCTCCCCCAGTCCCGTCCCCACTCTCCTCCCCAACTCCCCTCCCCTACTCCCCTCTCCCCTCCCCTCCCACACTACCCGCCCTCACTCCCCAGCCCACTTCCCTCCCCCACTCCCCTACCCCATTCCTGCTGGCACTCCCCTACCCCACTCCCCTCCCCAGTCCCCTTATCACTCCACCCCCCCACTCCCCTACATCACTCCCCTACCCCACTCCCCTACCCCACTCCTACACCCCACTTCCCTACCACACTCCCCTTCCCTACTCCCTTCCCACACTCCCCCTACCGAACTCCCCTCCCACACTCCCCTGCCACACGCCCCTCCCCCACACCCCTCTCCCCGCCCCGACTCACCTACTGCACTCCCCTGCCCCACTTCCTGTCCCCCACTTCCCTCCCCCACTCCCTTCACTCACTCCCCTACCCCACTTCTCTCACCCACTCCTGTCCCCACTCCCATATATCACACCCCTACCCCACTCCCTGTCCCCCACTCGCCTCCCCCACTCCCCTACCTCACTCCCCTATCCCACTCCCCTACCCCACTCCCCTCACCCACTTCCCTACCCCACTCCACTTTATCACTCCCCTACCCCACTCCCTGTCCCCAACTCCCTGTCCCCCACTCCCCTCCCCAACACCCCTCCCCCACTCCCCTACCCCACTCCCTGTCCCCCACTCCCTTTCCCACACTCCCTGTCCCCCACTCCCCTGACCAACGTCCCTCCCCCACACCCGTACCCCACTCCCCCACCCCACTCCCAAACCCACTCCTCTACCCAACTCCTCTCCCCAACTCCCCTCCCCCACTCCCCTCCCCCACTCCCCACCCCAACTCATTACCCCACACCCCTACACCACTCCCCTCCCCAACACCCCTCCCCCACTCCCCTACCCCACTCCCTGTCCCCTAAACCCTTTCCCCCACTCCCTGTCCCCCACTCCCCTCCCCACACTCCTCCCCCACTCCCCTACTCCCCAACCCAACTCATTACCCCACACCCCGACCCCACTCCCCTCCCCCACTCCCCTCACTAACTCCCATACCCCATGCCCGTACTCCACTCCCCTCCCCAACTTACCTCCCCCACTCCCCGCCCCAACTCCCCTCCCTCACTTCCCTCCCCCACACCCCTCCCCAACTCCCCCCAACTGCCCTCCCCCACATCCCTCCCCTACTTCCCTCCCCCACACCCCTCCCCAATCCCCTCCGCATCTCCTATCCCCCACTCCCCTTCCCCACTCCCCGCCCCAGCTCCCCTCGCCCACTCCCCTCCCGCACTAACTTCACCCACTCTCCTCCCCACTCCCCTCCCCCACTCCCCGCCTCCACTCCCCTCCCCCACTCCCCTACCTCCCAAACCCACTCCTCTACCCAACCCCTCTCCCCAACTCCCCTCCCCCACTCCCCTCCCCCACTCCCCCACTCCCCACCCCAACTCATTACCCCACTCCCCTCCCCCACTCCCCTACCCACTCCCCTATATCACTCCCCTACCCATCTCCCTGTCCCCCACTCCCTTTCCCCCAATCCCTGTCTCCCACTCCCCTCCCCAACGCCTCTCCCCCACACCCCTACCCCACTCCCCCACCCCACTCCCAAACCCACTCCTCTACCCAACTCCCCTCCCCAACTCCTCTCCCCCACTCCCCTCCCCCACACTCCTCCCCCACTCCCCCACTCCCCACCCCAACTCATTACCCCACACCCCTACCCCACTCCCCTCCCCCACTCCCCTCACTAACTCGCATACCCCATGCCCGTACTCCACTCCCCTCCCCAACTTACCTCCCCCACTCCCCGCCCCAACTCCCCTCCCTCACTTCCCTCCGCCACACTCCTCCCCAACTCCCCCCAACTGCCCTCCCCCACATCCCTCCCCTACTTCCCTCCCCCACACCCCTCCCCAATCCCCTGCGCATCTCCTATCCCCCACTCCCCTCCCCCACTCCCCGCCCCAGCTCCCCTCGCCCACTCCCCTCGCCCATTCCCCTCCTACACTAACATCCCCCACTCTCCTCCCCACTCCCCTCACCAACTAGCCTCCCAAACTCCGCTACAGCACACCCCTACCCCATTCGCAGAAACCACTCCCTGACCACACCCCACCACCAATCCCCTCCCCCACTCCGATCCACCACTCCGTTTCCCTCCATTATTTCACTGCCCTCACCAAAGACAATCACATCCCCAACTACCCTCCCCCACTCCCCTACGCCACTCCCCGACCCCACTCCCCTACCGCTCTCCCCTCCGCAACTCCCCTACCCCACTCCCCTAACCCACACCCCTACCACACTACCCTACACCACTCCCCTCCCCCACTCCCCTCCTCCACTCCCCACCCCCACTCCCCTACCTCACTCCCCTCCCCTACACCCCTACCCACCTCTCCTACCCCACCCCATCCCCCACTCACCTTCTCTCCACCTCCTCACTGCCCTCCAATACCCAACGCCCCGACCCCACTCCACTATCCCACTCCACTATCCCACTCTCCTGCCCCACTCCCCGACCCCACACCCTGTCCGCAGTCCCATCCACAACTCCCCTACCCCACTCCCCTACTACACTCCCCTACGCGACTCCCCGACCCCACTCCCCTACCGCACTCCCCTCCACAACTCCCCTACCCCACTCCTCCTACCCCACTCCCCTACCACACTCCCCTACCCCACTCCTCTCCTCCACTCCCCTCCCCCACTCCCCTCCTGACTCCCCTCCCCTACACCCCTACCCACCTCTCCTACCCCACCCCATCCCCCACTCACCTTCTCTCCACCTCCTCACTGCCCTGCAATACGCAACGTCCCGACCCCACTCCACTATCCAACTCCACTATCCCACTCCCCTTTCCCACTCCCCTACCCCACTCCCCTCCCCCACACGGCTCCCCCACTCCCCTACATCATTCCCATACCCCACGCCCTGTCCCCACTCCCTGTCCCCCACTCCCCTCCCCCACTCCCCTCCCCCACTCGCCTCCCCCACTCCCCTACATCATTCCCATACCCCACGCCCTGTCCCCACTCCCTGTCACCCACTCCCCTCCCCAACTCCCATCCCCCACTCCCCTACCCCACTCCTCACCCCACTTCCATCCCACACTCCTCTACCCCACTCCCCTCCCCAAGTCCCCTCACCAATTCCTCTCCCCCACTCCCCTACCCCGCTCCCCACCCCAACACCCCTATCCCACTCCCCTCCCCAACTCCCCTCCCCATATCCCCTTACCAACTCCCATACCCCACTCCCCTACCCCACTTACATACCCACTCCCCTCCCCAACACCCCTGCCTCACTTCCTTCCCCCACTCCCCTCCCCAACTCCTCCCAACTCCCCTCCCCCACCCCCCGGCCCAACTCTCCTCCCCACTCCCCTCCCAAACTCCCCGACCCCATCCCCTACCCCATTCTCCTACCCCACTCCCCTACCTCACTCCCTTACCACACCCCCTCCTCCAATCACCTCCCCCACTCCCCTCCACCACTCCGATTCCCTCCACCTCTTCACTGCCCTCACCTAAGACAATCCCATCCCCTACTACCCTACCCCACTCTCCTGCCCCACTCCCCGACCCCACACCCTGTCCGCAGTCCCATCCACAACTCCCCTACCCCACTCCCCTACTACACTCCCCTACGCGACTCCCCGACCCCACTCCCCTACCGCACTCCCCTCCACAACTCCCCTACCCCACTCCTCCTACCCCACTCCCCTACCACACTCCCCTACCCCACTCCTCTCCTCCACTCCCCTCCCCCACTCCCCTCCTGACTCCCCTCCCCTACACCCCTACCCACCTCTCCTACCCCACCCCATCCCCCACTCACCTTCTCTCCACCTCCTCACTGCCCTGCAATACGCAACGTCCCGACCCCACTCCACTATCCAACTCCACTATCCCACTCCCCTTTCCCACTCCCCTACCCCACTCCCCTCCCCCACTCGCCTCCCCCACTCCCCTACCTCACTCCCCTACCTCACGCCCTGTCCCCACTCCCTGTCACCCACTCCCCTCCCCAACTCACATCCCCCACTCCCCTACCCCACTCCGCTCCCGAACTCACCTATCCTACTCCCCTCCCCAATCTCCTTCCCTCCGCTTCCTCACTGCACTCCCCTACCCCACACCACATTCCCGCTCCCCTACCCTACTCCCCTAACTCACTTCCCTCCCACACTCCCCCGCCCCACACCCCTACCCCACTCCCCTCCACCACACCCCTCCCCCACACCCCTTCCCTGCTCCCATTCCTTCTCCTCCTCACTGCCCTCCCCTACCGAACTCCCCTGTGCCACTGCCCTCACCTACTCCCCACGCCACTCCCCTTCACTCCACCTCCTCACTGCCATCCCCTATGCCACTCCCCTACCCCACTCCCGACCCCACTCGCCTCACCCACTGCCCTACCTCACTCCACTCCCCCAGTTACCACCCCCACTACCCTCCCCCACTCCCCTCCCCTACTCCCCTTCCTTATCCTCCTCACTGCCTTCACCTACCCAACTCCCCTACCCCACTCCCCTCCCACACTCACCTCACACAATGCCCTTCCCTTCTCCCATACCCCACACCCCTCCCCCATTCCCCTACCTCACTCCCCTCCCCCACTCCCCAACCCCACTCATTAAACACACTCCCCTCCCCAATTCCCCTCCCCTATTTTCCTCCCCCACTACCATTCCTTCCAAATCCTCACTGCCCTCCCCTCCACCACTCCCCTCCCCTCTCCCCTTTCCTCCAGCTCCTCACTGCTCTCCCCTACCCCACTCGCCTACCCCACTCCCTTCCACCACTCCCCTCCACACGACCCTACCCCACTCCACTCCACTGCTCCCCTACCCCACTGCCCACTCCAAATCCCCTTCCCAACTCCCCTTCCCTCCATCTCCTTACAGCCTTCCCCTACCCCTCTCCCCTACACCACTCCGCTCCCCCACTCCGCACCACCACTCCCCTACCCCACTCCCCTCCACAACTCCCATACCTCATTCACCTGCCCTACCCCCTACCCACCTCTCCTACCACGCCCCTTCCCCACTCCCCTTCCCGGCAGATCCTCACTGCGCTCCCCTATCCCACTCCCCTTCCCCACTTCCCTACCTCACTCCCCTCCACCTCTCCCCTCCCCCACTTCCCTCCCTCACTCCCCTACCCCACTCCCCTCACCAAATCCCCTCACCCACTCCACTACATCTCTCCCCTACCCCACTCCTTGTCCCCCACTCCCCTCTCCCACTCCCCTACTGCAGTCCGCTACCCCACACCCCTGCCTCACTCCCCTCCCCCACTCCCCTACATCACTCCGCTACCCCACTCCCTGACCCCCACTCCCCTCCCCACTCCCCTCACCAATTCCCCTCCTCCACTCCCATCCCCCACTCCTCTACCCCACTCCCCTCTCCAACTCCCCTCCCCAACTCCCCTCCCCCACTCCCATTCTCCACTCCTCTAACCCACTCCCCTCCACAACTCCCCTGCCTCACTCCCCTCCCCCACTCCCCTCCCCAACTCCCCTACCCCATTCCTCTACTACACTGCCCTACCCCACTCCCCTCGACAACTCCCCTACCCCACTCCCCTACACCACTCCCCTACCCCACTCCCCGACCCCACTCCCCTACCCCAATCCCCTCCCCCACTCCCCTACCCCACACCCCTCACCTACTCCCCTACCCGCCTCTCCTACCCCACTCCCCTACCCCACTCCCTCCACAACTCCCCTACCCCACTCAGCTATCCCAATCCCCTTTCCCACTCCCCTATGCCACTCCCCTACCTCAGTCTCCTCACCCACTCCCCTACACCACTCCCCTACTCACACCCCTACCACACTTCCCTCCCCACTACCCTCCCCCACCCCCATCACCTACTCCCCTTCCTTATCCTCCTCATTGCCCTCCCCTACCAAACTCCCCTACGACAGTGCCCTCCCCCACTCCCCACGCAACTCCCCTTCACTCCACCTCCTCACTGCCCTCCCCTACCCCACTCCCATCCCCCACTCCCCTCCCCCACTGCCCTACCTCACTCCCCTCCCCCTCTCCTCTCCGCAACACCCCTACCCCAATCCTCTGCCCCACTCCCCGCCTCAACTCCCCTCCCCCACACCCCTACCCCACTCCCCTCCCCCACTCCCCTCACTAACTCCCATACCCCATGCCCGTACTCCACTCCCCTCCCCAACTTACCTCCCCCACTCCCCGCCCCAACTCCCCTCCCTCACTTCCCTCCCCCACACTCCTCCCCAACTCCCCCCAACTGCCCTCCCCCACATCCCTCCCCTACTTCCCTCCCCCACACCCCTCCCCAATCCCCTGCGCATCTCCTATCCCCCACTCCCCTCCCCCACTCCCCGCCCCAGCTCCCCTCGCCCACTCCCCTCGCCCATTCCCCTCCTACACTAACTTCCCCCACTCTCCTCCCCACTCCCCTCACCAACTAGCCTCCCAAACTCCGCTGCAGCACACCCCTACCCCATTCGCAGAAACCACTCCCTGACCACACCCCACCACCAATCCCCTCCCCCACTCCGATCCACCACTCCGTTTCCCTCCATTATTTCACTGCCCTCACCAAAGACAATCACATCCCCAACTACCCTCCCCCACTCCCCTGCCCCACTCCCCGACCTCACACCCCGACCGCGGACCCCTCCACAACTCTCCTACCCCACTCCCCTACCACTCTCCCCTACGCCACTCCCCGACCCCACTCCCCTACCGCTCTCCCCTCCGCAACTCCCCTACCCCACTCCCCTACCCCACTCCCCTACCACACTACCCTACCCCACTCCCCTCCCCCACTCCCCTCCTCCACTCCCCTCCCCCACTCCCCTACCTCACTCCCCTCCCCTACACCCCTACCCACCTCTCCTACCCCACCCCATCCCCCACTCACCTTCTCTCCACCTCCTCACTGCCCTCCAATACCCAATGCCCCGACCCCACTCCACTATCCCATTCCACTATCCCACTCCCCTTTCCCACTCCCCTGCCCCACTCCCCTCCCCCACTCGCCTCCCCCACTCCCCTACATCACTCCCATACCCCACGCCCTGTCCCCACTCCCTGTCCCCCACTCCCCTCCCCAACTCCCATCCACCACTCCCCTACCTCACTCCTCACCCCACTTCCATCCCACACTCCTCTACCCCACTCCCCTCCCCAAGTCCCCTCACCAATTCCTCTCCCCCACTCCCCTACCCCGCTCCCCACCCCAACACCCCTATCCCACTCCCCTCCCCAACTCCCCTCCCCATATCCCCTTACCAACTCCCATACCCCACTCCCCTACCCCACTTACATATCCACTCCCCTCCCCAACACCCCTGCCTCACTTCCTTCCCCCACTCCCCTCCCCAACTCCTCCCAACTCCCCTCCCCCACCCCCCGGCCCAACTCTCCTCCCCACTCCCCTCCCAAACTCCCCGACCCCATCCCCTACCCCATTCTCCTACCCCACTCCCCTACCTCACTCCCTTACCACACCCCCTCCTCCAATCACCTCCCCCACTCCCCTCCACCACTCCGATTCCCTCCACCTCTTCACTGCCCTCACCTAAGACAATCCCATCCCCCACTACCCTACCCCACTCTCCTGCCCCACTCCCCGACCCCACACCCTGTCCACAGTCCCATCCACAACTCCCCTACCCCACTCCCCTACTACACTCCCCTACGCGACTCCCCGACCCCACTCCCCTACCGCACTCCCCTCCACAACTCCCCTACCCCACTCCTCCTACCCCACACCCCTACCACACTCCCCTACCCCACTCCTCTCCTCCACTCCCCTCCCCCACTCCCCTCCTGACTCCCCTCCCCTACACCCCTACCCACCTCTCCTACCCCACCCCATCCCTCACTCACCTTCTCTCCACCTCCTCACTGCCCTGCAATACGCAACGTCCCGACCCCACTCCACTATCCAACTCCACTATCCCACTCCCCTTTCCCACACCCCTACCCCACTCCCCTCCCCCACTCGCCTCCCCCACTCCCCTACCTCACTCCCCTACCTCACGCCCTGTCCCCACTCCCTGTCACCCACTCCCCTCCCCAACTCACATCCCCCACTCCCCTACCAGACTCCGCTCCCGAACTCACCTATCCTACTCCCCTCCCCAATCTCCTTCCCTCCACTTCCTCACTGCACTCCCCTTCCCCACACCACATTCCAGCTCCCCTACCCCACTCCCCTAACTCACTTCCCTCCCACACTCCCCCGCCCCACACCCCTACCCCACTCCCATCCACCACACCCCTCCCCCACACCCCTTCCCTGCTCCCATTCCTTCTCCTCCTCACTGCCTTCCCCTACCGAACTCCCCTGTGCCACTGCCCTCACCTACACCCCACGCCACTCCCCTTCACTCCACCTCCTCACTGCCATCCCCTATGCTACTCCCCTACCCCACTCCCGACCCCACTCGCCTCACCCACTGCCCTACCTCACTCCACTCCACCAGTTACCACCCCCACTACCCTCCCCCACTCCCCTCCCCTACTCCCCTTCCTTATCCTCCTCACTGCCTTCACCTACCCAACTCCCCTACCCCACTCCCCTCCCACGCTCACCTCACACTATGCCCTTCCCTTCTCCCATACCCCACACCCCTCCCCCATTCCCCTACCTCACTCCCCTCCCCCACTCCCCTACCCCACTCATTAAACACACTCCCCTCCCCAATTCCCCTCCCCTATTTTCCTCCCTCACTACCATTCCTTCCAAATCCTCACTGCCCTCCCCTCCACCACTCCCCTCCCCTCTCCCCTTTCCTCCAGCTCCTCACTGCTCTCCCCTACCCCACTCGCCTACCCCACTCCCTTCCACCACTCCCCTCCACACGACCCTACCCCACTCCACTCCACTGCTCCCCTACCCCACTGCCCACTCCAAATCCCCTTCCCAACTCCCCTTCCCTCCATCTCCTTACAGCCTTCCCCTACCCCTCTCCCCTACACCACTCCGCTCCCCCACTCCGCACCACCACTCCCCTACCCCACTCCCCTCCACAACTCCCATACCTCATTCACCTGCCCTACCCCCTACCCACCTCTCCTACCACGCCCCTTCCCCACTCCCCTTCCCGGCAGCTCCTCACTGCGCTCCCCTATCCCACTCCCCTTCCCCACTTCCCTACCTCACTCCCCTCCACCACTCCCCTCCCCTCTCCCCTTTCCTCCAGCTCCTCACTGCTCTCCCCTACCCCACTCGCCTACCCCACTCCCTTCCACCACTCCCCTCCCACACGTCCCTACCCCACTCCACTCCCCTGCTCCCCTACCCCACTGCCCACTCCAAATCCCCTTCCCAACTCCCCTTCCCTCCATCTCCTTACAGCCTTCCCCTACCCCTCTCCCCTACACCACTCCGCTCCCCCACTCCGCACCACCACTCCCCTACCCCACTCCCCTCCACAACTCCCATACCTCATTCACCTGCCCTACCCCCTACCCACCTCTCCTACCACGCCCCTTCCCCACTCCCCTTCCCGGCAGCTCCTCACTGCGCTCCCCTATCCCACTCCCCTTCCCCACTTCCCTACCTCACTCCCCTCCACCTCTCCCCTCCCCCACTCCCCTCCCTCACTCCCCTACCCCACTCCCCTCACCAAATCCCCTCACCCACTCCACTACATCTCTCCCCTACCCCACTCCTTGTCCCCCACTCCCCTCTCCCACTCCCCTACTGCAGTCCGCTACCCCACACCCCTGCCTCACTCCCCTCCCCCACTCCCCTACATCACTCCGCTACCCCACTCCCTGACCCCCACTCCCCTCCCCACTCCCCTCACCAATTCCCCTCCTCCACTCCCATCCCCCACTCCTCTACCCCACTCCCCTCTCCAACTCCCCTCCCCAACTCCCCTCCCCCACTCCCATTCTCCACTCCTCTACCTCACTCCCCTCCACAACTCCCCTGCCTCACTCCCCTCCCCCACTCCCCTCCCCAACTCCCCTACCCCATTCCTCTACTACACTGCCCTACCCCACTCCCCTCGACAACTCCCCTACCCCACTCCCCTACACCACTCCCCTACCCCACTCCCCGACCCCACTCCCCTACCCCAATCCCCTCCCCCACTCCCCTACCCCACACCCCTCACCTACTCCCCTACCCGCCTCTCCTACCCCACTCCCCTACCCCACTCCCTCCACAACTCCCCTACCCCACTCAGCTATCCCAATCCCCTTTCCCACTCCCCTATGCCACTCCCCTACCTCAGTCTCCTCACCCACTCCCCTACACCACTCCCCTACTCACACCCCTACCACACTTCCCTCCCCACTACCCTCCCCCACTCCCATCACCTACTCCCCTCCTGACTCCCCTCCCCTACACCCCTACCCACCTCTCCTACCCCACCCCATCCCCCACTCACCTTCTCTCCACCTCCTCACTGCCCTGCAATACGCAACGTCCCGACCCCACTCCACTATCCAACTCCACTATCCCACTCCCCTTTCCCACACCCCTACCCCACTCCCCTCCCCCACTCACCTCCCCCACTCCCCTACCTCACGCCCTGTCCCCACTCCCTGTCACCCACTCCCCTCCCCAACTCACATCCCCCACTCCCCTACCCCACTCCGCTCCCGAACTCACCTATCCTACTCCCCTCCCCAATCTCCTTCCCTCCACTTCCTCACTGCACTCCCCTACCCCACACCACATTCCCGCTCCCCTACCCCACTCCCCTAACTCACTTCCCTCCCACACTCCCCCGCCCCACACCCCTACCCCACTCCCCTCCACCACACCCTTCCCCCACACCCCTTCCCTGCTCCCATTCCTTCTCCTCCTCACTGCCCTCCCCTACCGAACTCCCCTGTGCCACTGCCCTCACCTAATCCACACGCCACTCCCCTTCACTCCACCTCCTCACTGCCATCCCCTATGCCACTCCCCTACCCCACTCCCGACCCCACTCGCCTCACCCACTGCCCTACCTCACTCCACTCCACCAGTTACCACCCCCACTACCCTCCCCCACTCCCCTCCCCTACTCCCCTTCCTTATCCTCCTCACTGCCTTCACCTACCCAACTCCCCTACCCCACTCCCCTCCCACGCTCACCTCACACAATGCCCTTCCCTTCTCCCATACCCCACACCCCTCCCCCATTCCCCTACCTCACTCCCCTCCCCCACTCCCCTACCCCACTCATTAAACACACACCCCTCCCCAATTCCCCTCCCCTATTTTCCTCCCTCACTACCATTCCTTCCAAATCCTCACTGCCCTCCCCTCCACCACTCCCCTCCCCTCTGCCCTTTCCTCCAGCTCCTCACTGCTCTCCCCTACCCCACTCGCCTACCCCACTCCCTTCCACCACTCCCCTCCACACGACCCTACCCCACTCCACTCCACTGCTCCCCTACCCCACTGCCCACTCCAAATCCCCTTCCCAACTCCCCTTCCCTCCATCTCCTTACAGCCTTCCCCTACCCCTCTCCCCTACACCACTCCGCTCCCCCACTCCGCACCACCACTCCCCTACCCCACTCCCCTCCACAACTCCCATACCTCATTCACCTGCCCTACCCCCTACCCACCTCTCCTACCACGCCCCTTCCCCACTCCCCTTCCCGGCAGCTCCTCACTGCGCTCCCCTATCCCACTCCCCTTCCCCACTTCCCTACCTCACTCCCCTCCACCACTCCCCTCCCCTCTCCCCTTTCCTCCAGCTCCTCACTGCTCTCCCCTACCCCACTCGCTTACCCCACTCCCTTCCACCACTCCCCTCACACACGTCCCTACCCCACTCCACTCCCCTGCTCCCCTACCCCACTGCCCACTCCAAATCCCCTTCCCAACTCCCCTTCCCTCCATCTCCTTACAGCCTTCCCCTACCCCTCTCCCCTACACCACTCCGCTCCCCCACTCCGCACCACCACTCCCCTACCCCACTCCCCTCCACAACTCCCATACCTCATTCACCTCCCCTACCCCCTACCCACCTCTCCTACCACGCCCCTTCCCCACTCCCCTTCCCGGCAGCTCCTCACTGCGCTCCCCTATCCCACTCCCCTTCCCCACTTCCCTACCTCACTCCCCTCCACCTCTCCCCTCCCCCACTCCCCTCCCTCACTCCCCTACCCCACTCTCCTCACCAAATCCCCTCACCCACTCCACTACATCTCTCCCCTACCCCACTCCTTGTCCCCCACTCCCCTCTCCCACTCCCCTACTGCAGTCCGCTACCCCACACCCCTGCCTCACTCCCCTCCCCCACTCCCCTACATCACTCCGCTACCCCACTCCCTGACCCCCACTCCCCTCCCCACTCCCCTCACCAATTCCCCTCCTCCACTCCCATCCCCCACTCCTCTACCCCACTCCCCTCACCAACTCCCCTCCCCAACTCCCCTCCCCCACTCCCATTCTCCACTCCTCTACCCCACTCCCCTCCACAACTCCCCTGCCTCACTCCCCTCCCCCACTCCCCTCCCCAACTCCCCTACCCCATTCCTCTACTACACTGCCCTACCCCACTCCGCTCGACAACTTCCCTACCCCACTCCCCTACACCACTCCCCTACCCCACTCCCCGTCCCCACTCCCCTACCCCAATCCCCTCCCCCACTCCCCTACCCCACACCCCTCACCTACTCCCCTACCCGCCTCTCCTACCCCACTCCCCTACCCCACTCCCTCCACAACTCCCCTACCCCACTCAGCTATCCCAATCCCCTTTCCCACTCCCCTATGCCACTCTCCTACCTCAGTCTCCTCATCCACTCCCCTACACCACTCCCCTACTCACACCCCTACCACACTTCCCTCCCCACTACCCTCCCCCACTCCCATCACCTACTCCCCTCCTGACTCCCCTCCCCTACACCCCTACCCACCTCTCCTACCCCACCCCATCCCCCACTCACCTTCTCTCCACCTCCTCACTGCCCTGCAATACGCAACGTTTTGACCCCACTCCACTATCCAACTCCACTATCCCACTCCCCTTTCCCACTCCCCTACCCCACTCCCCTCGCCCACTCGCCTCCCCCACTCCCCTACCTCACTCCCCTACCTCATGCCCTGTCCCCACTCCCTGTCACCCACTCCCCTCCCCAACTCACATCCCCCACTCCCCTACCCCACTCCGCTCCCGAACTCACCTATCCTACTCCCCTCCCCAATCTCCTTCCCTCCACTTCCTCACTGCACTCCCCTACCCCACACCACATTCCCGCTCCCCTACCGCTCTCCCCTAACTCACTTCCCTCCCACACTCCCCTGCCCCACACCCCTACCCCACTCCCCTCCACCACACCCTTCACCCACACCCCTTCCCTGCTCCCATTCCTTCTCCTCCTCACTGCCCTCCCCTACCGAACTCCCCTGTGCCACTGCCGTCACCTACTCCACACGCCACTCCCCTTCACTCCACCTCCTCACTGCCATCCCCTATGCCACTCCCCTACCCCACTCCCGACCCCACTCGCCTCACCCACTGCCCTACCTCACTCCACTCCCCCAGTTACCACCCCCACTACCCTCCCCCACTCCCCTCCCCTACTCCCCTTCCTTATCCTCCTCACTGCCTTCACCTACCCAACTCCCCTACCCCACTCCCCTCCCACGCTCACCTCACACTATGCCCTTCCCTTCTCCCATACCCCACACCCCTCCCCCATTCCCCTACCGCACTCCCCTCCCCCACTCCCCTACCCCACTCATTAAACACACTCCCCTCCCCAATTCCCCTCCCCTATTTTCCTCTCCCACTACCATTCCTTCCAAATCCTCACTGCCCTCCCCTCCACCACTCCCCTTCCCTCTCCCCTTTCCTCCAGCTCCTCACTGCTCTCCCCTACCCCACTCGCCTACCCCACTCCCTTCCACCACTCCCCTCCACACGACCCTACCCCACTCCACTCCACTGCTCCCCTACCCCACTGCCCACTCCAAATCCCCTTCCCAACTCCCCTTCCCTCCATCTCCTTACAGCCTTCCCCTACCCCTCTCCCCTACACCACTCCGCTCCCCCACTCCGCACCACCACTCCCCTACCCCACTCCCCTCCACAACTCCCATACCTCATTCACCTGCCCTACCCCCTACCCACCTATCCTACCACGCCCCTTCCCCACTCCCCTTCCCGGCAGCTCCTCACTGCGCTCCCCTATCCCACTCCCCTTCCCCACTTCCCTACCTCACTCCCCTCCACCTCTCCCCTCCCCCACTCCCCTCCCTCACTCCCCTACCCCACTCCCCTCACCAAATCCCCTCACCCACTCCACTACATCTCTCCCCTACCCCACTCCTTGTCCCCCACTCCCCTCTCCCACTCCCCTACTGCAGTCCGCTACCCCACACCCCTGCCTCACTCCCCTCCCCCACTCCCCTACATCACTCCGCTACCCCACTCCCTGACCCCCACTCCCCTCCCCACTCCCCTCACCAATTCCCCTCCTCCACTCCCATCCCCCACTCCTCTACCCCACTCCCCTCTCCAACTCCCCTCCCCAACTCCCCTCCCCCACTCCCATTCTCCACTCCTCTACCCCACTCCCCTCCACAACTCCCCTGCCTCACTCCCCTCCCCCACTCCCCTCCCCAACTCCCCTACCCCATTCCTCTACTACACTGCCCTACCCCACTCCCCTCGACAACTCCCCTACCCCACTCCCCTACCCCACTCCCCGACCCCACTCCCCTACCCCAATCCCCTCCCCCACTCCCCTACCCCACACCCCTCACCTACTCCCCTACCCGCCTCTCCTACCCCACTCCCCTACCCCACTCCCTCCACAACTCCCCTACCCCACTCAGCTATCCCAATCCCCTTTCCCACTCCCCTATGCCACTCCCCTACCTCAGTCTCCTCGCCCACTCCCCTACACCACTCCCCTACTCACACCCCTACCACACTTCCCTCCCCACTACCCTCCCCCACTCCCATCACCTACTCCCCTTCCTTATCCTCCTCATTGCCCTCCCCTACCAAACTCCCCTACGCCAGTGCCCTCCCCCACTCCCCACGCAACTCCCCTTCACTCCACCTCCTCACTGCCCTCCCCTACCCCACTCCCATCCCCCACTCCCCTCCCCCACTGCCCTACCTCACTCCCCTCCCCCTCTCCTCTCCGCAACACCCCTACACCAATCCTCTGCCCCACTTCCCGCCTCAACTCCCCTCCCCCACTCCCCTACCCACTCCCCTCCCCAACTCTCCTCCCCCACTCCCTCACCAGTCCCCAAACACCACTCCCCTACTCCACTTCCCTCCCCCACTCCCCTCCCCCAGTCCCCTCCCCCACACACCTCCACATCTCCCCTCCCTCATTCCCCTCCCTCATTCCCCACCCCCACTCCCCTCCCAAACTCCCCTCCCCATGTCCCCTCCCCAACTTCCCTACTGCACTCCCATCCCCCACTCCCCTCCGCCACCCCCTCCCCCACTCCCCTTCCCCACTCCCGTCCACCACTCCACTTCCCTCCACCTCCCCTACCCTACCTCCCTACCCCACTCCACTCACCCACACCCCTACCGCACTCACCTCCACAACTCCCACACCCCACTCCCCTACCCCACTACCCGACGCAACACCCCTACCCCACTCCCCGACCACACTCCCCCCCCAAACCCCTACCACACTGCCCTTACCACTGCCCTACGCCACTCCGCACCCCAACTCTCCTATCCTGCTCCCGTCCCCCACTCCCCTTCCCTCCATCTCCTCACTGCCCTCCGCTACCCAACGCCCCTACTCCACTCCCTTCCACCACTGCCCTCCCCTCTGCCCTTCCCTCCATCTCCTTACAGCCTTCCCCTACCCCTCTCCCCTACACCACTCTGCTCCCCCACTCCGCTCCACCACTCCCCTACCACCCTCCCCTCCCAAGCTCCCCTACCCACCTCTCCTACCACATCCCTTCCCCACTCCCCTTCCCTCCATCTCCTCACTGCCCTCCACTACCCAACGCCCCGACTCCACTCCCTTCCACCACTCCCCTCCCTTCTCCCCTTTCCTCCACCTCCTCACTGCCCTCCCCTACCCCACTCCCCTACTCCACTCCCTATCACAACTCCCCTCCCACATGACCCTACCACACTCCACTCCCCTACGCCCCTCCCCCACACCCCTCCCCCACACCCCTTCCCAACTCCCCTCCCCAACGCCCTATCCCACTCCCCTCCCCTGCTCCCCTACCCCACTGCCCACTCCAACTCCCCTTCCCTCCATCTCCTTACAGCCTTCCCCTACCCCTCTCCCCTAGACCACTACGCACCCCCACTCCGCTCCCCCACTCCCCTACCCCACTCCCCTCCCAAGCTCCCCTACCTAACCCCTCCCCCACTCCCCTCCCCCACTCCCTTCCCCCACACCACTCCGCTCTCCCAGCCCCATCTCCTCTCCGCAACATCCCTCCTCCACTCCCCTCCGCCACTCCCTTACCCCACTCCCATACCCCACTCCCCTACCCAACTCCCCTCCCCAACTCCCCTCCCCCACACCCCCTCCCACCTCCCCTCCCCAACTCCCTATCCCACTCCCCTCCCCTGCTCCCCTACCCCACTACCCACTCCAAATCCCCTCCCAAACTCCCCTTCCCTCCATCTCCTTGCAGCATGCCCCTACCCCTCTCCCCTACACCACACTGCTCCCCCACTACCATCCCCCACTCCCCTACCCCACTCCCCTCCCATGCTCCCCTACCAAACCCCTCTCCCACTCCCCTCCCCTACTCCCATCCTCCACACCACTCCCCTCTCCCAGCCCCATCTCCTCTCCGCAACATCCCTCCTCCACTCCTCTCCCCCACTCCCCGCCTCAACTCCCCTCCTGCACTCCCCTACCCCACTCCCCTCCCCCATTCCCTTCCCCAACTCCCCTCCCCAACTCCCCTCCCCAACTCTCCTCCACACCTCTCCTCCCCCACTCTCCTCAGCAACTCCCATATCGCACTATCCTACCCCACTCTCCTCCCCAACTCCCCGCCCCCATACCCCTCTCCCACTCCACTCAACCAGCTCCCCTCCACCACTCCCATGCCCCCCTCCCCTACATCGCACTCCTCCCCCACTCCACTCCCCTCTCCCCGCCCCAACGGAACTACGACACTCCCCTACCCCACACCCTGTCCCCCACTCCCCTCCCTCTCTCTCCTCCCCCACTCCCCACCCCCACTCCCACCCCCACGACACTCCCCGCTCCTCTCACCCACTCCCCTCCCCCTCTCCTCTCCGCAACTCCCTGCATCCACTCCCCTCCCCCACTCCTCTCCCTCACTCCCCTCCCCCACTCCCCTTCCCAACTCCCACCCCCAACTCTCCTCCCCCACTCCCCTCACAAACTCCCAAACCCAACTCCCCTGCTCCACTTACCACCCCACTCCCCTCCCCCACACCCCTTCTCAACTCACCTCCCTCACTCCCCTCTCCAACTCCCCAAACGCACTCCACTCCCCCACTCCTCTCCCATCTCCCCTCCCCAAATCTCCACCCCCACTCCCCTTCACAAACTCCCATACCGAACTCCCCTGCTCCACTCCACACCCCACTCCACTCATCACCCCTCTCCCCTCCCAAGCTCCCCTAGCCACTCGCCTCCCCAATCCCCTCCCCCACTCCCCTCCCCCACTCCACTCCCCCCTCCCCTCCCCCACGGACCTACGCCTCTCCCCTACCCCACTCCCTGTCCCCCACTCCCCTCCCTCTTTCCCCTCCCCCAGTCCATATCCCACTCCCCTACACCACACACCGAACCCACTCTCCACCCCCACTCCCATCCCCAACTCCCCTCCCCCACTCCCTTACCCCACTCCCACACCCCACTACATTCCCCCACTCCTCTCACCCACTCCCCTCCGCCTCTCCTCTCCGCAACTCCCCGCAACCACTCCTCTCCCCACGCCCCTCCCCCACTCCCTTCCCCCACTCCCTTCCCCCACTCCCCTACCGCAATCCCCTATCCAACCCTCCCCAACTCCCCTTCCCAGCTCCCACCCCCAACTCCCGTCCCCCACTCCCCTAACCAACTCCCATACCCAACTCCCCTGCACCCTTACCACCCCACTCCCTTCCCTCACTCCCCTCCCCAACTCCCCTCCCGCAATACACTCCCCCACTCTCCTCCCCACCACCCCTCCCCAACTCTCCTCCGCAACTCCCCGCAGAAACTCCCGTACCCGACTCCCCTTCTCCACTCCCATCCCCCACTCCTCTCCCCCACATTCCTCCCCATCTCCCCTCTCACACTCCCCTCCCTCACTCCCCTCCCTCTATCCCCTCCCCCACTCCCCTACCCCACTCCCCTACCCCACTCCCCTACCCCACTCACTTACACCACTCCCAACCCCCAGTCCCATCCCCAACTCCCCTCCCCCACTCCCCTCCCCATAATCCTCTCCAACTCCCCTCCCTCACTCCCCTCCCCACTCCCCTCCCCCACTCCTCTCCCCAACTCTCCTTCCCCACTCCATTTACCAACTCCCATACCCAACTCCCCTGCTCCACACCCCACTCCACTCCCCACCCCACCCCCTCCCAAACTCCCTTACCCACCCCCTCCCCACGCCCCTCCCCCACTCCACTCCCCTCTCCCCACCCCTACGGACCTTTGCCACTCCCCTACCCCATACCCATACCCCACTCCCCACTCCCACTCACATCCGCAACTCCCCTGCCCCAATCCCTTACCCCACTCCAACGCCCCACTACACTCCCCCACTCCTATCACCCTCTCCCCTCCCCCACTCCTCTCCCCACTCCCCTCCCACACACCTTTCCCCCACTCCCCTACCGCACACCCTTCCCCAACTCCCATACCCAACTCCCCTGCTCCACTTACAACGCCACTCCCCTCCCCCACACCCCTTCTCAACTCCACTCCCTCACTCCCGTCCCCAACACCCCTCCCCAACTCCCCACCCCAACTCTCCTCCCCCACTCCCCGCACCAACTCCCACACCCGGCTCCCCTCCCCCACTCCCCTCCCCCACTCCCCTCCCCCACTCCCCTACCCCACAATCCTCCCCAACTCCCCTCCCTCACTCCCCTACCCCACTCCCCTCCCAACTCCCCTCCCCAACTCTCCTCACCCACTCCCCTTCCCCACTCCAGTCATAAGTCCCCTCCCCCACACCCCTCCTCAACTCCCCTCCCTCACTCCCCTACCCCACTCCCCTCCCAACTCCCCTCCCCAACTCTCCTCACCCACTCCCCTCACCAACTCCCAAACCCCACTCCACTCCACAACTCCACTCCGCAACTCCCCTCCCTTAATCCCCTACCCCACTCCCCTCCCCAACTCCCCTCCCTCACTCCCCTACCCCACTCCCCTCACCAACTCCCCTCCCCAACTCCCCTCCCCAACTCCCCTCCCAAACTCCCCTCCCCAACTCGCCTCCCTCACTCCCCTACACCACTCCCCTCCACAACTCCACACCCCAACTCCCCTCCACTGCTCCACTCCCGAACTCCCCTCCCCCAATCCACTCCCCCGCTCGCCTCCCCCACTTATCTATAACAACTCCCCAGCCCCCCTCCCCTGCCACCTCCCCTACCTCGCTCTCCTCCCCTACTCCCCTCCCCCACTCCCCTACATCACAACCAATCCCCACACCACTACCCCACTTACCACCCACAATCCCCTCCACTACTACCCTCCCCAACTCCCCTCCCCAACTCCCCTCCCCCACTCCCCAACCCACTCCCCTCCCCCTCCTCTCTGTAACTCCCCTCCCCTTCTCCCCTACCCCCTCCCCTCCCTCACTCCCCTCCCTCACTCCCCTCCGCACTCCCCTAGGCCACTCCCCTACCCCACCCCCTCCCCACTCCCCTCCCCCACTTCCATCCACCACTTTGCTTCCCTGCACCTCCTCACTGCCCTCCCCTACAACACTCCCGTCCCCCACTACCCTCCCCATATCACCCACTCAACTTCCCTCCCCCTCTCCTCTCCGCAACTCCCCTCCCCAACTCCCCTCCCCAACTCTGCTCCCCAACTCCCCTACCGCACAGCCACCCCACTCCACTCCCCAACTCCCCTCCCCAGATCACCTCCCCAACTCCCCTACCCCACTCCCCGACGCTACTCACATTCCCCACTCCCCTCCCCATTCCCCTCCCTCAATCCCCTCCCCCACTCCCCTCCCCGACTCCCCTTCCCCACTCCCCTCCCCCACACTCCCCCCACTGCCCTCCCCCTCTCCTGTACGCCACTCCACTCCCCCTCTCCTCTCCGCAACTCCCCTCAACCACTACGCTCCTTCAACCCCTGCCTCCACTGCCCTATCCCACTCCCTTACCCCACTACCGTCTCCAACTCCCCTCCCCAACAGTCCTCCCCCACTTCCCTCACCAAATCCCATACCCCACTCCCCTGCACCACTCCCCTCCCTCACTCCCCTCCCCACTCCCCTCCCACACTCCCTTTCCCCACACCCCTCCTCAACTCCCCTCCCTCACTCCCCTCCCTTGCTCACCTCCCCAACACCCCTCCCTCACTCCCCAACCCCACTCCCCTCCCCCATTCCAGTCCCCAACTCCCCTCCCCCACTCACCTCCCCAACTCCCCATACCGCAATCCCCTCCCCCACTCCCCTCCCCACTCCAGTCCCCAACTCCCCTCCCCCACTCCCCTCCCCCACTCCCATCCCCCACGCCGCTCCCCAAGTTCCCTCCCCAACTACGCGCCCCGACTCCCCCACCGTGCCTTCCCCCATTTCTCTACCCCACCCCCTCCTCCTCTCCTCTCCACAACTCCCCTCAACCACTCTGCTCCCCCAATCCCTGCCTCATCTCCCCTCCGCCACTCTCCTACCACACTCCCCTACCCCACTCCCCGCATCAGCTCCCCTCCCCAACACTCCGCCCCCACTTCCATCACCAACTCCCATATTCCACTCCCCTACTCCAAAGCCCAACTCCACTCCCCTCACCCACTCCACTCCCCAACTCCCCTCCGTCACTCAACTCCCCTACAGCACTCCCCTCCCCCACTCCCCTCCCCACTCCAGTCCCCAACTCCCCTCCTCCACGCCCCTCCCTCACTCCAATCCCCCGCTCCACGCCCCCACTCCCCTCACTAACTCCCCTCCCCAACTCTCCTCCCTCACTCCCCTGACAAACACCCATACCCCACTCCCCTCAGCAACTCCCCTCTGCAACTTCCCTCCCGCACTCCACTCCCAAACCCCCCATCCCATTCCCCACCGCAACACCCCTACCCCGCTCCCCTTCACCCACTCCCCTACCCCAACCCCTCCCCCACTCCCCTCCCCTACTCCCGTCCACCACTCCGCATCCCTGCACCTCCTCACTGCCCTCCACTACCACACTCCCATCCCCCTCTACCCTCCCCCACTCTACTCCCCTACCGCACTCCCCTCCACATATCCCCTACCTCACTCCGCTACAACACTCCCCGTTACCACACCCTTACACAACTCCCCTTCCCAACTCTCCTCCCCCACTCCACTCACTAACTCCCATACCCGCCTCCCCTACTCTGCTCCCCGACTCCACTCCCCTCCCCCACACCCCTCCGCAACTCCCCTCCTGCACTCCCCTCTCCTACGCCCCTCCCCCACTCCTCACCCCCAATCCCCTCCACTACTACCCTCCCCAACTCCCCTCCCCAACTCCCCTACCCCACTCCCCTCACAAACTCCCCTCCCCAACTCCCCTCCCCTACTCCCCTCCGCAACTCCTCTCCCCAACTCCCCTCCCCAAATTCCCTACAGCACTCCCCTCCCCCACTGCCCAACCCACTCCCCTCCCCCACTCCCCTCCCCCACTCCCCTCCCCTACTCCCATTCCTTCTCCTCCTCACTGCCCTCCCCTACCCAACTCCCCTACCCCACATCCCTCCCCTACTCCCCACGTCACTCCCCTTCACTCTACCTCCTCACTGCCGTCCCCTATGCCACTCCCCTACCCCACTCCCCGACCCCACTCGCCTCCCCCACTGCCCTACCTCACTCCACTCCCCCAGTTACCACCCCCACTACCCTCCCCCACTCCCCTCCCCTACTCCCCTTCCTTATCCTCCTCACTGCCTTCCCCTACCCAACTCCTCTACCCCACTCCCTTCCCCAACTCCCCTGCCTCACTCCCCTCCCCCATTCCCCTCAACAACTCCAATACCCCACTCTCTGTACTCCCCTCCCCTCCCCAATCACATCCCCCACTCCCCTAACCCACTCCCCGACCCCACTCCCCTACACCACTCCCATTCCCTACTCCCCTACCCACCTCTCCTACCCCACTCCACTACCCCACTCACCTCCATAACTCCCCTACCCCACTCCCCTACCACACTCCCCTACCCCACTCCCCTACCAGACTCCCCTCCCCACTCTCCTCCCCAACTCCCCTCACCTACTCCCCTTCCTTATCCTCCTCATTGCCGTCCCCTACCAAACTCCCCTACGCCAGTGCCCTCCCCCACTCCCCATGCAACTCCCCTTCACTCCACCTCCTCACTGCCCTCCCCTACCCCACTCCCCTCCCCCACTCCCCTCCACCACTTCCCTACCTCACTCCCCACCCCTCTCCTCTCCGCAACACCCCTACACCACTCCTCTGCCACACTCCCCGCCTCAACACCCCTCCCCTCTCCCCCTTCCCCTCTCCCCTACCCCTCTCCCCTACTCCACTCCCCTCCCCAACTCCCCTCCCCAACTCCCCTCCCCAACTCCCCTCCCCAACTCTCCTCCCCCACTCTCTTACCAACTCCCAAACACCACTCGCTACTCCACTCCCCTCCCCCACACCCCTCCACATCTCCCCTCCCTCATTCCCCTCCCCCACTCCCCTCCCCAACTCCCCACCCCAACTCCCCTCCCCAACTTCCCTACTGCACTCCCCTCCCCCACTCCCCCACACCCCTCCGCCAACCCCTCCCCCACTCCCCTTCCCCACTCCAGTCCACCAACTTCGCTTCTTTCCATCTCCTCGCTCCCCTACCCTACCTCCCTAACCCACTCCACTCCCCCACACCCCTACCGCACTCCCCTCCACAACTCCCACACCCCACACCCTTACCCCACTCCCCGACCACACTCCCCTTCCCCACTCTGCACCCCCACTCCCCTACCCCACTCCCCTACCCCACTCCGCTCCCCAACTCTCCTATACGGCTCCCGTCCCCCACTCCCCTTCCCTCCATCTCCTCACTGCCCTCCACTACCCAACGCCCCTACCCCAGACACCTCCCCCACTCTCCTACCCCACTCCCCTACCCCACTCCGCTCCCCAACTCACCTATCCTACTCCCCTCCCCCACTCTCCTTCCCTCCACCTCCTCACTGTGCTCCCCTACCCCACGCCCCTATCCCACCCCACTTTCCCGCTCCCCTACCCCACTCCCCTAACTCACATCCCTCCCCCACTCCCCTGCCCCACACCCCTACCCCACTCCACTCGCCCACGCCCCTCCCCCACTCCCCCACACCCCTCCCCCACTCCCCTCCCCTGCTCCCATTCCTTCTCCTCCTCACTGCCCTCCCCTACCGAACTCCCCTACGCCACTGCCCTCACCTACTCCCCACGCCACCCCCCTTCACTCCACCTCCTCACTGCCATCCCCTATGCCACTCCCCTACCTCACTCCCGACCCCACTCGCATCCCCCACTGCCCTACCGCACTCCACTCCCCGAGTTACCACCCCCACTACCCTCCCCCACTCCCCTCCCCTACTCCCCTTCCTTATCCTCCTCACTGCCTTCCCCTACCCAACTCCCCTACCCCACTTCCCTCCCCCACTCCTCACCCCACGCCCCTTCCCTCCACCTTCTCACTGCCCTTCGCTACCCCACTCCACTATACCACTCCCCTACCCCACTCCCCTCCCCCATTCCCCTACCTCACTCCCCTCCCCCACTCCCCTACCCCACTCATCAAAGACACTCCCCTCCCCAACTCCCCTCCCCTATTTTCCTCCCCCACTACCCTTCCCTCCAAATCCTCACTGCCCTCCCCTCCACCACTCCCCTCCACTCTCCCCTTTGCTCCACCTCCTCACTGCTCTCCCCTACCCCACTCCCCTACTCCACTCCCTTCCAGCACACCCCTCCCACACGACCCTACCCCACTCCACTCCCCTACTCCCCGTCCCCACACCCCTCTGCACACCCCTTCCCAACTCCTCTCCCCCACTCCCTATCCCACTCCCCTCCACTGCTCCCCTACCCCACTGCCCACTCCAAATCCCCTCCCCAACTCCCCTTCCCTCCATCTCCTTACAGCCTTCCCCTACCCCTCTCCCCGACACCACTCCGCTCCCCCACTACCCTCCCCCACACCCCTACCCCACTCCCCTCCCAAACTCCCCTACAAAACCCCTCCCCCACTCCCCTCCCCCACACCACTCCCCTCTCCCAGCCACATCTCGTCTCCGCAACATCCTTCCTCCACTCCTCTCCCCCACTCCCCGCCTCAACTCCCCTCCCCACTCCCCTACACCACTCCCCTACCCCACTCCCCTACCCCACTCCCCTCCCCAACTCCCCTCCCCAACTCCCCTCCCCAACTCCCCGCCCCAACTCCCCTCCCCACCTCTCCTCCCCACCTCTCCTCCCCCACTCTCCTCACCAACTCCCATACAGCACTACCCTACCCCACTCTCCTCCCCAACTCCCCGCCCCCACACCCCTCTCCCACTCCACTCAACCAACTCCCCTCCAACACTCCCATGCCCCCCTCCCCTACATCGCACTCCTCCCCCACTCCACTCCCCTCTCCACACCCCCACGGAATTACGCCACTCCCCTACCCCACACCCTGTCCCCCACTCCCCTCCCACTCTCTCCTCCCCCACTCCCCAACCTCACTCCCACACCCCACGACACACCCACACTCCTCTCACCCACTCCCCTCCCCTCTCCTCTCCGCAACTCCCCGCAGTCACTCCTCTCCCCACACCTCTCCCCCACTCCCCTCCCCCACTCCCCGCCGCAACTCCCCTTCCCACTCCCACCCCCAACTCTCGTCCCCCACTCCCCTCCCCAGCTCCCATACCCAACTCCCCTGATCTACTTACCACCCCACACCCCTCCCACACACCCCTTCTCAACTCCCCTCCCTCAATGCCCTCCCCAACTCCCCTACCGCACTCCCCTCCCCCACTCCTCTCCCAACTCCCCTCCCCAAATCTCCTCCCCCACTCCCCTCACAAACTCCCAGACCCAACTCCCCTGCTCCACACCCCACCCCACACCCCTCCCAAGCTCCCCTAGCCTCTCCCCTCCCCACTCCCCTCCCCCACTCCACTCCCCTCTCCCCACCCACACGGACCTATCCACTCCCCTACCCCACTCCCTGTCCCCCATTCCCCTCACTCTTTTCCCTCCCCCACTCCAAACCCAACTCCCCTACTCCACTCCCCTACCCCACACACCTACCTCACACAAATACCCCCACTCCCATCCCCAACTCCCCAGCCCACTCCCCTCCCCCACACCCCTCCCCCACTCCTCTCCCCAACTCTCATCCCCCACTCCCCTCACCAACTCCCATATCCAACTCCCTGCTCCACACCCCACCCCACTCCCCACAGCACTCCCCTCCCAAACTCCCCTACACATTACCCTACCCCACTCCCCTCCCTCCTTCGCCTCCCCCTCTCCCCTTCCCCACTACCCTACCCCACACCCATACCCCACTCCCACGACCCCACTACACTCCCCCACTCCTCTCATCCACTCCCCTCCCCTCTCCTCTCCGCAACTCCCCGCAACCACTCCTCTCCCAACTCCCCTCCCTCACTCCCTTCCCCCACTCCCCTCCCCCACTCCCCTCCCCAACTCCCCTTCCCACTCCCACCCCCAACTCTCGTCCCCCACTCCCCTCCCCAGCTCCCATACGCAACTCCCCTGATCCACTTACCACCCCACTCCACTACCACCACCACCCCACTCCACTCCACCACCGCCCCACTCCACCAACACCACCGCCCCACACCACCACCATCGCCCCACTCCACCACCACCACCCCACTCCACCATTACCACCGCCCCACTCCACCACCACCACCGCCCCACTCCACCACCACCACCGCCCCACTCCACCACCAACTCTCGTCCCCCACTCCCCTCCCCAGCTCCCATACGCAACTCTCCTGATCCACTTACCACCCCACTCCCCTCCCACACACCCCTTCTCAACTCCCCTCCCTCAATGCCCTCTCCAACTCCCCTACCGCACTCCCCTCCCCCACTCTTCTCCCAACTCCCCTCCCCAAATCTCCTCCCCCACTCCCCTCAACAACTCCCATACCCAACACCCCTGCTCCACTTACCACCCCACTCCCCTCCCCCACACCCCTTCTCAACTCCCCTCCCTCACACCCGTCCCCCACTCCCACCCCCAACTCTCCTCCCCCACTCCCCTCCCCCTCTAACCTCCCCCTCTAACCTCCCCCACTACCCTACCCCACAATCCTCTCCCACTCCCCTCCCCCACTCCCCTACCCCACAATCCTCCCCAACCCCCGTCCCTCACTCCCCTTCCCGACTCCCCTCCCCAACCCACTCCCCTCCCCCACTCCCCTACCCCACTTCCCACGCCCAATCCCCTCCACTACTACCCTCCCCAACTCCCCTCCCCAACTCCCCTCCCCCACTCCCCAACTCACTCCCCTCCCCCTCCTCTCAGTAACTCCCCTACCCCACTCCCCTCCCTCACTCTCCTCCCTCACTCCCCTCCCCCACTCCCCTACCCCACTCCTCTACCCCACTCCCCTCCCTCACTCCCCTCCCTCACTCCCCTCCCCCACTCCCCTACCCCACTCATTTCCCCCACTCCCCTCCTCTACTCCCCTTCCTTATCCTCCTCACTGCCTTCCCCTACCCAACTCCTCTACACCACTACACCACTCCCAACCCCAACTCCCCTGCCTCACTCCCCTCCCCCATTCCCTCAACAACTCCAATACCCCACTCTCAGTACTCCCCTCCCCTCCCCAAACACATCCCCCACTCCCCTAACACACTCCCCGGCCCCAATCCCCTAACTCACTCCCATTCCCTACTCCCCTACCCACCTCTCCTACCCGACTCCACTACCCCACTCGCAACCATAACTCCCCTACCCCACTCCCCTACCACACTCCCCTACCCCACTCCCCTACCAGACTCCCCTCCCCACTCTCCTCCCCAACTCCCCTGCCTCACTCCCCTCCCCCATTGCCCTCAACAACTCCAATACCCCACTCTCAGTACTCCCCTCCCCTCCCCAATCACCTCCCCCACTCCCCTAACCCACTCCCCGACCCCACTCCCCTAACCCACTCCCATTCCCTACTCCACTACCCACCTCTCCTACCCCACTCCACTCCCCCACTCGCCTCCATAACTCCCTTACCACACTCCCCTACCACACTCCTCTACCCCACTCCCCTACCAGACTCCCCTCCCCAACTCCCCTCACCTACTCCCCCTCCTTATCCTCCTCATTGCCTCCCCACTCCCCTATCAAACTCCCCTATGCCAGTGCCCTCCCCCACTCCCCATGCAACTCCCCTTCACCCCACCTCCTCACTGCCCTCCCCTACCCCACTCCCCTCCCCCACTCCCCTCCACCACTGCCCTACCTCACTCCCCACCCCTCCCCTCTCCGCAACACCCCTACCCCACTCCTCTGCCACACTCCCCTCCTCAACTCCCCTCACGCTCTCCCCTTCCCCTCTCCCCTACCCCTCTCCCCTACCCCTCTCTCCTCCCCCACTCCCCTCCACATCTCCCCTCCCTCATTCCCCTCCCCCACACCCCTCCACATCTCCCCTCCCTCATTCCCCTCCCCCACTCCCCTCTGCCACTCCACTCCCCAACTCTCCTATCCTGCTCCCGTCCCCTACTCCCCTTCCCTCCATCTCCTCACTGCCCTCCACTACCCAACGCCCCTACCCCAGACACCTCCCCCACTCTCCTACCCCACTCCCCTACCCCACTCCGCTCCCCAACTCACCTATCCTACTACCCTCCCCCACTCTCCTTCCCTCCACCTCCTCACTGCGCTCCCCTACACCACGCCCCTATCTCACTCCACTTTCCCGCTCCCCTACCCCACTCCCCTAACTCACTTCCCTCCCCCACTCCCGTGCCCCACACCCCTACTTCACTCCCCTCCCCTGCTCCCATTCCTTCTCCTCCTCACTGCCCTCCCCTACCGAACTCCCCTATGCCACTGCCCTCTCCTACTCCCCAAGCAACTCCCCTTCACTCCACCTCCTCACTGCCATCCCCTATGCCACTCCCCTACCCCACTCCCGACCCCACACGCCTCCCCAACTGCCCTACCTCACTCCACTCCCCCAGTTACCACCCCCACTACCCTCCCCCACTCCCCTCCGCTACTCCCCTTCCTTATCCTCCTCACTGCCTTCCCCTACCCAACTCCCCTACCCCACTTCCCTCCCCCACTCCTCACCCCACGCCCCTTCCCTCCACCTTCACACTGCCCTTCGCTACCCAACTCCCCTACCCCACTCCCCTCCCACGCTCACCTCACGCACTGCCCTTCCCTTCTCCCATACCCCACACCCCTCCCCCATTCCCCTACCTCACTCCCTTCCCCCACTCCCCTACCCCACTCATAAAACATACACCCCTCCCCAACTCCCCTCCCCTATTTTCCTCCCCATTACCCTTCCCTCCAAATCCTCACTGCCCACCCCTCCACCATTCCCCTCCCCCTCTCCCCTTTCCTCCACCTCCTCACTGCTCTCCCCTACCCCACTCCCCTATCCCACTACCTTCCACAACTCCCCTCCCACACGACCCTACCCCACTCCACTCCCCTACTCCCCGCACAAACACCCCTCCCCCACACACCTTCCCAAATCCCCTCCCCCACTCCCTATCCAACTCCCCTCCCCTGCTCCCCTACCCCATTGCCGACTCCAAATCCCCTCCCCAACTCCCCTTCCCTCCATCTCCTTACAGCCTTACCCTACTGCTCTCCCCTACACCACTCCACTCCCCCATTACCCTCCCCCACTCCCCTACCCCACTCCCCTGCCAAGCTCCCCTACCAAACCCCTCCCCCACACCCCTCCCCTACTCCCCTCCCCCACACCACTCCCCTCTCCCAGCCACATCTCCTCTCCGCAACATTCCTCCTCCACTCCTAACCCCCACTCCCCGCCTCAACCCCTACCCCACTCCACTACCCCACTCCCCTCACCAACTCCCCTCCCCAACACCCCTCCCCAACTCCCCACCCCAACTCTCCTCCCCACCTCTCCTGCCCCACTCCCCTCACCAACTGCCATACCGCACGCCCCTACCCCACTCCCTACCCCACTCCCCTACCCCACTCCCCTACCCCACTCCCCTCCCCAACTCCCCTCCCCAACTCCCCTCCCCAACTCCCCACTGCAACTCTCCTCCCCACCTCTCCTCCCCCACTCTCCTCCCCAACTCCCCGCTTCCACTCCCCTCTCCACTCAACCAACTCCCCTCCACCACTCCCTTGCCCCCCTCCCCTACATCGCACTCCTCCCCCACTCCCCTCCCTCTCTCTCCTCCCCCACTCCCCAATATCACTCCCACACGCCACGAAACTCCACCACTCCTCTCACCCACTCTCCTCCCCCTCTCCTCTCCGCAACTCTCCGCAACCATTCCTCTCCCCACTCCCCTCCCCCACTCCCCTCCCCACTCCCCTCCGCAACTCCCCTCCCTCACTCCCCTCCCCCACTCCCCTCCCCCACTCCCCTCCGCAATTCCCCTCCCTCACACCCCTCCCCCACTCCCCTCATCAGCTCCCATACCCAACTCCCCTGATCCACTTACCACCCCACTCCCCTCCCACACACCCCTTCTCAACTCCCCTCCCTCACTCCCCGCCCCAACTCCCCTACCGCTCTCCCCTCCCCCACTCCTCTCCCAACTCCCCTCCCCAAATCTCCGCCCCCACTCCCCTCACAAACTCCCATACCCAACTCCCCTGCTCCACTCCGCACACCACTCCCCATCCCACACCCCTCCCAAGCTCCCCCAGCAACTCCCCTCCCCACTCCCCTCCCCCACTCCACTCCCCTCTCCCCACCCCCACGGACCTATCCACTCCCCTACCCCACTCCCTGTCCCCCACTCCCCTCCCTCTTTCCCCTCCCCCACTCCATACCGCACTCCCATCCCCAACTCCCCTCCCCCACTCCCCTCCCCCACAATCCTCACCAACTCCCCTCCCTCACTCCCCTCCCTCACTCCCCGCCCCCACTCCCCTCCCCACTCCTCTTCCCCAACTCTCATCCCCCACTCCCCTCACCAACTCCCATACCCACTCCCCCCTCGCCCCTCCCCCACTCCACTCCCCTCTCCCCAACCGCACAGACCTTTGCCACTCCCCTACCCCACTCCCCTCCCTCCTTCGCCTCCCCATCTCCCCTTCCCCACTACCCTACCCCACACCCATACCCCACTCTGCACACCCACTCCTATCCCCAACTCCCCTCCCCCACTCACCTCCTCAACACCCCTACCGCAATCCACTCCCCCACTCCCCTCCCCACTCCAGTCCGCAACGCCCCTCCACCACTCCCCTCCCCCACCCCCATCCCCCACGCCACTCCCCAAGTTCCCTCAACAACTACGCGCCCCGACTCCCCCACACTGCCCTCCCCCATTCCTCTACCCCACTCCCCTCCCCCTCTCCCCACCGCAACACCCCGCAATCACTCCGCTCCCCCAATCCCAGCCTCATCTCCCCTCCCCCACTCCCCTCCCCCACTCCCTTCCCCAACTCCCCTCCCTCACTCCCCTACCCCACTCCCCTCCGAAACTCCCCTCCACAACTGCCCTACCGCACTCCACCCCCCAACTCCCCTCCCCAACTCCCCTCCCCATATCCCCTCCCACACTCCCCTGTCCCCCTCCCCTACCTCGCTCACCTCACCCCCTCCCCTACCTCGCTCTCCTCCCCCACTCCTCTCCACCATTCCCCTGCATCACCACCAATCCCCACTTCCCTCACCAACTC
Source organism: Heterodontus francisci (assembly GCF_036365525.1). Taxonomy (NCBI): domain Eukaryota; kingdom Metazoa; phylum Chordata; class Chondrichthyes; order Heterodontiformes; family Heterodontidae; genus Heterodontus; species Heterodontus francisci. The sequence continues at coordinate 1,162,707 of NW_027141353.1, forward strand.
CCATACCCCACTCCCCTACTCCACTCCCCTACTCCACTCCACTCCCCCACTCCAGTCCCCAACTCCCCTCCCCCACTCCCCTCCCTCACTCCCCTCCCCCACTCCCCTCCCCCACTCCCCTCCCCACCCCAGTCCCCAACTCCCCTCCCCCACTCCCCTCCACCACTCCACTCCCCCACTCCCCTCCATACCTCCCCTCCCCAACGCTCCTCCCTTACTCCCCTCACAAACCCCCATACCACACTCCCTCCCCAACTCCCCTCCCCAACTCCCCTCCCCAACTCCCCTCTGCAACTCCCCTCCCCCACTCCCCTCCCCAACACCCCCACCCCACTCCTTTGCATCATAACCAATCCCCTCTCCCCTACCCCCCTCTCCTCCCCCACTCCCCTCCACATCTCCCCTCCCTCATTCCCCTCCCCCACACCCCTCCACATCTCCCCTCCCTCATTCCCCTCCCCCACTCCTCTCTGCCACTCCACTCCCCAACTCTCCTATCCTGCTCCCGTCCCCTACTCCCCTTCCCTCCATCTCCTCACTGCCCTCCACTACCCAACGCCCCTACCCCAGACACCTCCCCCACTCTCCTACCCCACTCCCCTACCCCACTCCGCTCCCCAACTCACCTATCCTACTACCCTCCCCCACTCTCCTTCCCTCCACCTCCTCACTGCGCTCCCCTACACCACGCCCCTATCTCACTCCACTTTCCCGCTCCCCTACCCCACTCCCCTAACTCACTTCCCTCCCCCACTCCCGTGCCCCACACCCCTACTTCACTCCCCTCCCCTGCTCCCATTCCTTCTCCTCCTCACTGCCCTCCCCTACCGAACTCCCCTATGCCACTGCCCTCTCCTACTCCCCAAGCAACTCCCCTTCACTCCACCTCCTCACTGCCATCCCCTATGCCACTCCCCTACCCCACTCCCGACCCCACACGCCTCCCCCACTGCCCTACCTCACTCCACTCCCCCAGTTACTACCCCCACTACCCTCCCCCACTCCCCTCCGCTACTCCCCTTCCTTATCCTCCTCACTGCCTTCCCCTACCCAACTCCCCTACCCCACTTCCCTCCCCCACTCCTCACCCCACGCCCCTTCCCTCCACCTTCACACTGCCCTTCGCTACCCAACTCCCCTACCCCACTCCCCTCCCACGCTCACCTCACGCACTGCCCTTCCCTTCTCCCATACCCCACACCCCTCCCCCATTCCCCTACCTCACTCCCTTCCCCCACTCCCCTACCCCACTCATAAAACATACACCCCTCCCCAACTCCCCTCCCCTATTTTCCTCCCCACTACCCTTCCCTCCAAATCCTCACTGCCCACCCCTCCACCATTCCCCTCCCCCTCTCCCCTTTCCTCCACCTCCTCACTGCTCTCCCCTACCCCACTCCCCGATCCCACTACCTTCCACAACTCCCCTCCCACACGACCCTACCCCACTCCACTCCCCTACTCCCCGCACAAACACCCCTCCCCCACACACCTTCCCAAATCCCCTCCCCCACTCCCTATCCAACTCCCCTCCCCTGCTCCCCTACCCCATTGCCGACTCCAAATCCCCTCCCCAACTCCCCTTCCCTCCATCTCCTTACAGCCTTACCCTACTGCTCTCCCCTACACCACTCCACTCCCCCATTACCCTCCCCCACTCCCCTACCCCACTCCCCTCCCAAGCTCCCCTACCAAACCCCTCCCCCACACCCCTCCCCTACTCCCCTCCCCCACACCACTCCCCTCTCCCAGCCACATCTCCTCTCCGCAACATTCCTCCTCCACTCCTAACCCCCACTCCCCGCCTCAACCCCTACCCCACTCCACTACCCCACTCCCCTCCCCAACTCCCCTCCCCAACACCCCTCCCCAACTCCCCACCCCAACTCTCCTCCCCACCTCTCCTCCCCCACTCGCCTCACCAACTGCCATACCGCACGCCCCTACCCCACTCCCTACCCCACTCCCCTACCCCACTCCCCTACCCCACTCCCCTCCCCAACTCCCCTCCACAACTCCCCTCCCCAACTCCCCACTGCAACTCTCCTCCCCACCTCTCCTCCCCCACTCTCCTCCCCAACTCCCCGCTTCCACTCCCCTCTCCACTCAACCAACTCCCCTCCACCACTCCCTTGCCCCCCTCCCCTACATCGCACTCCTCCCCCACTCCACTCCCCTCTCCCCGCCCCCACGGAACTACGCCACTCCCCTACCCCAAACCCTGTCCCCCACTCCCCTCCCTCTCTCTCCTCCCCCACTCCCCAATATCACTCCCACACGCCACGAAACTCCACCACTCCTCTCACCCACTCTCCTCCCCCTCTCCTCTCCGCAACTCTCCGCAACCATTCCTCTCCCCACTCCCCTCCCCCACTCCCCTCCCCACTCCCCTCCGCAACTCCCCTCCCTCACTCCCCTCCCCCACTCCCCTCCCCCACTCCCCTCCGCAATTCCCCTCCCTCACACCCCTCCCCCACTCCCCTCATCAGCTCCCATACCCAACTCCCCTGATCCACTTACCACCCCACTCCCCTCCCACACACCCCTTCTCAACTCCCCTCCCTCACTCCCCGCCCCAACTCCCCTACCGCTCTCCCCTCCCCCACTCCTCTCCCAACTCCCCTCCCCAAATCTCCGCCCCCACTCCCCTCACAAACTCCCATACCCAACTCCCCTGCTCCACTCCGCACACCACTCCCCATCCCACACCCCTCCCAAGCTCCCCCAACAACTCCCCTCCCCACTCCCCTCCCCCACTCCACTCCCCTCTCCCCACCCCCACGGACCTATCCACTCCCCTACCCCACTCCCTGTCCCCCACTCCCCTCCCTCTTTCCCCTCCCCCACTCCATACCGCACTCCCATCCCCAACTCCCCTCCCCCACTCCCCTCCCCCACAATCCTCACCAACTCCCCTCCCTCACTCCCCTCCCTCACTCCCCGCCCCCACTCCCCTCCCCACTCCTCTTCCCCAACTCTCATCCCCCACTCCCCTCACCAACTCCCATACCCACTCCCCCCTCGCCCCTCCCCCACTCCACTCCCCTCTCCCCAACCGCACAGACCTTTGCCACTCCCCTACCCCACTCCCCTCCCTCCTTCGCCTCCCCATCTCCCCTTCCCCACTACCCTACCCCACACCCATACCCCACTCTGCACACCCACTCCTATCCCCAACTCCCCTCCCCCACTCACCTCCTCAACACCCCTACCGCAATCCACTCCCCCACTCCCCTCCCCACTCCAGTCCGCAACGCCCCTCCACCACTCCCCTCCCCCACCCCCATCCCCCACGCCACTCCCCAAGTTCCCTCAACAACTACGCGCCCCGACTCCCCCACACTGCCCTCCCCCATTCCTCTACCCCACTCCCCTCCCCCTCTCCCCACCGCAACACCCCGCAATCACTCCGCTCCCCCAATCCCAGCCTCATCTCCCCTCCACCACTCCACTCCCCCACTCCCTTCCCCAACTCCCCTCCCTCACTCCCCTACCCCACTCCCCTCCGAAACTCCCCTCCACAACTGCCCTACCGCACTCCACCCCCCAACTCCCCTCCCCAACTCCCCTCCCCATATCCCCTCCCACACTCCCCTGTCCCCCTCCCCTACCTCGCTCACCTCACCCCCTCCCCTACCTCGCTCTCCTCCCCCACTCCTCTCCACCATTCCCCTGCATCACCACCAATCCCCACTTCCCTCACCAACTCCCATACCCCACTCCCCTACTCCACTCCCCTACTCCACTCCACTCCCCCACTCCAGTCCCCAACTCCCCTCCCCCACTCCCCTCCCTCACTCCCCTCCCCCACTCCCCTCCCCCACTCCCCTCCCCACCCCAGTCCCCAACTCCCCTCCCCCACTCCCCTCCACCACTCCACTCCCCCACTCCCCTCCATACCTCCCCTCCCCAACGCTCCTCCCTTACTCCCCTCACAAACCCCCATACCACACTCCCTGCCCCAACTCCCCTCCCCAACTCCCCTCCCCAACTCCCCTCTGCAACTCCCCTCCCCCACTCCCCTCCCCAACACCCCCACCCCACTCCCCTGCATCATAACCAATCCCCACTCCACTACCCCACTCCCCACCCCCAATCCCCTCCACTACTACCCTCCCCAACTCCCATCCCCAACTCCCCTCCCCCACTCCCCAACCCACTCCTCTCCCCCTCCTCTCTGTAACTCCCCTCCCCCACTCCCCTACCCCATTACCCTCACTCACCCCCCTCCCTCACTCCCCTCCCCCACTCCGCTACCCCGCTCCCCTACCCCACTCCCCTCCCCCACCCCCTCCCCAACTCCCCTCCCCCACTCCCCTACCCCATTCCCCTCCCTCACCCCCTCCCTCACTCCCCTCCTCACTCCGCTACCCCACTCCCATACCCCACTCACCTGCCCCACTCCCCTACCCCACTACCCTCTCTCACTCCCCTCCCACACTCCCCTACATCACTCCCCTACCCCACACCCTCCCCACACCCCTCCCCCACTCCCTTTCACCACTTTGCTTCCCTGCACCTCCTCACTGCCCTCCCATACAACACTCACGTCCCCCACTACCCTCCCCCACTCCCCTACCCCACTCACACTCTCAACTCCCCTCCCCTACTCCTCTACCCCACTTCCCTCCCATCTCCTATCCGCAACTCCCCTCCCCCACTCCTCTCCACCACTCCCTGCCTGAAATCCCCTCCCCAACGCTCCTCCCCCACTCCCCGCTCCAACTCCCATTCCCGACACCCCTCCCCCACTCCCCTACCCCACAATCCTCCCCAACTCCCCTCCCTCACTCCCCTACCCCACTCAACTCCCCAGCTCCCCTCCCCAACACCCCTACCGGACTCCCATTGTCACTCCACTCCCACACTCCCCTACCCCACTGCAGTCCCTAACTCCCCTCCCCCACACCCCTCCTCAGCTCCCCTCCCTCACTCCCCCACCCCACTCCCCTACCCCACTCCCCTACACAACTCCCCTCCCCAACTCTCCTCACACACTCCCCTCACAAACTCCCATACCCCATACCACTCCCCAACTCCCCTCCGTAACTCCCATCCACAACTCCCCTCCCCAACTCCCCTCCCTCACTTCCCTACACCACTCCCCTCCTCAACTCCCCGCCCAAAGTCCCCTTCCTAACTCCCCTCCCCAACTCCCCTCCCCCACTGCACTCTCCAACTCCACGTCCCAACACACCTACCGCACTCCACTCCCCAACTCCCCTCCCCCAATCCACTCCCCCACTCCCCTCCCCCACTCACCTCTAACAACTCCCCTCCCCAACACCCCTGCCCCCTCCCCTACCTCGATCCCCTCCCCCACTCCCCTACATCACAACCAATCCCCACTCCCCTCCCCAACTCCCCTCCCCAACCCCCTCCCCACTCCCCAACCCACTCCCCGACCCCTCCTCTCTTTAACTCCCCTCCCCCACTCCCCTCCCTCACTCCCCTCCCCCACTCCCCTACCCCACTCGTCTACACCACTACCCTCCCTCACTCCCCTCCTCCACTCCCCGACCCCAGTCCCCTACCCCACCCCCTCCCCACTTTACTCCCCCACTCCCGTCCACCACTTTGCTTCCCTGCACCTCCTCACTACCCTCCCCAACTCCCCTCCCCAACACTCCTCCCCCACTTCCCTCACCAACTCCCATACCTCACTCACATACTCCACTCCCCTCACCCACTCCCCTCCCCCACTCCCCGCCCCCACTCCCCTCACCCACACCCCTCCTCAACTCCCCTCCCTGACTCCCATCCCCCGCTCACCTCCCCAACACCCCTCCCTCACTCCCCTACCACACTCCCCTCCCCCACTCCTGTCCCCAACTCCCCAACCGCACTCACCACCCCAACTCCCCTACCGCAATCCACTCCCCCACACCCCTCCCCACTCCAGTCCCCAACTACCCTCCCCCACTCCCCTCCCTCACCCCCATCCCCCACGCCCCTCCCCAGGTCCCCTCCACAACTACGTTCCCCGACTACCCCACTTCCCTACCCCACTCCTCTACCCCACTCCCCATCCCCACTCCCATACCCCACGCCCCTCTCCAAGTCCCCTCCCCAACTCCGCTCCCACATTCCCCCCCACTACCCTTCCCCACTCCTGTACCCCACTCCCCTCCCCTCTCTTCTCCGCAACTCCCCACAACCATTCCGCTCCTCCAATCCCTGCCTCAACTCCCCTCCCCCACTCCCCTCCCCCACTCCCCTACCCCACTCCCCTACCCCACTACCCTCCCCAACTCCCCTCCCCAACTCCCCTCCAAAACTCCCCTCCCCCACTCCCCAACACACTCCTCTCCACCTCCTCTCTGTAACTCCCCTACCCCACTCCCCTACACCATTCCCCTACCACATTCCACTCCCTCACTCCCCTCCCTCACTCCCCTACCCCATTCCCCTCCCTCACTCCCCTCCCCCACACCCCTACCCCACTCCCCTATCCCACCCCTCCCCACACCCCTCTCCCACTCCCGTCCACCACTTTGCTTCCCTGCACCTCCTCACTGCCCTCCCCAACAACACACCCGTCCCCCACTACCCTCCCCTACTCCCCTACCCCACTCACGCACTCAACTCCCCTCCCCCACTCCTCTACCCCACTTCCCTCTTCCTCTCCTCTCCGCAACCCCCCTCCCCCACTCCTCTCCGCCACTCCCTGCCTCAAATCCCCTCCCCAACGCTCCTCCCCCACTCCCCGCACAAACTCCCATACCCGACTCCCCTCCCCCACTCCCCTCCCCCACTCCCCTCACCCACTCCCCTACCCCACAATCCTCCACAACTCCCCTCCCTCACTCCCCTCCCCCACTCCCCTCCCCAGGTCCCCTCCCCAACTCCCCTACCGGACTCCCTTCCCCACTCCACTCCCACACACCCCTCCTCTACTCCCCTCCCTCACACCCCTACCCCACTCCCCGACCCCACTCCCCTCCCCAACGCACCTCACCCACTCCCATACCCCACACCATTCCCCAACTCCCCTCCGCAACTCCCATCCACAACTCCCCTTCCCAACTCCTCTCCCTCACTCCCCTACCCCACTCCCATCCCCAACCTCCCTCCACAACACCCCAACCGAACTCCCCTCCCCAACTCGCCTCCCCAACTCCCCTCCCAAACTCCTTTCCCTCACTCCCCTAGACCACTCTCCTCCCCAACTCCACTCCCGAGCTCCTCTACCGCACACACCCCCACGGCCCACCCCCACTCCTGTACCCCACTCCCCTCCCCCTCTCCTCTCCGCAACTTCCCACAACCACTCTGCTCCTCCAATCCCTGCCTCACCTCCCCTCCCCCACTCCGCTCCCCCACTCCCCGACCCCACTCCCCTACCCCACTACCCTCCCCATCTCCCACTCCCCAACACTCTTCCCCCACTTCCCTCACCAAGTCCCATACCACACTCCCCCACTCCACTCCCCTCACCCACTCCCCTCCCTAACCCCATCCCGCACGCCCCTCCCCAAGTCCCCTCCCCAACTACATTTCCCAACTCCCCCCCACTGCCCTCCCCATTCCTCTACCCCACTCACCTCCCCCTCTCCTCTCCGCAACTCCCCTCAAACACTCCGCTACCCCAATCCCTGCCTTAGCTCCCCTCCCCCACTCTCCTACCCCACTTACCTACCCCAATCCCCTCCCCAACTCCCCTCCCCAACACTCCTCCCCTACTTCCCTCTCCAACTCCCATACCCCACTTCCCTCCTCCACTCCGCTCAGCCCACTCCAGTCCCCAACTCCCCTCCCCCACTCCAGTGAATCACTCCCCTCCCCCACTCCCCTCCCCCACTCCACTCCCCCACTCCACTCCCCCACTCCCCTCCCCAACTCTCCTCCCCCACACCCCTCACAAACTCCCATACCTCACTCTCCTCCACAACTCCCCATCCCCAACTCCCCTCCCCAACTCCATTCTGCAACACGCCTCCCCCACTCCCCTCCCCAACTCCCCTCCCCCACTACCTTCCCTCACTCCCCTCCCGCACTCCACTCCCCAACTCCCCTCCCCAACTTCCCTCCCCTACTCCCCTACCCCACCCCCTCACCCACTCCCCACCCCCACTACCCTCCCCCACTCCACTCCCCCACTCCACTCCCCCACACCCTCCTCAAGACCCCTCCCTAACTCCCCTCCCCAACTCTCCACCCTGACTCCCCTCACAAACTCCCATACCCCACTCCCCTACCCAACTCCCCTCCCCAACACCCCTCCCCCACATCCCATCACCAACTCCCCTCCCCAACTCCCCTCCCCCACTACCCTCCCTCACCCCACTGCAGCATCCCACTCCACAACCCCCCTCCCCATTCCCCTCCGCAACTCCCCGACCCCGCTCCCCTTCCCCTACTCCCCTACCCCACCCCCTCACACACTCCCCTCCCCCACTCCCGTCCACCACTCCGCATCCCTGCACCTCCTCACTGCCCTCCCCTACCACGCTCCCATCCCCCACTACCCTCCCCCACCCCACTCGCCTTCCGCACTCCCCGTTACCACACCCCTACACAACTCCGCTTCCCAACTCTCCTCCGCCACTCCCCACACAAACTCCCATACCACACTCACCTACACTGCTCCCCTAATCCGCTCCCCTCCCCCACACCCCTCCTCAACTCCCCTCCTGCACTCCCCTCCCCTGCTCCCCTCCCCAACTCCCCTCCCTCTCTCACCTACCCCGCTCCCCTCCACAGCTCCCCTCCACAGCTCCCCTCCACAACTCCCCTTGCCAACTCTCCTCCCCCACTCCTCTCACTAACTCCCATACCCCACTCCCCTACTCTGCTCCCCTACTCCGCTTCCCTCCCCCACACCTCTCCTCAACTCCCCTCCCCCACTCCCGTCCACCACTCCGCTACCCTGCACCTCCTCACTGCACTCCCCCACTACACTCCCATCCCCCACTACACTCCCCCACTCCACACCCCTACCGCACTCCACTCCACATATCCCATACCCCACTCCCCTACCCCACTCCCCGTTACCACACCCCTACACAACTCCCCTTCCCAACTCTCCTCCCACACTCCCCACACTAACTGCCATACCCCCTCCCTTAACTCTGCTCCCCTACTCCGCTCCCCTCCCCCACACCCCTCCTCAACTCCCTTCCTGCACTCCCCTCCCCTACTACCCTCACCAACTCCCCTCCCTCACTCACCTACCCCGCTCCCCTCCCTACCTCCCCTCCCCAACTCTCCTCCCTCACTCCCCTCACAAACTCCCATACCCCACTACCCTCCCCAACTCCCCTCCCCAACTCCCCTCCCGCACCCCACTCCCCAACACCCATCCCCATTCCCCTCCCCAACGCCCCCCTACCCCACTCCCCTCCCCCACTCCCCTCCCCCACTCCCCTCCCACACTCCCCTCCCCCACACCCTCCTGAACACCCCTCCCTCACTCCCCTCCCCCGCTCACATGCCCAACACATCTCCCTCACTCCCCTGCCCCAATCACTTCCCCCACTCCAGTCCCCAACTCCCCTCCCCCACTCACCTCCCCAACTCCCCTACCGCAATCCCCTCCCACACCCTCCTCCCCACTCCAGTCCCCAACACCCCTCCCCCATTCCTCTACACCACTCCGCTCCCCCTCTCCTCTCCGCAACTCCCCACAACACTCTGCTCCCCCAATCGCTGCCTCAACTCCCCTCCCCCACTCTCCTACCCCACTCCCCTACAGCACTCCCCTCATCCAACTCCCCTCCCCAAAACTCCTCACCCACTTCCCTCACCAACTCCCATACCCGACGCCCCTACTCCACTCCCCTCTCCCACTCCAGTCCCCAACTCCACTCCCCCACTCCCCTCCCTAACTCCCCTCCCCAACTCTCCTCCCTCACTCCCCTCACTCACCCCTCCTCACCTCCCCTCCTGCACTCCCCTCCCATTCCCCTCCCCAACTCCCCTACCCCGCTCCCCCTCCCCCACTCCCGTCGACCACTCCGCATCCCTGCACCTCCTCACTGCCCTCCCCTACCACACTCCCATCCCCCACTACCCTCCCCCCTCCATTCCCCTGCCGCACACCCCTCCCCATATCCCCTACCCCACTCCCCTACCCCACTCCCCGTTACCACACCTCTACACAACTCCCCTTCCCAATTCTCCTCCCCCACTCCTCTCACTAACTCCCATACCCCACTCCCCTACCCTGCTCCCCTACTCCGCTTCCCTCCCCCACACCTCTCCTCAACTCCCCTACCCCACTCCCCTTCCCCACTCCCCTAAACCGGTTCCCCACCCCAAATCCCCAACCACTCTTACCCCCAACTCCGCTCCCATACTCCCCCCAACTGCACTCCCCCTCTCCTGACCACCACTCCCATCCCCCTCTCATCTCCGCAACTCCCCACAACCACTCTGCTCCCCCAATCGCTGCCTCAAATCCCCTCCCCCACTCTCCTACCCCACTCCCCTAAACCACCCCCCTCATCCAAATCCCCTCCCCAAAACTCCTCCCCCACTTCCCTCACCAAATCCCATACCCGACGCCCCTACTCCACTCCCCACAACCACTCCGCTCCTCCAATCCCTGCCTCAACTCCCCTCCCCCACTCCCCTGCACCACTCCCCTACCCCATTACCATCGCCAACTCCCCTCCTCAACACACCTCCCCCACTTCCCTCACAAAATCCCATACCCCACTCCCCTACTCCACTCCCCTCCCCCACTCCCCTTCCCCACTCCTCTCCACCACTCCCTCCTCAACTCCCCTCCCTCACTCCCCTCCCCCATGCCACTCCCCCACTCCACTCCCCACTCCACTCCCCCACTCCACTCCCCAAACTCCCCTCCCCAACTCTCCTCCCCCACTCCCCTCACATACTCCCATACCTCACTCCCCTCCACAACTCCCCATCCCCAACTCCCCTCCCCAACTCCATTCTGCAACACACCTCCCCCACTCCCCTCCCCAACTCCCCTACCCCACTACCCTCCCTCACTCCCCGCCCGCACTCCACTCCCCAACCCCTCCCGATTCCCCTCCCCAACTCCCCAACCCCGCACCCCATCCCCTACTCCCCTACCCCACCCCCTCACCCACTCCCCACCCCCACTCCCATCACCAACTCCCCTCCCCCACTCCCCTCCCCCACTACCCTCCCTCACCCCCCTCCCGCATCCCACTCCCCAACGCTCCTCCCCATTCCCCTCCGCAACTCGCCTACCCCGCTCCCCTTCCCCTACCCAATCCCCTCACACACTCCCCTCCCCCACACCCCTCCTCAACTCCGCTCCACAGCTCCCCTCCCCTAATCCCCGCCCCAACTCCCCTCCCTCACTCACCTACCCCGCTCCCCTCCACAGCTCCCCTCCACAGCTCCCATCCACAACTCCCCTCCCCAACTCCCCGACCACCCTTCCCTCCCCAACTCCCCTCCCGCACTACCCTCCCCATTCCCCTCCCCAACTCCCCTACCCCGCTCCCCTTCCCCCACTCCCCTGCACCACCCCTCCCCCACTCCCATCGACAACTCCGCATCCCTGCACCTCCTCACTGCCCTCCCCTACCACACTCCCATCCCCCACTACCCTCCCCCCTCCATTCCCCTGCCGCACACCCCTCCACATATCCCCTACCCCACTCCCCTACCCCACTCCCCGTTACCACACCCCTACACAACTCCCCTTCCCAACTCTCCTCCCTCACTCCTCTCACTAACTCCCATACCCCACTCCCCTACCCTGCTCCCCTACTCCGCTTCCCTCCACCACACCTCTCCTCAACTCCCCTACCCCACTCCCCTTCCCCACTCCTCTCGCCAGCTCCCCACCCCAACTCCCCAACCACTCTTCCGCCCAACTCCGCTCCCATACTCCCCCCAACTGCACTCCCCCTCTCCTGTCCACCACTCCCCTCCCCCTCTCATCCTCGCAACTCCCCACAACCACTCCGCTCCTCGAATCCCTGCCTCAACTCCCCTCCCCCACTCCCCTGCCCCAACCCCTACCCAATTACCCTCCCCAACTCCCCTCCTCAACACTCCTCCCCCACTTCCCTCACCAAATCCCATACACCACATCCCTCCTCAACTCCCCTCCCTCACTCCCCTCCCCCGCTCACCTCTCCAACACCCCTCCCTCACTCCCCTACCCCACTCCCCTCCCCCACTCCAGTCCCCACCTCCCCTCCCCCTCTCACCTCCCCAACACCCCTACTGCAATCCCCTCCCCCACTCCCCTCCTCAATCCAGTCCCCAACTCCCCTCCCCCACTCCCCTCCCCCACCCCATCCCCCACGCCCCTCCCCAAGTCCCCTCCCCAACTCCCCTCCCCAACTCCATTCTGCAACACGCCTCTCCCACTCACCTCCCCAACTCCCCTACCCCACTCCCCCACCCACTCCCCTCACATACTCCCCTCCCCATCTCCCCTCCCCATCTCCCCTCCCCCACTACCCTCCCTCACTCCCATCCCGCACACCACTCCCCATCCACCTCCCGATTCCCCTCCCCAACTCCCCTACCCCGCTCCCCATCCCCTACTCCCCTACCCCACCCCTCACCCACTCCCCAACCCCACTCCCCTCCCCCACTCCACACCCACACTCCACTCCCCCACTCCACTCCCTAACTCCCCTCCCCAATACTCCACCCTGACTCCCCTCACAAACTCCCATACCCCACTCCCCTCCCCAACTCCCTCCCCAACTCCCCTACCCAACACCCCTCCCCAACTCCCCGACCCCACTCCCCCACCCACTCCCCTCACCAACTCCCCTCCCCAACTCCCCTCCCCCACTACCCTCCCTCACTCCCATCCCGCACACCACTCCCCATCCACCTCCCGATTCCCCTCCCCAACTCCCCTACCCCGCTCCCCATCCCCTACTCCCCTACCCCACCCCTCACCCACTCCCCAACCCCACTCCCCTCCCCCACTCCACACCCACACTCCACTCCCCCACTCCACTCCCTAACTCCCCTCCCCAACACTCCACCCTGACTCCCCTCACAAACTCCCATACCCCACTCCCCTCCCCAACTCCCTCCCCAACTCCCCTACCCAACACCCCTCCCCAACACCCCTCCCCCACTCCCCTCCCCCACTCCCCTCCCCCACTCCCATCACAAACTCCCCTCCCCCACTCCCCTCCCTCACCCCCTCCCGCATCCCACTCCCCAACCCTCCTCCCCATTCCCCTCCACAACTCCCCGACCCCGCTCCCCTTCCCCTACCCCACCCCCTCACACACTCCCCTCCCCCACTCCCGTCCACCACTCCGCATCCCTGCACCTCCTCACTGCCCTCCCCTACCACGCTCCCATCCCCCACTACCCTCCCCCACTCCACTCACCTACCGCACACCCCTCCACATAACCCCTACCCCACTCCCCTACCCCACTCCCCGTTACCACACCCCTACACAACTCCGCTTCCCAACTCTCCTCCGCCACTCCCCTCACAAACTCCCATACCACATTCCCCTGCACTGCTCCCCTAATCCGCTCCCCTCCCCCACACCCCTCCTCAACTCCCCTCCACAGCTCCCCTCCCCTAATCCCCTCCCCAACTACCCTCCCTCACTCACCTCCCCGCTCCCCTCCACAGCTCCCCTCCACAGCTCCCCTCCACAACTCCCATCCCCAACTCCCCGACCACACTTCCCTCTCCAACTCCCCTCCCCCACGACCCTCCCCATTCCCCTCCCCAACTCCCCTACCCCGCTCCCCTTCCCCCACTCCCCTACACCACCCCTCCCCCACTCCCGTCGACCATTCCGCATCCCTGCACCTCCTCACTGCCCTCCCCTACCACACTCCCATCCCCCACTACCCTCCCCCCTCCATTCCCCTGCCGCACACCCCTCCACATATCCCCTACCCACTCCCCTACCCCACTCCCCGTGATCACATCCCTACACAACTCCCCTTCCCAACTCTCCTCCCCCACTCCTCTCACTAACTCCCATACTCCACTCCCATACTCTGCTCCCCTACTCCGCTTCCCTCCCCCACCCCTCTCCTCAACTCCCCTACCCCATTCCCCTTCCCCACTCCCTACACCAACTCCCCAACCACACTTGCCCCCAACTCCGCTCCCATACTCCCCCCAACTGCACTTCCCCTCTCCTGTCCACCACTCCGCTCCCCCTCTCATCTCCGCAACTCCCCACAATCACTCCGCTCCTCCAATCCCTGCCTCAACTCCCCTCCCAACTCCCCTGCCCCACTCCCCTACCCCATTACCCTCCCCAACTCCCCTCCTCAACACTCCTCCCCCACTTCCCTCATCAAATCCCATACACCACATCCCTCCTCAACTCCCCTCCCTCACTCCCCTCCCCGCTCACCTCTCCAACACCCCTCCCTCACTCCCCTCCCCCACTCCCCTCCCCCACTCCAGTCCCGAACTCCCCTCCCCCACTCACCTCCCCAATTCCCCTACTGCAATCCCCTCCCCCACTCCCCTCCTCAATCCAGTCCCCAACTCCCCTCCCCCACTCCCCTCCCCCACCCCATCCCCCACGCCCCTCCCCAAGTCCCCTCCCCAACTACATTCCCCGAATCCCCCCCACTGCCCTCCCCATTCCTCTGCCCCACTCACCTCCCCCTCTCCTCTCCGCAACTCCCCTCAACCACTCCGCTCCCCCTATCCCTGCCTTAGCTCCCCTCCCCCACTCTCCTACCCCGCTTACCTACCCCAATCCCCTCCCCAACTCCCCTCCCCAACACTCCTCCCGTACTTCCCTCTCCAACTCCCATACCCCACTCCCCTCCTCCACTCCGCTCAGCCCACTCCAGTCTCCAACTCCCCTCCCCCACTCCAGTGAATCACTCCCCTCCCCCACTCCACACCCCCACTCCACTCCCCCACTCCACTCCCCAACTCTCCTCCCCCACGCCCCTCAGAAACTCCCATACCCCACTCCCCTCACCAACTCCCCTCCCCAACTCCCCTCCCCCACTACCCTCCCTCACTCCCCGCCCGCACTTCACTCCTCAACCCCCTCCCGATTCCCCTCCCCAACTCCCCTACCCCGCTCCCCATCCCCTAATCCCCTACCCCACCCCCTCACCCACTCCCCACCCCCACTCCCCTCCCCCACTCCACACCCCCACTCCACTCCCCCACTCCACTCGTTAACTCCCCTCCCCAACTCTCCACCCTGACTCCCCTCACTAACTCCCATACCCCACTCCCCTACCCAAGTCCCCTCCCCAACTCCCTCCCCAACACCCCTCCCACACTCCCCTCCCCCACTCCCCTCCCCCACTCCCCGACATCACTCCCATCACCAACTCCCCTCCCCCACTCCCCTCCCCCACTACCTTCCCTCACCCCCCTCCCGCATCCCACTCCCCAACCCTCCTCCCCATTCCCCTCCGCAACTCGCCTACCCCGCTCCCCTTCCCCTACCCCACCCCCTCACACACTCCCCTCCCCCACTCCCGTCCACCACTCCGCATCCCTGCACCTCCTCACTGCCCTCCCCTACCACGCTCCCATCCCCCACTACCCTCCCCCACTCCACTCGCCGACCGCACTCCAATCCACATATCCCATACCCCACTCCCCTACCCCACTCCCCGTTACCACACCCCTACACAACTCCCCTTCCCAACTCTCCTCCCACACTCCCCACACTAACTGCCTTACCCCACTCCCCTACTCTGCTCCCCTACTCCGCTCCCCTCCCCCACACTCCTCCTCAACTCCCTTCCTGCACTCCCCTCCCCTACTCCCCTCACCAACTCCCCTCCCTCACTCACCTACCCCGCTCCCCTCCCTACCTCCCCTCCCCAACCCTCCTCCGTCACTCCCCTCCAAACTCCCATACCCCACTCCCCTCCCCAACTCCCCTCCCCAGCTCCCCTCCCCCACTACCCTCCCTCACCCCCCTCCCGCATCCCACTCCCCATCCCTCCTCCCCATTCCCATCCTCAACTACCCTACCCCACTCCCCTACTCCACACCCCTATCCTACTCCCCTCCCGCACTCCACTCCCCAACACCCCTTCCCATTCCCCTCACCAACGCTCCCCTACTCCGCTCCCCTGCACCCACTCCCCTACCCCAACCCCTCCCCCACTCCCCTCCCCCACTCCCGTCCACCACTCCGCATCCCTGCACCTCCTCACTGCCCTTCCCTTCCACACTCCCATCCCCCACTCCCCTCCCCTACTCCTCTCCCCTCACCCACACCCCTCCACACCTCCCCTCGTGCACTCCCCTCCCCTACTCCCCTCCCCAACTCCCCTGCCTCACTCACCGACCACGCTCCCCTCCCAAGCACCCCTCCCCCAACGCCCCGACCACACTTCCCTCCCCAACTCCACTCCCCTACTGCCCTGCCCCACTCCCCTCCTGCACTCCACTCCTCAAGCCCCTCCCCATTCCTCTCCCAACTCCCCTACCCCGCTCCCCATCCCCCACTCCCCTACCCCACCCCCTCCCCCATTCCCGTCCACCACTCCGCATCCCTGCACCTCCTCACTGCCCTCCCCTACCACACTCCCATCCCCCACTACCCTCCCCCACTCGACTCCCCTACCGCACTCCCCTCCTCATATCCCCGTCCCCACTCCCCTACCCCACTCCCCGTTAGCACACCCCTACACAACTCCCCTTCCCAACTCTCCTCCCCCACTCCCCTCACTAATTCCCATACCCCACTCCCCTACTCTGCTCCCCGACTCCGCTCCCCTCCCCAACACCCCTCCCCCAATCCACTACCCCGCTCCCCTCCCCCACTCACCTCTCACAACTCCCTTCCCCCACACCCCTGCCCCCTCCCCTACCTTGCTCTCCTCCCCCACTACCCTCCCCCACTCTCCTACATCACAATCAATCCCCACATCCCCTACCCCACTCCCCACTCCCAATCCCCTCCACTACTACACTCCCCAACTCCCCTCCCCCACTCCCCAACCCACTCCCATCCCCTCCTCTCTGTAACTCCCCTCCCCCACTCCCCTACCTCATTCCCCTCACACACTCCCCTCCCTCACTCCCCTCCCTCACTCCCATTCCCCACTCCCCTACCCCACTCCCCGTTACCACACCCCGACACAACTCCCCTTCCCAACTCTCCTCGCCCACTCCCCTCACTAACTCCCATACCCCACTGCCCTACTCTGCTCCCCTTCTCCGCTACCCTCCCCCACAGCCCTCCTCAACTCCCCACATGCACTCCCCTCCCCGACTCCCCTCCCCAACTCCCCTCCCTCACTCACCTACCACGCTCCACTCCCTAGCTCCCCTCCCCAACTCCCCTCCCCAACTCCCCGACCACACTTCCCGCCCCAACTCCCCTCCCCAACTCCCCGACAAAACTGCCCTCCCCAACTCCCCTCCCCCACTACCCTCCCCCACTCCCCTCCCTCACCCCACTCCTCAACCCCCTGCCCACTCCCATCCACCACTCCGCATCCCTGCACCTCCTCACTGCCCTTCCCTACCACACTCCCATCCCCCACTACCCTCCCCCACTCCACTCCCCAACCCCGTCCCCATTACCCTCCCCAACTCCCCTACCCCGCTCCCCTTCCCCCACTCCCCTACCCCACCCACTCCCCCACTCCCGTCCACCACTCCGCATTACTTCACCTCCTCACTGCCCTCCCCTACCACACTCCCAACCCCCACTACCCTCCCCCACTCCACTCCCCTACCGCACTCCCCTCCACATATCCTCTATCCCACTCCCCTACCATACTCCCTGTTAACACACCCCGAGACAACTCCCCTTCCCAACTCTCCTCCTCGACTCCCCACACTAACTCCCAAACTGCAGACCCCTACTCTGCTCCCCTAGTCCGCTCCGCTCCCCCACACCCCTCCGCAACTCCCCTCCAGCACTGCCCTCCCCTACTCCCCTCCCCAACTCCCCTCCCTCACTCACCTAACCCGCTCCCCTCCCCAGCTCCCCTCCCCAACTCCCCTCCCCAACTCCCCGACCACACTGCCCTCCCTAACACCCCTCCCCCACTACCCTCCCCCAGTCCCCTGCCGCACTCCCCTCCCGCACTCCCCTCCCGCACACAACTCCCCAACCCACCGCCCCATTCCCCTCCCCAACTCCCCTGCCCCGCTCCCCTTCCTCCACTCCCCTACCCCACCCCCTCCCCCACTCCCGTCCACCTCTCCGCATCCCTGCACCTCCTCACTGCCCTCCCCTACCACACTCCCATTCCCCACTACCTTCCCCCACTCCACTCCCAGACCGCAATCCCCTCCACATATCCCCTACCGCACTCCCGGTTCCCACACCCCGACACTACTCCCCTTCCCAACTCTCCTCCCCCACTCCCCTCACTAACTCCCATACCCCACTCCCCGACCACACTGCCCTCCCTAACTCCCCTCCCCAACTACCCTCCCCCAGTCCCCACCCGCACACCCCTCCCGCACACCAATCCCCAACCCACCTCCCCATTCCCCTCCCCAACCCCCCTCCCCATAACCCCAACCACACTCCCCTCCCCAACTCCACTCCCCCACTACCCATCCCCACTCCCCTCCCGCACTCCACTCCCCAACCCGCCTCCCCATTCCCCCACTCCCCTACCCCACCCCTCCCTCACTCCCGTCCACCACTCTGCATCCCTGCACCTCCTCACTGCCCTCCCCTACCACACTCCCATCCCCCACTACCCTCCCCCACTCTGCTCCCCCAGTCCGCTCCCCTCTCCCACACACCTCCTCAACTCCCCTCCTGCACTCCCCTCCCCTATTCCCCTCCCCAACTCCCCTCCCTCAATCACCTTCCCCGATCCCCTCCCCAGCTCCCCTCCCCAACTCCCCTCCCCAACTCCCCGACCACACTGCCCTCCCTAACTCCCCTCCCCAACTACCCTCCCCCAGTCCCCACCCGCACACCCCTCCCGCACACCAATCCCCAACCCACCTCCCCATTCCCCTCCCCAACCCCCCTCCCCATATCCCCAACCACACTCCCCTCCACAACTCCACTCCCCCACTACCCATCCCCACTCCCCTCCCGCACTCCACTCCCCAACCCGCCTCCCCATTCCCCCACTCCCCTACCCCACCCCTCCCTCACTCCCGTCCACCACTCTGCATCCCTGCACCTCCTCACTGCCCTCCCCTACCACACTCCCATCCCCCACTACCCTCCCCCACTCCACTCCCCTACCGCACTCCCCTCCACATATCCCCTTTCCCACTCCCCGTTCCCACACCCCGACACAACTCCCCTTCCCAACTCTCCTCCTCCCCCACTCCCCTCACTAACTCCCATACCCCACTCCCCTACTCTGCTCCCCTACTCAGCTCCTCACGCCCTCACCCCTCCTCAACTCCCCTCCTGCACTCCCTTCCCCTACTCCCCTCCCCTACTCCCCTCCGAAACTCCCCTCCGCAACTCACCTACCCCGCTCCCCTCCCCAGCTCCCCTCCCCAACTCCCCTCCCCAACTCCCCGATCACACTGCCCTCCCCAACTCCCCTCGCCCACTTCCCTCCCGCAATCCACTTTCAACCCCCTCCCCTATCCCCTCCCCAATTCCCCTACACCGCTCCCCGTTACCACACCTAAACACAACACCCCTTCCCAACTCTCCTCCCCCACTCCCCTCTCTAACTCACATCCCCCACGCCCCTACTCTGCTCTCCTGCTGCGCTCCCCTCCAACGCACCCCTGCTCAACTCCCCTCCTGCACTCCCCTTCCCTACTCCCATCCCCAACTCCCCTACCTCACTCACCTACCCCGCTCCCCTCCCCAGCTCCCCTCCCCAGCTCCCCTCCCCAACTCCCATCCCCAACTCCCCGACCACACTGCCCCTCCCCAACTCCCCTCCCCCACTACCCACCCCCACTCCCCACACGCAATCCACTCCTCAACACCCCTCCCCATTTCCCTCCCCAACTCCCCTACCCCGCTCCCCTTCCCCCACTCCCCTACCCCACCCCCTCCCCCACTCCTGTAAACCACTCCGCATCCCTGCACCTCCTCACTGCCCTCCCTTACCACACTCTCATCTCCCCTTTCCTCTCCCACTCCATTCACCTACCCCACTCCCCTCCTCAACTCCCCTCCTGCACACCCCTCCCCTACACCCCTCCCTAACTCCCCTCCGTCACTCACCTACCATGCTCCACTCCCCAGCTCCCCACCCCAACTCCCCTCCCCAACTCCCCGACCACACTGCCCTCCCCAACTCCCCTGCCCCTCTACCCTCCCCCACTCCCCTCCCGCACTCCACTCCCCAACCCCTCTCCCCATTCCCCTCCCCAACTCCCCTGCCCCGCTCCCCTTCCCCCACTCCTCTGCCCCACCCCCTCCCCCACTCCCGTCCACCACTCCGCATCCCTGCACCTCATCACTGCCCTCACCTACGACACTCCCATCCCCACTCCACTCCACTACCACACTCCCCTCCACATATCCTCCACCCCACTCCCCGTTACCACACCCCGATACGACTCCCCTTCCCAACTTTCCTCCCCCACTCCCCTCACTAACTCCCACACTACACTCCCCCACTCTGCTCACCTACCCCGCTCCCCTCCCCAGCTCCCCGCCCCAACTCCCCGAACCACACTGCCCTCCCCAACTCCCCTCCCCACTACCCTCCCCCACTCCCCTCCCCCACTCCACTCCCCAACCCCTCTCCCCATTCCCCTCCCCCACTCACCTCCCCAACTCCCCTCCCCAACTCCCCTCCCCAACTCCCCTCCCCCACTCCACTCCCAAACTCCCCTGCTCCACTCCCCTGTCCCACTCCGCACACAGACTCCTCTCCCGAACTTCCCACCCCAACCCCCCTCCCCCACTCTCCTCCCACACTCCCCTCCCTCACTCCCCTCCACAACTCCCCTCCCCCGCTCCCCTCCCTCACCCCCCTCCCACTCTAACCTCCCCCATAACGCTCTCGAACTCCTCTGCCCCACTCCTCTACCCAACCCCTCTGTCCCACACCCCTCCCCCACTCCCCTCCCCCACTATCCTCCCCCAGTCCCGTTCCAACACTCCGCTTCCCTGCACCTCCTCACTGCCCTCCCGTACCACACTCCCATCCACCACTACTCTCCCCCACTCCCCTACCCCACTCCCCTACCCCACTCCGCTCCCCACTCCGCTACCCCACTCCCCAACACAACACACCTCCCCCACTCCCCTCCCCCACTCCCCTTCACTCCACCTCCTCACTGCCCTCCACTACCCAACTCTCCTACCCCAAACACGTCCCTCACTCCACTCCCCCACTCCCCTTCCGTCCACTCCCCTCCCCCACTCCACTCCTGTCTCCCCGCCCCCACTCAAATATGCCACTCCCCTACCCCACTCCCCTACTCCACACCCTGTCCCCCACTCCCCTCCCTCCCTCCCCTACCCCACTCACTCACCCCACTCCTCTACCACACTCCTCTACCACACTCCTCTACCCCTCGCCTCTCCGCAACTCCCCTCCCCAACTCTCCTACCCCACTCCCCTCCCCAACTCCCATTCCAACTCCCCAACCGCACTCACCTCCCCATTCCCCTCCCCCACTCTCCTCCCTCATTCACCACCCCAACTCCCCTCGCCCACTTCCCCTGCCCCACACCCCTCCCACACTCCCCTCCCACACTCCCCTCCCCCACTCTCTTACCCAACTCCCCGACCCCACTCCCCTACCCCACTCCACTACCCCACTCCCCTGCCCCACTCCCCTTCCCCACTCCTCTATCCCACTCCACTTTCCCAGTCCCCTACTCCACTCCCCTAAATCACCTCTCTCTCCCACTCCCCGACCCCACCCCCCTACCCCACTTCCCTCCCAAACTCCCCTCCCCCACTCCCCTTACCTCTACCTCCTTACTGCCCTCCACTACCCAACTCTCCTACCCCACACACGGCCCCCACTCACCTATCACACTCCACTTTCCCACTCCCCTACCCCACTCCCCTAACTCACTCCCCTCCCCCACTCCCCTTTCCTACTCCCCTATCCCACTCCCCTAACTCACTGCCCTACCCAACTCTCCTACCCCACACACCTCGCCCACTCCCCTACCCCACTCCCCTCCCCGATTCCCCTACCTCACTCCCCTCCAAACTCCCCTACCCCACATCCATACCCCACTCCACTCACTAACTCCCATACCCCACTCCCCTACTCTGCTCCCCGACTCAGCTCCTCACGCCCTCACCCCTCCTCAACTCCCCTCCTGCACTCCCTTCCCCTACTCCCCTCCCCTACTCCCCTCCGAAACTCCCCTCCGCAACTCACCTACCCCGCTCCCCTCCCCAGCTCCCCTCCCCAACTCCCCTCCCCAACTCCCCGATCACACTGCCCTCCCCAACTCCCCTCGCCCACTTCCCTCCCGCAATCCACTTTCAACCCCCTCCCCTATCCACTCCCCAATTCCCCTACACCGCTCCCCGTTACCACACCTAAACACAACACCCCTTCCCAACTCTCCTCCCCCACTCCCCTCTCTAACTCACATCCCCCACGCCCCTACTCTGCTCTCCTGCTGCGCTCCCCTCCAACGCACCCCTGCTCAACTCCCCTCCTGCACTCCCCTTCCCTACTCCCATCCCCAACTCCCCTACCTCACTCACCTACCCCGCTCCCCTCCCCAGCTCCCCTCCCCAGCTCCCCTCCCCAGCTCCCCTCCCCAACTCCCATCCCCAACTCCCCGACCACACTGCCCTCCCCAACTCCCCTCCCCCACTACCCACCCCCACTCCCCACACGCAATCCACTCCTCAACACCCCTCCCCGTTTCCCTCCCCAACTCCCCTACCCCGCTCCCCTTCCCCCACTCCCCTACCCCACCCCCTCCCCCACTCCTGTAAACCACTCCGCATCCCTGCACCTCCTCACTGCCCTCCCTTACCACACTCTCATCTCCCCTTTCCTCTCCCACTCCATTCACCTATCCCACTCCCCTCCTCAACTCCCCTCCTGCACACCCCTCCCCTACACCCCTCCCTAACTCCCCTCCGTCACTCACCTACCATGCTCCACTCCCCAGCTCCCCACCCCAACTCCCCTCCCCAACTCCCCGACCACACTGCCCTCCCCAACTCCCCTCCCCCTCTACCCTCCCCCACTCCCCTCCCGCACTCCACTCCATAACCCCTCTCCCCATTCCCCTCCCCAACTCCCCTGCCCCGCTCCCCTTCCCCCACTCCTCTGCCCCACCCCCTCCCCCACTCCCGTCCACCACTCCGCATCCCTGCACCTCATCACTGCCCTCACCTACGACACTCCCATCCCCACTCCACTCCACTACCACACTCCCCTCCACATATCCTCTACCCCACTCCCCGTTACCACACCCCGATACGACTCCCCTTCCCAACTTTCCTCCCCCACTCCCCTCACTAACTCCCACACTACACTCCCCCACTCTGCTCACCTACCCCGCTCCCCTCCCCAGCTCCCCGCCCCAACTCCCCGACCACACTGCCCTCCCCAACACCCCTCCCCACTACCCTCCCCCACTCCCCTCCCCCACTCCACTCCCCAACCCCTCTCCCCATTCCCCTCCCCCACTCACCTCCCCAACTCCCCTCCCCAACTCCCCTCCCCCACTCCACTCCCAAACTCCCCTGCCCCACTCCCCTGTCCCACTCCGCACACCCACTCCTCTCCCGAACTCCCCACCCCAACCCCCCTCCCCCACTCTCCTCCCACACTCCCCTCCCTCACTCCCCTCCACAACTCCCCTCCCCCGCTCCCCTCCCTCGCCCCCCTCCCACTCTAACCTCCCCCATAACGCTCTCGAACTCCTCTGCCCCACTCCTCTACCCAACTCCTCTGCCCCACACCCCTCCCCCACTCCCCTCCCCCACTATCCTCCCCCAGTCCCGTTCCAACACTCCGCTTCCCTGCACCTCCTCACTGCCCTCCCGTACCACACTCCCATCCACCACTACTCTCCCCCACTCCCCTACCCCACTCCCCTACCCCACTCCGCTCCCCACTCCGCTACCCCACTCCCCAACACAACACACCTCCCCCACTCCCCTCCCCCACTCCCCTTCACTCCACCTCCTCACTGCCCTCCACTACCCAACTCTCCTACCCCAAACACGTCCCTCACTCCACTCCCTCACTCCCCTTCCGTCCACTCCCCTCCCCCACTCCACTCCTGTCTCCCCGCCCCCACTCAAATATGCCACTCCCCTACCCCACTCCCCTACTCCACACCCTGTCCCCCACTCCCCTCCCTCCCTCCCTCCCCTACCCCACTCACTCACCCCACTCCTCTACCACACTCCTCTACCACACTCCTCTACCCCTCGCCTCTCCGCAACTCCCCTCCCCAACTCTCCTACCCCACTCCCCTCCCCAACTCCCATTCCAACTCCCCAACCGCACTCACCTCCCCATTCCCCTCCCCCACTCTCCTCCCTCATTCACCACCCCAACTCCCCTCGCCCACTCCCCTGCCCCACACCCCTCCCACACTCCCCTCCCACACTCCCCTCCCCCACTCTCTTACCCAACTCCCCGACCCCACTCCCCTACCCCACTCCACTACCCCACTCCCCTGCCCCACTCCCCTTCCCCACTCCTCTATCCCACTCCACTTTCCCAGTCCCCTACTCCACTCCCCTAAATCACCTCTCTCCCCCACTCCCCGACCCCACCCCCCTACCCCACTTCCCTCCCAAACTCCCCTCCCCCACTCCCCTTACCTCTACCTCCTTACTGCCCTCCACTACCCAACTCTCCTACCCCACACACGGCCCCCACTCACCTATCACACTCCACTTTCCCACTCCCCTACCCCACTCCCCTAACTCACTCCCCTCCCCCACTCCCCTTCCCAACTCACCTATCCCACTCCACTTTCCCACTCCCCTATCCCACTCACCGAACTCACTGCCCTACCCAACTCTCCTACCCCACACACCTCGCCCACTCCCCTACCCCACTCCCCTCCCCAATTCCCCTACCTCACTCCCCTCCAAACTCCCCTACCCCACATCCATACCCCACTCCACTCACTAACTCCCATACCCCACCCCTTACTCTGCTCCCCCAGTCCGCTCCCCTCTCCCACACCCCTCCTCAACTCCCCTCCTGCACTCCCCTCCCCTATTCCCCTCCCCAACTCCACTCCCTCAATCACCTGCCCCGATCCCCTCCCCAGCTCCCCTCCCCAACTCCCCTCCCCAACTCCCCGACCACACTGCCCTCCCTAACTCCCCTCCCCCACTACCCTCCCCCAGTCCCCACCCGCACACCCCTCCCGCACACCACTCCCCAACCCACCTCCCCATTCCCCTCCTCAACTCCCCTCCCCATATCCCCAACCACACTCCCCAACTCGCCTCCCCATTCCCCCACTCCCCTACCCCACCCCTCCCTCACTCCCGTCCACCACTCTGCATCCCTGCACCTCCTCACTGCCCTCCCCTACCACACTCCCATCCCCCATTACCCTCCCCCACTCCACTCCCCTACCGCACTCCCCTCCACATATCCCCTTTCCCACTCCCCGTTCCCACACCCCGACACAACTCCCCTTCCCAACTCTCCTCCTCCCCCACTCCCCTCACTAACTCCCATACCCCACTCCCCTACTCTGCTCCCCTACTCAGCTCCTCACGCCCTCACCCCTCCTCAACTCCCCTCCTGCACTCCCTTCCCCTACTCCCCTCCCCTACTCCCCTCCCCAACTCCCCGCCCCAACTCCTTGACCACCCTGCCCTCCCAAACTCCCCTCGCCCACTTCCCTCCCGCAATCCACTTTCAACCCCCTCCCCTATCCCCTCCCCAACTCCCCTACACCGCTCCCCGCTACCACACCTAAACACAACACCCCTTCCCAACTCTCCTCCCCCACTCCCCTCTCTAACTCACATACCCCACGCCCCTACTCTGCTCTCCTGCTGCGCTCCCCTCCAACGCACCCCTGCTCAACTCTCCTCCTGCACTCCCCTTCCCTACTCCCATCCCCAACTCCCCTACCTCACTCACCTACCCCGCTCCCCTCCCCAGCTCCCCTCCCCAGCTCCCCTCCCCAACTCCCATCCCCAACACCCCGACCACACTGCCCTCCCCAACTCCCCTCCCCCACTACCCACCCCCACTCCCCACTCGCAATCCACTCCTCAACACCCCTCCCCATTTCCCTCCCCAACTCCCCTACCCCGCTCCCCTTCCCCCACTCCCCTACCCCACCCCCTCCCCCACTCCTGTAAACCACTCCGCATCCCTGCACCTCCTCACTGCCCTCCCTTACCACACTCTCATCTCCCCTTTCCTCCCCCACTCCACTCCCCTACCCCACCCCCCTCATCAACTCCCCTCCTGCACACCCCTCCCCTACACCCCGCCCTAACTCACCTCCGTCACTCACCTACCACGCTCCACTCCCCATTCCCCACCCCAACTCCCCTCCCCAACTCCCCGACCACTCTGCCCTCCCCAACTCCCCTCCCCCTCTACCCTCCCCCACTCCCCTCCCGCACTCCACGCCCCAACCCCTCTCCCCATTCCCCTCCCCAACTCCCCTGCCCCTCTCCCTTCCCCCACTCCCCTGCCCCACCCCCCCCACTCCCGTCCACCACTCCGCATCCCTGCACCTCATCACTGCCCTCACCTACGACACTCCCATCCACACTCCACTCCACTACCACACTCCCCTCCACATATCCTCTACCCCACTCCCCTACCCCACTCCCCGTTACCACACCCCGATACAACTCCCCTTCCCAACTTTCCTCCCCCACTCCCCTCACTAACTCCCACACTACACTCCCCCACTCTGCTCACCTACCCCGCTCCCCTCCCCAGCTCCCCTCCCCAACTCCCTGATCACACTGCCCTCCCCAACTCCCCTCCCCACTACCCTCCCCCACTCCCCTCCCCCACTCCACTCCCCAACCCCTCTCCCCATTCCCCTCCCCCACTCCACTCCCACACTCCCCTACCCCTCTCCCTGACACCACACCCCTACTACTCTCCCCTACCGCACTCCACTCCCCAACCCTACAACCGCACTCCCCTCCCCTCCACCTCCTCACTGCCCTGCACTACCCAACTCACCTACCCCACATACCTGCCCAACTCCACTCTCCCACTCCCCATCCCTCCTCTCCCCTCCCCCACTCCACTCCACTCTCCCCGCCCCCACTCATTACGCCACACCCCTACCCCACTCCCTGTCCCCCACTCCCCTCCCTTACTCCCCTACCACACTCACACAGCCCACTCCTCTCCCCCACTCCCTTGCCTCAACCCCCCTCCACCACTCCCCTCCCCCACTCCCCTCTCCAAGACCCATCCCCCACTCCCCTCCCCCACTCCAAACCCCAACTCCCCACCCCCCCTCCCCTCCCCACTCCCCTCCCCCACTCTCCTCCCACACTCCCCTCCCTCACTCACCTCCACAACTCCCCTCCCTCGCTCCCCTCCCCCACTAACCTCCCCCAAAACGCTCCCCACTACCCTCCCCACTCCCCTCCCACACTCCCTCCCACACTCCCCTCCCCCACTCCCCTCCCCCACTCCCGTTCCACCACTCTGCTCCACTGCACCTCCAAACTCCCCGTCACCACACCCCTACTCCACTCCCCTACCCCACTTCGCTCCCCCACTCCCCCTACCCACACCCCGACTCCACTCCCCTACCCCACTAACATACCGCAATCCGCTTCCCAACTCTCCGACCCCACTCCCCTCCCATCCACCTCCTGACTGCCCTCAACTCCCCAACTCTCCTGCCCTACACACCTCGCCCACTCCATTCCCCCACTCCACTCCACTCTCCCCGCCCCCACTCACTTACGCAACTCCCCTACCCATCTCCCTGTCCCCCACTCCCCTCCCTCACACCTCTACCCCACTCACACATGTCACACCCCACGCTCTCTCAACCCAACTCCCCTCCCCTACTCCTCTCCGCAACTCCCCTCCCCCACTCCGCTCCCTCACACCCTGCCTCAACTCCCCTACCCCACTCCCTGCGCCAACTCCCATACCCCACTCCCCTACACTGAACCACACACCCACTCCCCTGCCCCACACCCCTCCACAACTCCCCTCCCTCACTCCTCTCCCCCACTCCCCTCCCCAACTACCCTCTGTCGCTCCCCTACCCCACTCCCCTCCCCAACTCCCATTCCAACTTCCATTCCAACTCCCATTCCAACTCCCATCCCAACTCCCATTCCAACTCCCCTACCGCACTCCCCTCGCCCACTCCCCTCACCCACTCCCCTCCCCCACTCCCCTCCCCCACTCCCCTCCCCCACTCCCGTCCACCACTCCGCTTCCCTTCACCTGCTCTGCCCTCCGGTAACACGCTCCCATTCCCCACTACACTCCCCCACTCCCCTACCCCACTCCACTCCCTCAATCCCCTACCGCACTCCTCTAAAGCACTCCCCTCCACACCACCCCTACCTCACTTCCCTCCCCCACTCCCCATCACCACTCCCCTACCCGACTCCCCTACCCCACTCCGCTCCCCCACTCCCCTACCCAACTCCCCTCCGTCGCTCCCCAACCTCACACCCCTCCCCAACTTCCATTCCAACTCCCATTCCAACTCCGCTACCGCACTCCCCTCCCCACCCCCCTCGCCCACTCCCCTCCCCCTCTCCCGTATACCACTCCGCTTCCCTTCAACTCCTCACTGCCCTCCCGTAACACGCTCCCACTCCTCACTACCCTTCATCACTCCCCTACCCCACTCCACTCCCCCACTCCCCTACCGCAGTCCCCTAACGCACTCCCATCCACACCACCCCTACCTCACCTCCCGACCCCATTCCCCATCACCACACCCCTACCCGACTCCCCTACCCCACTCCGCTCCCCCACTCCCCTACCCCACTCCCCAACACGACACCCCTACCCAACTCCCCTCCCCCACTCCCCTTCCCTCCACCTCCTCACTGCCCTCCACTACCCAACTCTCCTACCCCAAATATGTCCCCAACTCCACTCCGCACTCCCCTTCCCTCACCTCCCCTCCCACACTCAACTCCCCTTTCCCCGCCCCCACTCAAATACGCCACACCATGATCCCACACCCTGTCCCCCACTCCCATCCCTCACTTCCCAACCCTACTCACTCACCCTACTCCTCTACCACACACCTCTACCCCATTCCCCTCCCCCTCTCCACTCCACCACTCCCCTGCCCAATACTCCACCCCCACTCCCCTCACCAACGCCCATACCCCACTCCTCTACAACGCTCCCCTCCCCCACTCCCCTTCCCAACTCCCCTACCCCACTCCCCGACACCACACCCCTACCCCACTCCCCTACTCTGCTCCCCTCCCCCACTCCACTACCCCATTCAACGACACTACACCCCTACCCCACTCCCCTACTCAGCTCCCCTCCTCCACTCCCTGTCCTCCACTCCCCTCCTTCACTCACCTACCCCACTCACACACCCTCCTCCAATACCCCACTCCTCTACCCCACTCCCTTCCCACTCTCCTCTCCGCAACACCCCTCCCCAACACCCCGCCCCAACTCTCCTCCCCAACTCCCATCCCCCACTCCCCTACTCCACTCCCCTCCCTCACTCCCCTCCCCCACTCCCCTCCCCAACTGCCCTCCCTCACTCCGCTACCCCGCTCCCCTCCCCAACTCCCCTCCCCAACTCCCCTCCCTCACTCCACGCCCCAACTCCAATGCCCCACTCCCCTCCCTCACTCCCCTCCCACACTCCCATCCACAACTCCCCTCCCCAACTCCCCTCCCCCACCCTCCTCCCACACTCCCCTCCCTCACTCACTTCCACAACTCGCCTCCGTGCTCCCCTCTCCCAATCCCCTCCCACGCTCCCCTCCCGCACAAACCTGCCCCACAACGCTCCCCACTCCTCTCCCCCACTCCAATCGCCCACTCCACTCCCCCACAACCCTCCCCCACACCCGTTCCACCACTCCGCTTCCCTGCACCTCCTCACTTCCCTCCCGTACCACACTCCCATCCACCACGACCCGCCCCCACTCCCCTACCCCACTCCCCAACCCCACTCCCCTACCCCACTCCCCTACACCACTCCACTCCCCCACTCCACAACACGACACCCCTACCCCTCTCCCCGCCCCCACTCCCACTCCCCTTCCCTCCACCTCTTCACTGCCTTCCACTACCCAACTCTCCTACACCAAACACGTCCCCCACTCCACTCCCCCACTCACCTTCCCTCCACTCCCCCTCCCCCACTCCACTCCCCTCTCCCCTTCCCCACTCAAATACGCCACTCCCCTCCCCCACTCCCTGTCCCCCACTCCCCTCCCTCACTCCCCTACCCACTCACTCACCCCCACTCCTCTATCACACTCCTCCACCACACTCCTCTACCCCTCCCCTCTCCGCAATTCCCCTCCCCGACTCTCCACCACCACTCCCCTCACCAACTCCCATACCCCACTCCCTCTACTCCGCCCCCCCGCCCCCACTCCGCTCCCCAAACTCTCCTACCGCCTCCCCTTCCATCCACCTCCTCATTGCCCTCCACTCCCCAACTCTCCTCCCCCACTCCCCTTACCAACTCTCATACCCCACTCCCCTACTCCGCTGCCCTCCCTCACTCCCCTCCCCCACTCCCCTCCCCAACTGCCCTCCCTCAGTCCGCTACCCCGCTCCCCTCCCCAACTCCCCTCCCCAACTCCCCTTCCACACTCCACGCCCCAACTCCAATGCCCCACTCCCCTCCCCACCCTCCTCCCACACTCCCCTCCCTCACTCACTTCCACAACTCGCCTCCGTGCTCCCCTCCCCCGATCCCCTCCCCCGCTCCCCTCCCGCACAAACCTGCCCCACAACGCTCCCCACTCCTCTCCCCCACTCCAATCGCCCACTCCACTCCCCCACTACCCTCCCCCACACCCGTTCCACCACTCCGCTTCCCTGCACCTCCTCACTTCCCTCCCGTACCACACTCCCATCCACCACTACACGCCCCCACTCCCCTACCCCACTCCCCAACCCCAATCCCCTACCCCACACCCCTACCCCACTCCGCACCCCCACTCCACAACACGACACAACTACCCCTCTCCCCGCCCCCACTCCCACTCCCCTTCCCTCCACTTCTTCACTGCCTTCCACTACCCAACTCTCCTACCCCAAACATGTCCCCCCACTCCACTCCCCCACTCACCTTCCCTCCACTCCCCTCCCCCACTCCACTCCCCTCTCCCCTTCCCCACTCAAATACGCCAAACCCCTCCCCCACTCCCTGTCCCCCACTCCCCTCCCTCACACCCCTACCCACTCACTCACCCCACTCCTCTATCACACTCCTCTACCACACTCCTCTACCACACTCCTCTACCCCTCTCCTCTCCGCAACTCCCCTCCCCGACTCTCCACCACAACTCCCCTCACCAACTCCCATACCCCACTCCCCTACTCCGCTCCCCGCCCCCACTACGCTCCCCAACTCTCCTACCGCCTCCCCTTCCATCCACCTCCTCACTGCCCTCCACTCCCCAACTCTCCTGCCCAACACACCTCCGCCACTCCATTCCCCCACTCCACTCCACTCTACACGCCCCCACTCCCCTACCCAACTCCCTTTCCCCCACTCCCCTCCCTCACCTCTCTACCCCACTCACACATCACACAACCCTCCCCCACTCTACCCAACTCCCCTCCCCTAATCCTCTCCGCAACTCCCCTCCCCCACAACTCTCCCCCACACCCTGCCTCAACTCCCCTATCCCACTCCCTGCGCCAACTCCCATACCCCACTTCCCTACTCTGAACCCCTCCCCCACTCCCCTGCCCCAGCTCCCCTCCGTCGCTCCCCTACCCCACGCCCCTCCCCAACTCCCATTCCAACTCCCATTCCAACTCCCCCACCGCACTCCCCTCCCCCACTACCCTCCCGCACTCCCCTTCCCCTCTCCCATCCACCACTCCGCTTCCCTTCACCTCCTCACTCCCCTCCCGTACCACACTCCCATTCCCCACTACCCTCCCCCACTCCCCTACCCCACTCCACTCCCCCACCCCCTACCTCACTCCTCTAACGCACTCCCCTCCACACCACCCCACCTCACTTCCCGACCCCACTCCCCATCACCACACCCATACCCCACTCCGCTCCCCCACTCCCCTACCCCACTCCCCAACACAACACCCCTACCCCACTCCCCTTCCCCACTCCCCTTCCCTCCACTCGCCTCCCACACTCCACTCCGCTCTCCCCGTCCCCACTCAAATACGCCACTCCCCTATCCCACACCCTGTCCCCCACTCCCCTCCCTCACTCCCCAACCATACTCACTCACCCTACTCCTGTACCACACACCTCTACCCCACTCCCCTCCCCCTCTCCACTCCGCCACTCCCCACCGCAACTCTCTTCCCCCACTCCCCTCACCAACGCCCATACCCCACTCCCCGACTCCGCTCCCCTCCCCCACTTCCCTTCCCAACTCCCCTACCCCTCTCCCCGACACCACACCCCTACCCCACGCGTCTACTCCGCACCCCTACCCCACTCCACGCCACCACACCCCTACCCCACTCCCCTACTCCGCTCCTCTCCCCCACTCCCCTCCCCCCACTCCCCTAACCCACTCCCCTGCCCAACACCCCTCCTCAACTCCCCTCCCTCACTCCTCTCCCCCACTCCCCTCCCCAACTCCCTTCGCCAACTCCCCTACCCCACTCCCCTCCCCAACTCACATTCCAACTCCCATTCCAACTCCCCTACCGCACTCCCCTCCCCCACTCCCCTCCCCCTCTCCCGTCCACCACTCCGCTTCCCTTCACCTCCTCACTGCCCTCCCGTACCACACTCCCATTCCCCACTACCATCCCCCACTCCCTTACCCCACTCCACTCCCCCACTCCCCTACTGCACTCCCCTAACGCACTCCCCTCCACACCACCCTTACCTCACTTACCGACCCACTCCCCATCACCACACCCCTACCTGACTCCCCTACCCCACACCGCTCCCCCACTCCCCTACCCGACACCCCTACCTCACTCCCCTCCCCCACTCCCCTACCACACTCCCCAACACGACACCCCTACCCCACTCCCCTTCCCCACTCCCCTTCCCTCCACTCGCCTCCCACACTCCACTCCGCTCTCCCCGCCCGCACTCAAATACGCCACTCCCCTATCCCACACCCTGTCCCCCACTCCCCTCCCTCACTCCCCAACCCTACTCACTCACCCTACTCCTCTACCACACACCTCTACCCCACTCCCCTCCCCCTCTTCACTCCGCCACTCCCCTCCGCAACTCTCTTCCCCCACTCCCCTCACCAACGCCCGTACCCCACTCCCCGACTCCGCTCCCCTCCCCCACTTCCCTTCCCAACTCCCCTACCCCACTCCCCGACAACACACCCCTACCCCACTCGTCTACTCCGCACCCCTACCCCACTCCACGCCACCACACCCCTACCTGACTCCCCTACTCCGCTCCTCTCCCCCACTCCCCTCCCCCCACTCCCCTAACCCACTCCCCTAGTCTGAACCCCTCCCCCACTCCCCTGCCCAACACCCCTCCTCAACTCCCCTCCCTCACTCCTCTCCCCCCACTCCCCTCCCCAACTCCCTTCCCCAACTCCCCTACCCCACTCCCCTCCCCAACTCACATTCCAACTCCCATTCCAACTCCCCTACCGCACTCCCCTCCCCCACTCCCCTCCCCCTCTCCCGTCCACCACTCCGCTTCCCTTCACCTCCTCACTGCCCTCCCGTACCACGCTCCCATTCCCCACTACCATCCCCCACTCCCTTACCCCACTCCACGCCCCCACTCCCCTACCGCACTCCCCTAACGCACACCCCTCCACACCACCCTTACCTCACTTACCGGCCCCACTCCCCATCACCACACCCCTACCTGACTCCCCTACCCCACACCGCTCCCCACTCCCCTACCCGACACCCCTACCCCACTCCCCTCCCCCACTCCCCTTCCCTCCACCTCCTCACTGCCCTCCTCTACCCAACTCTCTTACCCCAAATATGTCCCCAACTCCACTTCCCACTTCCCTTTCCCTCCACTCCCCTCCCACACTCAACTCCACTCTCCCCGCCCCCACTCAAATACGCCACTCCCCTATCCCACACCCTGTCCCCCACTCCCCTCCCCCTCTCCACCCCGCCACTCCCTTCCCCAACTCTCCTCCCCTGCTACCCTCACCAACGCCCATACCCCACCCCCCGACTCCGATCCCCTCCCCCACTCCCCTTCCCAACTCCCCTACGATACTCCCCGACACCACACCCCTACCCCACAGGCCTACTCCGCATCCCTACCCCACTCCCCGCCACCACACCCCTACCCCACTCCCCTACTCCGCTCCCCTCCCCCACTTCCCTCCCCCCACTCCCCTACCCCACTCCCTGTCCCCCACTCCCCTCCTTCACTCACCTACCCAAATCATACACCCTACTCCAATACCCCACTCCTCTATCCCACTCCCTTCCCCCTCTCCTCTCCGCAACTCCCCTCCCCAACTCCCATACCCCACTCCCCTACTCCGCTCCCCTCCGTCACTCCCCTCCCCCACTCCCCTCCCTCCTCTCTCTACCCCACTCACACATCCCACACCCCTCCCCCACTCTACCCCACTCCCCTCCCCTACTCCTCTCCGCAACTCCCCTTACCCTCTCCTCTCCCCCACACCCTGCCTCAACTCCCCTACCCCACTCCCTGCGCCAACTCCCATACCCCACTCCCCTACTCTGAACCCCTCCCCGATCCCCTGCCCCAAACCCCTCCTCAACACCCCTCCCTCACTCCTCTCCCCCACTCCCCTCCACAGCTCCCCTCCGTCGCTCCCCTACCCCAACCCCTTCCCCAACTCCCATTCCAACTCCCATTCCAAGTCCCCTACTGCACTCCACTCCCCCACTCCCCTCCCCCACTCCCCTTCCCCTCTCCCGTCCACCACTCCGCTTCCCTTCACCTCCTCACTCCCCTCCCGTACCACGCTCCCATTCCCCACTACCCTCCCCCACTCCCCCAACCCCACTCCACTCCCCCACCCCCCTACCGCACTCCCCTAATGCACTCCCCTCCACACCACCCTTACCTCACTTCCCGACCCCACTCTCCATCACCACACCCCTACCCGACTCCCCTTCCATCCACCTCCTCATTGCCCTCCACTCCCCAACTCTCCTGCCCTACACAGCTCCCCCACTCCATTCCCCCACTCCACTCCACTCTCCCTGCCCCCACTCACTTACGCCACACCCCTACCCAACTCCCCGTTCCCCACTCACACATCCCACACCCCTCCCCCATTCTACCCCACTCCATTCCCCTACTCCTCTCCGCAACTCCCCTCCCCCACTCCTCTCCCCCACACCCTGCCTCAACTCCCCTACCCCACTCCCTGCGGCAACTCCCAAACCCCACTCCCCTAGTCTGAACCCCTCCCCCACTCCCCTGCCCAACACCCCTCCTCAACTCCCCTCCCTCACTCCTCTCCCCCACTCCCCTCCCCACTCCCCTCCCCACTCCCCTCCCCAACTCCCCTACCACACTCCCCTCCCCAACTCCCATTCCAACTCCCATTCCAACTCCCCTACCGCACTCCCCTCCCCCACTCCCCTCACCCACTCCCCTTCCCCTCTCCCGTCCACCACTCCGCTTCCCTTCACCTCCTCACTCCCCTGCCGTACCACGCTCCCATTCCCCACTACCCTCCCTCACTCCCTTACCCCACTCCACTCCCCCACTCCCCTACCGCTCTCCCCTAACGCACTCCCCTCCACACCATCCTTACCTCACTTCCCGACCCCACTCTCCATCACCACACCCCTACCCGACTCCCCTACCCCACACCGCGCCCCCACTCCCCTACCCGACACCCCTACCCCACTCCCCTCCCCCACTCCCCTTCCCTCCACCTCCTCACTGCCCTCCACTACCCAACTCTCTTACCCCAAATATGTCCCCAACTCCACTTCCCACTCCCCTTCCCTCCACTCCGCTCCCACACTCCACTCCACTCTCCCCGCCCCCACTCAAATACGCCACACCCCCTATCCCACACCCTGTCCCCCACTCCCCTCCCTCACTCCCCAACACTACTCACTCACCCTACTCCTCTACCACACACCTGTACCCCACTCCCTTCCCCCTCTCCACCCCGCCACTCCCTTCCCCAACTCTCCTCCCCTACTCCCCTCACCAACGCCCATACCCCACTCCCCTACTCCGCTCCCCTCCCCCACTCCCCTTCCCAACTCCCCTACGACACTCCCCGACACCACTCCTCTACCCCACTCGCCTACTCTGCACCCCTGCCCCACTCCCCGCCACCACTCCCCTACCCCACTCCCCTACCCCACTCCACTCACCCACTCCACTACCCCACTCCCCGACAGCACACCGCTTCCCCACTCCCCTACTCCGCTCCCCTCCCCCACTTCCCTCCCCCCACTCCCCTACCCCACTCCACTCACCCACTCCACTACCCCACTCCCCGACACCACACCGCTTCCCCACTCCCCTGCTCCGCTCCCCTCCCCCACTTCCCTCCCCCCACTCCTCTACCCCACTCCCTTCCCCCTCTCCTCTCCGCAACTCCCCTCCCCAACTCCCCTCCCCAACTCTCCTCCTCAACTCTCCTCCCCCACTCCCCTCACCAACTCCCATACCCCACTCCGCTCCCCCACTCCCCTCCCTCACCTCTCTACCCCACTCACACATCCCACACCCCTCCCCCACTCTACCCCACTCCCCTCCCCTACTCCTCTCCGCAACTCCCCTCCCCCACTCCTCTCCCCCACACCCTGCCTCAACTCCCATACCCCACTCCCCTACTCTGAACCCCTCCCCGATCCCCTGCCCCATACCCCTCCTCAACTCCCCTCCTTCACTCCTCTCCCCCACTCCCCTCCCCAGATCCCCTCCATCGCACCCCTACCCCACCCCTCTCCCCAACTCCCATTCCAACTCCCATTCCAACTCCCCTGCCGCACTCCCCTCCCCCACTCCCGTCCCCACTCCCCTTCCCCTCTCCCGTCCACCACTCCGCTTCCCTTCACCTCCTCACTCCCCTCCCGTACCACGCTCCCATTCCCCACTACCCTCCCCCACTTCCCCAACCCCACTCCACTCCCCCACCCCCCTAACGCACTCCCCTAACGCGCTCCCCTCCACACGACCCCTACCTCACTTCCCGACCCCACTCCCCATCGCCACACCCCTACCCGACTCCCCTACCTCACTCCGCTCCCCCAATCCCCTTCCTCCACTCGCCTGCCACACTCCACTCCCGTCTCCCCGCCCCCACTCAAATACACCACTCCCCTATCCCACACCCTGTCCCCCCACTCCCCTCCCTCACTCCCCAACCCTACTCACTCACCCTACTCCTCTACCACACACTACTACCCCACTCCCCTCCCCCTCTCCACTCCGCCACTCCCCTCCCCAACTCTCCTCCCCCACTCACCTTACCAACGCCCATACCCCACTCCCCTACTCCGCTCCCCTCCCCCACTTCCCTTCCCAACTCCCCTACCCCACTCCCCGACATCGCACCCCTACCCCACTCGTCTACTCCACGCCCCTACCCCACTCCCCGCCACCACACCCCTACCCCACTCCCCTACCCCTCACTATGCCCCCACTCCACTACCCCACTTCCCGACACCACACCCCTACCCCACTCCCCTCCCCCACTCCCCTCCCCCCACTCCCCTACTCCACTCCCTGTCCCCCATTCCCCTCCTTCACTCACCTACCCTACTCACACACCCCACACCAATACCCCACTCCTCTACCCCACTCCCATCCCCCTCTCCTCTCTGCAACTCCCCTCCCCAACGCCCCTCCCCAACTCTCCTCCCCAACTCTCCTCCCCCACTCCCCTTAACAACTCCCATACCCCACTCCCCTACTCCGCTCCCCTCCCTCACTCCCCACCGCCACTCCCCTCCCCAACTGCCCTCCCTCGCTCCGCTACCCCGCCCCCCTCCCCAACTCCCTTCCCCAACTCCCCTTCCCCACTCCACTCCCCAACTCCCCTTCCTCACTCCCCTCCCCCACTCCCCTACCACACTCCCCTCCCCAACACCCCTCCCCAACTCCCCTCACCCACCCTCTTCTCACACTCCCCTCCCTCACTCACTTCCACAACTCGCCTACGTGCTCCCCTCCCCCGCTCCATTCCCCCGCTCCCCTCCCGCACTTACCTGCCTCACAACGCTCCCCACTCCTCTGCCCCACTCCTCTGACCCACTCCAATGGCCCACTCCTCTCCCCCACTCCCCTCCTCAAGTCCCCTCCCCAACTCCCCTACCCCTCTCCCCTCCCCAACTCCCTTTCCAACTCCCATTCCAACTCCCCTACCGCACTCCCCTCCCCCACTCCCGTCCCCCACTCCCCTCACCCTCTCCCGTCCACCACTCCGCTTCCCTTCACCTCCTCACTGCCCCCCCGTTCCACGCTCCCATTCCCCACTACCCTCCCCCACTCCTCTACCGCACTCCCCTAACGCACTCCCCTCCACACCACCCCTACCTCACTTCCCGACCCCACTCCCCATCGCCACACCCCGACCCGACTCCCCAACCCCACTCCCCTCCTCCACTCCGGTCCCCAACTCCCCTCACCCTCCCTTACCCCACTTCCCTCCCCAACTCCTCTCCCCAACACCCCTCCCCAACTCTCCTCCCCCACTCCTCACACAAACTCCCATACCCCAAATCGCCTCCCCAACTCCCCTCCCCAACTCCCCTCCCCAACTCTCCTCCCACACTCTTCTCACCAACTCCCATACCCCACTCCCCTACTCCGCATCCCTCCCCCACTCACCACCCTACTCCTACACCCCACTCCTCTACCCCGCTCCTCTCCGCAACGCCCCTCCCCAACTCTCCTCCCCCACTCCCCTTACCAACTCCCATACCCCACTCCCCTACTCCGCTCCGCTCGCTCACTCCCCTCCCAACTCCCCTCCCTCACTCCCCTACCCCGCTCCCCTCCCCAACTCCCCTCCCCAACTCCCCTCTCCAACTCCCCTCCCCAACTCCCCTCTCCAACTCCCCTCCCCAACTCCCCTCCCCCACTCTCCTCCCACACTCCCCTCCCTCACTCACTTCCACTACTACCCTCCCCCCCCTCCCCTCCCCCGCTCCCCTCCCACACTAACCTCCCCCAAAACGCTCCCCACTCCTCTGCCCCACTCCTCTGCCCCACTCCTCTGCCCATTCCCCTACACCACTCCCCACCCCCACTCCCCTCCCCAACTCCCCTCCCCCACTCCCCTCCCACAATCCCCTCCCCAACTCCCCTCCCCAACTACCCTCCCCCACACTCCTCCCACACTCCCCTCCCTCACTCACTTCCACAACTCCCCTCCGTGCTCCCCTCCCCCGCACTCCTGCCCCGCTCCCCTCCCGCACTAACCTCCCCCACACCGATCCTCACTCCTCTGCCCCACTCCTCTGCCCCACTTACCTCCCCACTCCACTCCCCCACTACCCTCCCCCACACCCGTTCCACCACTCCGCTTCCCTGCACCTCCTCACTTCCCTCCACTACCCAACTCTCCTACCCCAAACACGTCCCCCACTCCAATCCCCCACTCCCCTTCCCTCCACTCCCCTCCCCCACTCCACTCCCCTATCCCCGCCCCCACTCAAATACGCCACTCCCCTACCCCACCCCCTGTCCCCCACTCCCCTCCCTCTCTCCGCAACCCCACTCACTCACCCCACTCCTCTACCACACACCACTACCCCACTCCCCTACCCCACTCCCCTCCCCCACTCCCCTCCCACCCTCCCCTGCCCAACTCCCCTCCCCAACTCCCCTCCCCCCACCCTCCTCCCACACTCCACTCCCTCACTCACTTCCACAACTCCCCTCCCCCACTCCCCTCCCACACTCCCCTGCCCAACTCCCCTCCCCAACTACCCTCCCCCACCCTCCTCCCACACTCCCCTCCCTCACTCACTTCCACAACTCCCCTCCGTGCTCCCCTCCCCCAATCCCCTCCCACGCTCCCCTCCCGCACAAACCTGCCCCACAACGCTCCCCACTCCTCTCCCCCACTCCAATCGCCCACTCCACTCCCCCACAACCCTCCCCCACACCCGTTCCACCACTCCGCTTCCCTGCACCTCCTCACTTCCCTCCCGTACCACACTCCCATCCACCACTACCCGCCCCCACTCCCCTACCCCACTCCCCAACCCCACTCCCCTACCCCACTCCCCTACACCACTCCACTCCCCCACTCCACAACACGACACCCCTACCCCTCTCCCCGCCCCCACTCCCACTCCCCTTCCCTCCACCTCTTCACTGCCTTCCACTACCCAACTCTCCTACACCAAACACGTCCCCCACTCCACTCCCCCACTCACCTTCCCTCCACTCCCCTCCCCCACTCCACTCCCCTCTCCCCTTCCCCACTCAAATACGCCACTCCCCTCCCCCACTCCCTGTCCCCCACTCCCCTCCCTCACTCCCCTACCCACTCACTCACCCCACTCCTCTATCACACTCCTCCACCACACTCCTCTACCCCTCCCCTCTCCGCAACTCCCCTCCCCGACTCTCCACCACCACTCCCCTCACCAACTCCCATACCCCACTCCCCTGCCCAACTCCCCTCCCCAACTACCCTCCCCCACCCTCCTCCCACACTCCCCTCCCTCACTCACTTCCACAACTCCCCTCCGTGCTCCCCTCCCCCAATCCCCTCCCACGCTCCCCTCCCGCACAAACCTGCCCCACAACGCTCCTCACTCCTCTCCCCCACTCCAATCGCCCACTCCACTCCCCCACAACCCTCCCCCACACCCGTTCCACCACTCCGCTTCCCTGCACCTCCTCACTTCCCTCCCGTACCACACTCCCATCCACCACTACCCGCCCCCACTCCCCTACCCCACTCCCCAACCCCACTCCCCTACCCCACTCCCCTACACCACTCCACTCCCCCACTCCACAACACGACACCCCTACCCCTCTCCCCGCCCCCACTCCCACTCCCCTTCCCTCCACCTCTTCACTGCCTTCCACTACCCAACTCTCCTACACCAAACACGTCCCCCACTCCACTCCCCCACTCACCTTCCCTCCACTCCCCTCCCCCACTCCACTCCCCTCTCCCCTTCCCCACTCAAATACGCCACTCCCCTCCCCCACTCCCTGTCCCCCACTCCCCTCCCTCACTCCCCTACCCACTCACTCACCCCACTCCTCTATCACACTCCTCCACCACACTCCTCTACCCCTCCCCTCTCCGCAACTCCCCTCCCCGACTCTCCACCACCACTCCCCTCACCAACTCCCATACCCCACTCCCCTACTCCGCCCCCCGCCCCCACTCCGCTCCCCAACTCTCCTACCGCCTCCCCTTCCATCCACCTCCTCATTGCCCTCCACTCCCCAACTCTCCTCCCCCACTCCCCTTACCAACTCTCATACCCCACTCCCCTACCCCACCCCCTGTCCCCCACTCCCCTCCCTCTCTCCCCAACCCCACTCACTCACCCCACTCCTCTACCACACACCACTACCCCACTCCCCTACCCCACTCCCCTCCCCCACTCCCCTCCCACCCTCCCCTGCCCAACTCCCCTCCCCAACTCCCCTCCCCCACCCTCCTCCCACACTCCACTCCCTCACTCACTTCCACAACTCCCCTCCCCCACTCCCCTCCCACACTCCCCTGCCCAACTCCCCTCCCCAACTACCCTCCCCCACCCTCCTCCCACACTCCCCTCCCTCACTCACTTCCACAACTCCCCTCCGTGCTCCCCTCCCCCGCACTCCTGCCCCGCTCCCCTCCCGCACTAACCTCCCCCACACCGATCCTCACTCCTCTGCCCCACTCCTCTGCCCCACTTGCCTCCCCACTCCCCTCCCCCACTCCCCTCCCACCCTCCCCTGCCCAACTCCCCTCCCCAACTCCCCTCCCCCACCCTCCTCCCACACTCCACTCCCTCACTCACTTCCACAACTCCCCTCCCCCACTCCCCTCCCACACTCCCCTGCCCAACTCCCCTCCCCAACTCCCCTCCCCCACCCTCCTCCCACACTCCACTCCCTCACTCACTTCCACAGCTCCTGTGCCCCACTCCTCTGCCTCACTCCCCTCACCCACTCCACTCCCCCAATACCCTCCCCCGCACCCGTTTCACCACTCCGCTTCCCTGCACCTCCTCACTGCCCTCGCGTACCACACTCCCATTCACCACTACCCGCCCCCACTCCCCTACCCCACTCCCCTAACCCACTCCGCTCCCCCACTCCCCAACACGACACCCCTACCCCACTCCCCTCCCCACTCCCCTTCCCTCCACCTCCTCACTGCCCTCCACTACACAACTGTCCTACCCCAAACACGTCCCCCACTCCACTCCCCCACTCCCCTTCCGTCCACTCCCCTCCCCCACTCCACTCCCCTCTCCTCGCCCCCACTCAAATACGCCACTCCCCTACCCCACTCCCTGTCCCCCCTCCCCTCCCTCAATCCCCAACCGCACTCACTCACGTCACTCCTCTACCACACACCACTACCCCACTCCCCTACCCCACTCCGCTCCCCCTCTCCACTACCCCACTCCCCGACACCACTCCCCTACCCCACTCCCCTACTCCGCTCCCCTCCCCCACTCCCCTCCCCCCACTCCCGTACCCCACTCCCTGTCCCCCACTCCCCTCCTTCACTCACCTACCCCACTCACACAGCCTACTCCTGTACCCCACCTTTCGATCCCACTCCCCTTCCCCTCTCCTCTCCGCAACTCCCCTCCCCAAATTCCCCTCCCCAACTCTCCTCCCCAACTCTCCTCCCCCACTCCCGTCACCAACTCCCATACCCCACTCCACTACTCCGCTCCACTCCCCAACTGCCCTCCCTCACTCCGCAACCCCA